>NC_086449.1:694313751-694996251 GCF_028390025.1 Pseudophryne corroboree | reverse complement strand
GACGTGTATTGTGCGTCTCTGTTCTGTGGTCATCTTATCCTCTTAGGTGCTGCGACTAAATTATATACGCACTGAATATTGCACTTTAAATAACATAAACCGTTATTACATGTTCTTTAGTTTGTTAGCAATATAATATATTCGTTAAATCTGCGATTTCCCTCTACACTATCATTGTTGCAGCTTTGTGGTTACACCTTTGCACAGCATATACGAGTTCCTAGTGTAACATCAGCATGAGTGTGCCTTTTTTCCTCACCTGAAAATCTTTCTTTCACGAACCTTCTGCTGCTCTCCATCCAGGGGAAGTTAAGGCTGCCAAGGCCGGGCACAGCTGGCATGGTTGGGATGGCACTGGAGATGGGAGGTGGGACTGCACCAGGGATAGGCCGATGGGCTGGCACCCTGATGACTCCAGCTGGAGCCAAGCTCAGATTCACACTGTAAGATCCTGATTCTTCAAAGGCTGCCCCGATGCCAGGGAAAGAGGCTGGCAGGGAGGAATAAGGGGCGCTCGACCGGCTGACTGGGCTGCCCAAGTAATTTGTGTTCTCTGAGCCCCTGGGAGCAGACTGAGAGGAGTTTTCCTGGTCAGAGTTATTTAGGATCTGATCAATTCCAAAGCTGATGGGTTCATGTTGGTGCTGGGTCTGGGTGCTGGTGGGCTGATCCATCCTCTGTCAGTAGAATAATTGGCTATAGCTGCTCTGGGTCCCCTTATTTAGTCCTCTCTTACAGTAGATCCATGTACGTCCGCCTGGATGTCAGACTGAAACTTTGCCAAGGCTGCTCCTGCCCCATAGGCTCTGTGTCATCACTTTGTAGCAAGCCTCCACTTTCTGCTACTCCTTTACTTCCCGCGGCTCTGATTGGCGGGGAGAATCAAGCCTTTGCCCTGCCATTGGCTGCTGGCTTTCATCAGCAGGTAATTCATTGAAATAGTAGCTTAGGGACTGTTCTAAGGTGACATCATTTTAACAAACGAACAATAGGTCAAATTTATTAGCTAGGATAATAGGTGGTGGGTATTTCAATAGCATGTTTAAGATGAAACAAAACGCCTTGTCGTTTATTTAGGCAAAACAATAGGATCGAAACGCTTTTCAGAAAACTAAATAGCATGAGGGTCACTATTAACAAAATCAAGGTTTACTTCGCATCCCAACTCTTCTTTGTGTATGAGGCAATAGCAATGGTGATTTTCATTTGATATGTTTGAAATTTAAATCATTGTCTAAATAAATGATTATTGATGCATTACGTTATTTGATTCTCTATAGGAGAACAGGCTTTCAGCATTGTCATTTTGTGTATCTGTAAAGAAGAAATACGTTTTATGATGAAAAAGCACAATATGTCATTATTATTATTATTATTACTATTATTATTATTATTATTATTATTATTATTATAGCAATATGCATTTGTATTTATCTGTTGAACAAATGGTCACATTTTACTAATTTTGTTTGTTTTTGCACCTGCTCTTTTATATATATATATATATATATATATATATATATATATATATATATATATATATATATATATATATATATATTTTTTTTTTTTTTAGTAAGCCTGCACAGGTGTTAACAAACAGTATGCCAAAATTGACAGATTCGCCCAATAGTAAAGATTTTATAATTTCACAAATGTGTGTGTGTGTGTGTGTGTGTGTGTGTGTGTATATATATATATATATATATATATATATATATATGCACCCACATACAGTATGCACCCACACATATAACGTTACTAGGATTGCATTTTTCATTTTTATTAAAGAGTAACAAAAACTAACAAAAAAAAAACTTCTGTGCATTAATGCAACAATGTTCTACTGGAAGGATTGGTTTAGTGAGGTAGTGTATGTGAATAGACCGGTACAGTATATACCATGTGTATAAATTACACAAATACATTCCCATCACCTTCTTTGAGTCATTCAGATTACACATTGCAATCGCTAAAGATGTTGTGCCTAATTGCAGATAACTGTGGGCAATTATGATTGCAATATATTTCTCTGCCACATGTTTTTTGATTGTACGCTTGAATTATTTTTATTATCAGCGTTGAAATTAAATGAAGATTAAAAATCAATGTAATAGTGCAGTGTTTCATGTGCCAGTGAGTTTAGATTACATCCGAGATGCTCGGGTTATGAGTTTTTAGACGCTCCCTAATTTGTTTTTCATTAAATGAAGGTGTTACAAAATTATCCAATGCACAAATAAGTTTGCTTTTCACTTTGAAAGGCAAGTGAAGGGGGTACTAGCTTCATCTAATAGAGTGTAATAGTATTTGATCAGTACCTGTTATTTCTGAATTTGTAACCGGTAAATCATTTACAAGGCAGAATGATAACTCGGGGAGAAAAAACAATCCTACAAAATTCAATTACAGCAATGCACCATAGCGATTGTCAAAGGAACTGATAAGCTATAGTATATGCGGTGTTGTGTTATAATGCTCATCACTGGGGATAGATCAGACAACCCTGTTCTAGTGAATATACAATCAGAGGCAAAATGTACACTTGAAAGGAACTTCTAACCTCATCTCATCAATATAGTAGGATCTGCAAACCTGTTGGTGATAGCTACCACGTTATAGGATTGTAATAATTATTTCATGCAAATATACTTTGCAAATTAAATTATACAGTTTACTCAATTAAAATATATATCTTTATTCCTAGGTTAAACATAAACTATGAATTTAGCTTTATTCTAACTTTTTTTGTGGATTTATTCCTATGTGCTTGGCTTGAGATGGTTGGATAATGTAACAACAGGAATAAAAAAAAAAAGGATATACATATAAAAAAAGTAAATATAAAACAAAACAAAACAAAAAAACATGAAAAGAGGCTTTAAACGATTATAATACAGGAGACATCTGTTGCAGGCTTCGTCCGGGTGTAAAGGTGACCAAGGCGTGTTATAGGGGAATCCTCATAACAAGTAATTTTTACAGATCCGGGTGTAGTGATACCTATAGCTGCTTTTCGTCAAACTTGTTTTTTTTTGTCCAAAACCACAATAACAGCAAAAAAAAGTTAAATCTGCACTATAAAGGTTGTCAAACAGTAATATGCATTCACTCTGTCTCTCAGGGCCTTCTGTATTTTCCCAGAGAGTATTTGTAGGTCTATTAAAACAATAACAGGAAACTGGAAAGTGTTTGCAAGCTTAGGATTTTCATTTTATATCAGTTTTAAGAACAATCTATGAAACTATCACATTAACGCACTGAGATGTGCTGGGTGTACATCCATTTACTATTATGTACGGCTGACCAGAGAACAAGAGAAAATAGTCGCTCTGTACATTCAGTTATGTACATTAACACACACACACACACACACACACACACACACACACACACACACACACACACACACACACACACACACACACACACACGTGTGTGCGTATGTATATGTGTGTGTATATATATATATATATATATATATGCGTATGTGTGTGTATATATATATATATATATGTGTGTGTGTGTGTGTGTGTGTGTGTGTGTGTGTGTCTGTCTGTCTGTCTGTCTGTCTATCTATCTATCTATCTATCTTTCTATCTAGACACACGCCCCCCTCCCCCCCCACACACACACAAATCACACACGTATACATATATAAAGCTGTATTATGTCAGATTATACTGTCACAAATCTGTTCTAAAGCATTTTATTTACGCATTCCACAGAATTTAAGATGAGCATCTTAAATAGTGGGTCACTTTTCAATTGATTTATTTTGAAAGAGTAATTGTATACTATAGCACATACAGTACATAAAAAATAGTCTGATGAAATAAATAATAGAAAAATAAAAGAAAACTATAGGTTTATGAGGAAGATATCTGGCTACCTATACATAAAATGATGCGTCTACTAGTAATAACGGTAAGGAGAATGGAAGGCGTAACATCTAAGGAGGTGAGCGCTATAGTCCTCGCTTTCTGGGATGCAGGACAGCCGTAGTACATTAGAGGACAGGAGCAATACCAATGACACTTAGACAAGAGAGATGGATGATAAGGAGAAGGTGGATTTGGGAGAGAATAAAGTGTCAATACAAGAAAAGGAAACGGGACATGTAGGAGACGTTATTGTAACCTGATATATTAAAAAATGGAAAAAAAATCTATAAAACTTGCGGAAGATAATAACAAGGATATTTGTACGCAAGGCAACACAGCAGTTCAATTTATCTTACTGTCCATAATTACATGTAATAAACATAAGAAGTCTATATAGGGGCTGTTGACTTTACAGGAGAAAGTGGTGATACAATTGACACATCTATTACACACATACAGAATCCTTTATTACAGTCTAATAAACAACTGTCATGATTTCTATAAGCGCTTAAAACATAGCTGATGCAAACTACTTGTCAAGTCTAAGCAGAAGAGTGCACCAAACAACCTTTTGGGATTTCCACCTAGCAACCAACAAATGCAATTATAGTAAATCAACAATTGAGGGTAAAAATGCATTAACATTCTGCAGTTCTTATTCGGAAGTAGCATATTCGATTAATGTGCTTTTATGATAACTAAAAGCATGACATTCTTTATAATAAAATAAGCAGTTTCTGGTAACACTGAAAAGTTAATGTGAAAACCTTTGAAAACCTCTGAGAAAAAAAAAACAGGTTTGGGAACCATTTATGGGTACATGTTATCACTGAGCTAATGAGGGGCTTGCCTTGAGTATTACTTAAGGCAAATAAGCAACTGATTTAGAAAAGCAAAGGCAATTAGTCTTCATTGGATTATGAGACATTGATCACAAACATATACTGTAGTGATTATAGTAACAGCAGCCAGAGTTCAGGGATTTAGCCACACATAAATAAAAACTATCCCCATAATATTATCCACTGTTAGGCTGAATTTGGGTGGCATTCTAGGACATAAACGCATTTCCCCTTTAAGCAGTTTGTCGCATTTAATCATGTGCTGAATTTTTGAAAGTACCTTTGTCTAAGAATATTTAATATTTTAAAGGCAATTAGATTGGACGTTAAAAAGCTCAATTACGAAGATTAGATAAATGAAGAACTGGCATTGTTGAAAGGAGTCAGTCAATTGCAAAACCCTTTATTTTGACATGTAAAGTACTTATCAATTACAAACATACATATTTACAAGGGCGGGTGGGAGACTCCTCTGGGGTATCATTGGCTCCGGATCCTGCTACAAGCTCTCTAGACCAAGTGCCCAACCTACAATATATATCATAGCATTGAATTGCTCGGTAAATCCTGCCTTTACAGTCAATGTGTCACATAGAACAGTGCCTGGGTAATAGTAAATAAGACCAGCAAGGTGGTGGTGTTTGGAAAAGGTTATTCAGATACAAGAATAAACAAAGTTCATTAAACGATTGGTATAAAGGTCCATCTAGTTCACCATATAGAAATCGCGCACGTTAAATTCCCATTGTGGCAAAGCGTTTCATATCTATCTATCTATCTATCTATCTATCTATCTATCTATCTATCTATCTATCTATCTATCTATCTATCTATCATCTATCTATCTATCTATCTATCTATCTATCTAGACATATATATATATATATATATATATAGAAGTAGAAAAAATTACTGCGCCACTTGTGTTCACCAACGTTAGACGTAAGCAAAATTAAAACAAAATTAATCTGACACTCCCTAGAAATTTAAAAGGGCGTCTGCTTACCCCCTAACAGGGATGGCGGTTCCCTGTATAAGAAAATTAAATATAGTTGGGGGGGAGGGGGTTTAGCGACCAATGGTGTCTAAAAGAATCACACTTTAGGTGAATAATTTAAGAATAAAATACAATTTATTAATGTGTAAAATTTAAAAATGACAAGAAACTTTTTCTAAAAAAATGGGATGAAAACTATACATACAGAAATATAAAATACCAGTTAAAAATGAATAAATAGTAAAAAAGATTCCTTAACTTGGTATGTAGTCACTGCCAGATAGCCCAATGCGTTTCGTCCTTAAGACTTCATCAAGGGATGACTTGATGAAGTCTTAAGGACGAAACGCGTTGGGCTATCTGGCAGTGACTACATACCAAGTTAAGGAATCTTTTTTACTATTTATTCATTTTTAACTGGTATTTTATATTTCTGTATGTATAGTTTTTATCCCATTTTTTTAGAAAAAGTTTCTTGTCATTTTTAAATTTTACACATTAATAAATTGTATTTTATTCTTAAATTATTCACCTAAAGTGTGATTCTTTTAGACACCATTGGTCGCTAAACCCCCCCCCCCCCCCAACTATATATATATATATATATATATATATATATATATATATCCAAATATGCGTGCGTGTATACACACACACACACACACACACATATACATAAATACATACTTATCTACACACACATTTATACACACACACATATAATATATACACACATGTTTACAAACACACTTATATTTATACACACAAATATCTACACATAAATACACACACACACACACACACACACACACACACACACACACACACACACACACACACACACACACACACACACACGTATTTAGATATAGCAATAGGTCTACCATATATATTTATTTAATCAATCAATCAATCAATCAATCAATCAATCAATCAATCAAAGAATGGCACAAACGAGGTAGTTGCATAACCTTATAAGCTTACTTGTACCTTTATTATCCAAATCTCTATCTCTAATTTATATCGCACAGTGCGGGTATTAAAGTTATTAATAGTTAGTTATAAAGTTGCCTGAGACTTGTACATTCTATAAGTCTGCGAGATGGAACAAGGACCGGTGCCGATGTTTGATCAGCTGTGCACAATAAAACAAAATGTTTTATATAAATCGACAGTCAGTTTAACTTGACGGAAGGCTAAGGAAAATATTTTCTTTATGGAAACAAAGTGCAGGAGTGATAGATGCATTCTGGGCTGCTGTGATTCAGGCTATCCTATGACAGAGTCCATGTGAAATTATGGGTCTATTATTCCGCGGAGCTCTGAGAGCTGCCTGGGAGGCTGAAAAAGCCCTAATTTGATTTTTTCCACTTGCACTTGCGTGTCTAAGCTGACTGGTCATTAGTTTGAGTTTCTATAGAGTGGAGATAATTGGATTTACAGGATACCAGCAAGCTGGTGTGCCAGCTTTCAGTAAAGAGCATCCCAGCCCTGGACATGGATACATAAAGACAGAGGGGGAGAACAGAATGAGTGGGAGGGTCAGATGGGTAGAGGGGGTGTACAAAACACCCCAGGCCTGGCCCGAAGGCACCATTTCTGGAAGACTCCAGCCCGGCCTACAACTTGATACTTTAGTGCATAGTGAAGAAAAATAAAATGATACCAGGTCCTGAATCAGGGAAGGCTTTGTTAGAGGAAATTGCAGCCTGATCTGCATAATGGGGGCTCTGCTTGCCCAAGGCTATCTCTTTATTGCATGTGTGTCTGCTGTTATCAATTTCGTGAACAATTTCACAGGGAGCCTGGCAGACTTGAACTGGAATAATATGCAAAGATGAGCTTTGAATAATGAATGATGTGCTTTTAAACCAATTTCCAAAGTGTCTGTGATAGTACAATATGAAACGGGCTGGTAAGTAATAGTGTATTTAAAAGGCGCTAGTATGTTTTTATTACAATATTTAAAAGATATCTATATTATTTTGAAAAATGGAAAATAGATCACAAAGTCTTCAGGACGATCCTAAACACTTTTCTTCATGACACGACGCTTAACTATTCCCGTCTTTAGGATCCAATGTCGTTTGGCGATGGTTAGTCGCCTTATTAAATATTAACAGTGTTTTAATATAGGCGTTTGGATTTAATGTGCTGACATTGTACAGTTTTGCCGCAATCAGGGAAAGGATCTAATCAGATCCCCAACTATTCAGAGTCAGAAGTGTGCAGTCATTGTATACTTACTACTTACAAAAACAAACAAGCACCCCCTCCCAAGAAAAAATAAAAAATAAAATCATCATCATCATCATCATCATCATCATCATCATCATCATCATCATCATCATCATAAATAAACACATAAGGAAATGTAACTGGCGATTGCCCTATGAGTAATTTCAACACTTTATTTCCTGACCTCCTGAAAAGGTTGGAGGACCCTGCTGGTGTCACTGGACTCTGGGAACCTACAGTATATGATCTTCCCTTGCCAGACAGATATTGAGACGTGCCATTTGCAGATGATTGCAAAAGAGATTTGATTTGCACAGCATGAATGCAGACTCTTTATTATAATATTGTTATAAAAGTGATTACTATCATTTATATAACGTGTACAACGTACATTCTAATATACATAATGCTATATGTATGTATATATATATATATATATATATATGTATGTATGTATGTATGTATGTATGTATGTATGTATGTACGTACGTACGTACACAAACGCACACACGCGCACACATCTATCTATCTATCTATCTATCTATCTATCTATCTATCTATCTATCTATCTATCTATCTATCTATCTATCTATCTATCTATCTATCATCTTATACTGTGAAATTCATGTGTCTTCATGTTCGAAGGCATAACTATTGGCCAGTTAATTTAATTAAGAGATTATACTACCTTTTATATACTTTCATTTCTAGCAGGTAAATAAATGACAAGAGCTGTTCAATAAATTAAGCTTCGAAGGAAATTAAATGTGTTTCGAAAAGTTTTGTATATAGCAAATACTGGATTATGTATTCTCTCTCTCTCTCTCTCTCTCTCTCTCTCTCTCTCTCTCTTTATATTACACACTTATGAAAAAGAATGCTTATTGAGTTTGCTATTTTATCTTTACTCCCCGTTATTGGCAGTTTTATTAGCAGCTAAACATGTTCATATTTTGAATTAAGAGAAACTCAGGAATTAATTTTCCTTGCTTTCATTGCCGTTTATATTCGCAGTCCCTGAGGATATTGTATATCCCTACATTTTCATTTGTTGATCACATGCTGTTAGGAAATTGATTTTCCCCACTGATGCAACGTAATGGTGATCATCACTTTGTACACATTGAGCTATGTAGAATAATTGCGTTGGAGGATTATTAATAAGAAAGACTAATTAAACTAGTCTTTGAAAATTATTTGTTTTTGAATATTTAAAAAACACGGTTGATTTACTCATGATCGTGAATCCTTTGCTTCATTAAAACGCTGTAGCATACCGTTTAGCATTCATTTTTTTTCTGATCATATTGAATACAGTAGGAAATTAAAATCTGGAACATTTGCTTAATGATCTTTTTTGTGTTCTCATTTATTTATTCCATATTCATCTGCAAACAGTTTTCAACATAATGTTCTACAATGACACAAGAAACAATAAGTGTTGTTTCCCTACTGCTCAGTTTAATACAGTGCATATAGTTTGAAAAGGTTTTGTTGAAATTTCTATACTTTTATTATGTTACTCTAATTTGTTTAATGTTAATTTTATTTTCCTAACCATATAGCCACCGAATTAGTCATCCATATATATATGTGTGTGTGTGTGTGTGTGTGTAATATATACATATATATATATATATATATATACATATATGTGTGTGTGTGTGTGTGTGTGTGTGTGTGTGTATGTGTGTGTATACATATATACACACACACACACACACACACACACACACACACACACACACACACACACACACACACACACACACACACACACATCTCTCTGTTTAACTTCATAGTCGCAATGTTTACATTATAATGTGTTGCAAAATAATAATTAGCTAATGGTTTTGTGCAGAGATAAAGTAGCCTGGATCAAATAATTAAATGTATGGACAAGATGAACTTAATATTATTATAAAGTGTAGGCTCATAGCAACTGTAGCTGACAAATTTATGAAAGCCAATTCTTATTATTGCTCTAGTCATCCCCCCAATTTCCATTCTTGGGGTCAGTTTATGAATTTGTGGGATCAGGTCTGAGGTCACATTATTGGGCTCACAATAACCTTTCCAAAACACATTGGGTAACTTGCAACTGTATACCAAAAATAGACAATACCTAGTTTTCTGAAGAGAAAAGTATGGTGCTAAAGGAATAATAATAATAATAATAATAATAATAATAATAATAATAATAATAAAAAATAATAATAATATTTATTTATTTATTATCAGTTATTTTATATAGCGCACACATATTCCACAGCACTTTACAGATAATATTTTGGCCATTCACATCAGTCCCTGACCCAGTGGAGACTACAATCTATATTCCTTATCACATGTATACGCACACAAATTCACACTAGTGTTAATTTTTGTTGGAAGCCAATTAACCTACCAGTATATTTTTGGATTGTGGGAGGAAACCGGAGCACCCGGAGGAAACGCACGCAAGTATGGGGAGAATATACAAACTCTGCACAGTTAGGGCCATGGTGGGAATTGAACCCATGACCTCACTGCTGTGAGGCTAACCATTACACCATCCGTACTGCCTAATAATAATAATAATAATAATAATAATAATAATAATAAATAAATAAATAAATAAATAAAAAAAGCCCTCAATATTACGGGTTACTTTTGCACTGACTAAAGCATTAATTCAGATTTCTAAGTAAATGTTACAGACAGAGTCTCATCACATTGGACACTCTGTCCTGGACATGCAGAGCTAGTGACAGATTTAAGAAAGTAAATGAGATCTATTCTTTAAATATCTTACAATAAGTTGAGGCTGAGGTTATTAGTTTTTGCTTTGTCATATGATCATATGATCACATTAAGTAACTCACATGACAGACTTCTATAAAACAGCACTTCTATATAACAAGGGATTTCTTCTTCCTGAAATACTGTACCAGGCGGTTGAAGTATCTTTTAGGACCTCTTTTACTATTAGGCTCTCTTCCCTGTTGGAACTGAGGCCCCTTATGGTCTTTTCCATTCTGCTAAATTTTTATGTCACTTCTTGTTTATATAGGTCATGTAATGGGTATGGGACTCACTGTCGACAGTGTCTTACACCTTAGGTCAACACCTATTGGTCAACAGTGGCTAGGACGACACTAGAAATAGGTCAACATTGCCATTAGGTCGATATGAACAAGGTCGACATGAGTTTTTCATGTTTTTTAGTGTACTTTTCTTCATAAAGTGACTGGGAACTAGTGATGAGCGGGTTCGGTTTCCGAGAGACCGAACCCCCCCGAACTTCACCCTTTTTAGACGGGTCCGAGCCATACTCGGATACTCCAGTATGGCTCGGTTAACCCGAGCTCGCCCGAACGTCATCATCCCGCTGTCGGATTCTCGCGAGTTTCGGATTCTATATAAGCAGCCGCGCGTCGCCGCCATTTTCACACGTGCATTGAGATTGATAGGGAGAGGACGTGGCTGGCGTCCTCTCCGTTTATATAGTTACACAGTTGATCTGATTGCTTAGCTTATTGTGGGGAGGATTGGGGAGTAGCTGTTAGGAGTACAGTGCAGAGTTTTGCTAATAGTGACCACCAGTTTTTTATCCGTTCTCGGCCTGAAAAAAACGCTCCATACCATATCTGTGCTCAGTGTACTGCATGAAATATCTGTGCTGAGTGCTCACACTGCTTAATTGTGGGGACTGGGGAGCAGCTATAGCAGGAGTACAGTGCACTGTTTTGCTGACAGTGACCACCAGTATACGTTTGTCTGCCTGAAAAACACTCCAGTGGTGTCTTTTTTTTTTATACTATAAACGCAGTCTGCTGACAGTGTCCACCAGGTCCATTATACTGTATATAGCAGTACGGTAGGCCACTGCTCTACCTACCTCTGTGTCGTCACTCGTCGTCCATAAGTATACTATCCATCCATCTACATTGTATACCTGTGGTGTGTTTTTTTTATACTATAAACGCAGTCTGCTGACAGTATCCACCAGGTCCATTATACTGTATATAGCAGTACGGTAGGCCACTGCTGTACCTACCTCTGTGTCGTCACTCGTCGTCCATAAGTATACTAAGTATCCATCCATCTACATTGTATACCTGTGGTGTCTTTTTTTCTTTATACTATAAACGCAGTCTGCTGACAGTGTCCACCAGGTCCATTATACTGTATATAGCAGTACGGTAGGCCACTGCTGTACCTACCTCTGTGTCGTCACTCGTCGTCCATAAGTATACTAAGTATCCATCCATCTACATTGTATACCTGTGGTGTCTTTTTTTCTTTATACTATAAACGCAGTCTGCTGACAGTGTCCATTAGGTCAATTATACTGTATATAGCAGTACGGTAGGCCACTGCTGTACCTACCTCTGTGTCGTCACTCGTCGTCCATAAGTATACTAAGTATCCATCCATCTACATTGTATACCTGTGGTGTCTTTTTTTTATACTATAAACGCAGTCTGCTGACAGTGTTCACCAGGTCCATTATACTGTATATAGCAGTACGGTAGGCCACTGCTGTACCTACCTCTGTGTCGTCACTCGTTCTGCTGACAGTGTCCACCAGGTCCATTAAACTGTATATAGCAGTACGGTAGGCCACTGCTGTACCTACCTCTGTGTCATCACTCGTCGTCCATAAGTATACTAGGGTTCACTACGGGTGGCCGGCGGTCGGGCTCCCGGCGACCAGCATCCCGGCGCCGGGAGCCCGACCGCCGGCTTACCGACAGCTTGGCGAGCGCAAATGAGCCCCTTGCGGGCTCGCTGCGCTCGCCACGCTACGGGCACGGTGGCGCGCTACGCGCGCCACACTATTTTATTCTCCCTCTATGGGGGTCGTGGACCCCCACGAGGGAAAATAATTGTCGGTATGCCGGCTGTCGGGCTCCCGGCGCCGGTATACTGAGCGCCGGGAGCCCGACCGCCGGCAAACAGAAGACCACCCGTATACTAAGTATCCATCCAACTACATTGTATACCTGTGGTGTCTTTTTTTTATACTATAAATGCAGTCTGCTGACAGTGTCCACCAGGTCCATTATACTGTATATAGCAGTACGGTAGGCCACTGCTGTACCTACCTCTGTGTCGTCACTCGTCGTCCATAAGTATACTAAGTATCCATCCATCTACATTGTATACCTGTGGTGTCTTTTTTTCTTTATACTATAAACGCAGTCTGCTGACAGTGTCCACCAGGTCCATTATACTGTATATAGCAGTACGGTAGGCCACTGCTGTACCTACCTCTGTGTAGTCACTCGTCGTCCATAAGTATACTAAGTATCCATCCATCTACATTGTATACCTGTGGTGTCTTTTTTTCTTTATACTATAAATGCAGTCTGCTGACAGTGTCCATTAGGTCAATTATACTGTATATAGCAGTACGGTAGGCCACTGCTGTACCTACCTCTGTGTCGTCACTCGTCGTCCATAAGTATACTATCCATCCATCTACATTGTATACCTGTGGTGTCTTTTTTTTAATACTATAAACGCAGTCTGCTGACAGTGTTCACCAGGTCCATTATACTGTATATAGCAGTACGGTAGGCCACTGCTGTACCTACCTCTGTGTCGTCACTCATCGTCCATAAGTATACTAAGTATCCATCCATCTACATTGTATACCTGTGGTGTCTTTTTTTTTATACTATAAACGCAGTCTGCTGACAGTGTCCACCAGGTCCATTATACTGTATATAGCAGTACGGTAGGCCACTGCTGTACCTACCTCTGTGTCATCACTCGTCGTCCATAAGTATACTAAGTATCCATCCATCTACATTGTGTACCTGTGGTGTCTTTTTTTTATACTATAAACGCAGTCTGCTGACAGTGTCCACCAGGTCCATTATACTGTATATAGCAGTACGGTAGGCCACTGCTGTACCTACCTCTGTGTCGTCACTCGTCGTCCATAAGTATACTAAGTATCCATCCATCTACATTGTATACCTGTGGTGTCTTTTTTTCTTTATACTATAAACGCAGTCTGCTGACAGTGTCCACCAGGTCCATTATACTGTATATAGCAGTACGGTAGGCCACTGCTGTACCTACCTCTGTGTCGTCACTCGTCGTCCATAAGTATACTAAGTATCCATCCATCTACATTGTATACCTGTGGTGTCTTTTTTTCTTTATACTATAAACGCAGTCTGCTGACAGTGTCCATTAGGTCAATTATACTGTATATAGCAGTACGGTATGCCACTGCTGTACCTACCTCTGTGTCGTCACTCGTCGTCCATAAGTATACTAAGTATCCATCCATCTACATTGTATACCTGTGGTGTCTTTTTTTTTATACTATAAACGCAGTCTGCTGACAGTGTTCACCAGGTCCATTATACTGTATATAGCAGTACGGTAGGCCACTGCTGTACCTACCTCTGTGTCGTCACTCGTCGTCCTTAAGTATACTAAGTATCCATCCATCTACATTGTATACCTGTGGTGTCTTTTTTTTTTATACTATAAACGCAGTCTGCTGACAGTGTCCACCAGGTCCATTATACTGTATATAGCAGGACGGTAGGCCACTGCTCTACCTACCTCTGTGTCGTCACTCGTCGTCCATAAGTATACTATCCATCCATCTACATTGTATACCTGTGGTGTGTTTTTTTTATACTATAAACGCAGTCTGCTGACAGTGTCCACCAGGTCCATTATACTGTATATAGCAGTACGGTAGGCCACTGCTGTACCTACCTCTGTGTCGTCACTCGTCGTCCATAAGTATACTAAGTATCCATCCATCTATATTGTATACCTGTGGTGTCTTTTTTTCTTTATACTATAAACGCAGTCTGCTGACAGTGTCCACCAGGTCCATTATACTGTATATAGCAGTACGGTAGGCCACTGCTGTACCTACCTCTGTGTCGTCACTCGTCGTCCATAAGTATACTAAGTATCCATCCATCTACATTGTATACCTGTGGTGTCTTTTTTTCTTTATACTATAAACGCAGTCTGCTGACAGTGTCCATTAGGTCAATTATACTGTATATAGCAGTACGGTAGGCCACTGCTGTACCTACCTCTGTGTCGTTACTCGTCATCCATAAGTATACTAAGTATCCATCCATCTACATTGTATACCTGTGGTGTCTTTTTTTTATACTATAAACGCAGTCTGCTGACAGTGTTCACCAGGTCCATTATACTGTATATAGCAGTACGGTAGGCCACTGCTGTACCTACCTCTGTGTCGTCACTCATCGTCCATAAGTATACTAAGTATCCATCCATCTACATTGTATACCTGTGGTGTCTTTTTTTTATACTATAAACGCAGTCTGCTGACAGTGTCCACCAGGTCCATTATACTGTATATAGCAGTACGGTAGGCCACTACTGTACCTACCTCTGTGTCATCACTCGTCGTCCATAAGTATACTAAGTATCCATCCATCTACATTGTATACCTGTGGTGTCTTTTTTTTATACTATAAACGCAGTCTGCTGACAGTGTCCACCAGGTCCATTATACTGTATATAGCAGTACGGTAGGCCACTGCTGTACCTACCTCTGTGTCGTCACTCGTCCTCCATAAGTATACTAAGTATCCATCCATCTACATTGTATACCTGTGGTGTCTTTTTTTCTTTATACTATAAACGCAGTCTGCTGACAGTATCCATTAGGTCAATTATACTGTATATAGCAGTACGGTAGGCCACTGCTGTACCTACCTCTGTGTCGTCACTCGTCGTCCATAAGTATACTAAGTATCCATCCATCTACATTGTATACCTGTGGTGTCTTTTTTTTTTATACTATAAACGCAGTCTGCTGACAGTGTTCACCGGGTCCATTATACTGTATATAGCAGTACGATAGGCCACTGCTGTACCTACCTCTGTGTCGTCACTCGTCGTCCATAAGAATACTAAGTATCCATCCATCTACATTGTATACCTGTGGTGGCTTTTTTTTTATACTATAAACGCAGTCTGCTGACAGTGTCCACCAGGTCCATTATACTGTATATAGCAGTACGGTAGGTCACTGCTTTACCTACCTCTGTGTCATCACTCGTCGTCCATAAGTATACTAAGTATCCATCCATCTACATTGTATACCTGTGGTGTCTTTTTTTTATACTATAAACGCAGTCTGCTGACAGTGTCCACCAGGTCCATTATACTGTATATAGCAGTACGGTAGGCCACTGCTGTACCTACCTCTGTGTCGTCACTCGTCGTCCATAAGTATACTAAGTATCCATCCATCTACATTGTATACCTGTGGTGTCTTTTTTTCTTTATACTATAAACGCAGTCTGCTGACAGTGTCCATTAGGTCAATTATACTGTATATAGCAGTACGGTAGGCCACTGCTGTACCTACCTCTGTGTCGTCACTCGTCGTCCATAAGTATACTAAGTATCCATCCATCTACATTGTATATCTGTGGTGTCTTTTTTTTTAATACTATAAACGCAGTCTGCTGACAGTGTTCACCAGGTCCATTATACTGTATATAGCAGTACGGTAGGCCACTGCTGTACCTACCTCTGTGTCGTCACTTGTCGTCCATAAGTATACTAAGTATCCATCCATCTACATTGTATACCTGTGGTGTCTTTTTTTTTATACTATAAACGCAGTCTGCTGACAGTGTCCACCAGGTCCATTATACTGTATATAGCAGTACGGTAGGCCACTGCTGTACCTACCTCTGTGTCATCACTCGTCGTCCATAAGTATACTAAGTATCCATCCATCTACATTGTATACCTGTGGTGTCTTTTTTTTTTATACTATAAACGCAGTCTGCTGACAGTGTCCACCAGGTCTATTATACTGTATATAGCAGTACGGTAGGCCACTGCTGTACCTACCTCTGTGTCGTCACTCGTCGTCCATAAGTATACTAAGTATCCATCCATCTACATTGTATACCTGTGGTGTCTTTTTTTTTATACTATAAACGCAGTCTGCTGACAGTGTCCACCAGGTCCATTATACTGTATATAGCAGTACGGTAGGCCACTGCTGTACCTACCTCTGTGTCGTCACTCGTCGTCCATAAGTATACTAAGTATCCATCTATCTACATTGTATACCTGTGGTTGCTTTTTTTCTTTATACTATAAACGCAGTCTGCTGACAGTGTCCACCAGGTCCATTATACTGTATATAGCAGTACGGTAGGCCACTGCTGTACCTACCTCTGTGTCGTCACTCGTCGTCCATAAGTATACTAAGTATCCATCCATCTACATTGTATACCTGTGGTGTCTTTTTTTCTTTATACTATAAACGCAGTCTGCCGACAGTGTCCACCAGGTCCATTATACTGTATATAGCAGTACGGTAGGCCGCTGCTGTACCTACCTCTGTGTCGTCACTCGTCATCCATAAGTATACTAAGTATCCATCCATCTACATTGTATACCTGTGGTGTCTTTTTTTTTTATACTATAAACGCAGTCTGCTGACAGTGTCCACCAGGTCCATTATACTGTATATAGCAGTACGGTAGGCCACTGCTGTACCTACCTCTGTGTCGTCACTCGTCGTCCATAAGTATACTAAGTATCCATCCATCTACATTGTATACCTGTGGTGTCTTTTTTTCTTTATACTATAAACGCAGTCTGCTGACAGTGTCCATTAGGTCAATTATACTGTATATAGCAGTACGGTAGGCCACTGCTGTACCTACCTCTGTGTCGTCACTCGTCGTCCATAAGTATACTAAGTATCCATCCATCTACATTGTATATCTGTGGTGTCTTTTTTTTTAATACTATAAACGCAGTCTGCTGACAGTGTTCACCAGGTCCATTATACTGTATATAGCAGTACGGTAGGCCACTGCTGTACCTACCTCTGTGTCGTCACTCGTCGTCCATAAGTATACTAAGTATCCATCCATCTACATTGTATACCTGTGGTGTCTTTTTTTTATACTATAAACGCAGTCTGCTGACAGTGTCCACCAGGTCCATTATACTGTATATAGCAGTACGGTAGGCCACTGCTGTACCTACCTCTGTGTCATCACTCGTCGTCCATAAGTATACTAAGTATCCATCCATCTACATTGTATACCTGTGGTGTCTTTTTTTTTAACACTATAAACGCAGTCTGCTGACAGTGTCCACCAGGTCTATTATACTGTATATAGCAGTACGGTAGGCCACTGCTGTACCTACCTCTGTGTCGTCACTCGTCGTCCATAAGTATACTAAGTATCCATCCATCTACATTGTATACCTGTGGTGTCTTTTTTTTTATACTATAAACGCAGTCTGCTGACAGTGTCCACCAGGTCCATTATACTGTATATAGCAGTACGGTAGGCCACTGCTGTACCTACCTCTGTGTCATCACTCGTCGTCCATAAGTATACTAAGTATCCATCCATCTACATTGTATACCTGTGGTGTCTTTTTTTTATACTATAAACGCAGTCTGCTGACAGTGTCCACCAGGTCCATTATACTGTATATAGCAGTACGGTAGGCCACTGCTGTACCTACCTCTGTGTCGTCACTCGTCGTCCATAAGTATACTAAGTATCCATCCATCTACATTGTATACCTGTGGTGTCTTTTTTTCTTTATACTATAAACGCAGTCTGCTGGCAGTGTCCACCAGGTCCATTATACTGTATATAGCAGTACGGTAGGCCACTGCTGTACCTACCTCTGTGTCGTCACTCGTCGTCCATAAGTATACTAAGTATCCATCCATCTACATTGTATACCTGTGGTGTCTTTTTTTCTTTATACTATAAACGCAGTCTGCTGACAGTGTCCATTAGGTCAATTATACTGTATATAGCAGTACGGTATGCCACTGCTGTACCTACCTCTGTGTCGTCACTCGTCGTCCATAAGTATACTAAGTATCCATCCATCTACATTGTATACCTGTGGTGTCTTTTTTTTTATACTATAAACGCAGTCTGCTGACAGTGTTCACCAGGTCCATTATACTGTATATAGCAGTACGGTAGGCCACTGCTGTACCTACCTCTGTGTCGTCACTCGTCGTCCTTAAGTATACTAAGTATCCATCCATCTACATTGTATACCTGTGGTGTCTTTTTTTTTTATACTATAAACGCAGTCTGCTGACAGTGTCCACCAGGTCCATTATACTGTATATAGCAGGACGGTAGGCCACTGCTCTACCTACCTCTGTGTCGTCACTCGTCGTCCATAAGTATACTATCCATCCATCTACATTGTATACCTGTGGTGTGTTTTTTTTATACTATAAACGCAGTCTGCTGACAGTGTCCACCAGGTCCATTATACTGTATATAGCAGTACGGTAGGCCACTGCTGTACCTACCTCTGTGTCGTCACTCGTCGTCCATAAGTATACTAAGTATCCATCCATCTATATTGTATACCTGTGGTGTCTTTTTTTCTTTATACTATAAACGCAGTCTGCTGACAGTGTCCACCAGGTCCATTATACTGTATATAGCAGTACGGTAGGCCACTGCTGTACCTACCTCTGTGTCGTCACTCGTCGTCCATAAGTATACTAAGTATCCATCCATCTACATTGTATACCTGTGGTGTCTTTTTTTCTTTATACTATAAACGCAGTCTGCTGACAGTGTCCATTAGGTCAATTATACTGTATATAGCAGTACGGTAGGCCACTGCTGTACCTACCTCTGTGTCGTCACTCGTCGTCCATAAGTATACTATCCATCCATCTACATTGTATACCTGTGGTGTCTTTTTTTTAATACTATAAACGCAGTCTGCTGACAGTGTTCACCAGGTCCATTATACTGTATATAGCAGTACGGTAGGCCACTGCTGTACCTACCTCTGTGTCGTCACTCATCGTCCATAAGTATACTAAGTATCCATCCATCTACATTGTATACCTGTGGTGTCTTTTTTTTTATACTATAAACGCAGTCTGCTGACAGTGTCCACCAGGTCCATTATACTGTATATAGCAGTACGGTAGGCCACTGCTGTACCTACCTCTGTGTCATCACTCGTCGTCCATAAGTATACTAAGTATCCATCCATCTACATTGTGTACCTGTGGTGTCTTTTTTTTATACTATAAACGCAGTCTGCTGACAGTGTCCACCAGGTCCATTATACTGTATATAGCAGTACGGTAGGCCACTGCTGTACCTACCTCTGTGTCGTCACTCGTCGTCCATAAGTATACTAAGTATCCATCCATCTACATTGTATACCTGTGGTGTCTTTTTTTCTTTATACTATAAACGCAGTCTGCTGACAGTGTCCACCAGGTCCATTATACTGTATATAGCAGTACGGTAGGCCACTGCTGTACCTACCTCTGTGTCGTCACTCGTCGTCCATAAGTATACTAAGTATCCATCCATCTACATTGTATACCTGTGGTGTCTTTTTTTCTTTATACTATAAACGCAGTCTGCTGACAGTGTCCATTAGGTCAATTATACTGTATATAGCAGTACGGTATGCCACTGCTGTACCTACCTCTGTGTCGTCACTCGTCGTCCATAAGTATACTAAGTATCCATCCATCTACATTGTATACCTGTGGTGTCTTTTTTTTTATACTATAAACGCAGTCTGCTGACAGTGTTCACCAGGTCCATTATACTGTATATAGCAGTACGGTAGGCCACTGCTGTACCTACCTCTGTGTCGTCACTCGTCGTCCTTAAGTATACTAAGTATCCATCCATCTACATTGTATACCTGTGGTGTCTTTTTTTTTTATACTATAAACGCAGTCTGCTGACAGTGTCCACCAGGTCCATTATACTGTATATAGCAGGACGGTAGGCCACTGCTCTACCTACCTCTGTGTCGTCACTCGTCGTCCATAAGTATACTATCCATCCATCTACATTGTATACCTGTGGTGTGTTTTTTTTATACTATAAACGCAGTCTGCTGACAGTGTCCACCAGGTCCATTATACTGTATATAGCAGTACGGTAGGCCACTGCTGTACCTACCTCTGTGTCGTCACTCGTCGTCCATAAGTATACTAAGTATCCATCCATCTATATTGTATACCTGTGGTGTCTTTTTTTCTTTATACTATAAACGCAGTCTGCTGACAGTGTCCACCAGGTCCATTATACTGTATATAGCAGTACGGTAGGCCACTGCTGTACCTACCTCTGTGTCGTCACTCGTCGTCCATAAGTATACTAAGTATCCATCCATCTACATTGTATACCTGTGGTGTCTTTTTTTCTTTATACTATAAACGCAGTCTGCTGACAGTGTCCATTAGGTCAATTATACTGTATATAGCAGTACGGTAGGCCACTGCTGTACCTACCTCTGTGTCGTTACTCGTCATCCATAAGTATACTAAGTATCCATCCATCTACATTGTATACCTGTGGTGTCTTTTTTTTATACTATAAACGCAGTCTGCTGACAGTGTTCACCAGGTCCATTATACTGTATATAGCAGTACGGTAGGCCACTGCTGTACCTACCTCTGTGTCGTCACTCATCGTCCATAAGTATACTAAGTATCCATCCATCTACATTGTATACCTGTGGTGTCTTTTTTTTATACTATAAACGCAGTCTGCTGACAGTGTCCACCAGGTCCATTATACTGTATATAGCAGTACGGTAGGCCACTACTGTACCTACCTCTGTGTCATCACTCGTCGTCCATAAGTATACTAAGTATCCATCCATCTACATTGTATACCTGTGGTGTCTTTTTTTTATACTATAAACGCAGTCTGCTGACAGTGTCCACCAGGTCCATTATACTGTATATAGCAGTACGGTAGGCCACTGCTGTACCTACCTCTGTGTCGTCACTCGTCCTCCATAAGTATACTAAGTATCCATCCATCTACATTGTATACCTGTGGTGTCTTTTTTTCTTTATACTATAAACGCAGTCTGCTGACAGTATCCATTAGGTCAATTATACTGTATATAGCAGTACGGTAGGCCACTGCTGTACCTACCTCTGTGTCGTCACTCGTCGTCCATAAGTATACTAAGTATCCATCCATCTACATTGTATACCTGTGGTGTCTTTTTTTTTTATACTATAAACGCAGTCTGCTGACAGTGTTCACCGGGTCCATTATACTGTATATAGCAGTACGATAGGCCACTGCTGTACCTACCTCTGTGTCGTCACTCGTCGTCCATAAGAATACTAAGTATCCATCCATCTACATTGTATACCTGTGGTGGCTTTTTTTTTATACTATAAACGCAGTCTGCTGACAGTGTCCACCAGGTCCATTATACTGTATATAGCAGTACGGTAGGTCACTGCTTTACCTACCTCTGTGTCATCACTCGTCGTCCATAAGTATACTAAGTATCCATCCATCTACATTGTATACCTGTGGTGTCTTTTTTTTATACTATAAACGCAGTCTGCTGACAGTGTCCACCAGGTCCATTATACTGTATATAGCAGTACGGTAGGCCACTGCTGTACCTACCTCTGTGTCGTCACTCGTCGTCCATAAGTATACTAAGTATCCATCCATCTACATTGTATACCTGTGGTGTCTTTTTTTCTTTATACTATAAACGCAGTCTGCTGACAGTGTCCATTAGGTCAATTATACTGTATATAGCAGTACGGTAGGCCACTGCTGTACCTACCTCTGTGTCGTCACTCGTCGTCCATAAGTATACTAAGTATCCATCCATCTACATTGTATATCTGTGGTGTCTTTTTTTTTAATACTATAAACGCAGTCTGCTGACAGTGTTCACCAGGTCCATTATACTGTATATAGCAGTACGGTAGGCCACTGCTGTACCTACCTCTGTGTCGTCACTTGTCGTCCATAAGTATACTAAGTATCCATCCATCTACATTGTATACCTGTGGTGTCTTTTTTTTTATACTATAAACGCAGTCTGCTGACAGTGTCCACCAGGTCCATTATACTGTATATAGCAGTACGGTAGGCCACTGCTGTACCTACCTCTGTGTCATCACTCGTCGTCCATAAGTATACTAAGTATCCATCCATCTACATTGTATACCTGTGGTGTCTTTTTTTTTTATACTATAAACGCAGTCTGCTGACAGTGTCCACCAGGTCTATTATACTGTATATAGCAGTACGGTAGGCCACTGCTGTACCTACCTCTGTGTCGTCACTCGTCGTCCATAAGTATACTAAGTATCCATCCATCTACATTGTATACCTGTGGTGTCTTTTTTTTTATACTATAAACGCAGTCTGCTGACAGTGTCCACCAGGTCCATTATACTGTATATAGCAGTACGGTAGGCCACTGCTGTACCTACCTCTGTGTCGTCACTCGTCGTCCATAAGTATACTAAGTATCCATCTATCTACATTGTATACCTGTGGTTGCTTTTTTTCTTTATACTATAAACGCAGTCTGCTGACAGTGTCCACCAGGTCCATTATACTGTATATAGCAGTACGGTAGGCCACTGCTGTACCTACCTCTGTGTCGTCACTCGTCGTCCATAAGTATACTAAGTATCCATCCATCTACATTGTATACCTGTGGTGTCTTTTTTTCTTTATACTATAAACGCAGTCTGCCGACAGTGTCCACCAGGTCCATTATACTGTATATAGCAGTACGGTAGGCCGCTGCTGTACCTACCTCTGTGTCGTCACTCGTCATCCATAAGTATACTAAGTATCCATCCATCTACATTGTATACCTGTGGTGTCTTTTTTTTTTATACTATAAACGCAGTCTGCTGACAGTGTCCACCAGGTCCATTATACTGTATATAGCAGTACGGTAGGCCACTGCTGTACCTACCTCTGTGTCGTCACTCGTCGTCCATAAGTATACTAAGTATCCATCCATCTACATTGTATACCTGTGGTGTCTTTTTTTCTTTATACTATAAACGCAGTCTGCTGACAGTGTCCATTAGGTCAATTATACTGTATATAGCAGTACGGTAGGCCACTGCTGTACCTACCTCTGTGTCGTCACTCGTCGTCCATAAGTATACTAAGTATCCATCCATCTACATTGTATATCTGTGGTGTCTTTTTTTTTAATACTATAAACGCAGTCTGCTGACAGTGTTCACCAGGTCCATTATACTGTATATAGCAGTACGGTAGGCCACTGCTGTACCTACCTCTGTGTCGTCACTCGTCGTCCATAAGTATACTAAGTATCCATCCATCTACATTGTATACCTGTGGTGTCTTTTTTTTATACTATAAACGCAGTCTGCTGACAGTGTCCACCAGGTCCATTATACTGTATATAGCAGTACGGTAGGCCACTGCTGTACCTACCTCTGTGTCATCACTCGTCGTCCATAAGTATACTAAGTATCCATCCATCTACATTGTATACCTGTGGTGTCTTTTTTTTTAACACTATAAACGCAGTCTGCTGACAGTGTCCACCAGGTCTATTATACTGTATATAGCAGTACGGTAGGCCACTGCTGTACCTACCTCTGTGTCGTCACTCGTCGTCCATAAGTATACTAAGTATCCATCCATCTACATTGTATACCTGTGGTGTCTTTTTTTTTATACTATAAACGCAGTCTGCTGACAGTGTCCACCAGGTCCATTATACTGTATATAGCAGTACGGTAGGCCACTGCTGTACCTACCTCTGTGTCATCACTCGTCGTCCATAAGTATACTAAGTATCCATCCATCTACATTGTATACCTGTGGTGTCTTTTTTTTATACTATAAACGCAGTCTGCTGACAGTGTCCACCAGGTCCATTATACTGTATATAGCAGTACGGTAGGCCACTGCTGTACCTACCTCTGTGTCGTCACTCGTCGTCCATAAGTATACTAAGTATCCATCCATCTACATTGTATACCTGTGGTGTCTTTTTTTCTTTATACTATAAACGCAGTCTGCTGGCAGTGTCCACCAGGTCCATTATACTGTATATAGCAGTACGGTAGGCCACTGCTGTACCTACCTCTGTGTCGTCACTCGTCGTCCATAAGTATACTAAGTATCCATCCATCTACATTGTATACCTGTGGTGTCTTTTTTTCTTTATACTATAAACGCAGTCTGCTGACAGTGTCCATTAGGTCAATTATACTGTATATAGCAGTACGGTATGCCACTGCTGTACCTACCTCTGTGTCGTCACTCGTCGTCCATAAGTATACTAAGTATCCATCCATCTACATTGTATACCTGTGGTGTCTTTTTTTTTATACTATAAACGCAGTCTGCTGACAGTGTTCACCAGGTCCATTATACTGTATATAGCAGTACGGTAGGCCACTGCTGTACCTACCTCTGTGTCGTCACTCGTCGTCCTTAAGTATACTAAGTATCCATCCATCTACATTGTATACCTGTGGTGTCTTTTTTTTTTATACTATAAACGCAGTCTGCTGACAGTGTCCACCAGGTCCATTATACTGTATATAGCAGGACGGTAGGCCACTGCTCTACCTACCTCTGTGTCGTCACTCGTCGTCCATAAGTATACTATCCATCCATCTACATTGTATACCTGTGGTGTGTTTTTTTTATACTATAAACGCAGTCTGCTGACAGTGTCCACCAGGTCCATTATACTGTATATAGCAGTACGGTAGGCCACTGCTGTACCTACCTCTGTGTCGTCACTCGTCGTCCATAAGTATACTAAGTATCCATCCATCTATATTGTATACCTGTGGTGTCTTTTTTTCTTTATACTATAAACGCAGTCTGCTGACAGTGTCCACCAGGTCCATTATACTGTATATAGCAGTACGGTAGGCCACTGCTGTACCTACCTCTGTGTCGTCACTCGTCGTCCATAAGTATACTAAGTATCCATCCATCTACATTGTATACCTGTGGTGTCTTTTTTTCTTTATACTATAAACGCAGTCTGCTGACAGTGTCCATTAGGTCAATTATACTGTATATAGCAGTACGGTAGGCCACTGCTGTACCTACCTCTGTGTCGTCACTCGTCGTCCATAAGTATACTAAGTATCTATCCATCTACATTGTATACCTGTGGTGTCTTTTTTTTATACTATAAACGCAGTCTGCTGACAGTGTTCACCAGGTCCATTATACTGTATATAGCAGTACGGTAGGCCACTGCTGTACCTACCTCTGTGTCGTCACTCATCGTCCATAAGTATACTAAGTATCCATCCATCTACATTGTATACCTGTGGTGTCTTTTTTTTATACTATAAACGCAGTCTGCTGACAGTGTCCACCAGGTCCATTATACTGTATATAGCAGTACGGTAGGCCACTACTGTACCTACCTCTGTGTCATCACTCGTCGTCCATAAGTATACTAAGTATCCATCCATCTACATTGTATACCTGTGGTGTCTTTTTTTTATACTATAAACGCAGTCTGCTGACAGTGTCCACCAGGTCCATTATACTGTATATAGCAGTACGGTAGGCCACTGCTGTACCTACCTCTGTGTCGTCACTCGTCCTCCATAAGTATACTAAGTATCCATCCATCTACATTGTATACCTGTGGTGTCTTTTTTTCTTTATACTATAAACGCAGTCTGCTGACAGTATCCATTAGGTCAATTATACTGTATATAGCAGTACGGTAGGCCACTGCTGTACCTACCTCTGTGTCGTCACTCGTCGTCCATAAGTATACTAAGTATCCATCCATCTACATTGTATACCTGTGGTGTCTTTTTTTTTTATACTATAAACGCAGTCTGCTGACAGTGTTCACCGGGTCCATTATACTGTATATAGCAGTACGATAGGCCACTGCTGTACCTACCTCTGTGTCGTCACTCGTCGTCCATAAGAATACTAAGTATCCATCCATCTACATTGTATACCTGTGGTGGCTTTTTTTTTATACTATAAACGCAGTCTGCTGACAGTGTCCACCAGGTCCATTATACTGTATATAGCAGTACGGTAGGTCACTGCTTTACCTACCTCTGTGTCATCACTCGTCGTCCATAAGTATACTAAGTATCCATCCATCTACATTGTATACCTGTGGTGTCTTTTTTTTATACTATAAACGCAGTCTGCTGACAGTGTCCACCAGGTCCATTATACTGTATATAGCAGTACGGTAGGCCACTGCTGTACCTACCTCTGTGTCGTCACTCGTCGTCCATAAGTATACTAAGTATCCATCCATCTACATTGTATACCTGTGGTGTCTTTTTTTCTTTATACTATAAACGCAGTCTGCTGACAGTGTCCATTAGGTCAATTATACTGTATATAGCAGTACGGTAGGCCACTGCTGTACCTACCTCTGTGTCGTCACTCGTCGTCCATAAGTATACTAAGTATCCATCCATCTACATTGTATATCTGTGGTGTCTTTTTTTTTAATACTATAAACGCAGTCTGCTGACAGTGTTCACCAGGTCCATTATACTGTATATAGCAGTACGGTAGGCCACTGCTGTACCTACCTCTGTGTCGTCACTTGTCGTCCATAAGTATACTAAGTATCCATCCATCTACATTGTATACCTGTGGTGTCTTTTTTTTATACTATAAACGCAGTCTGCTGACAGTGTCCACCAGGTCCATTATACTGTATATAGCAGTACGGTAGGCCACTGCTGTACCTACCTCTGTGTCATCACTCGTCGTCCATAAGTATACTAAGTATCCATCCATCTACATTGTATACCTGTGGTGTCTTTTTTTTTTATACTATAAACGCAGTCTGCTGACAGTGTCCACCAGGTCTATTATACTGTATATAGCAGTACGGTAGGCCACTGCTGTACCTACCTCTGTGTCGTCACTCGTCGTCCATAAGTATACTAAGTATCCATCCATCTACATTGTATACCTGTGGTGTCTTTTTTTTTATACTATAAACGCAGTCTGCTGACAGTGTCCACCAGGTCCATTATACTGTATATAGCAGTACGGTAGGCCACTGCTGTACCTACCTCTGTGTCGTCACTCGTCGTCCATAAGTATACTAAGTATCCATCTATCTACATTGTATACCTGTGGTTGCTTTTTTTCTTTATACTATAAACGCAGTCTGCTGACAGTGTCCACCAGGTCCATTATACTGTATATAGCAGTACGGTAGGCCACTGCTGTACCTACCTCTGTGTCGTCACTCGTCGTCCATAAGTATACTAAGTATCCATCCATCTACATTGTATACCTGTGGTGTCTTTTTTTCTTTATACTATAAACGCAGTCTGCCGACAGTGTCCACCAGGTCCATTATACTGTATATAGCAGTACGGTAGGCCGCTGCTGTACCTACCTCTGTGTCGTCACTCGTCATCCATAAGTATACTAAGTATCCATCCATCTACATTGTATACCTGTGGTGTCTTTTTTTTTTATACTATAAACGCAGTCTGCTGACAGTGTCCACCAGGTCCATTATACTGTATATAGCAGTACGGTAGGCCACTGCTGTACCTACCTCTGTGTCGTCACTCGTCGTCCATAAGTATACTAAGTATCCATCCATCTACATTGTATACCTGTGGTGTCTTTTTTTCTTTATACTATAAACGCAGTCTGCTGACAGTGTCCATTAGGTCAATTATACTGTATATAGCAGTACGGTAGGCCACTGCTGTACCTACCTCTGTGTCGTCACTCGTCGTCCATAAGTATACTAAGTATCCATCCATCTACATTGTATATCTGTGGTGTCTTTTTTTTTAATACTATAAACGCAGTCTGCTGACAGTGTTCACCAGGTCCATTATACTGTATATAGCAGTACGGTAGGCCACTGCTGTACCTACCTCTGTGTCGTCACTCGTCGTCCATAAGTATACTAAGTATCCATCCATCTACATTGTATACCTGTGGTGTCTTTTTTATACTATAAACGCAGTCTGCTGACAGTGTCCACCAGGTCCATTATACTGTATATAGCAGTACGGTAGGCCACTGCTGTACCTACCTCTGTGTCATCACTCGTCGTCCATAAGTATACTAAGTATCCATCCATCTACATTGTATACCTGTGGTGTCTTTTTTTTATACTATAAACGCAGTCTGCTGACAGTGTCCACCAGGTCCATTATACTGTATATAGCAGTACGGTAGGCCACTGCTGTACCTACCTCTGTGTCGTCACTCGTCGTCCATAAGTATACTAAGTATCCATCCATCTACATTGTATACCTGTGGTGTCTTTTTTTCTTTATACTATAAACGCAGTCTGCTGACAGTGTCCACCAGGTCCATTATACTGTATATAGCAGTACGGTAGGCCGCTGCTGTACCTACCTCTGTGTCGTCACTCGTCATCTATAAGTATACTAAGTATCCATCCATCTACATTGTATACCTGTGGTGTCTTTTTTTTTTATACTATAAACGCAGTCTGCTGACAGTGTCCACCAGGTCCATTATACTGTATATAGCAGTACGGTAGGCCACTGCTCTACCTACCTCTGTGTCGTCACTCGTCGTACATAAGTATACTATCCATCCATCTACATTGTATACCTGTGGTGTCTTTTTTTTATACTATAAACGCAGTCTGCTGACAGTGTCCACCAGGTCCATTATACTGTATATAGCAGTACGGTAGGCCACTGCTGTACCTACCTCTGTGTCGTCACTCGTGGTCCATAAGTATACTAAGTATCCATCCATCCATCTACATTGTATACCTGTGGTGTCTTTTTTTCTTTATACTATAAACGCAGTCTGCTGACAGTGTCCACCAGGTCCATTATACTGTATATAGCAGTACGGTAGGCAACTGCTGTACCTACCTCTGTGTCGTCACTCGTGGTCCATAAGTATACTAAGTATCCATCCATCTACATTGTATACCTGTGGTGTCTTTTTTTCTTTATACTATAAACGCAGTCTGCTGACAGTGTCCACCAGGTCCATTATACTGTATATAGCAGTACGGTAGGCCACTGCTGTACCTACCTCTGTGTCGTCACTCGTCGTCCATAAGTATACTAAGTATCCATCCATCTACATTGTATACCTGTGGTGTCTTTTTTTTTATACTATAAACGCAGTCTGCTGACAGTGTTCACCAGGTCCATTATACTGTATATAGCAGTACGGTAGGCCACTGCTGTACCTACCTCTGTGTCATCACTCGTCATATATAAGTATACTAAGTATCCATCCATCTACATTGTATACCTGTGGTGTCTTTTTTTTATACTATAAACGCAGTCTGCTGACAGTGTCCACCAGGTCCATTATACTGTATATAGCAGTACGGTAGGCCACTGCTGTACCTACCTCTGTGTCGTCACTCGTCGTCCATAAGTATACTAAGTATCCATCCATCTACATTGTATACCTGTGGTGTCTTTTTTTCTTTATACTATAAACGCAGTCTGCTGACAGTGTCCACCAGGTCCATTATACTGTATATAGCAGTACGGTAGGCCACTGCTGTACCTACCTCTGTGTCGTCACTCGTCGTCCATAAGTATACTAAGTATCCATCCATCTACATTGTATACCTGTGGTGTCTTTTTTTCTAGATACTATAAACGCAGTCTGCTGACAGTGTCCATTAGGTCAATTATACTGTATATAGCAGTACGGTAGGCCACTGCTGTACCTACCTCTGTGTCGTCACTCGTCGTCCATAAGTATACTAAGTATCCATCCATCTACATTGTATACCTGTGGTGTCTTTTTTTTTTATACTGTAAACGCAGTCTGCTGACAGTGTTCACCAGGTCCATTATACTGTATATAGCAGTACGGTAGGCCACTGCTGTACCTACCTCTGTGTCGTCACTCGTCGTCCATAAGTATACTAAGTATCCATCCATCTACATTGTATACCTGTGGTGTCTTTTTTTTTATACTATAAACGCAGTCTGCTGACAGTGTCCACCAGGTCCATTATACTGTATATAGCAGTACGGTAGGCCACTGCTGTACCTACCTCTGTGTCATCACTCGTCGTCCATAAGTATACTAAGTATCCATCCAACTACATTGTATACCTGTGGTGTCTTTTTTTTATACTATAAACGCAGTCTGCTGACAGTGTCCACCAGGTCCATTATACTGTATATAGCAGTACGGTAGGCCACTGCTGTACCTACCTCTGTGTCGTCACTCGTCGTCCATAAGTATACTAAGTATCCATCCATCTACGTTGTATACCTGTGGTGTCTTTTTTTTTATACTATAAACGCAGTCTGCTGACAGTGTTTACCAGGTCCATTATACTGTATATAGCAGTACGGTAGGCCACTGCTGTACCTACCTCTGTGTCGTCACTCGTCATCCATAAGTATACTAAGTATCCATCTATCTACATTGTATACCTGTGGTGTCTTTTTTTTTATACTATAAACGCAGTCTGCTGACAGTGTCCACCAGGTCCATTATACTGTATATAGCAGTACGGTAGGCCACTGCTGTACCTACCTCTGTGTCATCACTCGTCGTCCATAAGTATACTAAGTATTCATCCATCTACATTGTATACCTGTGGTGTCTTTTTTTTATACTATATACGCAGTCTGCTGACAGTGTCCACCAGGTCCATTATACTGTATATAGCAGTACGGTAGGCCACTGCTGTACCTACCTCTGTGTCGTCACTCGTCGTCCATAAGTATACTAAGTATCCATCCATCTACATTGTATACCTGTGGTGTCTTTTTTTTATACTATAAACGCAGTCTGCTGACAGTGTCCACCAGGTCCATTATACTGTATATAGCAGTACGGTAGGCCACTGCTGTACCTACCTCTGTGTCATCACTCGTGGTCCATAAGTATACTAAGTATCCATCCATCTACATTGTATACCTGTGGTGTCTTTTTTTCTTTATACTATAAACGCAGTCTGCTGACAGTGTCCACCAGGTCCATTATACTGTATATAGCAGTACGGTAGGCCACTGCTGTACCTACCTCTGTGTCGTCACTCGTCGTCCATAAGTATACTAAGTATCCATCCATCTACATTGTATACCTGTGGTGTCTTTTTTTCTTTATACTATAAACGCAGTCTGCTGACAGTGTCCATTAGGTCAATTATACTGTATATAGCAGTACGGTAGGCCACTGCTGTACCTACCTCTGTGTCGTCACTCGTCGTCCATAAGTATACTAAGTATCCATCCATCTACATTGTATACCTGTGGTGTCTTTTTTTTAATACTATAAACGCAGTCTGCTGACAGTGTTCACCAGGTCCATTATACTGTATATAGCAGTACGGTAGGCCACTGCTGTACCTACCTCTGTGTCGTCACTCGTCGTCCATAAGTATACTAAGTATCCATCCATCTACATTGTATACCTGTGGTGTCATTTTTTTTATACTATAAACGCAGTCTGCTGACAGTGTCCACCAGGTCCATTATACTGTATATAGCAGTACGGTAGGCCACTGCTGTACCTACCTCTGTGTCATCACTCGTCGTCCATAAGTATAGTAAGTATCCATCCATCTACATTGTATACCTGTGGTGTCTTTTTTTTTATACTATAAATGCAGTCTGCTGACAGTGTCCACCAGGTCCATTATACTGTATATAGCAGTACGGTAGGCCACTGCTGTACCTACCTCTGTGTGGTCACTCGTCATCCATAAGTATACAAAGTATCCATCCATCTACATTGTATACCTGTGGTGTCTTTTTTTCTTTATACTATAAACGCAGTCTGCTGACAGTGTCCACCAGGTCCATTATACTGTATATAGCAGTACGGTAGGCCACTGCTGTACCTACCTCTGTGTCGTCACTCGTCGTCCATAAGTATACTAAGTATCCATCCATCTACATTGTATACCTGTGGTGTCTTTTTTTCTTTATACTATAAACGCAGTCTGCTGACAGTGTCCATTAGGTCAATTATACTGTATATAGCAGTACGGTAGGCCACTGCTGTACCTACCTCTGTGTCGTCACTCGTCGTCCATAAGTATACTAAGTATCCATCCATCTACATTGTATACCTGTGGTGTCTTTTTTTTTATACTATAAACGCAGTCTGCTGACAGTGTTCACCAGGTCCATTATACTGTATATAGCAGTACGGTAGGCCACTGCTGTACCTACCTCTGTGTCGTCACTCGTCGTCCATAAGTATACTAAGTATCCATCCATCTACATTGTATACCTGTGGTGTCTTTTTTTTTATACTATAAACGCAGTCTGCTGACAGTGTCCACCAGGTCCATTATACTGTATATAGCAGTACGGTAGGCCACTGCTGTACCCACCTCTGTGTCATCACTCGTCATCCATAAGTATACTAAGTATCCATCCATTTACATTGTATACCTGTGGTGTCTTTTTTTTTATACTATAAACGCAGTCTGCTGACAGTGTCCACCAGGTCCATTATACTGTATATAGCAGTACGGTAGGCCACTGCTGTACCTACCTCTGTGTCGTCACTCGTCGTCCATAAGTATACTAAGTATCCATCCATCTACATTGTATACCTGTGGTGTCTTTTTTTTTATACTATAAACGCAGTCTGCTGACAGTGTCCACCAGGTCCATTATACTGTATATAGCAGTACGGTAGGCCACTGCTGTACCTACCTCTGTGTCATCACTCGTCGTCCATAAGTATACTAAGTATCCATCCATCTACATTGTATACCTGTGGTGTCTTTTTTTTAAAACTATAAACGCAGTCTGCTGACAGTGTCCACCAGGTCCATTATACTGTATATAGCAGTACGGTAGGCCACTGCTGTACCTACCTCTGTGTCATCACTCGTCGTCCATAAGTATACTAAGTATCCATCCATCTACATTGTATACCTGTGGTTTTTTTTTTCTTTATACTGTAAACGCAGTCTGCTGACAGTGTCCACCAGGTCCATTATACTGTATATAGCAGTACGGTAGGCCACTGCTGTACCTACCTCTGTGTCGTCACTCGTCGTCCATAAGTATACTAAGTATCCATCCATCTACATTGTATACCTGTGGTGTCTTTTTTTATACTATAAACGCAGTCTGCTGACAGTGTCCACCAGGTCCATTATACTGTGTATATCAGTACGGTAGGCCACTGCTGTACCTACCTCTGTGTCGTCACTCATCGTCCATAAGTATACTAAGTATCCATCCATCTACATTGTATACCTGTGGTGTATTTTTTTCTTTATACTCTAAACGCAGTCTGCTGACAGTGTCCACCAGGTCCATTATACTGTATATAGCAGTACGGTAGGCCACTGCTGTACCTACCTCTCTGTCGTCACTCGTCATCCATAAGTATACTAAGTATCCATCCATCTACATTGTATACCTGTGGTGTCTTTTTTTTTAATACTATAAACGCAGTCTGCTGACAGTGTCCACCAGGTCCATTATACTGTATATAGCCGTACGGTAGGCCACTGCTGTACCTACCTCTGTGTCGTCACTCGTCATCCATAAGTATACTAAGTATCCATCCATCTACATTGTATACCTGTGGTGTCTTTTTTTTTATACTATAAACGCAGTCTGCTGACAGTGTCCACCAGGTCCATTATACTGTATATAGCAGTACGGTAGGCCACTGCTGTACCTACCTCTGTGTCGTCACTCGTCGTCTATAAGTATACTATCCATCCATCTGCATTGTATACCTGTGGTGTCTTTTTTTTCTTTATACTATAAACGCAGTCTGCTGACAGTGTCCACCAGGTCCATTATACTGTATATAGCAGTACGGTAGGCCACTGCTGTACATACCTCTGTGTCGTCACTCGTCGTCCATAAGTATACTATCCATCCATCTACATTGTATACCTGTGGTTGCTTTTTTTCTTTATACTAGTAGTACTAGTTTAGCAGTCTGCCGACAGTGTCCACCAGATCCATTATACTGTATATAGCAGTATGGTAGGCCACTGCTGTACCTACCTCTGTGTCGTCGCTCGTCGTCCATAAGTATACTATCCATCCATCTACATTGTATACATGTGGTGCCTTTTAGTTGTGCGCATTAAAATATGGAGAACAAAAATGTGGAGGTTAAAAAAATAGGGAAAGATCAAGATCCACTTCCACCTCGTGCTGAAGCTGCTGCCACTAGTCATGGCCGAGAGGATGAAATGCCATCAACGTCGTCTGCCAAGGCCGATGCCCAATGTCATAGTACAGAGCATGTAAAATCCAAAACACAAAAGATCAGTAAAATGACCCAAAAATCAAAATTAAAAGCAGCTGAGGAGAAGCGTAAACTTGCCAATATGCCATTTACGACACGGAGTGGCAAGGAACGGCTGAGGCCCTGGCCTATGTTCATGGCTAGTGGTTCAGCTTCACATGAGGATGGAAGCACTCATCCTTTCGCTAGAAAAAAGAAAAGACTTAAGCTGGCAAAAGCACAGCAAAGAACTGTGCGTTCTTCGAAATCACAAATCCCCAAGGAGAGTCCAATTGTGTCTGTTGCGATGCCTGACCTTCCCAACACTGGACGGGAAGAGCTTGCGCCTTCCACCATTTGCACGCCCCCTGCAAGTGCTGGAAGGAGCACCCGCAGTCCAGTTCCTGATAGTCAAATTGAAGATGTCAGTGTTGAAGTACACCAGGATGAGGATATGGGTGTTGCTGGCGCTGGGGAGGAAATTGACAAGGAGGATTCTGATGGTGAGGTGGTTTGTTTAAGTCAGGCATCCGGGGAGATGCCTGTTGTCCGTGGGAGGAATATGGCCATTGACATGCCTGGTCAAAATACAAAAAAAAATCAGCTCTTCGGTGTGGAATTATTTCAACACAAATGCGGACAACTGGTGTCAAGCCATGTGTTGCCTTTGTCAAGCTGTAATAAGTAGGGGTAAGGACGTTAACCACCTCGGAACATCCTCCCTTATACGTCACCTGCAGCGCATTCATCATAAGTCAGTGACAAGTTCAAAAACTTTGGGCGACAGCGGAAGCAGTCCACTGACCAGTAAATCCCTTCCTCTTGTAACCAAGCTCCTGCAAACCACACCACCAACTCCCTCAGTGTCAATTTCCTCCTTACCCAGGAAAGCCAATAGTCCTGCAGGCCATGTCACTGTCAAGTCTGACGAGTCCTCTCCTGCCTGGGATTCCTCCGATGCATCCTTGAGTGTAACGCCTACTGCTGCTGGCGCTGCTGTTGTTGCTGCTGGGAGTCGATCGTCATCCCAGAGTGGAAGTCGGAAGACCACTTGTACTACTTCCAGTAAGCAATTGACTGTCCAACAGTCCTTTGCGAGGAAGATGAAATATCACAGCAGTCATCCTGCTGCAAAGCGGATAACTGAGGCCTTGGCAGCCTGGGCAGTGAGAAACGTGGTTCCGGTATCCATCGCTAATTCAGAGCCAACTATAGACTTGATTGAGGTACTGTGTCCCCGGTACCAAATACCATCTAGGTTCCATTTCTCTAGGCAGGCGATACCGAAAATGTACACAGACCTCAGAAAAAGACTCACCAGTGTCCTAAAAAATGCAGTTGTACCCAATGTCCACTTAACCACGGACATGTGGACAAGTGGAGCAGGGCAGACTCAGGACTATATGACTGTGACAGCCCACTGGGTAGATGTATTGCATCCCGCTGCAAGAACAGCAGCGGCGGCACCAGTAGCAGCATCTCGCAAACGCCAACTCGTTCCTAGGCAGGCTACGCTTTGTATCACCACTTTCCAGAATACGCACACAGCTGAAAACCTCTTACGGCAACTGAGGAAGATCATCGCAGAATGGCTTACCCCAATTGGACTCTCCTGGGGATTTGTGACATGGGACAACGCCAGCAATATTGTGTGTGCATTACATCTGGGCAAATTCCAGCACGTCCCATGTTTTGCACATACCTTGAATTTGGTTGTGCAGAATTATTTAAAAAACGACAGGGGCGTGCAAGAGATGCTGTCGGTGGCCCGAAGAAATGCGGGCCACTTTCGCCGTTCAGGCACCGCGTACAGAAGACTGGAGCACCACCAAAAATACCTGAACCTGCCCTGCCATCATCTGAAGCAAGAGGTGGTAACGAGGTGGAATTCAACCCTCTATATGCTTCAGAGGATGGAGGAGCAGCAAAAGGCCATTCAAGCCTATACATCTGGCCACGATATAGGCAAAGGAGGTGGAATGCACCTGTCTCAAGCGCAGTGGAGAATGATTTCAACGTTGTGCAAGGTTCTGCAACCCTTTGAACTTGCCACACGTGAAGTCAGTTCAGACACTGCCAGCCTGAGTCAGGTCATTCCCCTCATCAGGCTTTTGCAGAAGAAGCTGGAGACATTGAAGGAGGAGCTAAAACAGAGCGATTCCGCTAGGCATGTGGGACTTGTGGATGGAGCCCTTCATTCGCTTAACCAGGATTCACGGGTGGTCAATCTGTTGAAATCAGAGCACTACATTTTGGCCACCATGCTCGATCCTAGATTTAAAACCTACGTTGTATCTCTCTTTCCGGCAGACACAAGTCTGCAGGGGTTCAAAGGCCTGCTGGTGAGAAAATTGTCAAGTCAAGCGGAACGTGACCCGTCAACAGCTCCTCCTTCACATTCTCCTGCATCTGGGGGTGCGAGGAAAAGGCTAAGAATTCCGAGCCCACCCGCTGGCGGTGATGCAGGGCAGTCTGGAGCGAGTGCTGACATCTGGTCCGGACTGAAGGACCTCCCAACGATTACTGACATGTCGTCTACTGTCACTGCATATGATTCTCTCACCATTGAAAGAATGGTGGAGGATTATATGAGTGACCGCATCCAAGTAGGCATGTCAGACAGTCCGTACGTATACTGGCAGGAAAAAGAGGCAATTTGGAGGCCCTTGCACAAACTGGCTTTATTCTACCTAAGTTGCCCTCCCTCCAGTGTGTACTCGGAAAGAGTGTTTAGTGCAGCCGCTCACCTTGTCAGCAATCGGCGTACGAGGTTTCTTCCAGAAAATGTGGAGAAGATGATGTTCATTAAAATGAATTATAATCAATTCCTCCGTGGAGACATTCACCAGCAGCAATTGCCTCCAGAAAGTACACGGGGACCTGAGATGGTGGATTCCAGTGGGGACGAATTAATAATCTGTGAGGAGTGGGATGTACACAGTAAAAGGGGTGATGAATCGGACGATGAGGAGGAGGTGGACATCTTGCCTCTGTAGAGCCAGTTTGTGCAAGGAGAGATTGATTGCTTCTTTTTTGGTGGGGGCCCAAACCAACCAGTCATTTCAGTCACAGTCGTGTGGCAGACCCTGTCACTGAAATGATGGGTTCGATAAAGTGTGCATGTCCTGTTTATACAACATAAGGGTGGGTGGGAGGGCCCAAGGACAATTCCATCTTGCACCTCTTTTTTCTTTCATTTTTCTTTGCATCATGTGCTGTTTGGGGAGTATTTTTTTGAAGGGCCATCCTGCGTGACACTGCAGTGACACTCCTAGATGGGCCAGATGTTTGTGTCGGCCACTTGGGTCACTTATCTTAGTCACACAGCTACTTCATTGCGCCTCTTTTTTTCTTTGCATCATGTGCTGTTTGGGGACTATTTTTTGAAGGGCCATCCTGCGTGACACTGCAGTGCCACTCCTAGATGGGCCAGGTGTTTGTGTCGGCCACTAGGGTCGCTTAGCTTAGTCACACAGCTACCTCATTGCGCCTCTTTTTTTCTTTGCGTCATGTGCTGTTTGGGGACTATTTTTTTGAAGGGCCATCCTGCGTGACACTGCAGTGCCACTCCTAGATGGGCCAGATGTTTGTGTCGGCCACTTGGGTCGCTTATCTTAGTCACACAGCTACCTCATTGCGCCTCTTTTTTTCTTTGCATCATGTGCTGTTTGGGGAGTATTTTTTTGAAGGGCAATCCTGCGTGACACTGCAGTGCCACTCCTAGATGGGCCAGGTGTTTGTGTCGGCCACTTGGGTCGCTTAGCTTAGTCACACAGCTACCTCATTGCGCCTCTTTTTTTCTTTGCATCATGTGCTGTTTGGGGACAATTTTTTTGAAGGGCCATCCTGTCTGACACTGCAGTGCCACTCCTAGATGGGCCAGGTGTTTGTGTCGGCCACTTGGGTCGCTTAACTTAGCCATCCAGCGACCTCGGTGCAAATTTTAGGACTAAAAATAATATTGTGAGATGTGAGGTGTTCAGAATAGACTGAAAATGAGTGGAAATTATGGTTATTGAGGTTAATAATACTATGGGATCAAAATGACCCCCAAATTCTATGATTTAAGCTGTTTTTAAGGGTTTTTTGAAAAAAACACCCGAATCCAAAACACACCCGAATCCGACAAAAAAATTTCGGTGAGGTTTTGCCAAAATGCGTCCGAACCCAAAACACGGCCGCGGAACCGAACCCAAAACCAAAACACAAAACCCGAAAAATTTCCGGTGCACATCACTACTGGGAACCCTAATTAGTGCACCGTGTCCCCTCGCACTTCGGGCAAGGTGCCCATTACAGCACAGGTTATTGTTCCCAATCGTAGTACACGTGGATCGTAAAGTATGAAAAAGTAAAAAAAAGAAAAAAACGTGAAAAACTCATGTCGACCTTTTTGCATGTCGACTTTGTTCATGTCGACCTAATGGTAGTGTCGACCTATTTCTAGTGTCAACCTATTCAATGTTGACCAATGGGTGTAGACCTAATGAGTGTCGACCTAAGTGATGTTGACCCAGAGTCCGGATACCCATGTAATAACTCGAGCACGTGATATGTTATTTGACACATGTATCTATGCCATAATGGGGCATAATTATTAGAGATAAGTGGTTCTGTTTTGTTGAAAACCGGACTCACCCGAACTTTGGGGATCCGAGTAGAATTGAATCCCGGACTGGATACATTTTGGAGGTCTGAGTGGACTGAGTCCCAAGTTGGGTCTTCACTCAGTTCAGCCAGTTCAGACCTCTTATGCCATTTCATTCTGGAGAGTGTACGATGAAGTGGGCAAAATTGTCTGGACATTACTGGAAATTAATGTTGTTGATGTTAATAATATTATACAGGAACAAAATACAGGTCCAAGTTACATGATCCTTTGTACAGCGCTGCGAAACACTTGTGGCGCTTATAAATAAAATGTAATAATAATAATAGTTGTTTTTATTGATTTTTATCAATTACAAAGAAAAAAACGAGATCCAAAACCAAACACAACACACTTGAAGGTGGCAAAACCAAAACACAATGATGATTTAGAATTAGAACATTAAAAAAAAAAACCATGGAGGTCTGCACACATCTCTAATAATTATATATAATTATAACTATTACATATAATAACTTTCATGGGGCAGAATTTCACATTTGCTATGGCGATGCATGCCTGAAACCCCCGCTTAAAAGAATAATATAAATATCATGGATTTGTCACACTTAAAAAATCAGAGGACGTTAGTGAAGTCAAAAATACATGAAATATAAATTCCCTAATATCAGTTGAAAAGTATACTCAATAATCACTTAATATTGAAAATGCTAAATAATCAGAATAATAATTGAAATAATCACAATGCTGAAAATATTAAATACACTAACACTTGTACTGTTGAATACTCTACAGATGTCATTAGCTAAGTGTTTCATGATTTGCATGTAACAGCTATAGTCAGCCGCAAACAAATTGCAGTTTAAGTGATACAGTACTTCAGACATATGCAGGCCCTATGATATGATCATGGAAAGCCACTTACCAGAGTCTCTCTCTGGTACGATGATTGAGCGCTCAGATCCACAGACACACACGGCAGACTGGGTAGGAACATCTGCTGCCACCGGGCTAATACAGCAACTCCATTCCACCCTTTACATAGGCAAATGCAGGGGAGGGGGGTTCCGGTTGCCCTGAATCCCCCCTCCACTTGGCAAGTTGCTCAAATTATGACAATAGCAATGTGAGAGTTGCTGCCACAACGTGCAGTGTACGGGGCAGAGCAGAGCTGCTGCACATGCCCAGTGGTAGCAGCTTCTTCTGCCCAATTTGCTGTGTGTGTGGATCTGAGCCCTCAAACTGGACCAGTAAGTAGCTTCCAGGAAGAAGAGACAGCAGCCTTACCATGATGTGGGAGAAAGTGTGCTTGCAATACTGGTTCTATTATATTTGTGTATTTATTTATGTATTTATTTATTTATTATGGTATGTTTAACCTTATCCTGACAACTTATTTATATTATTTAAATATGTTTGATACAGCCTATACTATAGACCATCTATAGTGTTAAATATTAATTCCGTATTCCATACAGTATCCATTGTATAAAAAGACCAACATGTACATTAATGTCCCGGGTTGTTACTAGGTTCTACTGCCGCTCCCCCAGACTCCTGCACTGGTGCTTATGTTCCACAGCATGGAGATTGTGGACTGCATTTGGAAACCCCCCTCTAGAAATCCTGCATTTGCCACTGCTTTATGCTGCATGTAGTGGCTGTTGGCCAGGTTGTCGGGAATGGGGGTTTCTGGCAAAGTAGAAGCCCCCCTGTGTTTGCCTATGATTATGGCGGTCAGATTATACTAAATCCCCAAAACTTTTTGTGTCCACAACTCTTAAAGTTACCCCATTTTACTGGCCACTATTAAATATTGGCTGAGTTACTCCCTTAGGGGCCTATTTATCATCCCTTAATTTCTAGAAAAGCATGTGAAAATTAACACTTTCATCTGCATTTCTAGAACAAAAGTAACGGATGGTTCTTTACAACTATCAAGCAGGAGATATCACATTCTGCTTTTAGCCTTTAGAACAGGGATGGGGAACCTTTGGCCCTCCAGCTATTGTTGAACTACACATCCCAGTATGCTCAGCAACAGTTTTAGCATTGCCAAATAGCAAAACTGTAGCAAGGCATGCTGGTATATGTAGCTCAACAACAGCTGGAGGGCCAAAGGTTCCCCACTCCTGCTATAGAAGCTACAGACCTTCATTTCTATACTTGTTTACCTGCAGGATTCCTGTAGAGTCTATGCAACAAAGCCTTAGAACCAAGCTCATTAGCTCTGGAATTTCTATGTCATTAGAATGATCCGATATCCTTATATGTCATTACAATGAGTCCTTTGGTGTATTCTACAACCTGATCCCGGGCGAGGGAAGGTGGAGAAGTCTATGGCTTTCATATCGTAATCCCTACTCCATGTATGCCCTAGGTGTCACAATTGAAGGCTGAGGCTGACCTGGGGAAGCCTCAGGTGTAGGGGCTGGCGTGTATGTGAACCATGAAGGTAGAATAGGGTTCCTGGACATAAAGGAGATCTAGCACCGTCGGCCCGAAGGCGTGACCACAACAACGGATTATAAAAATAAAGTCAATTTATTGAACACACAGTATGAACACCTTGGTAATGCAATGGCTACTTCAACAGTAGATGTGCAGAAGGATATAGCAGTACAGTTCCTAGAAGCGCAGAGGTAATAAGTGCTGTGGCTATGCAGAACAAGATGACAAAGTCCTTGCCAGACCCGGAGTTGGTAAGTCCGTAGGCTACATTTAACCACTGTGATGAGGAACGAGCTGGTACTGCCCAGCAGTTGATGCACAAGAGGCTGGGATAAACACAGGTGCACAGGGGTTGAAGTGGTACTTGGAAGAACTTTCCGAGACTACCAGATGGAACCGGTGCAAACGAAAGGTGTGCTAAACTCACCGCTGTAGTTAGAGTCCGATGGTGAGTATCGATGGAAACTGTGGTTCAATGTTGTGTGGTAGAATATGCAGAGCGATATTGGAATACCGCTGGTGACAGAGAGTGGTACTAGTAATGATGAAGAACACCGCTTAAAGACTGATAGTGACACAGGAGCGCTGCTGGAAGTGATGTTGACGCAACGCTGGAAGCTGGAAGCCAGTGACGAATTCACTATGGAGCATAGAGAGCGATGCTGCAGACAATAGAAGCCGGGAGCGATACCAGGACACCGCTGGAAGTGGAGCAGGACCAATGCTGTAAGCTGGAGGCCGGTGTCAGATCGCAGCAGGTAACTGGGAGCAATGCTGGAACACTGCAGAAGTCAGGCTGCACCGCAGGATGGTAACTGGTGCGGGTCTCTTAGTAGCGCAAGATCACAGGAGCTGGAATACCTGGAAGCACAAGCTGAAGAATCCACAAACAGGAGAGACATGTGTACAGGGTTAGACAACCAAAGCACTGACGATTAGGCATCCTAGATGCATGATATTTATACCAGCTGGGAAGCAGGCATTGGCTGGATAATCAGGCAGAGTCCAGAGCGCAGCGGATAGGCTGTAGAATGTCATGTGGTGAAATCAAACATGGCTGCGCCCATGTTTGAATCTGGAGGGAAAGTCTGTTTGTACCTTAACATGTGGAAGTCAGCGATAATGGCAGCGGAGGCCGCGGAGGGCAGGAGACGCCATTCACTTCAGCAGTAGGGATTAACAGAGTAGTTGCCATGACAGCGCTGCTGGTATCACAGAGGGGAGACTGAGGCAATGCTGCACAGTGCGCTGCACGCAGACAGCGCAGGTGGAATCCAGGCTTGGAGCACTGGGCCAGTCTCAGGAGACACTTAGAAGGTAAGAAGTGGTGACTAATTACCCGGATCGTGACACTAGGAAGCCTTTGCTCCAAATATATGACCTCTTGATTTCCTGTATTTGGTTCTGTATTACTTTTAAGTCAGATCTGGGTCAACAGTACTACAGCTTCACATGTAAATAGACTCTGCTTACTTAGCTCGCCATGTGATAGTCCATAGGAATTTTATCTATAATCTTCCTGCGCTGTATACCTTGGAATTTACTCTGTCTGCTTGATCTTCTATACTATCTCCCATTTGCTGTTCATCTGTTTTTGTTATTGTGCTTATCTGTTGTTTATGTCACCCCTTCTACTTTATTTCTACCTTTCCCTGTGAATATTCTATGATGCCAACAGTTTGCATTCCCACATGAGTAAAGTGCCTTAGACGCACTTTCTCTTTTCCATATGGCCCCATTCTTCCTTCCCAGAACCTATTGTGGTCTGATTTGGTTTTGCCTGTTTTCATCACATCTCTGGCCCTTCACCCCAACACCATTCCATTAGACCAAGGCTAAAAAGTCAAATATGAGGATCAAACAAGAGTTGCATAATTCAGGTCAAACTTACATAATCCACACCTCAGGATCAAAATGAGGATACCTGTTGGCAAGACAATAGCATATGGCACAAACCAGCTCCAGGGGTTCCACATTTATGACAGGAATCCTTATTTAATTATCAAAAAAACACGGAACATAACCCTAGGAAGAAGCTACAGCTGAATTTGCTGGTATCTTGCAGACACCGTGGCTACCCCAGCAGATTCCAACAAAGAGGACCAGTCCTCATCTGACAAAGTTACCAGGTCCACTTCTCACTTAGATCTAAGGGGGCACAGTCCCTCAGCTCCTGACTGTAAAAGATGAGAAGAATACACTTCAGAAATGGACTCCTGGCCAGAAATGATCTGAAGCAACAAACAGGAAATTCAGACAGATCATGGGCATCCCTCCACCATTGTGCACAGCAGGCATGCCTAAGCTGCAGATAGCTACAAAACAGGTGAGATGGGAGGCTATAAGTAAGCGACAGGTGGGCAAAGAGTGTAAAATCCCATTGTGATATAACTGTCCTACAGCATCCACCCCATAAAACATCCATAAAGACTCCTCCTTAAGAGTACCAAGCTCCGGAAAAGTAGAGGTTCCCCAGAGTGGAGAGCATGTTCAATTTTTCAACTACATTTCCCCCCAAAATCCTTGCTGCCACAAGTCAAACCATATGTGCCTGCATCAGAAGGGGGGAGGCAATGGCAAGTGGGGATTACTCTAGTAGAAATTGTAACAGTGTAAACACTAAGCCAACCTGCTCAAGTACAGCCAAAGGTGCATCCTCCTGCTCCAGAACCCCTTAATCCTATAAAGCTATAGGAGATTGCTTACATCCCAATATAACAGAAGTCACATACCTGGTAATAGTAGGAAAAAGGGAATGGGAGATAAACTGTATAACATTGTAGCACATAAAGATACTTTGGTTGGATAACCATGTTTACCAGATTTACTCATCCCGTGACAGAGAGGGGAAGCCGCTGCAAAATGTGCAATATAACCTTTAAATACTCAGTTTGACGTCTAAAGTTATATACTCAGCCAGGGAGTGAGTCATCTGTATACCCAGGTTTTGAATCTGCATACACCATGTCAGGGAGAAAGCACAGGAAGCTATTGCCAGCAGAGACAGAAAGGAGTGCTCCATGCATGTTATGAACAACATGTCATCAGCGTACAGAGCAATATTCTCTCTCCAGCCAGAGACCATCAATCCAGAAATCAAGTGAGAAGCCCTTATAGCAAAGCTAATGGTTTTATAGCAATGGCAAACAATAAGGGAGACAACAGGCACCCCTGTCTAGTGCCTCAGCCAGCATAAAGGAGTCAGTAACAAAGCCGCTCACACAGGCCCACACAACATGACAGGAGTAAAGTAACTGAACCCAGGCCAGAAAACCAAGACCAACCCCCAAATCTATGAAGCACCCCATAAAAAGGGCCAGTCTACTAAATTAATCACCTTGGACACAACTAGTGATGAGTGGGTTCGGTTCCTCGGAATCCAAACCCCCCCAAACTTCACCCATTTTACACGGTTCCGAGGCGGACTCAAATCTTCCCGCCTTGCTCGGTTAACCCGAGCGCGCCCGAACGTCATCATCCCACTGTCGGATTCTTGCGAGATTCGTATTCTATATAAGGAGCCGCGCGTCGCCGCCATTTTCACTCGTGCATTGGAGATGATAGGGAGAGGACGTGTGCAGCGTTCTCTCAGTTGTGTTCAGTGTGCTGCAAATATCTGTGCTCAGTGTGCTGCAAATATCTGTGCTCAGTGTGCTTGCAAATATCTGTGCTCAGTGTGCTGAAAATATCTACGTTCTCTGCCTGAAAAACACTCCATATCTGTGCTGCATTGTAGTATATAGTAGGAGGACAGTGGAGAATTTTGCTGACCAGTGACCACCAGTATTATATCAGTACGGTACAGTAGTCCACTGCTCTACCTACCCCTGTGTCATCAAGTATACTATCCATCCATACCTGTGGTGCATTTAAGTTTCGCGCAGTAGTAGGACAGTGCATAATTTTGCTGACCACCAGTATATAATATATAGCAGTACGGTACAGTAGTCCACTGCTCTACCTACCTCTGTGTCGTCAAGTATACTATCCATCCATACCTGTGGTGCATTTTAGTTGTTGTGCGCAGTATATATAGTAGGGGGACATTGCATAATTTTGCTGACCACCAGTATATAATATATAGCAGTACGGTACAGTAGTCCACTGCTCTACCTACCTCTGTGTCGTCAAGTATACTATCCATCCATACCTGTGGTGCATTTAAGTTTTGTGCAGTAGTAGGAGGACAGTGCATAATTTTGCTGACCACAAGTATATAATATATAGCAGTACGGTACAGTAGTCCACTGCTCTACCTACCTCTGTGTCGTCAAGTATACTATCCATCCATACCTGTGGTGCATTTTAGTTGTTGTGCACAGTAAATATAGTAGGAGGACAGTGCATAATTTTGCTGACCACCAGTATATAATATATAGCAGTACGGTACAGTAGTCCACTGCTCTACCTACCCCTGTGTCGTCAAGTATACTATCCATCCATACCTGTGGTGCATTTAAGTTTTGCGCAGTATATATAGTAGGAGGACAGTGCAGAATTTTGCTGACCACCAGTATATAATATATAGCAGTACGGTACAGTAGTCCACTGCTCTAACTACCTCTGTGTCGTCAAGTATACTATCCATCCATACCTGTGGTGCATTTAAGTTTTGCGCAGTAGTAGGAGGACAGTGCAGAATTTTGCTGACCACCAGTATATAATATATAGCAGTACGGTACAGTAGACCATTGCTATTGATATATTACTGGCATATAATTCCACACATTAAAAAATGGAGAACAAAAATGTGGAGGGTAAAATAGGGAAAGACCAAGATCCACTTCCACCTCGTGCTGAAGCTGCTGCCACTAGTCATGGCCGAGACGATGAAATGCCATCAACGTCGTCTGCCAAGGCCGATGCCCAATGTCATAGTAGAGAGCATGTAAAATCCAAAAAACAAAAGTTCAGTAAAATGACCCAAAAATCTAAATTAAAAGCGTCTGAGGAGAAGCGTAAACTTGCCAATATGCCATTTACGACACGGAGTGGCAAGGAACGGCTGAGACCCTGACCTATGTTCATGGCTAGTGGTTCAGATTCACATGAGGATGGAAGCACTCATCCTCTCGCTAGAAAAATGAAAAGACTTAAGCTGGCAAAAGCATAACAAAGAACTGTGCATTCTTCTAAATCACAAATCCCCAAGGAGAGTCCAATTGTGTCGGTTGCGATGTCTGACCTTCCCAACACTGGACGGGAAGAGGTGGCGCCTTCCACCATTTGCACGCCCCCTGCAAGTGCTGGAAGGAGCACCCGCAGTCTAGTTCCTGATAGTCAAATTGAAGATGTCACAGTTGAAGTACACCAGGATGAGGATATGGGTGTTGCTGGCGCTGAGGAGGAAATTGACAAGGAGGATTCTGATGGTGAGGTGGTTTGTTTAAGTCAGGCACCTGGGGAGACACCTGTTGTCCATGGGACGAATATGGCCATTGACATGCCTGGTCAAATGACAAAAAAAATCACCTCTTCAGTGTGGAATTATTTCAACAGAAATGCGGACAACTGGTGTCAAGCCGTGTGTTGCCTTTGTCAAGCTGTAATAAGTAGGGGTAAGGACTTTGACCACCTAGGAACATCCTCCCTTATACGTCACCTGGAGCGCATTCATCAGAAGTCATTGACAAGTTCAAAAACTTTGCGTGACAGCGGAAGCAGTACACTGCCAACTAAATCCCTTCCTCTTGTAACCAAGCTCCTGAAAACCACACCACCAACTCCCTCAGTGTCAATTTCCTCCTTAGACAGGAAAGCCAATAGTCCTGCAGGCCATGTCACTGTCAAGTCTGACAAGTCCTCTCCTGCCTGGGATTTCTCCGATGCTTCCTTGAGTGTAACGCCTACTGCTGCTGGCGCTGCTGTTGTTGCTGCTGGGAGTCGAAAAACCACTTGTACTACTTCCAGTAAGCAATTGACTGTCCAGCAGTCCTCTGCGAGGAAGATGAAATATCACAGCAGGCATCCTGCTGCAAAGTGGATAACTCAGGCCTTAGCAGCCTGGGTGGTGTTAAACGTGTTTTCGGTATCCACCGTTAATTCACAGGAAACTAGAGATTTGCTTGAGGTACTGTGTCCCCGGTACCAAATACCATCGAGGTTCCATTTCTCTAGGCAGGCGATACCGAGAATGTACACAGACCTCAGGAAAAGAGTCACCAGTGTCCTAAAAAATGCAGTTGTACCCAATGTCCACTTAACCACGGACATGTGGACAAGTGGAGCAGGGCAGACTAAGGACTATATGACTGTGACAGCCCACTGGGTAGATGTATTGCCTCCCGCAGCAAGAACAGCAGCGGCGGCACCAGTAGCAGCATCTCACAAATGCCAACTCGTTCCTAGGCAGACTACGCTTTGTATCACCGCTTTCCATAAAAGGCACACAGCTGACAACCTCTTAAGGAAACTGAGGAACATCATCGCAGAATGGCTTACCCCAATTGGACTCTCCTGGGGATTTGTGACATTGGACAACGCCACCAATATTGTGCGTGCATTACATGTGGGCAAATTCCAGCACGTCCCATGTTTTGCACATACATTGAATTTGGTGGTGCAGAATTATTTAAAAAACGACAGGGGAGTGCAAGAGATGCTGTCGGTGGCCCGAAGAATTGTGGGCCACTTTCGGCATTCAGCCACCGCGTCTCGAAGACTGGAGCACCAGCAAACTCTCCGGAACCTGCCCCGCCATCATCTGAAGCAAGAGGCAGGGGTGTATCTGCCCATTGGCCAGGATGGCACTTGCCAGGGGTGCCAGCCAAGGAGGGGCACCACCCAGTGGTGCCACCCCATGGCTAGACGGTCAATATGACCCTGGGAGTCAGCCTCTGTTACTGGTACCTGTGCCTGGCACCGCAATATACTACAGTGAAGAGACTCAAAATAAACTACTTTTTTATGTCATTTATTTTCTGTACTACATTTTAGTACACTGCCATGAGGGGATATTTGTTGCATAAATACTCTAACATTGCTTTTTACTTTTTACTTTATTTTATATTATCTGTAACAATATGTCTTTATGCATTAGACGCTTATTAAGCTTATTCACCATATAGGACGGGACTGCACCCGAAAGACAAACAATATATATTTAGCTTCAATTATGGTGGCCACTCATTTCTGCGTCCCATTTCCTATAAACAGAATCTTTGTAAGGATAATAAGTAATAAAAACCAAAAAAGAAATAGCCGCGGGGGCGACTCATTTGATGTGATTCGTATATTTGCACCCGCCGACTGTGCCGTGGGCTAAATGAGCATGGCTACATCTGTGCAATCACAGTATCACCTCTATAGTAACTTGCTTCCATAGAGGAATGCAAAACACAACACTGTACATTTTTGTCGACATGTTGTGTAAGGGGCACTACTGCTGTGGGCATAATGTGTAAGGGGCACTACTACTGTGGGCAAAATGTATAAGGGGCACTACTACTGCGGGCAAAATGTGTAGCGAGCACTGCCACTGTGGGCATTATATGTAAAGGGCACTATTGTGTAGCATAATGTGTATCAGGGGTATCATTGTGTAGCGTAATGTTAATAAGGGGACACTAATGTGAGGCATAATTTGAATTGGGGGTACCATCGTGTGCCATGCCCCTTCCACATCACATGCACATGCCCATCACCTATTTCAAATATGGGGGGGGGGGGGGCAGTCCCTTACTTTGCCAGGGGCGCTCGGATCCCTAGATACACCCCTGGCAAGAGGTGGTAACGAGGTGAAATTCAACCCTCTATATGCTTCAGAGGATGGAGGAGCAACAAAAGGCCATTCAAGCCTATACAGCTACCTACGATATAGGCAAAGGAGGAGGAATGCACCTGACTCAAGCGCAGTGGAGAATGATTTCAACGTTGTGCAAGGTTCTGCAACCCTTTGAACTTGCCACATGTGAAGTCAGTTCAGACACTGCCAGCCTGAGTCAGGTCATTCCCCTCATCAGGCTTTTGCAGAAGAAGCTGGAGAGATTCAAGGAGGAGCTAAAACAGAGCGATTCCGCTAGGCATGTGGGACTTGTGGATGGAGCCCTTCATTCGCTTAACCAGGATTCACGGGTGGTCAATCTGTTGAAATCAGAGCACTACATTTTGGCCACCGTGCTCGATCCTAGATTTAAAACTTACGTTGTATCTCTCTTTCCAGCAGACACAAGTCTGCAGAGGTTCAAAGACCTGCTGGTGTGAAAAATGTCAAGTCAAGCGGAACGTGACCCGTCAACAGTTCCTCCTTCACATTCTCCCGCAACTGGGGCTGCGAGGAAAAGGCTAAGAATTCCGAGCCCAACCGCTGGCGGTGATGCAGGGCAGTCTGGAGCGAGTGCTGACATCTGGTCCGGACTGAAGGACCTCCCAACGATTACTGACATGTCGTCTACTGTCACTGCATATGATTCTGTCACCATTGAAAGAATGGTGGAGGATTATATGAGTGACCGCATCCAAGTAAGCACGTCAGACAGTCCGTACATATACTGGCAGGAAAAAGAGGCAATTTGGAGGCCCTTGCACAAACTGGCTTTATTTTACCTAAGTTGCCCCCCCTCCAGTGTGTACTCCGAAAGAGTGTTTAGTGCAGCCGCTCACCTTGTCAGCAATCGGCGTACGAGGTTACTACCAGAAAATGTATTATAATCAATTCCTCCGTGGAGACATTCACCAGCAATTGCCTCCGGAAAGTACACAGGGACCTGAGATGGTGGATTCCAGTGGGGACGAATTAATAATCTGTGAGGAGGGGGATGTACACAGTGAAAGGGGTGAGGAATCGGACGATGAGGAAGAGGTGGACATCTTGCCTCTGTAGAGCCAGTTTGTGCAAGGAGAGATTGGTTGCTTCTTTTTTGGTGGGGGCCCAAACCAACCAGTCATTTCAGTCACAGTCGTGTGGCAGACCTTGTCGCTGAAATGATGGGTTTGTTAAAGTGTGCATGTCCTGTTTATACAACATAATGGTGGGTGGGAGGGCCCAAGGACAATTCCATCTTGCACCTCTTTTTTCTTTACTTTATCTTTGCATCATGTGCTGTTTGGGGACTATTTTTTGAAGTGCCATCCTGTCTGACACTGCAGTGCCACTCCTAGATGGGCGAGTTGTTTGTGTCGGCCACTTGGGTCGCTTAGCTTAACCATCCAGTGACCTTGGTGCACCTCTTTTTTTCTTTGCATCATGTGCTGTTTGGGGACTATTTTTTAAATCTGCCATCCTGTATGACACTGCATTGCCACTCCTAGATGGGCCAGGTGTTTGTGTCGGCTACTTGGGTCGCTTAGCTTAGTCATACAGCGACCTTGGTGTACCTCTTTTTTTCTTTGCATCATGTGCTGTTTGGGGACTATTTTTTGAAGTGCCATCCTGTCTGACACTACAGTGCCACTCCTAGATGGGCCAGGTGTTTGTGTCGGCCACTTGGGTCGCTTAGCTTAGTCATCCAGCGACCTCGGTGCAAATTTTAGGACTAAAAATAATATTGAGAGGTGTGAGGTGTTCAGAATAGACTGGAAATGAGTGGAAATTATGGTTATTGAGGTTAATAATACTATGGGATCAAAATGACCCCCAAATTCTATAATTTAAGCTGTTTTTGAGGGTTTTTTGTAAAAAAACATCCGAATCCAAAATACACCCGAATCCGACAAAAAATTTTCAGGGAGGTTTTGCCAAAACGCGTCCGAATCCAAAACACGGCTACGGAACCGAATCCAAAACCAAAACACAAAACCCGAAAAATGTCCGGTGCACATCTCTAGACACAACCAAGGAATCAACCAACCCCCCAGTAGCCAACTGCAGATTAGTGTAAAGATAACCCAGAGATTGATACCAGTGGACCTCCCAGGTATGGAACTCATTTAATTGGGATGGATAATTACAAGCATAACCTTGTTCAGTTTCAGGGCCAAAGTTTTAGGTAGAATCTTGACATCAGTACATAATAAATAAATCGGGTTCTCTGAGTACAAATAAGATGGGTCTTATCCAGGTCTATGAATTACAACTATTAAGTTCTCAATCACTGAAGAGGGAAGAGAACCCACCTGCATTCTTAAAGTGGGTAAACATTTGGTGATATATTGTATCGGAATGACAAATCGTGGTCAACATCTAATGTGTATCTGCGATTGCAGGCTCACTCGTATTGTATGCGGTATCGTCTGGTCGGCCGTGCTGCAGTGCTGCATGGCCAACCGGAAGATATCTTGTCCAACCTGGTGCATTGTAATGAAGGACGGAATGAGATGTCGCTCCATCCTTCTTTACATTGTATAACGTGTGCGGGCAATCTGGCATTGTCCAGCCCAAAGGGAATTCGGCTAGACCATCAGCCCCCGATTGCCCATTGTACAAATGTGTACCCACCCCTGTTGGTAAATTTACTAAAAATTTTGTTTGTCCAAGTTGCTATTATCGAGGGAGTTTAGCCTTTTTTTCAATCTCGGAGATTTACTAAAACCAAACACGGAAGTAAAAGCACGATTCTATCTACAAAACACAGGTGAATCCACAAATATGATTCATTACACCATCGAACGAACTCACAAGTACTTTACATAGAAAACAACACAACATGGAAATTTACTAAGAATCGTGTTTAGAAACACGGAGCAAACTCGGACCAAAATACACTTTTTAAATAGATGTACTTCAGAGTAGCATATTTACAGAAACCTGCAAAGATCAGTGTGATCCGTGCATTCTTCAATGTGTACAGTGTTAAAAAAGTGGTAAATAGCGAAAATATGTGTACCCGCTAATAAAGCTAAATATTTATCTTATAACATTCACTATAAATGGGTAAGAGACTCAGTACGCAATTGGCGTATGGGGTACCGTAAGGGTACGTACTTAGCGTAGCAGACGCTTATCTGTGGTCGAGATGCACATGCGACACGCTCGCTCACAGCTTAACGCTTGGTGACGAGCACGCTATAGGCGGCCGACTACCGTAATGCTACGCTACTAGCGTAGCGTACGCTCGTGACCACGAGGGGAACACGAGCGGCGCAGACGCTCACGGGATGACACTCCGTAAACCTTGTATGCAACACAGTGAAAGATTGAGTTTGTACTGTAAACCTTACTACTGAAATACTGTAGCGATATAACGCTGCTTAACCTTGTTAATACTGAAGCTGCTTGAGCGATTGAGATGCTCCGATTACCCTCTGCAATGTAATAAACACACAATACCTTGCTAAGGTTCCAACACCTTTACTAACAATATCTAGCTATGTAAAAAAGGAAAAACAGTTAACAGTTCATACACTACAGGCTAACATCAATATCTAAGCAGAATAACTACACATAAATATACAATAGCGGCACAATCGCAAACAATAACATACAATGAGAGAGAGAGAGATCGTGGCAGAATACAGTCAGAGATTTGGAATGGTCACAGAGAATAACTTAAACACACTGGGGAATGATCGCTGCGCAGTCCTGGTACCAGCTCCGAGTTAGTCAAGATGAAAACCGTTTGTGGAGAGAAGACTGAGCTGGCCAGGCTGGCTGTCCTTATATACACTGCGTACAGTATACTACAAAGACACCTACATTGGACACAGGAATGTCTCCTCGCATCATAACAAAAGGTCATAGGTTAGTTTGAACAGGTGGGCTCTGACTATATCAAACTGCTCAGGTGGGAGGGAATCTCAGAATTCCCGCCGCATGGATAATGAACCGCAAATATAGTAAATGTCCAGAAACTACTAATAGACATAACTATACGCAGGAGCGATTAATCTTTACCTAACCAGCACCGGATTGTTTCTAATAAAATGTTCTTTAGTTAGGTACCAAACACAACTGCTCAAACCCTGTCTGACCCTTCGTACCATGCAAAGAGGAATTCCTCTGTCCAGCAACCAGTTACATTAAACAAACTTACTGTTATTATTAAGGGGAACATTACCTATAAAACATACTATTTGAATTTATTATTTAACGATTGAGTCGCCCACTAGACGCACACAAACTCTACCGTAAATGCACATACCACACGCTCGAGCGAATGGCCGAGCGAGTATCCGCACGCACGGGAGAGAATGTGCACGTGCAGCGGGCAAGCGCATGAGGTGAATATATGGCAATGTGTAGCATGATATTTTTCCGACTTTGACAGTCCACCCTTTGGCAGTCATCAATAACTGCCACTTCCTAAAACAGTTCAAAAAAGAAAAATATATGTCATCCTAAAAATACCATTTTATGATTGGGTAAAGGGAGGAGAGGAGCAGGTGGGAAAAAGTATGACCTAGTGAAATAGTAGAAGCATGTGTGTATGAATCCATGTTTGAGGGGTCATGTATCATCGTGCCGTACGTGTTTTAGATCAAGCTTCGAGGTATTGCGAAGTATACATTTGAATTCCTTCTTATCCCGTATCAAGGGTCTGTGGATGGGCTGTCAAACTTTACTGAGCTCTTTTCGGCTTTTGGTTGCAACAAATGGGGAGCACATTTAGTTGATGATACATGAATGGGGGGATTTGTGAGTGCTGATATCTGTATCTATATTCCCTATCGACTATGTGTGTCATTACCTGAAGGTTGTAGAGGTGAAGATAAGAAGCAATTATTATAAATGCAGTCGTAAACTATGTGAGTTTAATATGCATTAGCTGATTGAGGTCTTGTCAGATGTCTTGTCTTGATGTACATGTTGTCTGATGTCTCTCGATGCTTTTGCTATAAATGGCGACAAAAGCTTTTCCAGTGTCCATGAAAGTTACAGTCTCTAAAGTATTGGGCTATCGTAAAAGTTAAAGTCACTAGGGAAATTGGGGGCTTGTAGCATAGTTCATCAATGGTCTGTATAAAAGAGGTTGTCAAATTCTTCTTCCAAGCGGATGTCTTTGTACCTTGGAGGAAAACAAAGGAGAAACGGGTGTAAGAAACGGACCGTGGAATCACATTTTCATCACAACATTGTCTCTATCGTTGGGTCATAAATCAAATTTGTTGTTGTTATTATAGTGTCTTCGCTCCTTAAACTCATCACCCTGGTATTACTTTTACACTTCGTTAAAACCCGAACGCATCTAAATATCAGACCAACCAATATGACGACTCCTAGAATACACAAAAGAAATTTCCCTACATCCATAATAATACCTTGGGCCCATTCTCCTAAACCAGAGAACCAATTTTGTGGGTTCAACCAAGACACCCAACTGGTCAGCTCATTACCCACAGCAGCGAGTGTGAGATTGTGTTTCCTTCGAAACTCCCACTTTAATTGTAGAATGTCATCCATCTTTTGGTCTATGACCTCGGCTGGGTCCTCCGTGCTGTTTGTAATGTACGTGCAGCATTTTATTCCATATTGAGTTGCTAGGGTAACACAATACCCGCCTGTCACAGCTGTGAGGTAATTAAGAATCATTCTATGCTGAACCAGTTCTGTTTTGTAGGCTTGTAACTCTTTCCCAGTGTACCTGAATGTGTCGTCATACATTTCGGTGATATTGTCTAATAAATTTGCAAGCACAGATATATATCTATAATTTATCACTCCTCTGGCGGTACGAGCGATATCTAACATGAGTAGGAATTGAATCCCGGTGGATTCATGGATCAGATCAGAGGCTGGATGCTCTGTCCTCTCTATCAGGTGCCGTTTAACGACGTGCTCGTAATGAGTGTGAGTATAAGGAGCTTGGGCACTGCGGTGAATATCTTTCATTTTGTTATGAGATACAGTCATTACTTCAGGCAGTACTTTTCCAATATAACACAATCCCTCTGAGTTTGGGGCAAGCCACTTATACGCCTTTCTCCCGCATATGAAATATGCATCATCGGGGAGAACATATGGGACGGAGTATGACATTACCATGTTACAAATTTTCCATGTGAAATCTCCTAACCCTAATTCTCCCATCTGTTTAGTACACGTATCTGTTTGTACGATATGTGCACAGTATCCTGGTGATACTTCTCCAACTCGCATGGTCCTACTTCCTAAAGTGTACCTATACCGGAAAAATCTTCCATGGTCGGCTATCTGGCGTATAAGTTCTGTGTCTATGGGCATTCTGTCGGCTCTGTATGAAAAGGTCATGGTTTGATTACTCCATGACACTTCCCAATTTCCCGGCTTTCGGGGATTGGAAATGTTAAAGCACACTAAGGACCTATCCACATGATATTGGTGGAGCTTCAAACTAGGAGGACTAGAGATATTAAACCTCTTGTCCACCGGCCTCCCACCACTTAGCTCAAGTACCTCTCCTACAGTTAAAGGGAATGGTACTAGTCCTGATTTGCTATGACCTTGAGTACCTGAGAGCATACCCAACAGTCTGCCTGATTTAACACTTTACCCACTAAGGAGTGATAGTCACTCAATGGATGCCGGTCCATGTGGACATTAAAACTGGACTGACATTTCTTTATGCACCCATCCTCAACTATATTGTCACAATGCCTACAGATGCAGTTCTCTTCAGCTAACAATCCTTCACAATTCCTTCTATTGTCAATGCTACCAGATCGTTTTCTGATACTCGCCTTTACTCGGAGATTATGTTGCTCTTGGAAATTTACGCCTGCATCCTGGTCATCAGAACCCATTCCCGATCCTTTCTCGACCTCCATGGTACTCTCACCGAAACATACTGCTCTGGTCAACATCATGGTCAACAGGAAAATCCGGATCACAGTCTCTTGGGGCAAGTCCATCTTAGAGGAGTAAAAGGTGAAAATGAGAAGGGGGAAAGGAAATAGGAGGGAGGTGGGAACTGGAGAAAATAACAAATGGGAAAAAGAAATCTGGCTCGACACGCTTCCGGTCTTATTATTCTCAGCGCTCAGGTGTCGTCTCAATCCTCCCTGAACAGACACTCTAGTGATACAACCTCTACCGTCTGTTCTTTATCACGGGACCTCTCTGGGTCAGCAACCTTTTTACAATGAGACGAATAAACCCAAGTCTCTCTCTCGGCAACCTTCAATGCTGTGGTGCTGGTCAATAAGACTTGATATGGTCCTTCCCATCTGTCAATAAGGCAACCTGAGCGTAGAAAATTCCGTATCATTACATAATCCCCAGGTTCAATGTCATGACAATTACTGTCTGGCAGATCAGGAATCACCAACTTTAGATTATCATTCTGATTCCTCAATTGCTTACTCATCTTAACCAAGTACTTTACAGTGACTTCATTGTTACATTTCAAATCATCCTGAGGGTTAATCATAACATGGGGTTGTCGACCAAACAGAATTTCAAAAGGAGACAGATTAAGAGGGGACCTGGGAGTGGTTCTGATGCTGTATAATACGATTGGCAAAGCTTCGGGCCATAACAGTCCTGTTTCAGTCATTACCTTGCTCAATTTATTTTTAATAGTGCTGTTTACTCTTTCCACTTTCGCACTCGCCTGGGGGCGGTACGGAGTGTGCAGCTTACTATTAATTCCCATCAACTTACACATTGTTTGAAAGACTTCACCTGTAAAATGGGTACCCCTATCGCTTTCAATTATTCTAGGGATACCGTACCTACACACAAATTCCTGCACCATTTTCTTTGCAGTAAACACAGTGGTATTTGTGGCTGCGGGAAATGCTTCAACCCAATTTGAGAACACGTCAATACAGACCAATACATATTTTACATTTCTACAAGGTGGCAATTGTATGAAATCAATTTGTATTACCTGAAAAGGGCCATCTGTCGGAGGGATATGGGATGGCTCTGTCGGTATTGCCTTTCCGATATTCTTCCTCAAGCAGGTGAGACATGTCATCGCTCTTTTACCAGCATGGGAAGAAAATCCTGGGGCGCACCAATAAGCTCTTACCAACTTACACATTCCTTCTTTGCCTAGATGAGTCAGCCCATGTGCCGCTTACGCTAGACTTGGAAGATATGCTCTGGGTGCCACTGGCTTACCCTATCCGTCTGTCCAGAGTCCTGAGGACTCCTGGCCATATCCTTTTGACCTCCAGACTGCCTTTTCTTGTGGGGAACACAAATTTTGCATTTCATATAATTTCTGCGTATTTACAGTATTAAATACCATCAGTTGTGTGCTGTCTGTCTGTATGGGGGTACTGGCTGCTGATTTAGCAGCTTCATCTGCTCGGCTGTTACCAAGTGATACCGGGTCTTGGCTATACGTGTGAGCTTTACACTTGATAACAGCCACTCTGTCGGGTTCCTGTATTGCTGTTAGAAGTCTTTTGATGTGGGCTGCATGCGCTATGGGTGTGCCAGCTGCCGTCATGAAATTTCTGAGGCGCCATAGGGCCCCGAAATCATGGACTACTCTGAAGGCGTACCTAGAATCTGTGTAAATATTGGCTGACTTGCCCTTAGCCAATTCGCATGCTCTGGTTAGGGCAACCAGTTCAGCAACTTGTGCTGAGTGTGGTGGGCCTAGCGGTTCTGCTTCTATGGTACTTTGGTCATCTACGACTGCGTATCCAGTACACAAGTCTCCCGAGTCCGTCTGTCTGTGACAACTACCGTCAGTGTAAAAAGTAAAATCTACATCTTCCAGTGGGTTGTCACTGATGTCAGGCCTTGCCGTGAAATTTTGGGTCAAATATTCCATACAATCATGCGTGTCATTTTCCCCACTAAATCCTCCTTCACCATCACTCTCATCCTCCACCCTTTGTGCCTGTCCAGGCACACCTGGGAGATATGTTGCAGGATTTAGTGCGCTGCATCTCCTTATGGTGATGTTTAGGGGGGCCATCAATGCCAATTCCCATCTTGTAAACCGCGCTGATGAGACGTGTCTGGTTTGGGCCGAATTCAGTAAGGCTGACACTGCATGTGGTGTATGAATTGTGAGATTGTGTCCTTGCACTACATCTTCGCTTTTACTTACTAGCAATGCTATTGCTGCAACGCTTCACAAGCATGTGGGGAGGGATCGCGCTACCGTGTCTAGCTGGGCGCTATAGTAGGCTACCGGCCTGCTGGCATCACCATGCTTCTGGGTTAAGACACCTGCTGCGCACCCAGCACTCTCTGTTCCGTACAGCTCAAAGGGTTTCCCATAGTCAGGCATACCTAATGCCGGTGCCTGCGTTAGGCACTGTTTAAGTCTCTCAAATGCCATCTCAGACTCGTCTGTGTGCGAAATCCGATCAGGTTTGCTTGATGAGACCATCTCCTGCAAAGGTAGGGCTAGTATGGAAAAACCTGGGATCCAGTTACGGCAATACCCACACATTCCTAAAAATGTTCTTATCTGTTGCTGGGTTTGTGGCAGGGTCATGTCACGAATTGCTTGAATTCTATCAGCGGTAAGGTGTCTCAGTCCTTGTGTTAGACAGTGTCCCAAATACTTCACACGGGTCAGGCATAATTGTAACTTGTCCTTGGAAACCTTGTGTCCTGTGTCTGAAAGATGAAACAGGAGTTGTTTTGTATCTCTCAGGGACGCTTCCAGTGAATCTGAACACACCAGTAAATCATCCACATACTGTATCAATATTGATCCACTCTCTGGTTGGAAAGACTGTAAACAATCATGCAGGGCCTGTGAGAAAATACTTGGACTGTCTATGAAACCTTGTGGTAATCGAGTCCAAGTGTACTGAACTCCTCTGTATGTAAATGCGAATAAGTATTGACTGTCAGGGTGCAGAGGTACCGAGAAGAAAGCGGAGCAGAGGTCAATCACAGTGAAAAATTTGGCAGTGGGAGGGATTTGCATAAGGATGACAGCTGGATTTGGCACTACGGGGAATTGACTCTCAACTATTTTGTTGATCCCTCTTAGATCCTGCACTAATCTGTAACCCCTCCCCCCACTCTTTTTAACAGGGAAGATGGGACTATTGGCAGTGCTGGACGTTCTTACCAGAATGCCCTGTTGTAGCAAGCGCTCTATTACAGGGTAAACTCCTAACTCCACCTCTGGCTTCAGAGGGTATTGTGGGATTTTTGGAGCTATCCTACCATCTTTTACTTGTACAACTACTGGGGCTACGTTTGCCATTAATCCAGTGTCTTGTCCATCCTTGGTCCAAAGTGATTCCGGTATCTGGGAAATCATTTCCTCTACCTTGGACGGACACCTATTTACAACAACAGTGTGGGACATTAATCTTGTTGGGGAGTCTAGCATATCCTGCACCTCCTGAGCGTGGTTTTCGGGTATGTCCAAGAACACACCTTCAGGAGTACAATATATGACACATCCCATTTTGCACAGTAAATCTCTCCCTAGGAGATTAGTCGGAGCCGACGCAGCCAGCAGAAAAGAATGCTTGGTATGCAAAGGCCCTATCGTAATCTCTGCAGGTTTGCTTAAAGGGTAGTGCTGTACTACTCCTGTTACTCCCATGGCTGGAATTGTTTTACCAGTGGTTCTCATGCCCACGGTCGAATTTATCACTGACTTGGCCGCCCCCGTATCTACAAGGAAATTTAGAGATTTACCAGCTACATCAATTGTGACCTCGGGTTCACTTCCAAGGCTCGCAATTAATTTCACTGGCTGCAGATTACAGGTGTGGCCCCACCCCTATGGTGCGTGGTGACCTCCCTGCATTGCACTGGCAGCTATTACCTGTGAAGGGGGTAAATGGGAACTATCAGAGACTTGCCAGTCTCTTTTTGGGGGATACCTTTTTGTTTCCCCTGCGTGTGGCTCATAACTCCGTCTCTGCGGTCCTTGATCCCAATTCCGTGTGTCATGTCGTTGTCTAGGGGGTTGATATGATTTTTGTGCATTTTTCGATCTACAGTCTCGTGCAAAATGTCCCTCTTTATGACAGTAATAACAAGTTACCACATTTGACTTACCCACAGGGGTCGGAGACTTATACTGAGGTGGCCTTGTGGTCAGGGCCTGTATACTTACGGCCATTAACTTATCACTTTGTGACTCCCTGTGTCTGGTGATATTCCGATCATGATCAATAGCGGCCTCTCTCAAAGTAGCCACCGACAGACCTCGCCAACATGGTTGGGTGGTCTGTACCCTCGTCCTCAATACTTCCTTTAAACCATCCATTAATACAGATACTGCTACTTCTCTATGATTCACATTTGTCTTAATGTCTTCTATGCCTGTATACTTAGCCATTTCCTGTAGTGCCCGATGAAAATAATCAGCAGCTGTTTCTCCCTCTTTTTGTTTGATGGAGAAAATTTTGTTCCATTTGGCAACAGCTGGAAAATACTCTTTTAACTGTAAATTTATTCTCTTTACATTATCTTGGTTGTACACATCCGTAAGGGGTACCTCTTCATCTAATTTACAGTCAGCTATAAATCTCGCTGAGTCGACATTGGAGGGTACACATGCCCTCAGCAATATCTGCCAGTCTTTGTTATTGGGCTCCACAGTATTTCCTAGCTCTCTAATGTATTTCTGACTTGCAACTAGATCTTTCCTAGGATCAGGGAATTCAGACACCATTGATCTTAATTCCATTCGGGAAAAGGGGCAGTGCATGGCGATGTGTCTGACAGGAGTGACTCCTGAAGTGTCAGTTTTCCCATTTGGCACTGCAATTACCCTAACGGGATTAAGTTCAATAACATCATTTTGAGTAGATTCTACAACATGTGGTGTAATGGTTTCAGCATAGTGTATAGTGCCGTACTTACCAGTTGATACGACCTCACCTGTCCCTCCACTAGGGGCCTTTGATACTGCTCTTACTGGTTGGGACGTGCCCACTGTTGTTTCTGCTATGGTGGCTGCTAGAGAGAGTGCAGATATTGTTGTTGGCTCATCCTCTTGGTCACAATCCTGGGGAAAGTTTTAAACAGGGTACAGCTTGCACGGGTTAATATTAGCATCAACAATCTTGGTTACATTATTCTTAACATTTATACAGTTATTAAGTGCATGTTTATCATACACCAGTGTGCCATTCTCTGTAACCACCTTCTCTCCCGTTATGTATGGTGGTGGTGGCGCGGTGGCTATCAGTTTTCTGATAGGGTTAGATCAAGCCGCTTGAGCCAATCCTCTTTGTATTTCACCTTCCTGTTGCCATAACTGTAAATAATCATAATGTTTGATCCGTCTCATTGCAGATTTAATGAGACATATCCTTCTCCTTAGATTTTGTAACACCTCGGGACTAAAACTGCCTACCCGTGGGAACTTTTCCCCATCATGCACACTCATTCTTTCCCATTCATCGCACAAAACCTCTGTGTGTGAACCGTATTTCTCACACATGACATACCTTGCCGACCCGATTGGTCGGTTTACTAAGTCAACCCGAACCGAGGTTGATTGCCCCCTACCTGAACAACTGGCCCCCATCTTTGCAGGTGTTGCTTTCACTACCTCTGACCTTCAAATCAGGGTCTTCAGCGAACCCTTACAAAAACCAAGATGTCCGGGGTAGGCCGGCGGCGGAAGTTTACAGAGTGCCTCCACTCACTCGCCCACGTCGACCAATACGCCCACACACTGCCTTAGCACTGGCGTACTCAACCTAGGGCCCCTGCGACCTGAACCTCTATTTACTGGAACATGTGGGTGTGATCCGAAGAGCACTTAACCCTTCCCAGTAACTATTGGTTGTTAGAGAATTCCCGAGTGACCAGCGAACCTCCCTTAAAATAAAAAAATTACACAAATCACGTTAGAATGTACAAATAGCGTTTATGACCCCTCTAGCGTACGCAAATGGTACTGGGTCAAGTTACTAACTAATGCACACAATTACGTGCGGTACAATCGTTCTGCACATAAGCAACTAATCTTATGTGCGGAGCGACCAGTGGAATCGAAAATTGTGGCTGCGAATTCCTTCAGGCAGAGCTTAATGGCCTATATGGGTACCGCACCAACCCTTCCTGGTGTTGTGCTCCTTTACTCTTTATCTATAGCGGACTTCCTAGTCTGCTGTACCTAGACCTCCTGGTCTGTTTCTGGACCTCCTGGTCCGTGACCTCCTGGTCTGTGCTACAGTAGACCTCCTGGTCTGCTATACTCTAATGCTCTTCTTTTAATATGTTTAACAAGGGATGCCTCCCAAGCCACCGTGCCGTCACTTACACGTATGTACCTCACGAGAACTCGATAATTTCCTGTGGTTCCACCCAAAATTTAGAAACTTATATATGTATACACACACTTTCACCTCATATACTCTTTACTTTCGTTTCTGCGCAGAAATCCCTTTCATTCAGTATCGCAGGCTAATCCCGAGGAGTTGCAACTAGAGAAGGATCTATTAGCTTAAAATTTAGGACACTGAGATTTGACTTGCGCTATTATCGCGTTGCCTCCTTATCGCCTAACTAAAACAATACTATCGTGTGATTTGTATCACGTGGGCGTACCCAGACGCTCCGTTGAGTAATATACGCTCCGTGCGTCGGCCCTTGCATCGCGTACACTAGTCCCGCCCTTTGTTAGAGACACATGTACGCAAGCCAGGTATATCCACAGAAATACAATTAACACGTTTATATCAATGTAGATGATCTTTAACTGTAATCATCTACCGAGCACCACACAGATCTTTCCTTTTATCTTTAGGCAAAGCCGTGTGCGTGTTTTACAAATTACTCCTTAATGTATTAATATTACTTTTAACTACCAATAGCAACAAATCTTTCTCAGCACGTTATCAATTGTGAAATGGCAAACAGGAAAGTGAGGTGTGAAAATACACAAATGAAAAGAAATGCAGGTGTGTGCGTGTGTTGCGTACGCAATGTGTACCAAACAGAAATAAAACAGTTTTTTTTAAGACAATAGCGTACTGTTCTTACCTTCCGGTTCCGGATTCCACCAGCACTCCTACAGCGTAGCGATGCAGACGCTTATCTAGTCAGCACTACTGTATCCCTCACCACCAATACGGATACGAAGGGATACTGCCTTCCCGCCCTTGCTGACAGATAAAGTCTGTGTTCGCTAGTGCGGATATGTGGAGGACGGATGAGCCGCCAATTGATAAAGCTAAATATTTATCTTATAACATTCACTATAAATGGGTAAGAGACTCAGTACGCAATTGGCGTATGGGGTACCGTAAGGGTACGTACTTAGCGTAGCAGACGCTTATCCGTGGTCGAGACGCACATGCGACACGCTCGCTCACAGCTTAACGCTTGGTGACGAGCACGCTATAGGCGGCCGACTACCGTAATGTTACGCTACTAGCGTAGCGTACGCTCGTGACCACGAGGGGAACACGAGCGGCGCAGACGCTCACGGGATGACACTCAGTAAACCTTGTATGCAACACAGTGAAAGATTGAGTTTGTACTGTAAACCTGAAATACTGAAATACTGTAGCGATAACCTGAAGCGTAAACCTGAAACCTGAAATACTGTAGCGATATAACGCTGCTTAACCTTGTTAATACTGAAGCTGCTTGAGCGATTGAGACGCTCCGATTACCCTCTGCAATGTAATAAACACACAATACCTTGCTAAGGTTCCAACACCTTTACTAACAATATCTAGCTATGTAAAAAAGGAAAAACAGTTAACAGTTCATACACTACAGGCTAACATCAATATCTAAGCAGAATAACTACACATAAATATACAATAGCGGCACAATCGCAAACAATAACATACAATGAGAGAGAGAGAGAGAGATCGTGGCAGAATACAGTCAGAGATTTAGAATAGTCACAGAGAATAACTTACACACACTGGGGAATGATCGCTGCGCAGTCCTGGTACCAGCTCCGAGTTAGTCAAGATGAAAACCGTTTGTGGAGAGAAGACTGAGCTGGCCAGGCTGGCTGTCCTTATATACACTGCGTACAGTATACTACAAAGGGACCTACAATCTCATTGTTCATTGGACACAGAAATGTCTCCTCGCATCATAACAAAAGGTCATAGGTTAGTTTGAACAGGTGGGCTGTGACTATATCAAACTGCTCAGGTGGGAGGGAATCTCAGAATTCCCGCCGCATGGATAATGAACCGCAAATATAGTAAATGTCCAGAAACTACTAATAGACATAACTATACGCAGGAGCGATTAATCTTTACCTAACCAGCACCGGATTGTTTCTAATAAAATGTTCTTTAGTTAGGTACCAAACACAACTGCTCAAACCCTGTCTGACCCTTCGTACCATGCAAAGAGGAATTCCTCTGTCCAGCAACCAGTTACATTAAACAAACTTACTGTTATTATTAAGGGGAACATTACCTATAAAACATACTATTTGAATTTATTATTTAACGATTGAGTCGCCCGCTAGACGCACACAAACTCTACCATAAATGCACATAACACGCGCTCGAGCGCATGGCTGAGGAGGCGCCATCACGCAGCTGCGAGTATCCGCACGCACGGGAGAGAATGTGCACGTGCAGCGGGCAAGCGCATGAGGTGAATATATGGCAACGTGTAGCATGATATTTTTCCAACTTTGACACCGCCCCCTTCCCAGCATAACCAGCCCTGTGCTTTGTGCCAGCCCTAGTTCTAAAAATATAGGGAAAAAATTGCATAGGGATCAACAATATTTTTTGTACCACACTGGGCTCCACTAGCAGGGAAGGGGTAATGTCACAGGCAGGGGCAGGATCAAGAAGGAGACCAGCCCAGTGTGGTGTGGGTCTGGGGTTCTGGAGTCAGTCACCCGATGGCGCCTGGTACTTTGTGGAGGAGTCTGGGAGCCAGCCACACAGCGAAGAGGACAGCTGCAGCCAGAAAATACAGAAGAAGGTAAGGGTCAATGGCCTGTGGGGCCTAGGTACGGGGTCTGGGGGTGAAGTGAGTGGTCTGACTAGATTGGCCGCGCATCGCTATCGTTATGGGGCATACACACGGAGCGATGTGTGCTTCTTTTCTAAGCAATCTAGTCAGATTGCTAAGAAAAGAAGCACACATCACTATGTGTGTACCCCCTTAAGTCACTGTTCTGATTATTTGTTTATGTTCTCTGTGACTGGGTGCTGCAGATGCCTTGTGGCGCCATGTAAAAAGTATAATAATAATAATAATAATATTGATAATATACCAATTAAAAACATCAAAGCACTGTAGAAAATACACCATAGTCCTGTGCAGTATAAGGTAACGTGTATAATGTATTATTCAAGTGAGCAGTCTGGATCCTGATGTCTAGAGGAGGAGGTGGGCCCCAAGGCAGTACCTCTGTGGCCACTCCAACCCTGACTCCAGGTCCCAGCAAGCCTCCCCCATGCCGGTACTTGGAGATTCACAAGTACCAGCATGCGGCGCATTAAGGTCCCACTTGTACCTATATACTAGAGATGAGCGGGTTCGGTTCCTCGGGATCCGAATCCCCCCGAACTTCACCCATTTTACACGGTTCCGAGGCAGCCTTGGATCTTCCCGCCTTGCTCGGTTAACCCGAGCGCGCACGAACATCATCATCCCGCTGTCGGATTCTCGCGAGATTCGTATTCTATATAAGGAGCCGTGCGTCGCCGCCATTTTCACTCGTGCATTGGAGATGATAGCGAGAGGACGTGGCTGCGTTCTCTCAGTTTCTGTGTTCAGTGTGCTGCAAATATCTGTGCTCAGTGTGCAGCAAATATCTGTGCTCAGTGTGCTGCAAATATCTGTGCTCAGTGTGCTGAAAATATCTACGTTCTCTGCCTGAAAAATGCTCCATATCTGTGCTGCATTGTAGTATATAGTAGGAGGACAGTATATCCATACCTGTGCTGAATTTTAGTTGTGCGCAGTATATAGTAGGAGGACAGTGCAGAATTTTGCTGACCACCAGTATATATATAGCAGTACGGTACAGTAGTCCATTGCTCTACCTCTGTGTCGTCAAGTATTATCCATCCATACGGGTGTAGTACGGGTGACTGGCGGTCTCCTGACCGCCGGTCACCTTACCGACGCCGGGATCCCGGCAGCATACCGACGCCGGGATCCCGGCAGGGAAGGGCGAGTGCAGCAAGCCCCTTGCGGGCTCGCTGCGCTCGCCACGCTGCGGGCTCGGTGGCGACCTGCGGTCGCCACGGGTTCTATTCCCACTCTATGGGTGTCGTGGACACCCACGAGTGGAAATAGTCCCTGTTGGTCGGCATGCCGACCATCGGGATAGTGAGCCGTCGGGCTCACGGAGGAGGTCATGTGACTGTCGGTCAGCCGACCGGCGGTCACATGACTACCACCCATCCATACCTGTGCTGCATTTTAGTTGTGCGCAGTATATAGTAGGAGGACAGTGCAGAATTTTGCTGACCACCAGTATATATATAGCAGTATGGTACAGTAGTCCATTGCTCTACCTCTGTGTCGTCAAGTATACTATCCATCCATACCTGTGCTGCATTTTAGTTGTAGTATATAGTAGGAGGACAGTGCAGAATTTTGCTGACCACCAGTATATATATAGCAGTACGGTACAGTAGTCCATTGCTCTACCTCTGTGTCGTTAAGTATACTATCCATCCATACCTGTGCTGCATTGTAGTTGTGCGCAGTATATAGTAGGAGGACAGTGCAGAATTTTGCTGACCACCAGTATATATATAGCAGTACGGTACAGTAGTCCATTGCTCTACCTCTGTGTCATCAAGTATACTATCCATATGTGTGCTGCATGTGCTGTTTGGAGACTATTTTTTGTAGTGCCATCCTGTCTGACACTGCAGTGCCACTCCTAGATGGGCCAGGTGTTTGTGTCGGTCCCTTGGGTCGCTTAGCTTAGCCATCCAGCGACCTTGGTGCACCTCTTTTTTTCTTTGCATCATGTGCTGTTTTGGGACTATTTTTTAAATCTGCCATCCTGTCTGACACTGCAGTGCCACTCCTAGATGGGCCAGGTGTTTGTGTCGGCCACTTGGGTCACTTAGCTTAGCCATCCAGCGACCATGGTGCACCTCTTTTTTTCATTGCATCATGTGCTGTTTGGGGACTATTTTTTAAATCTGCCATCCTGTCTGACACTGCAGTGCCACTCCTAGATGGGCCAGGTGTTTGTGTCGGCCATTTGGGTCGCTTAGCATAGCCATCCAGTGACATTGGTGCACCTCTTTTTTTCTTTGCATCATGTGCTGTTTGGGGACTATTTTTTAAATCTGCCATCCTGTCTGACACTGCAGTGCCAATCCTAGATGGGCCAGGTGTTTGTGTCGGCCACTTGGGTCGCTTAGCTTAGCCATCCAGCGACCTTGGTGCACCTCTTTTTTTTTTTGCATCATGTGCTGTTTGGGGACTATTTTTTAAATCTGCCATCCTGTCTCACACTGCAGTGCCACTCCTAGATGGGCCAGGTGTTTGTGTCGGCCACTTGGGTCGCTTAGCTTAGTCATACAGCGACCTCGGTGCAAATTTTAGGACTAAAAATAACCTACCTGTACACAAGGTTAAGTAAGGTTTTTTTTATGGTTTGTGTGATCTTTGTTTATTGTAATATTTCTTTTACAGGGGGTATATAGTAGTGATGTGCACCGGAAATGTTTCGGGTTTTGTGTTTTGGTTTTGGATTCGGTTCCACGGCCGTGTTTTGGATTCGGACACGTTTTGGCAAAACCTCCCTTAAAAATTTTTGTCGGATTCGGGTGTGTTTTGGATTCAGGTGTTTTTTAAAAAAAAAAACCCTCAAAAACAGCTTAAATCATAGAATTTGGGGGTAATTTTGATCCTATAGTATTATTAACCTCAATAACCATAATTTCCACTCATTTTCAGTCTATTCTGAACACCTCACAATATTATTTTTAGTCCTAAAATTTGCACCAAGGTCGCTGGATGACTAAGCTAAGCGACCCAAGAGGGCGGAACAAACACCTGGCCCATCTAGGAGTGGCACTGCAGTGTCAGACAGGATGGCACTTATAAAAATTGGCCCCAAACATCACATGATGCAAGGATTAATAAATAAATAAAAGAAGTGCAAGATGGAATTGTCCTTGGGTGTTCCCACCCACCATTATGTTGTATAAACAGGACATGCACACATTAACAAACCCATAATTTCAGCGACAGGGTCTGCCATACTGGTTGGTTTGGGCCCCCACCAAAAAAAGAAGCAATCAATCTCTCCTTGCTCAAACTGGCTCTACAGAGGCAAGATGTCGACCTCATCATCATCCTCCGATTCCTCACCCCTTTCACTGTGTACATCCCCCTCCTCACAGAGTATTAATTTGTCCCCACTGGAATCCACCATCTCAGGTCCCTGTGTACTTTCTGGAGGCAATTGCTGGTGAATGTCTTCACAGAGGAATTGATTATAGTTAATTTTTATGAACATCATCTTCTCCACATTTTGTGGAAGTAACCTCGTACGCCGATCGCTGACAAGGTGACCGGCTGCACTAAACACCCTTTCGGAGTACACACTGGAGGGGGGCAACTTAAGTAAAATAATGCCAGTTTGTGCAAGGGCCTCCAAATTGCCTCTTTTTCCTGCCAGTATACGTACGTGCCTACTTGGATGCTGTCACTCATATAATTCTCCACCATTCTTTCAATGGTGACAGAATCATATGCAGTGACAGTAGACGACACGTCAGTAATCGTTGGGAGGTCCTTCAGTCCGGACCAGATGTCAGTTTTCGCTCCTGACTGCCCTGCATCAACGCCAGCGGGTGGTTTTGGAAATCTGATCCTTTTCCTGGCAGCTCCAGTGGCGGTAGAAAATGAAGGAGGAGCTCTTGACAGGTCACGTTCCGCTTGACTTGACAAGTGTCTCACCAGCAGGTCTTTGAACATGTGCAGACTTGTGTCTGCCGGAAAGAGAGATACAACGTAGGCTTTAAACCTAGGATCGAGCACAGTGGCCAAAATGTAGTGCTCTGATTTCAACAGATTGACCACCCGTGAATCCTGGTTAAGCGAATGAGGGGCTCCATCCACAAGTCCCACATGCCTAGCGGAATAGCTCCGTTTTAGCTCTTCCTTCAATCTCTCCAGATGCTTCTGCAAAAGCCTGATGAGGGGAATGACCTGACTCAGGCTGGCAGTGACTGAACTGACTTCACGTGTGGCAAGTTCAAAGGGTTGCAGAACCTTGCACAACGTTGAAATCATTCTCCACTGCGCTTGAGTCAGGTGCATTCCCCCTCCTTTGCCTATATCGTAGGCAGATGTATAGGCTTGAATGGCCTTTTGCTGCTCCTCCATCCTTTGAAGCATATAGAGGGTTGAATTCTACCTCATTACCACCTCTTGCTTCAGCTGATGGCGGGGCAGGTTCAGGAGTGTTTGCTGGTGCTCCAGTCTTCGGCATGCGGTGGCTGAATGCCGAAAGTGGCCCGCAATTCTTCGGGCCACCGACAGCATCTCTTGCACGCCCCTGTCATTTTAAAAAAAAATTCTGCGCCACCAAATTCAATGTATGTGCAAAACATGGGGGGTCATTCCAAGTTGTTCGCTCGGTAAATTTCTTCGCATCGCAGCGTTTTTCCGCTTAGTGCGCATGCGCAATGTTCGCACTGCGACTGCGCCAAGTAAATTTGCTATGCAGTTAGGAATTTTACTCACGGCTTTTTCATCGTTCTGGTGATCGTAATGTGATTGACAGGAAGTGGGTGTTTCTGGGCGGAAACTGGACGTTTTATGGGAGTGTGTGAAAAAACTCTACCATTTCTGTGAAAAACGCGGGAGTGGCTGGAGAAACGGAGGAGTGTCTGGGCGAACGCTGGGTGTGTTTGTGACGTCAAACCAGGAACGACAAGCACAGAACTGATCGCAGATGCCGAGTAAGTCAGGAGCTACTCAGAAACTGCTAAGAGTGGTCTAATCGCAATATTGCGAATACGTCGTTCGCAATTTTAAGATGCTAAGATTCACTTCCAGTAGGCGGCGGCTTAGCGTGAGTAAATCTGCTAAAAACAGCTTGCGAGCGAACAACTCGGAATGACCACCATGGGAAATGCTGGAATTTGCCCACATGTAATGCACGCACAATATTGGTGGTGTTGTCCAATGTCACAAATCCCCAGGAGAGTCCAATTGGGGTAAGCCAATCTGCGACGATGTTCCTCAGTTTCCGTAAGAGGTTGTCAGCTGTTTGCCTCTTATGGAAAGCGGTGATACAAAGCGTAGCCTGCCTATGAACGTGTAGGCATTTGCGAGATGCTGCTACTGGTGCCGCCGCTGCTGTTCTTGCTGCGGGAGGCAATACATCTACCCAGTGGGCTGTCACAGTCATATAGTCCTTAGTCTGCCCTGCTCCACTTGTCCACATTTCCGTGGTTAAGTGGACATTGGGTACAACTGCATTTTTTAGGACACTGGTGACTCTTTTTCTGACGTCTGTGTACATTCTCAGTATCGCCTGCCTAGAGAATCCACCACCTAGATGGTATTTGGTACCGGGGACACACTACCTCAAGAAATTCAGTCCCTTTGACACCGGACGCATGTCTAACACCAACACAGCTGCCAAGGCCTGAGTTATCCGCTTTGCAACAGGATGACTGCTGTGATATTTCATTTCCTTGCAAAGGACTGTTGAACAGTCAATTGCTTACTAGAAGTAGTACAAGTCGTCTTCCGACTTCCCCTCTGGGATGATGATCGACTCCCAGCAGCAACAACAGCAGCGCCAGAGCAGTAGATGTTACACTCAAGGATCCATTGGAGTAATCCCAGTCAGGAGAGGATTACAAGAGGAAGGGATTTAGTTGTCAGTGGACTGCTCTCGCTGTCACCCAAAGTTTTTGAACTTGTCAATGACTTCTGATAAATGCGCTCCAGGTGACGTATAAGGGAGGCTGTACCTAGGTGGTTAATGTCCTTACCCCTACTTATTACAGCTTGGCAAAGGCAACACATGGCTTGACACCAGTTAACCGCATTTCTGTTATGAAGTGGTTATTTTTTTGGTATTTTGACCAGGCATGTCAATGGCCTTATTTATCCCACGGACAACAGGTGTCTCCCCGGGTGCCTGACTTAAACAAACCACCTCACCATCAGATTCCTCCTTGTCAATTTCCTCCTCAGCACCAGCAACACCCGTATCCTCATCCTGGTGTACTTCAACAGTGACATCTTCAATTTTACTATCAGGAACTGGACTGTGGGTGCTCCTTCCAGCACTTGTAGGGGGCGTGCAAATGGTGGAAGGAGCCACCTCTTCCCGTCCAGTGTTGGGAAGGTCAGGCATCGCAACTGACACAATTGGACTCTCCTTGGGGATTTGTGATTTAGAAGAACGCACAGTCCTTTGCTGTGCTTTTGCCAGCTTAACTATTCTCATTTTTCTAGCGGGAGGATGAGTGCTTCCATCCTCATGTGAAGCTGAACCACTAGCCATGAACGCAGGCCAGGGCCTCAGCCGTTCCTTTCCACTCCGTGTCGTAAATGGCACATTGGCAAGTTTATGCTTCTCCTCAGACGCTTTTCATTTAGATTTTTGGGTCATTTTACTGAACTTTTGCTTTTTGGATTTTACACGCTCTCTACTATGACATTGGGCATTAGCCTTGGCAGACGACGTTGATGGCATTTCATTGTCTCTTCCATGACTAGTGGCAGCAGCTTCAGCACTAGGTGGAAGTAGATCTTGATCTTTCCCTATTTTACCCTCCACATTTTTGTTCTCCATTTTTTAATGTGTAGAATTATATGCCAGTAATATTATTATATCAATAGCAATGGGCTACTGCACTGTACTGCTATATATGTACAATGCAGCACAGATATGGATACTTGAAGTGACATGGAGCTGCAAGATACAGCAATGGCCTACTGTACTGTACAACTATATACTGGTGGTCACCAAAATGCTGCACTGTACTACTATATATACTGCTCACAACAATGCAGCACAGATATGGATACTTGAAGTGACACGGAGCTGCAGCATACAGCAATGGACTACTGTACTGTACAACTATATACTGTTGGTCACCAAAATGCTGCACTGTACTACTATATATACTGCTCACAACAAATCAGCACAGATATGGATACTTGCAGTGACACGGAGCTGCAAGATACAGCAATGGCCTACTGTACTGTACAACTATATACTGTTGGTCACCAAAATGCTGCACTGTACTACTATATATACTGCTCACAACAAATCAGCACAGATATGGATACTTGCAGTGACACGGAGCTGCAAGATACAGCAATGGCCTACTGTACTGTACAACTATATACTGTTGGTCACCAAAATGCTGCACTGTACTACTATATATACTGCTCACAACAATGCAGCACAGATATGGATACTTGCAGTGACACAGAACTGCAAGATACAGCAATGGCCTACTGTATTGTACAACTGTATACTGTTGGTCACCAAAGTGCTGCACTTTACTACTATATATATTGCTCACAACAATGCAGCACAGACATGGATACTTGAAGTGACACGGAGCTGAAACATACAGCAATGGACTACTGTACTGTACAACTATATACTGTTGGTCACCAAAATGCTGCACTGTACTACTATATATACTGCTCACAACAATGCAGCACAGATATGGATACTTGAAGTGACACGGAGCTGCAAGATACAGCAATGGACTAATGTACAACTATATACTGTTGGTCACCAAAATGCTGCACTGTACTACTAATATACTGCTCACAACAATGCAGCACAGATATGGATACTTGAAGTGACACGGAGCTGCAAGATACAGGAATGGACTACTGTACTGTACAACTATATACTGTTGGTCACCAAAATGCTGCACTGTACTACTAATATACTGCTCACAACAATGCAGCACAGATATGGATACTTGAAGTGACACGGAGCTGCAAGATACAGCAATGGCCTACTGTACTGTACAACTATATACTGTTGGTCACCAAAATGCTGCACTGTACTACTATATATACTGCTCACAACAATGCAGCACAGATATGGATATTTGAAGTGACACGGAGCTGCAAGATACAGCAATAGACTACTGTACAACTATATACTGTTGGTCACCAAAATGCTGCACTGTACTACTAATATACTGCTCGCAAAAATGCAGCACAGATATGGATACTTGAAGTGACACGGAGTGGCAAGATACAGCAATAGACTACTGTACTGTACAACTATATACTGTTGGTCACCAAAATGCTGCACTGTACTACTAATATACTGCTCACAACAATGCAGCACATATATGGACACTTGAAGTGTCCATATATGTGCTGCATATATGCTACCAGGCTCAGACTGACACACATGCTGCGTACAAACCACATCTTATATTTGAATGTATGTGAATTCATTGCTACTATGCTACCAGGCTCAGACTGACACACATGCTGCGTACAAACCACATCTTATATTTGAATGTATGTGATGTTTTTCTTGTAATTTCCTATGTATGTGATTGAATTTATTGTGAATAGCTAGAGTAGTTTTAGTCTGTTGACCCACCCTGTGCAATTTGTTCTATGATCAATTAGCATTTCAATCAGGTGACCAAATGTTCAGAGGTAGGCCTGTTCCTAATCAGAGACAGTATTTCCTTAGAGTCAGTTAAGGGGTCAGCTTGCTGGGGGTAGCTTGCTGGAATTTTTTAAGTGTGGAATTAATAAGTGTGTTATCCGAACAGTTAAAAAAACAGTTGAACAAACATTGAAAAACATCAAGAAAAGGTAACTTACTTTAACAACTTACTCTAACTCCACTTAACCCATAAAACACAAACAACCTCAGCATGTTCATCAAACTACTGTGTCTAATTTCAATTCATGGAATTCTCACCAAATTTAACACATTCTACACTCACCCTGAAACTCACCCCTCTGTACACATTACAGCTTCTATTCTCCACTCCCCTCTTCTAAACACTCATGAGATTTATACTTTCCTCTCTGCAAGTACTTTGACAACCACAATTGGCCACCAGTACAAACACTCGCAAACATCCACCAAGATTTATCTCACTCTTCTGCTATTATTAGCTGGTGACATATCACCAAATCCAGGCCCCAACCACCTTTCCCTCTCACACTCTGCTGTCTCAAAACAACATAGAAATCCATCTAACCTCATAAATATCACGTGTCTCCCATCCCCCTCCAAATCACTAAAATGTGCCTTATTGAATGCACGCTCTGTTTGTAACAAATTAACATCCATCCATGACCTCTTCATATCTCACAACTTTAATCTGCTGGCTATAACAGAAACATGGCTCACACAATCAGACACTGCCTCCCCTGCAGCACTGTCACATGGTGGTTTCCACTTCTCACACACATCTAGGCCTAATAATAGTAAAGGTGGTGGGGTCGGAATCTTACTGTCACAGTTTTTCACATACACTGTTCTACCTCAGGTTCCATCACTCGCATTCACCTCATTTGAAGTTCACTCTATCAGGATTTTCACCCCCTTCTCTCTGCGTGTTGCAGCTATCTATCGCCCTCCTGGGCAACCTAAACAACAATTTCTAGAAGATTTCTCTGCCTGGCTCCCACACTTCTTATCCTCTGACATCTCCACCATCATTATGGGCGATTTCAATATAGCTCTTGACAGTCCACAATCTGTTCATGCATCCAAACTCCTCTCTCTAACCTCCTCTCTTGGCCTAACCCAATGGTCCGACTCCTCTACTCACCATGAGGGCCACTGCCTTGATCTTGTGTTCACCAGGCTCTGCTCAGTTTCCGAATTCACTAACACTCCTTTCCCTCTCTCTGATCACAACCTGATCACCTTCACAATCTCTTCTATTACTTTAAATTCTAGGACACTAAAACCAAGCAAGCCTCCTCTAACCCGCAGAAATACTAACAATATACATTTTCAACAACTTTCCACTTCTCTGCAACAACTGCTCTCACCAATCCCGACATTTACTACACCTGACACTGCTGTATCACACCTGCACCAGACCCTAGAGAGTGCCCTTGATGAAGTGGCTCCAGCTACCCATCACACTCCACGTAGGCTTAGATGCCAACAGTGGCACTCTAAATCAACAAGACACCTACAAAAACTGTCACGTAAAGTAGAACGTCAGTGGCGGAAATCTCAGAATCCAAGTGACTTTCTCACATATAAGACTACCTACCACTCCTATCGTCAGGCCCTGGACACTGCCAAACAAACATATTTCCAATCTCTCATCTCTTATCATGCCAACAACCCCAAGCGACTTTTTAATACATTTAAATCACTTCTTTACCCTCCCTCACCTCCCCCACTAGCTACTATCCGTGCACAAGAACTTGCTTCCTACTTCAAGGTTAAGATTGATAAAATCCGAGATGAAATGGTATGCTCTAACTCAGCCAGTGACCTGCTCAATTCCCTACCTGAACCCTCTGGCACTTTCTCTTCATTTGATCCCACAAGTGAAGATGAAGTATCAACACTCTTTTCATCCTCCTACTCCACTACCTCTCCTCTTGATCCTATACCCTCACAGATCAGTAAAACTTTGTCTCCTGTGCTTATCCCAACCTTAACTAAAATCTGTAATCTCTCTCTCTCTACTGGTATCTTTCCCTCTCTGTTTAAACATGCAGTCATTACTCCCATTCTAAAAAAACACAACTCTGACCCAAACACACTCTCTAACTACCGTCCCATTTCTCAGCTACCCAGTCCCTCCAAGCTACTTGAGAGGCTTGCCTACACTCGCCTTACACACTTTCTTAACTCGCACAACTTATTGGATCCACTTCAGTCAGGCTTTCGTGCCCAACACTCCACAGAGACGGCACTGACCAAAGTAGTGAATGATCTAGTCACTGCTAGATCAAAAGGCCATTACACACTACTTATTCTTCTAGATCTCTCTGCTGCTTTTGACACTGTTGACCACTCTCTTCTCATACAAACACTACAATCCCTAGGTCTTCAGGACACTGCCCTTTCTTGGTTCTCATCCTACCTATCTAATCGCTCTTTCAGTGTTCACTTCTCTGATTCTACCTCCTCTTCTCTACCTCTATCAGTTGGAGTACCGCAAGGCTCAGTCTTAGGTCCTCTGCTTTTCTCAATCTATACCTCCTCTCTTGGTAAACTAATCAGCTCCTTTGGATTTCAGTATCATTTGTATGCTGATGATACTCAAATCTACCTATCCTCCCCAGATTTGTCACCACCAGTATTGGCTCGTGTCACTGGATGCCTGTCTGCCATTTCATCTTGGATGTCATCTCGCCACCTCAAACTCAACATTTCCAAAACCGAATTCATTATTTTCCCACCAGCTAAGAGTAGTTACCAACCTGATATCTCTATAACTGTTGACAATGCAACTATCCACCCCACCCCACAAGCTCGTTGCCTAGGTGTCACCCTTGACTCTGAACTGTCCTTTGTTCCACACATTCAATCTGTCTCTAAATCATGTTACATGCACCTTAAAAACATATCCAAAATACGCCCTTATCTTACACAAGACACTGCAAAAACTCTAATCCATGCACTCATCATCTCCCGCATTGATTATTGTAATAGTCTCCTTACTGGTCTTCCCAAACATAGGCTATCACCACTTCAATCCATTTTAAATGCAGCTGCGAGGCTAATCTTCCTCGCCAGACGTTCTTCATCTGCTGATCCGCTCTGTCAGTCCCTCCATTGGTTACCGGTATTCTACCGTGTCAAATATAAAATACTTTTACTTACATACAAGGCTATTAACCAAACTGCACCATCATACATCTCCTCACTCATCTCAAAATATCTCCCTACCAGACCTCTCCGCTCTGCACAAGATCTGCGTCTCTCATCCACATGCATTACCTGTTCCCACTCAAAATTACAGGACTTTACCCGGGCTTCACCCACTCTGTGGAATGCACTCCCACGCACAATAAGACTCTCCTCTAGTCTCCAAACCTTTAAACGTTCTCTGAAAACTCATCTCTTCAGACAAGCCTACCAAATTTCAGACCCACACACATAACCTTCACAGCTTCCCTATCAAGTTACATCCCCTCTGTACAGTCCACATAAACTCACATTTTGTCTTCCAACATTGCTGGGTGATCATATCATATAAGAACCTAGCAACCTGGGGAACCATTATGTGACAGGTAGCATCTATCCTTGTGTATCAATGCCTATTTCCCTATAGATTGTAAGCTTGCGAGCAGGGCCTTCCTACCTCTGTCTGTCTGTCTGTCTTTGCCCAGTTTTGTTCTATAATTGTTGTTCTAATTGTAAAGCGAAACGGAATATGCTGCGCTATATAAGAAACTGCTAATAAATAAATAATAATAATAAGTGACACAGAGCTGCAAGATACATCAATGGCCTACTGTACTGTACAACTATATACTGTTGGTCACCAAAATGCTGCACTGTACTACTATATATACTGCTCACAACAATGCAGCACAGACATGGATACTTGAAGTGACACAGAGCTGCAAGATACAGCAATGGACTACTGTACTGTACAACTATATACTGTTGGTCACCAAAATTTTGCACTGTACTACTATATATACTGCTCACAACAATGCAGCACAGATATGGATACTTGCAGTGACACGGAGCTGCAAGATACAGCAATGGCCTACTGTACTGTACAACTATTTACTGTTGGTCACCAAAATCCTGCACTGTACTACTAATATACTGCTCACAACAATGCAGCACAGATATGGATACTTGAAGTGACACGGAGCTGCAAGATACAGGAATGGACTACTGTACTGTACAACTATATACTGTTGGTCACCAAAATGCTGCAATGTACTACTAATATACTGCTCACAACAATGCAGCACAGATATGGATACTTGAAGTGACACGGCGCTGCAAGATACAGCAATGGACTACTGTAATGTACTACTATACTGGTGGTCACCAAAATGCTGCACTGTACTACTATTTTTTATATATATATATATATATATATATATATATATGTTTATATATATATATATATATATATATATACCAACACCTCTAATCCATACAGCGGCACTCAGAGTCTTGAGTTGATGTGAAAAAAGTGCTTTTTAATAGATCATAATATCAATTTGCATTGATCTATTAAAAAGCACTTTTTTCACATCAACTCAAGACTCTGAGTTCCGCTGTATGGATTAGAGGTGTTGGTAACTATGGAGTTCCAGATGGCACCGGAGCATAATATCACCAGATAGGTGAGTGTCGATCCTCTTGTAGCAACTATATATATATATATATATATATATATATATTATATACTGGTCACACAACAATGCAGCAGATATTGAGCACTGATGATCAGAATACTGTCTAGAACTGAGTCTAACATGGAGCTGCAAGATACAGCAATGGCCTCCTGTACTGTACTGCTATAATTATATACTGGTGGTCCCCACAATGCAGCACACTGAGCACAGATATTTGCAGCACACTGAGCACAGATATGGAGCTTTTCAGGCAGAGAACGAAGATTTTTGCTGCACACTGAGCACAGATATGGAGCTTTTCAGGCAGAGAACGTAGATATTTGCAGCACACTGAGCACAGATATTTGCAGCACACTGAGCACAGATATGGAGCTTTTCAGGGAGAGAACATAGCCACGTCCTCTCTGTTCAATCTCCAATGCACGAGTGAAAATGGCGGCGACGCGCGGCTCTTTATATAGAATACGAATTTCGCGAGAATCCAACAGCGGGATGATGACGTTTGGCCTCATTCGGGTTAACCGAGCAAGGCGGGAAGATCCGAGGCTGCCTTGGACCCGTGTAAAATAGGTGAAGTTCGGGGGGGTTCGGATCTCAACGAACCGAACCCGCTCATCTCTAGTTGTCAATAATGATGGTCACACAAATAACATTGACATGGCCTGAAGCAAATAACACTAACTCACAACAACTCTAAAACCACATTTTCCTATGTTCTTCTAAGGGCTGGTTTTGATTCGCACACAAAGTGACTGTTTTACTACTTTTTGTTAATGCGTTTATCCATTCAACTAATGTGTGAGTTCATGCTTGTGCAAGCGGAAACCAGCATCGTCCACCGATTTTCTCCTGCCTGCAACCATCGTCAGCATTAGTATGTGCACTTGCACCAACCACACACTAGGGGCCTAATTCAGACCTGATTGCTGCTGTGTTTTCGCACAGCAGCCGATCAGGTCTGAACTGTGCATGCGATGGCTCCGCAGTGTGCCGGCGCATGCCATACACCCGACGGCCGTCTCAGCCCTGCGATCGTCTCTGCCTGATTGACAGGCAGAGGCGGTCGCTGGGCGGGCCTGCGGTGTTTGTCTGACATTTTAAGGGCACGGTCCGGGCAACGCAGGCGTGCCCGGACTGTGCGGGCGGCGGTCCTCGGTGGCTGCATGACATCACACGCAGCCACTGTGACCTGAACAGCGACAAGTAGCTCCCTGCCAGCGCACAGGAGCATAGCGCAGGGCGGGCAGGAGGGAGCATGGTGTGACATCAGCACATCACATCGCAAGCTGGCCGGTGCTGGACGGGGCTGTGTCTCAGCAGCGTGACCGTCCATTACCCCCAGGAATTTAATTTTTAGCCCATTTGAGGTAATTTACCCCTATTCCCTGAACATTGGTGTAAAGCATGTCTGTGTAACTGATCGTAGATGTGCTGTATTAGGCCCTAGGTGCAAGAGATCCGTCAGCAACAGTCTTTCTTTGTCTATATACACAACTCAGAATAATTCAGAGCTTATGATATGCACCCACGACACTCCCACAATTTATGCAATCAGTTTAATATCGTCCAGTTCACTCCCCCCGAAACAGTCTATTTCTTGGAAAGACAGATGCGGCCAAGTTAAGTCCGACTCAGAATAGGATGGACATAGGACCATGGGGGTCATTCCGAGTTGTTCGCTCGTTGCCGATTTTCGCGATGGAGCGATTAAGGCGAAAATGCGCATGCGCATGTACGCAGTGCGTATGCGCTAAGTATTTTAGCTCAAAACTTAGTAGATTTACTCACGTCCGAACGAAGAATTTCCATCGTTGAAGTGATCGGAGTGTGATTGACAGGAAGTGGGTGTTTCTGGGCGGAAACTGGCAGTTTTCTGGGAGTGTGCGGAAAAACGCAGGCGTGCCAGGATAAAACGCGGGAGTGTTTGGAGAAACGGGGGAGTGGCTGGCCGAACGCAGGACGTGTTTGTGACATCAAACCAGGAACGAAACGGGCTGAGCTGATCCCAGTGTAGGAGTAAGTCTCGAGCTACTCAGAAACTGCTAAGAATTTTCTATTTGCAATTCTGCTAAACTTTCGTTCGCTATTCTGCTAAGCTAAGATACACTCCCAGAGGGTGGCGGCCTAGCGTGTGCAATACTGCTAAAATCTGCTAGCGAGCGAACAACTCGGAATGACCCCCCCATCTTACCATAGGAAAACTAGTCAGCTGACCAGAGTTCATAATTCTAGAGGCCTTCAAGCTGGGGCCAGTGATGGTTACACAATCAGAGCAGTAAGGGAACAATCTCTACCTGCTTCTCAGCCTGTAGTCTGACAGTGAATGACTGTAAGCAAGCCGATTGGTGGATGGCTGGAGCCATCCACCAGAGTGCTGACATCTAATTACTCTATGGAAGCATGTGGAGAGTCAATGCAGCACCACAGGAGAGACATAGTATAGTTTTTAATTGGTTCCTGTGAATGGGTGAGTAGGGGGCGGGGCACCAGTGCATTACTATGCCCAGGGCGTACCATCAGGGCCGTCTTTTCGTATGGGCTCAATGGGTTCTTACCCAAGGGCCCCAGGAGTAAAAGGGCCCTAGGCTGATAGCTAAGGGTCCCCTCTTTCCAGGGGTACCAGATTTTTCAAAATCAGCCTTGAGGAACCAGAGATATCTGACTTCAAAGCAGTGGTCCCCATCCAAGCATCTTAATTGTTCTTCCCAGCCAGATATCTCGAGTTCTGTCTGACTTAGAGTTTTTCTGAGGGTATAATCCACAAACTGGGACTCTCCTCTTTTGGAGAACACTAGCAGCTTGTCTCTACTATGCCCAGAACCAGAGATATCAGCTTTCAAGCCGCTGGTCCCTGCTCCAGCTCTACACGCCTAATATGCAGTTTTATATTTTCGTTTGTGGATTGCTCTGGCTCCTGAACTCTGATTTCCAAGTCCCCAGTACTTCCTGAAAGGTGTGACTCTCTAGTTTTTTTTTTTATCCCATTAAAATTAGGAAATCTATTTCCAGGAACTGGAGATATCTGCAGTAAAGGAAGCTGCCCTCCCACAAGAAAAGTATGACTATCAAGCCCACTCAACTATTGACCCCTCTCCTGTGTATTAAACACCCCCTACCACCCTGGAAGTCACGTGCCCTGGCCCCTTCGTTCAGCGCAATGTCCCCTTCTATAGCTTAGTGTTCTCCTTCCTGCCCCATCTGTGCCGTAAAGGAGTAATTATTAGCAGAAATTATTTTTTCAGTTCCTACATACTGTGCAAAAGATAGAACCCCCCTACTGCCCTGGGACATCAAAGCTGCCGCTGATAGCACCCCCCACTCCTACAGCTGATGGGTGGGCAGGGGGCTGCTGTTAAGACGGCTCTGCCTACCATGCTGTTAAGATGGCCCTGAATGGACATAATAAAAATGTGTAAAGTCCCTTCTGCGCATGTGCTGTATGCAAAAATGTGCCGTTTGCATCCATAAAAAGAGATCTGTGCGACTTGGAATAAGCCCCATAGTGAGGAAGTAACCAAGCTTTCAGAATACATTTGAAATCAAAGTCCCACATGTTTTGAGAGCCAATAGAAAACTACCAAGAAAAAGGATGCTTTGAAAAACCATCGCTCCAAACTATCAGCGGTTTGGTGCAAACTGCCATGGGTTTAGGTTTTTCAAACCACAGCACGTAACTGCATAATAAATCCTGCAGTTTGGAGATTAAATCCAGGGCTTTGTGTGACAATTTAAAAACTGCCCCTAAATTGTTGTTTAGTAATTTCCTCCCCAGATCTGCCAAAAGCAAACTGGACTTCTTGAAATGTCAGTAATCTTCTATGGCCTTTGACAGGCCTCTATCTTCTGCATAATTACAAAGCCCATCAGTACTGTACATCAGACTCCAATACCTTCAATACAAATACAAAGTTATTCCACTGTTCTATATAAAAATGTGAACATTAACATTAGGTTGATAAAAAAAGTAAATTGGTAGGTACTGTGTTCATAACTAGGGAGGTTAGTGGATAGAGAAATATATAACTGGGGAAGGAGGTTAAGGTATCATTAATACAAGCAAATCAGAGCAGATCATAAATGTTTTGATTTATCACCATCTGCCATACAAGCATCTGTGCCTATGTGGCCTTCCCACAAATTCACCCCTGCAGATAAAGTACACTTTATTCAAGTATTAGATTATTTCAGTCTTTTCTCCCACAAGTATTTCCTTGCAGCTACTGAATATACACACTTTTTAGTATGTTTCTTATAACAAGCTGCATCCAGTAATCCTTTACAGAAACCTCTTTGGTTTCAAATATTTTACTTACTTTCAAATGAAACACAATTTTTGATTACTTGGGAATGCCATGGAATTGGATGCAGTCACTGGTGCAAGTAGAAAAAATGTCTTATAGGTACTGTGTGCGCGTGCCGAAGGCATGTGCCCCCAAAATGGGTGTGGCCAAATGCCACATGGGGCATGGCCAATTAAAATGGGGGCGTGAAACACATATGGGGGGAGGGGCAGATACACATATGAACCCAATAGTGCCAGATACACATTACCCCACAGTGCCAGATATACATTGCCCCACAGTGCCAGATACACATTGCCTCACTGTGCCAGATACACAAATGCCCCCAGAGTGCCAGATATACATTGCCCCCCCAGTGCCAGATACAGAAATGCCCCCCCAGTGCCAGATATGCCCACAGTGCCAGATATGCCCTCAGTGTCAGATATGCCCCCAGTGCCAGATACACATGTCCCCCCAATGCCAGATATGCTCCCAGTGCCAGATATGCCCCCAGTGCCAGATACACATGTCTCCCCAGTGCCAGATATGCCCCCAGTGCCAGATACACATGTCCCCGCAGTGCCAGATATGCCCCCAGTGCCAGATACACATGTCCCCCAGTGCCAGATATGCTCCCAGTGCCAGATACACATGTCCCCCTAATGCCAGATATGCCCCCAGTGCCAGATATGCCCCCAGTGCCAGACACACATGTCTCCCCAGTGCCATATATGCCCCCAGTGCCAGATACACATGTCCCCCCAGTGCCAGATATGCCCCCAGTGCCAGGTACACATGTCCCCCCCAGTGCCAGATATGCCCCCCTTCCCCTGCTGTTCACCGCTGCTGCTGCTGCTGGTGTCTTGATCCTGTGTGTATGTGAGTGGAGGAGAGCGCAGCCTGCACCTCTCCTGCCCCTCAGTTGGTGCGGGTGTCACTGTCTTCCTTCAATTCAGCGCCATCCGGCAGCCAATCAAAGCTCGCGGTCCGGCAGCCTTGGCTGCCGGTCCGCGAGCTCTCATTGGCTTATGGGCCAGTGCTGAATTGAAGGAGTACACTGAGGGGCAGGAGAGCGAAAGCTGCGCTCTCCTCCCCTCAAGCAGCGGCGCCGGTGAGCAGCGGAGGGAGGGAGGGGAGCGTCTTCGAGTAGCGGCGGCCTGTCGGCTGTACCCACAGCTAAATTCTTAAGGTTACGCCATACCCACCCGTACCCGCCCACTTGCACCGCTGGATGCAGTGCAAATTTCTAAGAATGAACTGTCACACATTCATTAGTTTTGATTGTACACTTCTACTCTTTCAGATGCTGCAAGCAAAGATAGCGCATTTCTACATATATGCAGAACTTTGCACACCTTGAGAGCCTTATGTTTCCACTTCAGCAGCCTACAAGCCTAGTTTACTGCAAGTAGTCATCATCAGCATGTATTTACACATACTCTTTATCAGGTTCTAAAAATATGGGTATATACTGTATGTGTAGTACACTGGAAAGGGTGATGATGTGACTGGGGGTTACTGAACTTACCTTTGTGATGGTCTTCTTAGACTACCTTCTATGGCAGCAGTTACCAGATATACCACATCCTGCAGAGAGGCAAGGGTTCCTCAACCATGTGCAGAACCCTGCAGAGAGGCAAGGGTTCCTCAACCATGTGCATACATTTGCTGACAGTATTTTGCAACAACAGTATTTAAATCTATTTTTAGAAACCCACAAAGCTGAAATGGGTCACAGGGATCAAGTTTGTTGGTTCGAATATATTTCAATGAAGATTCAATGTGGCAATACAATCAGCATAACGTTGACAATTACTATTATACTCCTAATAAACTGAATATAACTTAATCTAGTTTTCTTTATCAAATACTAAATATAATTGAAGAGCATGCCTGAAGAACTACTTAATTTAGTACAACAATTTACCTACAGTCCATTTGATTCTTTAAGAACAGAATCAAATGGACTGTTCAGTTAGATTAATATTTTACACTAAATAAGACTCATTCTCTACTTCAATAATTCTACTGCTGAAATACAGGTAGATGACTCTTCCCTACATGAAGAATAAGGTTGGGTATAATGGGGGTAATTCCAAGTTGATCGCAGCAGGAATTTTGGTAGCAATTGGACAAAACCATGTGCACTGCAGGGGAGACAGATTTAACATGTGCAGAGAGAGTTAGATTTGGGTGGGGTGTATTCAATCTGCAATCTAATTTGCAGTGTAAAAATAAAGCAGCCAGTACTTACCCTGCACAGAAACAAAATAACCCACCCAAATCTAACTCTCTCTGCACATGTTATATCTGCCTCCCCTGCAGTGCACATGGTTTTGCCCAACTGCTAAAAAAATTCCTTCTGCAATCAACTTGGAATTACCCCCAATGTGTCAACATTCATCATGTTGAGATGAAAATGTAAACATGGATATAATGTTAACATGCAACATGTAGTTAACATTCATCATATATACACTGATGAAATATCAACATTTCTAGAATGTTAACTAAAGATACCTGGTAGTCCTCTGGTGACCTACCTTGTTTGGTGGGTCCAGTGGTCAGCTGTTCATGGCTTCCCATATTCAGTGGTAAGTAATGCCCCTATTTCTATTCATCCCCATAGAGCCTTACCCTAACCTTCCCTCCCGCAGCCTAACCCTTCTCCTATTGTCTAAACGTAACCCTCCACTATCACAGCCTAACCCTAACTGTCATAATTCTGAGAATTTTGTGATTTCATATGTCAACAGCAGATCATGACTATAATAGCAGTAGTATTTAATATAAATTTACTAGAGCTAAGGCTATAACATGCAGTCTAAGGAGCAGTATGGAGCGGCTGTGGTGCATGGACATGAGCAATCAGTCAGCACACAAGACCAGAGAGCAGCTGCCAGCAAGAAGAGACAGATGTCTTACCATGAGTTGGAAGAATATGTACTAGGAAGGTCAGTTCTTTCTCCTACTGGTTATACTATGCATGGATATTTATTAGTAGCAGAAGTTACCGGAATTGTCCTGGTTTAAATATTCAAGTTATTAAGTTATCAATGAGTTGGCTGTAACTGTCAACATTTTAAAAATAATTAGTAGCTTAGCAGCTTTTCCAGCACACCCATGAGGTGATTGCCTGGTGTCTTTTTTTTTTGGATGACGCCAGTAGTCCTAATCCCCAGCTTTCGTTTCTGTTCAGGTTTATAAACACTTTTACATTGTGAGATGGGTTTAAAGTTTTCCTTCTGCTATCAATGTTGCTATTTCAAGACTTTTGGGTACACAAGGGGGGTCATTCCGAGTTGTTCGCTCGTTATTTTTTTCTCGCAACGGAGCGATTAGTCGCTAATGCGCATGCGCAATGTCCGCAGTGCGACTGCGCCAAGTAAATTTGCTATGCAGTTAGGAATTTTACTCACGGAATTACAAGGTTTTTTCTTCGTTCTGGTGATCGTAATGTGATTGACAGGAAGTGGGTGTTTCTGGGCGGAAACTGGCCGTTTTATGGGAGTGTGTGAAAAAACGCTACCGTTTCTGGGAAAAATGCGGGAGTGGCTGGAGAAACGGAGGAGTGTCTGGGCGAACGCTGGGTGTGTTTGTGACGTCAAACCAGGAACGACAAGCACTGAACTGATCGCACTGGAAGAGTAAGTCTCGAGCTACTCAGAAACTGCACAGAGAAGTCTTTTCGCAATATTGCGAATCTTTCGTTCGCAATTTTGCTAAGCTGAGATTCACTCCCAGTAGGCGGCGGCTTAGCGTGTGCAAAGCTGCTAAAAGCAGCTGCGAGCGAACAACTCGGAATGAGGGCCAATATTTTTTGTCTTCCCTCCATTTCTGTCTGTTATTTTAGTTAATTGATTTATGGTTATTTCAGCAAGTTATTTTAGGTTATTGAATTACGATTATTTCTGTCAGTTATTACAGGTCATTAAATACATCCAGTGGAAGGATCAGAACAGACTCATCAGGTCAACATTCAGTCTGGTGAACACTAACAGGAGGACCAACCAGGACCCCAACCCCCTAGTATGTCTCCTTCAGGGATCCAATAATGCCACTGTGAAGTATTCATCCAAATCCATCCAGTGGAATGCCAAGAACAGTCTCCCTGCAGGGCCATCTATTCCATTGGGCTTAATGGGCAGTTGCCCAAAGGCCCCAGTAGTTTACAAACCATATGCTGATAGCTGAGGGTCCCCTCTTTCTGGGGTAGCAGATGTTTGAAAATCGACCCAGGAGAACCGGAGATATCCCACTTAAAAGCAGCAGTCCCTGTCCGAGCCCATTAATTGCTCTTCCAGACATTTTCTGAGGGTATACTCCAAAAGCTGGGACTGTCCCCTTTGGGTGTGCACCGGTAGCTTGTCTCTGCCATTCCTAGAACCAGAGATATCTTCCTTCCAGCAGCCGGTCCCTGCTCCACACACCTGATATGCGGTTTTATCTTTTTGTCTGTGGATTGCCCCGACTCCTGAACTCCGATCCCCAAGACCGCTGTACCTCCTGAAAGGTGGGACTCTCTAGTGTTTTATCCCATTAAAAGCTAAAAAATCCACCCCAAGAACCAGAGATATCCATGTTCAAACAAGCTGCCCTTCCAATGATGAATATTAAGTCCACACCACTATCCACCCCTACCCCATATATTAAAGAACCCCTAACACCCTGGAAGTCATGTCACATGGCCTCTTCATTCAGCTCAATGCTCCCCTTCTACAATTTAGTGTTCTGAACTGAGGCATTATAGTGTGGCATAATATGAACTGGGGGCACTACAGAGTGGCATAATATCAAGTGGAGGCAATATAGCGTGGCATAATATGAACTGGGGGCACTGTAATGTGACATAATATGAATTGTGGACACTGTATGTCAAAGTGTTGCATAATCTGTAGTACTGGCCGCCCTACAGTGTGACAGAATGTGAACTAGGGTACCACTATGGTTCATAGCCCTACAATGTGACATAGTGAGAACTAGGGCACTACTGTGGTTCATAAAATAAACCAGTGTAAATAAACTTCAGTGTATTATGGGGCATAACATTAACAACTGCTGCCTAGAGGTGTTCCTCTAGAAGCATTGGCACGGGAGTCCCTTGAGAGTTCTGGCTACGCCCCTGCCTCAAACATCTAGGTCAGATGGGTTGGCCCATGTAACGGCTTACTGTATATGTAAGAAGTATTGCATACACTACACTTTGTATGAGGCAGAATACAGATTATGCCCTCTTTGTGGGCTGAACAAACTCATTCCAAAACTAAACATTTGGGAAACCCGCTCTAGAAATCCTGCATTTGCCCCTAGTATGTGTGGCCTTAGCTGTGTCCTGTGTCCAGCGATCAAGTAATACCTCCTGATGGAGGGATAATAATACATCAGCGCATAATGGGATGTAGTCAGGATCCCGGCGGTTGGGATGCCGGCATCCAGAATACAGACGGCAGCAGATACTTAGCAGCTCAGTACATTATGGAGCTGCCATAATGCACTGAGCTGCTAAGTATCTGCTTTGTATAGCTATATGCACCAATGTTTGCACGCTGCACTTTAAAATGAAAATTCAGTAAACTGTTTGCTGCTACTAAGGTGTGCTGGTTTATGTGGACTATTTCACAATATCTGGATGTTACTTGTGACCGAGCACCCTACCAATACTGCTGAAGGTGTGTGCGTTCCAATCTTGCATTTTTTTTATATATATATATATATATATATTATATATATAATATCAAGAGGAGTCCTCTCATCGCTCACCAACAATGACGGATCCAATTTTAGCTTTATTCAACAGTACTGTCATTCATCATCTCAATGGTATTATGATTTAAATCTAAAGTCTATAAAGGATGCTTTTAAAATGATGGAGAGAAAATGAAGGCATATATGAAGTTTCTTATTTCAAAACAAAACCTTGTGACATCACAATATTGCTCAGGTTCAGGCAATATTTCACTCCTGAAACTGTGAAAACTAATCAGTTTATCTAAAGTATATGTCACAGTATCATTAGAAAAGTGAAACAAAAACACAGACCTTTGTCTTTGAAATGTAACTGTTGTTTTTGAATTCATAAATTGAAGAGAATACAGTTAATGTCCATTTACTGTATACACACCATAAAACACATTGCTAGAAATATATATAAATATATGTATATATATATATATATATATATATATTAGAGATGAGCGGGTTCGGTTCTCTGAGAACCGAACCCTACCGGACTTTGCATTCCGAGTTCGGAAACGCGGAAAACGCAGAAAAACGTCATCATCCCGCTGTCGGATTCTCGCAGGATATCGATTCCATATAAAGAACCGCGCATCGCGGCCATTTTCACTACAGTCTCGGAGAGTGTATTGAGAGGATGTGTCCTCAGTGTTCAGTGTCTGTGTGGGGGCGGGAAAGTGGGGTAGCGAGTCTTGTGCTGTATTGTGCTGCTCAGTCCAGTCCAGTGCAGTCACAGTGTTGGTCCTGGACTGAGAGAAATCCCTGAGCTGATCTGATAATAAAACAATGCCCAAAGTGAAGGCCGGAGAAGACAAATTACAGATATAAAGGATCCTGAATTTGGTGGATTGGTGAAGTGTTTTGGATGGAAGACACACGGATCTGTTACTCATGTGACCGAGTGTTTATGAACTTTTGTTTTACCTCATCTTTGGACTGAGAAATAGTGTCGCTAAAGCCTAGGGAGCGCACCACAGCAAATACGAGAATATTACGATGGCCATTGACATGCCTGGTCAAATTACAAAAAAAATCACCTCTTCGGTGTGGAATTATTTTAACAGAAATGCAGACAACAGGTGTCAAGCCGTGTGTTGCCTTTGTCAAGCTGTAATAAGTAGGGGTAAGGACGTTAACCACCTAGGAACATCCTCCCTTATACGTCACCTGGAGCGCATTCATCAGAAGTCACTGACAAGTTCAAAAACTTTGGGTGACAGCAGAAGCAGTCCACTGACAACTAAATCCCTTCCTCTTGTAACCAAGCTCCCGTAAACCACACCACCAACTCCCTCAGTGTCAATTTCCTCCTTAGACAGGAAAGCCAATAGTCCTGCAGGCCATGTCACTGGCAAGTCTGATGAGTCCTCTCCTGACTGGGATTCCTCCGATGGATCCTTGAGTGTAACGCCTACTGCTGCTGGCGCTGCTGTTGTTGCTGCTGGGAGTCGATCATCATCCCAGAGGGGAAGTCGGAAGACCACTTGTACTACTTCCAGTAAGCAATTGACTGTCCAACAGTCCTTTACGAGGAAGATGAAATATCACAGCAGTCATCCTGTTGCAAAGCGGATAACTCAGGCCTTGGCAGATGTGTTGGTGTTAGACGTGCGTCCGGTATCCGGCGTTAGTTCACAGGAACTTAGAGAATTTCTTGAGGTAGTGTATCCCTGGTACCAAATACCATCTAGGTTCCACTTCTCTAGGCAGGTAATACCGAGAATGTACACAGACGTCAGAAAAAGAGTCATCAGTGTCCTAAAAAATGCAGTTGTACCCAATGTCCACTTAACTACAAACATGTGAACAAGTGGAGCAGGGCAGACTAAGGACTATATGACTGTGACAGCCCACTGGGTAGATGTATTGCCTCCTGCAGCAACAAAAGCAGCGGCGGCACCAGTAGCAGCATCTCGCAAATGCCAACTCGTTCCTAGGCAGGCTACGCTTTGTATCACCGCTTTCCATAAGAGGCACACAGCTGACAACCTATTACGGAAACTGAGGAACATCATCGCAGATTGGCTTACCCCAATTGAACTCTCCTGGGGATTTGTGACATCAGACAACGCCACCAATATTGTGCGTGCATTACATGTGGGCAAATTCCAGCACGTCCCATGTATTGCACATGCAATTAATTTGGTGGTGCAGAATTTTTTAAAAAAACGTCAGGGGTGTGCAAGAGATGCTGTCGGTGGCCCAAAGAATTGTGGGCCACTTTCGGCATTCAGCCACCGTGTGCCGAAGACTGGAGGACCAGCAAACACTCCTAAACATTCCCCGCCATCAGCTGAAGCAAGAGGTGGTAACGAGGTGGAATTCAACCCTCTATATGCTTCAGAGGATGGAGGAGCAGCAAAAAGCCATTCAAGCCTATACATCTGCCTACGATATAGGCAAAAGTGGGGGAATGCACCTGACTCAAGTGTAGTGGAGAATGATTTCAATGTTGTGCAAGGTTCTGCAACCCTTTGAACTTGCCACACGTGAAGTCAGTTCAGACACTGCCAGCCTGAGTCAGGTCATTCCCTTCATCAGGCTTCTGCAGAAGCACCTGGAGAGATTGAAGGAGTAGCTAAAACAGAGCGATTCCGCTAGGCATGTGGGACTTTTGGATGGAGCCCTTTATTCGCTCAACCAGGATTCACGGGTGGTCAATCTGTTGAAATCAGAGCACTAAATTTTGGCCACCGTGCTCGATCCTAGGTTTAAAGCCTACGTTGTATCTCTCTTTCTGGCAGACACAAGTCTGCAGATGTTCAAAGACCTGCTGGTGAGACAATTGTCAAGTCAAGGGGATTGTGACCCGCCAACAGCTCCTCCTTCATTTTCTACCGCCACTGGAGCTGCCAGGAAAAGGATCAAATTTCTAAAACCACCCGCTGGCGGTGATGCAGGGCAGTCAGGAGCGAACATCTGGTCCGGACTGAAGGACCTGCCAACGATTACTGACATGTTGTCTACTGTCACTGCATATGACTCTGTCACCATTGAAAGAATAGTGGGGGATTATATGAGTGACAGCATCCAAGTAAGCACGTCAGACAGTCCGTACGCATACTGGCAGGAAAAAGAGGCAATTTGGAGGCCCTTGCACAAACTGGCTTTATTTTATCTAAGTTGTCCCCCCTCCAGCGTGTACTCCGAAAGAGTGTTTAGTGCAGCCGGTCACCTGTGTACGAGGTTGCTTCCACAAAATGCGGAGAAGATGATGTTCATCAAAATTAATTATAATCAATTCCTCCGTGGAGACATTTACCAGCAATTGCCTCCAGAAAGTACACAGGGACCTGTGATGGTGGATTCCAGTGGGGACAAATTAATACTCTGTGAGGAGGGGGATGTACACAGTGAAAGGGGTGAGGAATTGGAGGATGATGATGAGGTCGACATCTTGCCTCTGTAGAGCCAGTTTGTGCAAGGAGAGATTGATTGCTTCTTTTTGGTAGGGGCAAAAAATAAACCAGTCATTTCAGCCACAGTCGTGTGGCAGACCCTGTCGCTGAAATGATGGGTTTGTTAAAGTGTGCATGTCCTGTTTATACAACATAAGGGTGGGTGGGAGGGCCCAAGGACAATTCCATCTTGCACCTCTTTTTTTTTTTATTTATCTTTGCATCATGTGATGTTTGGGGCCAATTTGTTTTATGTGCCATCCTGTCTGACACTGCAGTGCCACTCCTAGATGGGCCAGGTGTTTGTGTTGCCCACTTGGGTCGCTTAGCTTAGTCATCCAGCACCTCGGTGCAAATTTTAGGACTAAAAATAATATTGTGAGGTGTGAGGTGTTCAGAATCGACTGGAAATGAGTGGGAATTATGGTTATTGAGGTTAATAATACTATGGGATCAAAATTACCCCCAAATTCTATGATTTAAGCTGTTTTTGAGGGGGTTTTGAAAAAAAACCCACCCAAATTCAAAACACACCCGTATCCGACAAAAAATTTTAAGTGAGGTTTTGCCAAAACGCGTCCGAATCCAAAACACGGCCGTGGAACCGAATCCAAAACCAAAACACAAAACCCGAAAAATTTCCAGTGCACATCACTAATATATATATATATTTATTAAAGATGTGCATCGGGCACTGTTCGTGTTTTGTGTTTTGGTTTTTGATCTGGATCCTTGCTTGTGTTTTGGATCTGGATTGGTTTTGCCAAAACCACCCTTTTGGGTTTTGGTTCTGGGTTATTTTTAAAAAAATAGAAAAACAGCTAAAATCACTGAATTTGGGGGTAATTTTGACCCTACGGTATTATTAATCTCAATAACATTCATTTCCACTCATTTCCAGTCTATTCTGAACACCTCACACTTCACAATATTGTTTTTAGGCCAAAAGGTTGCACCAAGGTAGCTGGATGACTTTGCTAAGCGACACAAGTGTTCGGCACAAACACCTGGCCCATCTAGGAGTGGCACTGCAGTGGCAAACAGGATGGCACTTTTAAAACCTAGGCCCCAAACAGCTCATCATGCAAAGAAGAAAAAGAGGTGCAATGAAGTAGCTGGATGGCTAAGCTAAGTGACACAAGTGTGCGGCACAAACACCTGGCCCATCTAGGAGTGGCATTGCAGTGGCAGACAGGATAGCACTTTTAAAAACTAGGCCCCAAACTGCTCATCATGCAAAGAAGAAAAAGAGGTGCAATGAGGTAGCTGGATGACTAAGCTAATCGACACAAGTGTGCAGCACAAACACCTGGCCCATCTAGGAATGGCACTGCAGTGGGTGAATGTCAAAAGTGGCCCGCAATTTTTCGGGCCACCGACAGCATCTCTTGCATGCCCTTGTCATTTTTAAAAAAATTCTACACCACCAAATTAATTGTATGTGCAAAACATGGGACGTGCTAGATTTTGCCCAGATGTAATGCACGCACAATATTGGTGGACTTATACGGCAGTACACTTGGACTTATACGGCAGTACCCTGGACTTATAAGACTGCACCACTGGACTGGACTTATGCGGCAGTACTCCTGGACTTATAAGGCAGTACCCCTGAACTTATACGGCTGCACCACTGGACTGGACTTATACAGCAGTACCCCATGACTTATATGGCGGTACCCCTGGGCTTATACAGTAGTACCACTGGACTTATGTGGCAGTACCACTGGACTGGACTTATACAGCAGCACCCCTGGACTTATACGGTAGTACCACTGGACTGGACTTATATGGCAGTACCACTGGACTTATACAGCAGAGTACCACTGGACAGGACTTATACAGCAGTACCACTGGACTTATATGGCAGTACACAGGGGAGGGGTCCTGGGGTGCACACCGGTAATGAGAGGTGCGACCCTGCGGAGACCTTTCAGTAGAACTGCATACAAAGAAAAAGGTTGCAGGTGCACAATTCAAACATTACCAATTTATTAATAATAATAATTGCAATAAAATTTTGCGCTTAAAATGCAAAATTTTATTGCAATTATTATTATTAATAAATTGGTAATGTTTGAATTGTGCACCTGCAACCTTTTTCTTTGTATGCAGTTCTACTGAAAGGTCTCCGCAGGGTCGCACCTCTCATTACCGGTGTGCACCCCAGGACCCCTCCCCTGTATACCTAATGCTGTGTATTCACATACACAATAGAAGGCCAGAGACCCCTTCTGCCTGGTGGTAGCACCCACGCCCACCTGTCCTATATATTGGTTTTAATTAGGTTCCTGACATTTCTTAGACTGCATGCAGAGCAAGGTGAGTCCTGCACAAATGTATATTGGATTATCAGATGGGGGGGCATTTCCGGGGTGTGGGTCCCCCTGAATTGTTGTGGCTGTTTTGCCTCAGGAGCAACACATATTAACACTTATTTTCATATTTACTTTCATCCCTATCGTGTGTTTTGTTTCAATGTAATTCATTTCCTACCTTCACTTTTCACTACTTTACCTCTCACTACTTTATCTCCCCCTTCACTACCTCTCACTAATTTACCCCTGCTGTTTTCAGCAGCCTCTCTCACTAACCTATTTTCACTTTTTCACTATATATTTTTTCACTTTTGTGTTGCCCTGGGGTCACTCAGCTGCTTCATTTTGGGGGGTCCCGCACCCTAGATTTGTACCCCCCAAAATGTTAGGGACTTGCCCGAATAATGAGGTCACCTGGACGCGGTGGGCAAGCCGTTACTTATGGCCATAACTATGCGAAGAACCTCGCTTAAAATGCAAAATTTTATTGCAATTATTATTATTAATAAATTGGTAATGTTTGAATTGTGCACCTGCAACCTTTTTCTTTATATGGCAGTACCACTGGACTTATACTGCAGTACCCCTGGACTTATACGGCAGTACCACTGGACTTATACGGCAGTACCACTGGACTTATACGGCAGTACCCCTGAACTTATACGGCAGTAGCCCTGGACTTATACGGCAGTACCACTGGACTTATACGGCAGTACCCCTGGACTTTTACAGCAGTACCACTGGTCTTATACGCCAGTACCACTGGACTGGACTTATACGGCAGTACAACTGGACTTATACCGCAGTACCCCTGGACTTATACAGCAGTACCACTGGACTTATACAGCAGTACCCCTGGACTTATACTGTAGTACCCCTGAACTTATACGGTAGTACCCCCGGACTTATCCGGCAGTTCCCCTTGACTTATCTGGCAGTGCCCCTGGACTTATACGGCAGTGCCACTGGACATTTACGGCAGTACCACTGGACTTATACGGCAGTAACACTGGACTTATACGGCAGTACCCCTGGACTTATACGGAAATACCCCTGAACTTATATGGCAGTACCACTGGACTTATACGGCAGTACCACTGGACTTATATGGCAGTATTCCTGGACTTATACTGCAGTACCACTGGACTTATATGGAAGTACCCCTGGACTTATATGGCAGCACCACTGGATTTATCGCAGCACAGCAAACCACCACTGGACTGATTTAACACAACACAGCACCACTGGACTGGACTTATACAGCAGCAGCACTGGGCTTATGGCAGCACAGGACACCACCACTGGACTTATGGAAGCAGAGGACACCACCACTGGACTGATGCAGTACAACACAGCACCACAGCACTGGACTTATGGCAGCACAGGACAACACCACTGTGACTGGACTGATGCAGCATAAGATACCACCACTGGACTGATGCAGCACAAGACAGCACTGGAATGGCATATAAGAGCAGGTCACTACCCCGGGTGATATTCATGTGACTGCCGGTCAGCTGACCGACAGTCACATGACCTCCTCCACCAGCCCGACGGGTCACTATCCCGATGGTCGGCATGCCGACCATCAGGGACTATTTCCACTTGTGGGTGTCCACGACACCCATAGAGTGGGAATAGAACCCGTGGAGACCACAGGTCGCCACCGAGCCCGCAGCGTGGCGAGCGCAGCAAGCCCGCAAGGGGCTTTCTGCACTCGCCCCTCCCCGCCGGGATGCCGGCGTCGGTATGATGCCGGGATCCCGGCGTTGGTAAGCTGACCGGCGGTCTCCTGACCGTTGGTCAGCAGTACTACACCCCACTACCCCACGTGCCACACCATTTTCCTGCACAAACACTGAGGAGACATGTCCTCTCGCTACACTCTCCAATTCCGGAGTGAAAATGTCGCCGATGTGCAGCTCCTTATATGGAATTCAAAACCTGCGAGAATCCGACAGCGGGATGATGACATTTTGCCTCGTTCTGGTTTCCAAGTCTGGCGGGAAGTCCCGAGTCGGACTCGGATGCGGGCTGGGAGCGTGATGTTCGGTAGGGTTCGGTTCTCAGGGAACCAAACCCGCTCATCCCTAATAAAAATATATGTATATATATATATATATATATATATAACACACGGGGGGGTGGGGGATATAGCGACCAATGGTGTCTTAAAATAGTTCAATAAAAGTGGATCTAGAAGATATATAAAAATATATGTAATATATCTATAAAATAATGAATAACCAGATCGAGTGGATCTATAAAAGGTTAATTTATTAATATATTTAAAACAGACAATGATTAAACAGCTAGACTAAAATTTGAGCAGCGAAACTTCTTAAAAAATGGGATAAAAACAATAGACACAATGCAATATAATACCAGTTAAAATGTATGTTAAAATATGTAAAACAATTTTAACTTAACTTGGTATGAGGTCACTGCCAGGTAGCCCAACGCGGTTCGTCATTCAGACTTCATCAAGGGTTGCTACAGGGAACCACCATCCCTGTGTTTTGGGGGACAGCTGACGCCCTGTATTAACCCATAGGGAGTGTTATTTATTTCGATTACACGTGGCTATTTGATTACTGGGGTTGTACACAAGTGGCGCAATAATCTCCCCCTTTTTTCTATATATTTATATATATATATATCTACAGTGGTGCTTGAATGTTTGTGAACCCTTCATAATTTTCTATATTTCTGCTGAAATTTGCGCTAAAACTACCTCAGATTTTCACACAAGTCCTAAAAGTAGAAAATTATCCAATATCACATATCTCAACACAATCGTCCCATGTATCCTGCAGCCAAAACGTCTCTCCTTAGGGGTTCCTGCATCAACATGCTCCTGGATCGTAGATTTCCTGACAGCACGGAAACAGGTGCTGAAAGCAGGGAAGCTCTCGTCTGATGTGCGCTCGATCAGCACAGGGGCCCCCCGAGGATGTGTCCTTTCCCCACCAGTGGCGTAAGTTTTCCCCAGTCGCCCGGAGGCATGTTAAATGTTGGTGCCCCCCCCTACATATTGTATACACACACACCCTTCATATGTAGCTATCCGGCACTCATGTTGAACAGTTGTAGCATGCTCAGGTGCCTTTCCCAATAGTAATATAGATACACATACAAAGTGGACGGCACTCCAAGTCAGTCATCACAATAAAATAGACACCAGCATACCTTTATAGCACACCTACAGTACTCCCTCACCCACCAGCGTGTCACAATGTAGATGCTTTGGCGCAGTGGTGTGCCGATATACAGTATATATATAAAAAAACACACAAATGCCTTTTTCACTTACACACACACACACACACACACACACACACACACACACACACACACACGCCTCTTTCACTTAAACACACATATGCCTCTCTCACACATACACACACACACGTCTCCCTTATACGCACACACGCCTCTTTCACTTAAAAACAACACACACAACAAATACAAACACATGCTTCCTTCACTTACACACACACACACACACACACACACACACACACACACACACACACACACACACACACACACACACACATCTCACTTAAACATGCACTGCACACATAAAGCACAGTGCTGACAACATTTATTAAAGATCCCCCAGCACCCCTCCCCTTTCCAACTACCCCCCCCCCCCCCCCCCTCACAGTGCAGCTTGAGGCCTACCTGCAGCCCAACGGAAGAACAGAGAGCTTCACTCAGCCAGCTCATCTGGAAGGGCCTGGGAGCTGCGTTCTGGAGCTCCCTCTAGCTGTAGCCACAGCCAGCTCTCTGTATATACTAGGAGGCAGCTTCCATGTTACTGACACGAAAGCTCCTCGCAGCCAATGATCTTAAGGGGCAGGCAGCTGGAGACAGTGGAGGAGATGTGCCCACTTGAGATCAGGAGCCCAGCAGTAGCCGACCCCACTGCCTCCCAGAGTTCCGCCCCTGTTCCCCACTGCTCTTCTCTCTATACACCAATGACTATACCTCGGCTGAGCAATTGAAAAAATCATAAAATTCGCAGACGACACCATCATCATTGTTCTAATTGAGGACGGGGATGAGTCTGCATACAGACGCAAGGTTGACCAGCTAACACAGTGGTGCAGCAGAAATATCCTCAACCTAAATCCCCTCAAAATGGTTGAGATGGTAGTGGACTTCAGAAGGAAACCTGCTGCCATGCCCCCACTCGGTATTGCCGACCGCGCGGTGTCATGGGTCGACTCCTTTAAATTCCTAGGGTCAAAAATATCCCGTGACCTTAAATGGGGACCAAACATAGGCGCCATCGTCAGGAAGGCACAACAGCAAATGTTCTTTCTAAGGCAACTCAAGAAATTTTATATCCCACAGAATCTGTTGCACATCTTCTACACAGCCATTGTAGAGTCTGTCCTATGCTCATCGATCACAGTCTGGTATGAAGCTGCCAAAGAGTGTGAAAGATAAAGGCTACAGAGGGTGGTAAGAACAGCAGAAAGGATTGTCGAGACTGATCTCCCTACTGTTCAAGAGTCAAGAAGCGTGCAGGGAAAATTGGGCAGACAAGCAACACCCCGGCCACGACCTGTTTGAAATGCTCCCAGCAGGCAAGCGTTATAGGTCCATTCCCACCAGGAAGACTCGAGCAACTTAAAGCTTCTTCCCACTAGCTGTCCATTTAATAAACGATGTCTATATGTCTGGTGCTACGTACTGAGATGCAATTCTAAACAATATTCCCATAGTTAAGCATGTTATGTATGTTTGCATACATGTATGCTACGTATCACATTTGTATCTCCCCTTCTGTTGTTATTTGGCGATGCATCGTACCGCAAACAATTCCTAGTATACGCGAGTATACCTGGCCAATAAAAGTTGATTCTGATACTGATCTGTGAATGGAAAAACAAGAGAACCTTTAGGCTTTGCACACATTTTGAAGGTGAAATTAGAGTCAGGTATTTTCAATCTATGGAATGACAATCAGGTGTGAGCGGATAACCTGTCTTTTTAAAAGAACAGGGATCTATCAAAGTCTGATGTTCACAACACGTTTGTTGAAGTGTATCATGTCACAAACAAAGGAGATTTCTGAGGACCTCAGAATAAGAGTTGTTGATGCTCATCAGGCTGGAAAAGGTTACAAAACAATCTCTGAAGAATTTGGACTCCACCAATCAACTTTTAGACAGATTGTTTACAAATAGAGGGAATTCCTGTCCCGTTTTACTCTCCCCAGGAGTGGTGATCGACCAACAAAGATCACGATAAAAGCAAGGTGTCTAATAGTTTGCAAGGTCACAAAGAAACCCAAGGTATCCCCTAAGTACCTGAATGCCTTTCTCACATTAGCTAATGTTAATGTTCATGAGACCACCATCAGGAGGACACTGAACAACAATGGTGTGCATGGCAGGACTGCAAGTAGAAAGCCACTGCTCTCCAAAAAGGAACATTGCTGCCCATCTGCTACAATATTTTGTGGACAGATTAGTCCAAAACAGAGCTTTTTGGTTAAAATGAGAAACGTTTTGTTTGGAGAAAGGAGAACACTGCATTCCAGACAAAAAAAAAAAACCATCATACCATCTGTGAAACGCGGTGGTGTTATCATGGTATGGGCCAGTTTTGCTGTATCAGGCTCAGAATGACTTGACATCATTTATGGGACAATAAATTTTGAGTTATACCAGAATATTCCAAAGGTAAAATGTCAGGACATCTGTCAATGAGCTACATCTCAAGAGAATGTGGGTCATGCAGCAAGACAATGACAAAAAGCACACAAGTCATTCAACCAAAGAATGGTTAAAGAAGAATAAATTTAAAGTTTTGGAATGACAAAGTCCTGACCTTAATCCAACATCAAAGAGTTGAAGCTGTTTTGTACGAAGGAATGTAGTAATACTCCTCCAAGCCGATGTTCAGGACTAATCAACAATTACCAGAAAACGTTTATATGCAGTTATTGCTGAACAAGGGGGTCATTTGCTTGATTTGGTTCTCTTTATCTACTACTGAGGTAGTTTTAGGCAAAATTTTATATATATATATATATATATATATATATATGTAGATAGGCCGCAAAAGTTCATACACTGGGGTGCCATCCATAAATACCCTCCAAACATCCAAATATAGAAACAGTTAACGGAGCATTCACCAGACTTTTCAGTGAACATGCACACATTTTTAATTCATAGACAGCATATACTCAGCTTCTCATTGTACTGCAGAAATCAGTTTTCCTCAAACGTTTTTGGTCAAGTACTGACTGTCATCAGGAGACACTACCATATTCAAGAGCTGTCTCATCCACAACCTTAAATGCCAGCAGTCCATCTGACCATGCCTCACCGGCTCCTTATCTACCCTTAAATCACAAACCGGCGCCAAACGGCCATCAAAATTATATCACAACAAAGGTGGAGTTACAGTGATAAATGCTAAGTAACATCTGGTACATAAGAGGATAAATTCACATCTCAACCATAAATACAATAAGAATGCTCCCCAAGTTTAGCAGATCAAACTAAACGGGGCCAAAACATTACCAATGTAATGCCCAGCAGCATACAGCGCAACCAGTGGAACATACCTACAGTTTCCCATATCATTGAACCGCATCACGTGCACCCGGAAGGGACATACCCGGAAGGTAACCATAGAAACCGCCACATCATCGGCGGAATGCAATACTCATATATCGTTGGTAAAACACTACACGCTTAGTTCAAACATCTCAAAAAGCTGGAGTCAGATAACATTAGCCACTTGAATCTAGGAAATAATACCTTATAACATATGCATGAGAACCAACCTATACTACCTGTCATAGTCCACCGGTGATAACATATCATGGTGGTTTCCATGGCAACCACTATAGGCATTCACAGAGTAAAGCACTTATCAGATACCAATTAAGCACTAGCGCATATTGGTCACAAATGCAAGGGTGTGTCACAATTAAAATCACAATTTATTAAATGCTGTATCATCCTATTGGAAAAACTGATCAAAGAATGGACCTGCCTGCTAGTGTTTACTCCCTCATCTCTTGGAATTATTGGACCTGGACCAAGCCCCCGTTGAACATTCTACACTGGATTTACAAGGACATTCCTATTTCACCGTGGAAAGCCACTACTCACCACCCGCCAAGGAACAGCACTTTTGCGGATGCAGTTTCGCCTAATTACCTCGAGAGACGTTGCTGGTAATTATAATCCCACGGATAGGATATTGAACCCTAATAATCAAGGGGACTTTTTATAGGAACAGGTCCATTCTTTGATCAGTTTTTCCAATAGGATGATACAGCATTGGGAATTACACTATTTACTTCTTCTCAGTGTTTTTATGTAGTACTAATCACTTGTATGCATTGCATTTAATTCTTAATATGCTCAAACCTATATTCTTTTAAAAAATTGTGATTTTAATTGTGACACACCCTTGCATTTGTGACCAATAAGCGCTAATATTCTTTCCATTTGTTATCACTGATAGGGGTCTGACCAACCCCTGTATATATACAGCTGCTGTGGTGAACCTCGCATCAAGCGCCTGGAAGTAGTAATACCTCAGGGTATTTCTTTTTCTTATATTTTCACCAATTAAGCACTAATACGCATTTAAGATTTAGCAGTTATCACAAACACTAAACTAGGATAGCAGGAGCCGGCAGGACATGGATGATGCCACCTTGCAGCATGAGTATAAAAACATACATACAACACATTAAAAAAACAGTAATATTTCATCACATAATTATATTAATGAGAGGTGCATTGGTCAAAAATTAAAGAAAAAGAAAAAGAGTAACCTATCTTAGAAAAATACCTAGAGGGTTTGACTCATTAAGGCCATCAGGGGCCAGAGTACCCAATCTAAAAATCCATCTTGCTTCCAGCTTCTTCAAAATCAAAGCACGATCTCCACCTCTCACCGGGACCGGTACCCAGTCAATCATCCTGCATCGAAGTGCTGACACTTGATGTCCAGCAATCAAGAAATGTTGTGCAACGGGCTTATCTGTTGCCCCAGTCAATATAGCCTGATGTATCGAGCTCCTGTGGTTTGCCATTCGTTCATGGAATGTGCAAGTAGTCATTCCAACATAGGCTAACCCACATGGGCATATACACCACGAAGCTCAGTCTGCAATGGAGCTTATATTGAATATTTATTGGCTTGCCAGTGTGAGGATGTGGAAAGGTGCTCCCTGTCAGGAGTGAGTGACAAGTCACACACCCCACACATTTAAAACAGCCTGGTTTCTTGGTGTTTAACCATGTCACGTCATCCCTAGCCCCATATTGTCGTGCAGGCTGCATCAAAATCTGCTTAAGGTTTCTACCACGTCTGTATGCCATCATAGGCGGATCATCCATGGTACCTTTGAATCTCGGCTCAGAACTTATCACCAGCCAGTGTCTTCTGATGGTATTAGAGATCTCAGGGGACATATCAACATATTGTGTAACAAAAATAATTTGATTCTGTTTTCTTTTCTGTTTTTGTTTAAGCCTGCTACGGGCTTTGATGAGACAACTCTCCACGACATTTCTTTTGTATCCCCTCTCAAGGAAGTGCTCCTTCATCTGCGTGATCTGAGCATCTGCAGTAACATGATTTGTATTGTTCCGGAGAACCCTCATAAAGTGTGAAACGGGGAGACTTGCTTTTAAGGTAGGTGGATGATTACTAGCAGCATGCAAACAGGTATTTCTGTCCGTCTCCTTTCTAAAAAGCGTAGTCCCTAGTTTTGTCCCATCATGGAAGACTGTCACATCCAGGAAATTTATGGATTCAGAACTACAGAGCCCAGTATACTGGACAGTAGAATCCAAACAATTGAGCTCCCTCATCATTAAATAAAAATCCCCTTCAGTGCCATTCCACAACATGAAGCTATCGTCGATATACCTCTTATAATAAGTGATCCTAGTACCATATTTAGGAAAGATGTTGGTAGACTCATAGGGGGAAATTTACTAAGCTCCCGATTTTGACCGAGATGCCGTTTTTTCATCAAAGTGTCATCTCGGTAATTTACTAAACACTAATCACGGCAGAGATGAGGGCATTCGTAATTTTTTGCAAGTCCAAGTAAAAAATTACGAATGAATACACCATCGGTCAAAACGCGGCTGTTTAAGTATGAATCTCGGTCATTTACTAAGAAGTGCAAAGCAAAAAACAAACAAACACTGCCGTGAAAAATTACAACTCGTAAAAAAGTGCTAAAAAAAAACAGACCTTTTTTTTATATTCGTGATTGGATAGGCATGCACGGATCCATGAGATCCGTGCATGTATATCAGTGGGAAGGGGTGGGAAAGTGCTTATTTTTGAAAAAAAAATTGCGTGGGGTCCCCCCTCCTAAGCATAACCAGCCTCGGGCTCTTTGAGCCGATCCTGGTTGCAGAAATATGGGAAAAAAAATGACAGGGGTTCCCCCATATTTAAGCAACCAGCATCGGGCTCTGCGCCTGGTCCTGGTCCCAAAAATACGGGGAACAAAAAGAGTAGGGGTCCCCCGTATTTTTAAAACCAGCACCGGGCTCCACTAGCTGGACAGATAATGCCACAGCCGGGGGTCACTTTTATATAGTGCCCTGCGGCCGTGGCATCAAAAATCCAACTAGTCACTCCTGGCCGGGGTACCCTGGGGGAGTGGGGAACCCTTCAATCAAGGGGTCCCCCCCCCCAGCCACCCAAGGGCCAGGGGTGAAGCCCGAGGCTGTCCCCCCCCATCCAATGGGCTGCGGATGGGGAGGCTGATAGCCTTTGTTGTAAAAGAAAAGATATTGTTTTTAGTAGCAGTACTACAAGGCCCAGCAAGCCTCCCCCGCATGCTGGTACTTGGAGAACCACAAGTACCAGCATGCGACGGAAAAATGGGCCCGCTGGTACCTGTAGTACTACTACTAAAAAAATACCCAAAAAAACACAAGACACACACACCGTGAAAGTATAATTTTATTACATACATACACACATACATACATACTTACCTTAAGTTCCCACGCAGGTCGGTCCTCTTCTCCAGTAGAATCCAAGGGGTACCTGTTGAAGAAATTATACTCACGAGATCCAGGGGTCCAGGCTCCTCGGGAAATCCAGGGGTAATCCACGTACTTGAAATAAATAACAAAACGGTGTCCCGACCACGAACTGAAAGGGGACCCATGTTTGCACATGGGTCACCTTTCCACGAATGCCAGAAACCCACTTTGACTTCTGTCTAAGTGGGTTTCTTCAGCCAATCAGGGAGCGCCACGTTGTAGCACTCTCCTGATCAGCTGTGTGCTCCTGTCCTCACTGACAGGCAGCACACGGCAGTGTTACAATGTAGCGCCTATGCGCTACATTGTAACCAATGATGGGAACTTTCTGCCCTGCGGTTGACCTAAAGTGACGTCACCGCTGAGCAAGAAAGTACTGCTACTAAAAACAATATATTTTCTTTTACAACAAAGGCTATCAGCCCCCCCATCCGCAGCCCATTGGATGGGGGGGGACAGCCTCGGGCTTCACCCCTGGCCCTTGGGTGGCTGGGGGGGGGGGACCCCTTGATTGAAGGGGTCCCCACTCCCCCAGGGTACCCCGGCCAGGGGTGACTAGTTGGATTTTTGATGCCACGGCCGCAGGGCACTATATAAAAGTGACCCCCGGCTGTGGCATTATCTGTCCAGCTAGTGGAGCCCGGTGCTGGTTTTAAAAATACGGGGGACCCCTACTCTTTTTGTCCCCCGTATTTTTGGAACCAGGACCAGGCGCAGAGCCCGATGCTGGTTGCTTAAATATGGGGGAACCCCTGTCAATTTTTTTCCCATATTTCGGCAACCAGGATCGGCTCAAAGAGCCCGAGGCTGGTTATGCTTAGGAGGGGGGACCCCACGCAATTTTTTTTTAAAATTTTACAGTGTTTAATTAAAAAAAAAAAAAAAATAGAACCCCAGCACGGATCACACAGATCCGGCCGAGATTAATTGTAAAAAAGTCGGCAGTGTTTTGCTAATCACTGCCGTAAAAAACACAAAAAAAACACGAATGACATCGACATCGGATGAAAAGAAAAACCCGAATACGACAGCTTAGTAAATCCATCGTAACAAATTCAAAAAGTTGCAGTTTTACACTTTCGATGTCATTCGTGATTGAACTTTGACCTGAAACGGGAAAATACGAATCTTAGTAAATTTACCCCATAATCATGCATAAAAATGCCTGCATACATCGGGGCCACATTGGAACCCATTGCGGTCTCCGAGCACTGCATATAATAGTCTCCTTGATACATAAAATGATTATGGACCAATATTAATTCAAGCAACTTGAGGATATATTCACATGGGGGGTTCTGTCTAACATGGGTTGTCAAGAGCTACCTCACTGCATCAATGCCCACCAAATGGGGAATAATTGTGTACAGTGAGGACACATCTATGGTTGCAAAACAAACCTCACCATCTATCTCACCAATACCAAATATCTTTTCCAAAAAAATCACTTGTATCTCGAAGATAACTCGGTATAAGGGGGTTTGCAGGAGCTTATGCACCTCTCATTAATATAATTATGTGATGAAATATTATTGTCTTTTTAATGTGTTGTATGTATGTTTTTATACTCATGCTGCAAGGTGGCATCATCCATGTCCTGCCGGCTCCTGCTATCCTAGTTTAGTGTTTGTGATAACTGCTAAATCTTAAATGCGTGTTTGCTGCTTAATTGGTATCTGAAGTGGGTAATGTTATCTGACTCCAGCTTTTTAAGAAGTTTGAACTGAGCGTGTAGTGTTTTACCAACGATTTATGAGTATTGCATTCCACCGATGATGTGGCGGTTTCTATGGTTACCTTCCGGGTACGTCACTTCTGGGTGCACATGATGCAGTTTACCGACATGGGAAACTGTAGGTATGTTCCACTGGTTGCGCTGTATGCTGCTGGGCATTACATTGGTAATGTTTTGGCCCCATTTAGTTTGATCTGCTGTACTTGGGGAGCATTCATATTGTATTTATGGTTGAGATGTGAATTTATCCTCTTATGCTAAGTAACATGTACCAGATGTTACTTAGCATTTATCACTATAACTCTACCTTTGTTGTGATGTCATTTTGATGGCACAGTTTTGTGATTTAAGGGTAGATAAGGAGCCAGTGAGGCATGGTCAGATGGACTGCTGGCGTTTAAGGTTGTGGAGGAGACAGCTCTTGAATATGGTAGTGTCTCCTGATCACAGTCAGTACTTGACCGAAAACGTTTGAGGAAAACTGATTTCTGCAGTACAATGAGAAGCTGAGTATATGCTGTCTATGCATGAAAAATTTGTGCATGTTCACTGTAAAGTCTGGTGAGTGCTCCGTTTACTGTATATATATATAAAAATAGAAGAAAGCCTTTAACTTGAGCTAGATTACTAATAAGCAACAGCTCAGAAAGAACCACTTGTTAGTAAGGGTACAGCAATGGGACATACAACAGAAATATCTGAGGGCGCTTTAGATATATTACTTGTAAACTTCTACCACCTACAGGGCCGGTTCTTGACCTTTTGGCGCCCCGGGCGGGAAATATGGGCATGGCTTCATACAGGGGGCGTGATCAGTTAACGCCCCCTGTACAGTAGAGTAGCACCGCTGAAAAATAAAAATAATAAAAAAAAATAATACTTACTATCCCCGCTCCCGACCACTGCAGACCTCCGCCGGCGTTGCTCCTCTCCTCGGATCTGGCATAGCCAGACACTAGAGGTCAATTAAGACCCCTAGCGTCTGTGTCAGTCCCACAATTCTGTGCGGTGCGCGATGATGTCATCGCGCACTGCACAGCAAAGGTCCTCTCCACGAAGGGAAACTAGAAGCGTAGCATCTAGTTCCCTTCACAGCGGGGAACCAGCGAGGCGGCGGGGGACACAGTGGGCAGCTGGGGGCACAGCAGTAGCGGATCTTGACATGGAGCGGCGCCCTCCGGATGGCGCTGGCGCCCTGGGCAAAAGTCCTGCTTGCCCGTGGCAAGCTCCGCTACTGACCACCTATAATGATTTAGCCCTGAATTAGGCTTAAAAATTTTTTTAAAAGTTTGACATACATTTATTCACATACACATAAACATTACACTTGTAAAAGTGAAACCACAATAAAATATACAAGCAGAATTCCAATACTTGACAATATAAAATTGTTCGAGGATTTGAGTCCGCAGGTTGGAAGATTTCTCTGTGTAGATGTGGACTCTTGATTCGTAAACCTACGAGTTTTGTCCAATAGACTTCATAAGGGGTATGATCTAGGTAGTAGAGACAAAACAAGCTCATATAGAACAATGGCATTGGAATAATGCTTATTACTATAATAGTTACATAAAAGGTACATACCAATAGTAAGATGAATTTTCACAATACCAATTTAGCATGAGCTATTTAAAGTATTTAGATATTTTTACATCACTCTGTATTTATAGATGTACAATACCTACCTAACATAATATACAATAACACAAACACAGCATTCTAAAAATGCATTTCGAAAGAAAAATGTTAGGGTCTCCTGCCCTGTGCTGCCACGTCGTCATGGCAACTGGGAGACAAGTGCTAGCGGAGTAACCTGAGTGCAGCTGATACTCCGGTTCGGGTCTTTTGCTGTGCAGTGGTTACAGGCTCTGTGCACGGCAGGGGATCCGGTGCTGGTTTTTGTGCTCACAGTCTGTGAGGTCTGAGTGGGGCATGGACAGCACCTGCTTTATAAACCCTCTTCTCAGGTTAAGCAGATGCTGCTGAATCTTTGTTGGTTAGTTAGTTCCTGAAAGTTAGCCAGTACTGTGTAGCTTTGTATTTGTTGTTGCTTACTGCAAATAGGCCTGGGGATTTGGTACTACACTCTGCCAATCCAGACCTAGCAGTAAGACTGGAGTCAGTCATTTAACTTGCTGGGGTTCTTTTGCTACTCTGTGAACTTAGCAAGTTTGCGGCTGTATTCTCAGACTTGCCTGCCTGAATCATGTCTCACTGTGCAAGGTGTTCAGGTGTCAGTTTAGTGGCAGTAAGCTGAACCTGTGCACTGCAAGTGAGGATTAGGATTGTGGAGACTCTCCTTGTGTCTATAATTCCATCTCTGACCAAGGAGTTTACTGCCACACCCGTTGGTAACCCTTTAGGGTTTTGCTGTTGCCCTTAGCAACAGCATTTCGGGTTCTCTAAGTATTAAAATACAACATCTTGCTTTTTCCATCTGAGCACTCCTAATACTAGGGAGACACCCAGTTTCTTAGCCTCTGGGCTTCTCTGTTCACTTTGTGTTTATTTTGTTACCCTATCACCTTCTGTGTACGTAATGTCATATTCCCCAGTCTGTCTGTGAGTTCATTTGTTTTGCATCCCTATCCGTTCAGACACCAGTACATTCCTGCAGGCACTGGTGTGCATAACAGTTCAGACACCAGTACATTCCTGCAGGCACTGGTGTGCATAACAGTTCAGACACCAGTACATTCCTGCAGGCACTGGTGTGCGTAACATATCGCCCTGGGTCAAAAAACATCAAGGCTGATGCGCTCTCGCGGAGTTTTGCTCCAATCCAGGAGACCACAGAGGAGCCGTTGCCAATTGTGTCCCCATCATGTATTAAAGTGGGCATTACCCAGGACCTCTTGTCATTAGTCCTTAGAGCACAGGAGCAGGCTCCTCCAGACCTTCCGGTATGTCTTTTGTTTGTGCCTCCTAGGTTAAGACAGCGAGTGTTCCTGGAATTCCATGCCAAGAAGTCGGCAGGTCACCCGGGTATTGCCAGAACTCGGGAGTTGCTATCTAGGGTGGTGTGGTGGCCCTCGGTGGCTAAGGATGTGGATCAGTGGGTTCGGGCATGTGACATCTGTGCCCGAAATAAGACTCCTAGAGGGGTTCCTGTTGGCTCATTACATCCACTCTCTATCCCATCTAAGCCATGGACCCACATTTCAGTGGATTTTGTGTTGGACTTGCCCAAATCCTCGGGGATGACAGCCATCTGGGTTGTCGTTGACAGGTTTTCGAAGATGGCGCACTTCGTTCCACTGGTTGGGCTGCCATCGGCCAGACGCCTGTCTGAATTATTTATGCTGCATGTTGTGCGTCTCCACGGGTTGCCACTTGATGTGGTCTCTGACCGCGGATCCCAGTTTGTGGCCAAATTCTGGAGGGCATTTTGTTCCGATCTCCAGATTTCTGTCAGCTTGTCGTCAGGCTACCATCCACAGTCTAATGGGCAGACTGAAAGGGTGAACCAGTCCTTGGAGCAGTTCCTCAGGTGTTATGTCTCCAAGTGTCAGACTGACTGGGTTGCTCATATGTCCATGGCGGAGTTTGCCTATAACAACGCGGCTCACTCTGCTACAGGGATCTCTCCCTTCCTTTGTGTGTATGGGCATCATCCTAAGGCCAATTCTTTTGACTCCCTGGACTCCACGCCTGGTGGTTCCTCTGTGGTTTCGGTCCTTAGAGGTATTTGGAGGAAAGTGAAGAAAGCCCTTGTGTCTGTGTCATTAGTGACCAAAAGGGTATTTGATAAGCGGAAAAGACCCTGCAGCTTCAAATTAGGAGACTTTGTCTGGTTGTCTACCAAGAATTTGAAGTTGAGACAGCCATCTCATAAGTTAGGCCCCCGGTTCATCGGCCCTTATAAGATCACCAGGGTTATCAATCCGGTGGCATTTCAGTTAGATCTGCCCCGTTCTTTGGGTATCAATAAAACATTTCATTGTTCCCTTTTAAAACGGGCGATTAGTAATCCTTCTTCCAGTGGAAGACCTTCCCCTCTTCAGATACGTGGCCAGAGGGAGTTTGTTGTTGAAAGGATTCTTGACTCCAAGATGGTTCGGGGTCGGCTGTCATTTTTGGTGCACTGGAAGGGGTATGGCCTGGAGGAGCGGTCGTGGGTGCGCAGTTGTGATCTTCATGCCCCCAGACTGATACGCTCTTTCTTCTCGCAGTTCCCCGATAAACCCGGTGGTAGGGGTTCTTTGACCCCTCGTCAGAGGGGGGGTACTGTTAGGGTCTCCTGCCCTGTGCTGCCACGTCGTCATGGCAACCGGGAGACAAGTGCTAGCGGAGTAACCTGAGCGCAGCTAATACTCCGGTTCGGGTCTTTTGCTGTGCAGTGGTTACAGGCTCTGTGCACGGCAGGGGATCCGGTGCTGGTTTTTGTGCTCACAGTCTGTGAGGTCTGAGTGGGGCGTGGACAGCACCTGCTTTATAAACCCTCTTCTCAGGTTAAGCAGATGCTGCTGAATCTTTGTTGGTTAGTTAGTTCCTGAAAGTTAGCCAGTACTGTGTAGCTTTGTATTTGTTGTTGCTTACTGCAAATAGGCCTGGGGATTTGGTACTACACTCTGCCAATCCAGACCTAGCAGTAAGACTGGAGTCAGTCGTTTAACTTGCTGGGGTTCTTTTGCTACTCTGTGAACTTAGCAATTTTGCGGCTGTATTCTCAGACTTGCCTGCCTAAATCCTGTCTCACTGTGCAAGGTGTTCAGGTGTCAGTTTAGTGGCAGTAAGCTGAACCTGTGCACTGCAAGTGAGGATTAGGATTGTGGAGACTCTCCTTGTGTCTATCATTCCATCTCTGACCAAGGAGTTTACTGCCACACCCGTTGGTAACCCTTTAGGGTTTTGCTGTTGCCCTTAGCAACAGCATTTCGGGTTCTCTACGTATTAAAACACAACATCTTGTTTTTCCATCTGAGCACTCCTAATACTAGGGAGACACCCAGTTTCTTAGCCTCTGGGCTTCTCTGTTCACTTTGTGTTTATTTTGTTACCCTATCACCTTCTGTGTACGTAATGTCATATTCCCCAGTCTGTCTGTGAGTTCATTTGTTTTGCATCCCTATCCGTTCAGACACCAGTACATTCCTGCAGGCACTGGTGTGCATAACAGTTCAGACACCAGTACATTCTTGCAGGCACTGGTGTGCATAACAGTTCAGACACCAGTACATTCCTGCAGGCACTGGTGTGCATAACAAAAAAGTAGAAAAAAAACAGGTGGGTATCTTATTGGTGGTAATACATACCTGTTTTGGATCAAGTAACATTAATATTGTCACATTTATGATAAACTGGAATATTTGATCCTGAATATAAGCCTAAAAATTAGTAGATTAGATATAAATTCCATAAAATAATGGACAGTAATACAGTTAAGGTTTTTAAATAAATTACCTCCTCATAGGGATTAGAGGTGTAATTGTTTTTCTAATGAGGCCTTACCAGTTGTTAAGTAAATGTGATTAATTAAATACAATGTTGGTCACAGATATGTTCTTAATGAGATATAGTCCGAAAGCAGTAATTCAACAATAATTGGCCTCAAACAAATATACTTAAATGGCAATGATTTCAACCAAAGTAACACAATAGCCACAAACCATTTGTTGATATCTTAAAAGTCATTACATGTGAGACTATATAGTCATAGTGGGATAAGATAGATAACATGTTTTAATGGTAGTGATACATACCAATAGTAGATCAAATGTACATCCAAATTGATACAAAAAGTGTGCATAGTTATATTTTGGTTAAAAAAACATGAATCCACGAAAAACGTTCATTATATATAAATATCAAAATAGTATAGATTTGTATATGACTTTAGTAATGTATGGTAGCTAGAAATATAGTTTTGAATCATCTATGATAATAAATGAATGGCCCTTTAATAAGGGCTTAGGGCAGCCTTTTTCAACAGGTGTGCCGCGGCACACTGGTGTGCCGCGAGCAGTTTCCAGGTGTGCCGCCTGCACACAGACCCGCTGCAGCCTACATACAGACCTGCCGCCGACCGCACACAAACCCGCTGCCGCCGACCGCACACAGACCCGCTGCCGCCGACCGCACACAGACCCGCCGCCGCCGACCGCACACAGACCCGCTGCCGCCGACCGCACACAGACCCGCTGCCGCCCGCCACACAGACTTGCCGCAGCAGCCAGCCAGATATGCCTAGTTGCCGGGCAGCGCTGAACTTCAATGACAGCCGGCTCGTGACCTATGGTGACTCATAGGTCACGCACCGCACGTCTCGTTCCCCCGTTTGCAGTGCACAGTACACTCGACACTCACTCGCTACTGCTCCTCCTCAATGCAGCCTCGTCCCAGTGCTCCTCACTTCTCCCCACAGACAGGGCAAGAGTTAAGGTTGCTATATATATATATATATATATATATATATATAACATTAATGTGTGAGGAATTACTATGGCGTTGGGAGGTGTGTGGAATTACTATAGGGTGGGGAAGGTGTGTGGAATTACTATAGGGTGGGGAAGGTGTGTGGAATTACTATAGGGGGGAAGGTGTGTGGTATTACTATAGGGGGGGAGGTGTGTGGTATTACTATAGGGGGGGAGGTGTGTGGTATTACTATAGGGGGGGAGGTGTGTGGTATTACTATAGGGGGGGAGGTGTGTGGTATTACTATAGTGGGGAAGGTATGTGGTATTACTATAGGGGGGGAGGTGTGTGGTATTACTATGCGGGGGTGCAGGTGTGTGTGTTTTATTACTGCAGCCCCGAAAAAAAAGATGGTGTGCCTCGGCAATTTTAAAATCTTGGTTAGTGTGCCACGAGTTTAAAAAGGTTGAAAATCACTGGCTTAGGGTAACAGGCTATGAACCTTTGGGTTTTGTAAACAGTAAATGATTGAAACTCAGTATAATGTAAGGCTTCAGGAAATAGTTGGTTCTTAGATCTTGACCAACAGATCCACCAATCTTAGTAGAGCAGAAATAGTCGGCTGAAATTCAACACAAGGTCTGCTTTACTAATGGTGGATCTGTTGGTCGAGATCTAAGAGCCATTAATTTCCTAAAGCCTTACATTATACCGGGTAATTTATTGTTTACAAAATCCAAATGTTCACAGTCTGTTACCCTAAACCCTTATTAAAGGGCCATTCAAGAGATCTACCTTTTCAGTCAAAAACTCCACCAAAATCATCAATGTGACACAATGGAGATTTTTTATTTTGATTGAAACATCATAGAGACATACCCCTCAGGAAGTCTCAAAGGAGAGGAAACGCGTGTTACTGTGTTTTGAAAATTCTAAATGAAAACATCACTGTGAATTTCTGTACTCCAATGAGGGATTAATTGTATAAATCCAGATGTGGAGAATTTTGCAGCTGTCATATGGAATGATGACAATTTTATGTGAATCATCGTTTTAATAAATTTGAGTGATAATTTTTATAAAGAGTGTCAATAGAATTTTTATACCTTTTACTGATTTTTCAAAGAGTGTACACATTCAGCCCTTTTTACGACATTTGAAGATAGACCACTCTAAATGTGTGGGCTGAACAAGCGCTCTCTTACAAACTTCTTTTCATACCTATTATTCAGTCCTTCTAACAGGGGGCTTTGATTAGAGTAGCAGCTATTACTCAAAAATTACTTAAAAGTATCAATAAGTGGCACAGGATAAGGACGTTATTGATGCTATCTATCTATCTATCTATCTATCTAATCACACTCACTTTTTCAAATGGAAAAAAGCTCAAGAACCAGCACTCACGTTTTAGCAGTGGTGATGTTTATTCACATAACATCAGTACATAGTCAATGCGATATCCAGATAACAACGGCAGCAGCCCGACAGCCGTTTCAACCATGTACCAGTGGTTTACGGCTGTCGGGCTGCTACCTTTGTAAGAGAGCGCTTGAATAAACATCACCCCTGCTAAAATGTGAGTGCTGGTTCTTGAGCTTTTTTACATTTGAAAAAGTGAGTGTGATTATACAATTCTTACTAGACCCTGCACCGCAACTTTGGACACCATTTGCTTTTTTATGTCTTAGAGTGCTGTCTTGTTTCCTGGACTGTATATATATATATATATATATATATATATATATATATATATGCAGAAATAGCCGTCACTCTCTCCTCACACTTAGTAATGCCTCGGTGCCGCCCAAACTGATCTCACAACCGGATACAAATGGGAAAATGGTGGCACTCGCAGGACTTATACCAGTAATAAATGACACAGCGTTCAGGAATCGAGAATCAACATTTCGTTAATTTAATAACGTCATCAGGATACAGACAAAGTAACAAACAGACAATTTATACCCACTTACCCCACCTCGTGTGTCCCTGCCATCGCCGTCGGCGCCGGGTCCTGTGACAACACCCTCCGGCGCTGCGCACTTCCTGTGCGCCCGGTCACGTCTGGCGGTTGCTAGGCAACCTGGTTAAACAAAAAACAACAGTGACAGATAGCATGAATGAGAACAGAACATCAGTGCTCGCTCCTGTACCTCTCCCCATACATCATCTACCCAAAAATAGCATAATAAACTGCACATTATAAATTTAAGAAGACACGGGGAACACCATATCAAAAAAATATAGAACAGTGTCGCAACAATAGTAGCATGGTAGACTGAGGCGCAACGGGTTAACTGGGCTAAATCTAGTTGGATGCTAAAAATATATATACACAGTTTGAGTGTATAATTAATGGAGTGGAAGATGGACATAGGCACTTACAGGAAGCAATTTAAGGGAAGGTGCTCATTGAGACCTTTCGGAGTTATAGTACTTTTGGGTAGATGATGTATGGGGAGAGGTACAGGAGCGAGCACTGATGTTCTGACGTGGCCGGGCGCACAGGAAGTGCGCAGCGCCGGAGGGTGTTGTCACAGGACCCGGCACCGACGGCGATGGCAGGGACACACGAGGTGGGGTAAGTGGGTATAAATTGTCTGTTTGTTACTTTGTCTGTATCCTGATGACATTATTAAATTAACGAAACGTTGATTCTCGATTCCTGACCGCTGTGTCATTTATTACTGGTATAAGTCCTGCGAGTGCCACCATTTTCCCATTTATATATATATACATACATACATACATACATACATACATACATACTGTGTATTACAGATGTGTACCAGACAATTTTGCTGGATTTGGATTTGGCACAGATTTATCATCTGGCTTTGGATTTGGAGTTGCCAAACCACCGTGACTGGTTTTGGATTTGGATTTTTTTATTGACAAAAACAGTAAATTTTGACCCTCTCACTGCTCACAATATTGTTTTCACCAATACTGGCCAAAGGCTGCAGTGAGCTGGCTGGTTTCAAAGCAACAGAGCAGCGGCACAAACACGCGGCAGTTTATAGCACATCTATGAAATATTGCCACACAGATATGGCAGAAATGAAAAGTGGTGCTAGATGGAATTGTCCTTGGACTAGCCCACCCACCCTTATGTTGAATATTAAAAAGGACATGCACAGTTTAACAAACCAAACACTTCAGCAATAGGGACTGACACTTTTGTGGCTGAAGTGCTTGGTCAGTAATGAGGAGGTTAATTATGAGGGTGTTAATTACATTATAGTCTTGTAAAATAAATGTCATGAACTCGCAGCAAATGACGTAACATGGAGGAGGTGCCTAGATAGCTAATGTCCCTAGCACTTCTAACTTTGGCCTCATAAATGGAGCAGATGCCTACACAAACGTTGTAAGGATTTGGGTAAAAGTAATTCCACACCCAAGAGGTGGCTTTTTGGTCTTATTCCCAGGCAACACAATGGCTTTCTATTTATCACAGGCAAAAACTGCAGCCACTGGTGGCTAACTTACACAAACAACATCATCAACATCCTTATCCTTAGTGTCAGATAGTTGTAGTACACACATATCCCCCTCATCCTGTTCCTTCCACACAAGTATCCTCAATTTCTTTGCCCTTATCGCCATCTTCTTTTTTAATATTGTTTCCTTATTTATTTTTTTTGCACATATAAACATAAGACCATATCAACTTTATCATACATACACAAAAAAATCATAAACATTTACATTTCTTTGTACCTGGTATATTTACAGATTCGGCTAACATTCACTTATACCTTTCCATTTCACTTTACATGAATTTACATTTTTACAATTTCCAATATATGACATACTTTCCCAACCTACCATTAACAAAATTATTCTTTTTAATCCACCTTCAGATTAATCCTTACTAATCCTAACCCCAAGTTATTCCCCCCCCCCCAAAAAAAGTTTTTTTTTCGTAATTATTTATATTTATTTTACTTATTTACTTCCTAAACCTTCGAATAAAGTTCAACGAATCTACTTTAAATTGTGTATGTAATTTTTTCCCAATTATTTATCCTTTAAGAGAACCTATATCATATTTCAAAGTGTTCAAAGTGTGTTTATATTTATTTACATACATTAATATAGTGTGCTTTGATAAAATAAGTGAAACCTTGTGTCTTTATATATATATATATATATATATATATATATATATTTATCATTACGAATTTATATAAACCCCCCATTTGCCACTCTATTATGTAACCTTTGGTGGATTACCACGTTCCGTCAGTACACCAGATGTCTAAATTTCTACCCTGAATCTCCCAATTCTCATATGCCCGTACAAGGAATATAAACAAACAAAGTTATGCTATCCTGCTGATTCCTTCCTTTTTATTTTCCATTTGTTGTTATTACTTATTTTAGTTATATCTATCCATTTATCACCTTTAAAACCCAATTACTCATTATTTTAGCATTCACTGGCATAAACAGAGTCCATCCACTTAGCCCATATTTTATTAAATTTATTACTAGCATGCCTACACATATATACATATCTCTCATGTTTAATTGTAGAGTTAGTTAATGCCCGAAAAGCAGCGAACTCCGTAGGAGCCATACATTCACGTGTAATAATTACTTTAGCCAGTGCACATATATTTTTAATGTATAATATCTCTGTTATAGCCAAAACTCCTTTTGCAACCGCTCCTAGGCCCTCATTCCGAGTTGTTCGCTCGCAAACTGCTTTTAGCAGCATTGCACACGCTAAGCCGCCGCCTACTGGGAATGAATCTTAGCTTAGCAGAATTGCGAACGAAAGATTCTCAAAATTGCGAATAGAAATTTCTTAGCAGTTTCTGAGTAGCTCGACACTTACTCTGGCACTGCGATCAGTTCAGTCAGTTTCATTCCAGGTTTGACGTCACAAACACACCCAGCGTTCGCCCAGACACTCCCCCGTTTCTCCAGCCACTCCCGCGTTTTTCCCAGAAACGGCAGCGTTTTTTCACACACACCCATAAAACGATCAGTTTCCGCCCAGAAACACCCACTTCCTGTCAATCACACTCCGATCACCAGAACGAAGAAAAAAACTCGTAATGCCGTGAGTAAAATACCAAACTTCTTAGCAAATTTACTTGACGCAGCCGCAGTGCGAACATTGCGCATGCGCAGTTAGCGGAAAATCGCACCGATGCGAAGAAAAATAACGAGCGAACAACTCGGAATGAGGGCCCTAGTACGCACACCTTAGGTGTCAATAATTCAGATGCAATACCCGTATTTTTTAATGCCTGTTTCACCTCCAACCAAAATTTTTGTACATTCTGTCGAAGTCAAAGTGCATATTTAAATATTTAGAATACACTATGGCATTTACTAATGGAGGCATCTATGATGCATGCGTCGATACGGTAGGGTGCGAATGACCGTAACGGCAAGTTACTGTGTGCATTATGGTAGAAGATGCATTTGTTAATAAATATCATACTGTAACAAAATAGCAAATATTTCTTACATACACTCAAATGTGGTACATCCAGGAATACAAATCAAACAGTGTCTTTAACATTTCAGATTGTCTAACAAACAGGCATTGTGTGCATGGAAGATAGACCTTTGACTGATTGAATGTGTAAATACCATTGATTGCCTCAATTGTTGTCATTGTCTCTAACAAACAGGAAGCCAGGTGACCATGAAGTTATACTCAATTTAATAAAATACAGTCCATATATTGATATTTGAATTAATAGTGATATGTCATATGTATTATGTATTCTGGCTTTATGGTTTACACAGCACTGACCTGTCCCCTACACAGTGAGTTATACATAGCCTTTACACAATTGATAACTGTGTGCATATATATATATATATATATATATGTATTCTTCCATTAAATATCAAGCCATACATGTAGTACAGAGACAGGACTGCATAAGTATACCATGTGTGGGATCAAATTGTTCAGGGTCACATAAGTAATAATTTAGTGGTTTTGAGGATATTGTCACCTATTGCGGCAACATATTAGCAATACCGGATTCATGTATATTCCTGTATGATACTGTGGTTGGTTTGAACTGGTCTTTAGGTGGTAGCCCAGAGGTAAACAACTGTAATCACATCACAAGATTAGGTATCGCCCAGTGTTCGAACTGACCAATAACACAGAATGAATGAGAAACCTCCCTCTCCTGGACCAATAGTAGAAGACCTAGCCCCAGATGTGTACCTTCTCCAATACACAGTATATAAGTACTTTCTCTTGACCAGGAAGCTCAGTGTTGCTAATTCCATCTGGTGATGTCTGTCCTCTGAGCTAAGGGTGATGTATACTGGCTGTAACTATTTCTTATGTAATTGTAACTATTTCTTATGTAACTGAACTCTGTACCACTAACTTAGGCTTATATATGTTATATTGAATGATATACTGTACATATGTTATTTTGTATGCATACCTTTTAATATCAAATACATATATATATATATCAACGCATATTGTTTATATAATCATCTGTCCATGCAATATGTACTATGTGGGAAAAACCACTCGGACTGTCCGCGAATGTATAGCACTACACCGCTCATCAATCAACAAAGCTCTGAAGACAAAGGTGGCAGACCAACCAGTGGCACGCCACTTTCTTTCAGCGGGTCACACCCTGGCTCAATTGAAACATATTTTGATTGACCATGTTCCATCATCTCTAAGAGGGGGTGACTTGGATAGCAAACTGCTCAGATGTGAGAGCAGGTGGATCCATGTTCTCAATACTGTAGCTCCCAACGGGATGAATGAACGACTCAATTGGAAGGTATTTTGAGGACACTGAGTAGCCAAAAAGCTTGCATCAATCCCTTGATTTCTTATTTTTTATTGTTCTGTGTTTCTTGTGTGCATTTTGTTTTGGTGTGATATGTCTGCACCTTCCAGTAGAGGTCAATATGGTGATCCATCTAGCATGTTGTGTACAGTGGCTTTTAGAAGCAAATGATATGTCACCTCTTCTTATATTTAGGTTGTTTTGCTAACATATGATTATAGTTTCTGGTCATTGTTGCTGTCTCTGTGATACAATTTGGCAGACAGTGTTTATTTAGCATCTCCTATATATTTGCCTACATCTGTGACTCTGTGCCTGCCCGTAACGCTGGGCGGAGTCACAGATCTGGGCGGAGTCACAGATCGATGAGAGGATGCAGGGCAGAATCAGGAGATAGCTGCCCTGGATGCAGGGCAGGTAATAATTATTACACGTCCTGCCTGCGATTCCCCGTCCCGGCACGCTCCTCTTGGCTCCTGCACACGGCGGGTACTGGGGTGGGGGGCAGGGGCGTCGGAATGGGGGGGGCAAGGGGGCAACTCACTCCCCCCAAATCATGAGAGAGGCGCCATTCACCTGGACCCACAACCTGTGCCGAAGCTTCAGCGCTGCCTGCGCTGTATTAGCACTGCAGCGGTGAAGCTGCCTTCTCCGTGTGCTCTGGCCGGCGCAACGCGTACGCGGGCTTTGCAAGCCGCGTAGAGCGCCGGTCAGTGGAGGGAACCGCTGCTCAGTGAGTGAGTCACCTTCACTCACTGTACAGCGCGCCGGCGCCCGCCCGCCAGATCCCGGCGGCTCAACCGTGATGTGCCTCCTCTGCCTAGCCCTCCTCTCCTGCCTGCCTGCCTGTATGTCTGGCCACACGCCGCGGCTCCCAGCAGCTCCATGATGACAGTCCCCCTCTGCCCGGCCCTCCACTCCCGTGGCTCACACTGACTAGACACAGGTTAGAGGGGTCTGGGGGAAGGGAACATGAGATGACCTGCTGTGGGACACAAATTCAAAGAGCTGCAAGAGGGACAGGGAGCTGGGACCATGCCAGAGAAGATCTCTCTCCCCTCTCTCTCATCCACCCCCCCTTCACTCTCTCACCCCCCTCTCTCTCTCTACCCCCTCTCTCACTCCCCCCCTTAACTCTCTCACCCTCCTCTCTCTCTCTCTCTCCCCCACCCCTTCTCTTTTTCTCTCTCCCCTCCTGTGTAATGTAAGGGACGCTACTGTGCTGTGTAACGTGACGGACGCTACTGTGCTGTGTAATGTGACGGACGCTACTGTGCGGTGTAATGTGACGGACGCTACTGTGCTGTGTAACGTGACGGACGCTACTGTGCGGTGTAACGCGACGGACGCTACTGTGCGATGTAACGTGACGGACGCTACTGTGCGGTGTAATGTGATGGACGTTACTGTGCGGTGTAATGTGACGGACGCTACTGTGCGGTGTAATGTGACGGACGCTACTGTGCGGTGTAATGTGACTGACGGACGCTACTGTGCGGAGTAATGTGACGGACGCTACTGTGCGGTGTAATGTGACGGACGCTACTGCGCGGTGTAACGTGACGGACGCTACTGTGCGGTGTAACGTGACGGATGTTACTGTGCGGTGTAATGTGACGGACGCTACTGTGCGGTGTAACGTGACGGACGCTACTGTGCGGTGTAACGTGACGGACGCTACTGTGCGGTGTAATGTGACGGACGCTACTGTGCTGTGTAATGTAACCGACGCTACTGTGCTGTGTGATGTTACCGACGCTACTGTGCTGTGTAACGTAACGGACGCTACTGTGCGGTGTAACGTGACGGGCGCTACTGTGCGGTGTAACGTGACGGACGCTACTGTGCGGTGTAACGTGATGGACGCTACTGTGCTGTGTAACGTGACGGACGCTACTGTGCGGTGTAATGTGACGGACGCTACTGTGCGGTGTAAAGTGATGGACGCTACTGTGCAGTGTAATGTGACGGACGCTACTGTGCGGTGTAATGTGACGGACGCTACTGTGCTGTGTAATGTGACGGACGCTACTGTGCGGTGTAATGTGATGGACGCTACTGTGCGGTGTAATGTGACGGACGCTACTGTGCGGTGTAATGTGATGGATGCTACTGTGCGGTGTAATGTGACTGACGGACGCTACTGTGCGGAGTAATGTGACGGACGCTACTGTGCGGTGTAATGTGACGGACGCTACTGTGCGGTGTAACGTGACGGACGCTACTGTGCGGTGTAATGTGACGGACGCTACTGTGACACCCTCCAACATCCACAGCCCACCTCTCCACCACACGCAGCACCTTGGACACCATCCGCAGCCGCTACCAGTGAGTCCCTGAATCAGGGGTGATCAGCTGCACGGAGAGGCACCTCCACCTCACTGCACCCACCCTCTTTTCAAGCCCCTCCATTCCCACACTGAACTTACACCTACATTCTGTACATCGTGCCCTGCAGCCACTGTTCACGCCGTCGCAAGGGGCTACGCCCTCTTCACCATCGCATGCCCTTTTGTTGTGCAATATTTAATCACTAACAAAACTAGGAATGCTGGTAATTCTCCATACAATACAAATATTGAACACCAGAAAGGCGTGCGACGATGTGAAGAGCGCCCGAAGGGTGCGATGAATCACCTAGTTAATACTATATGTGCAATATATGTATGCTTTAACATAGTATTACATACAGTATATGATTGAGCAATGTTTTTGAGTGTTGCTAAACTGCCAGTGTTTGTTTTACAGTTCACCGCTGGGAGGGCCGGGGAGAGCAGTCAGCGGTATCCTGCGGGTGGCCCGGCAAGCAGACGCGTTGCCAGGGTAATGGGACGCATTGCTAAGGTAACCACAGCGGATGTCGGCTGACGTCACCGGATGTGATGCACCCGTGGCTGCGGCTGGCGGAAGCGCACGCCGGTCCTGGCTCTCCCGCGGTGGGGTGGCTTCTCCCTATTTAGGTGAGTGCTATGTATTTGTACTGTTTGTCTTGTGTTTATGCCTGCCTTGAAAACGGTGCTTGGCACCAAAACGTTGGCCTTGTGGGGCATTTTTATAATGGATTTGATTCATTAAACAGCATTTTCTTCTAAAATCACTAGGAGTGCCGCAGTTTCCATGTCTGCTAGTACTATTTCACTGAAGGCACCGTGAAATATTCATTACAGCAACGAGTGACGGTTCATCCTTGCGTTTGTATCTTTGGGAACATCTTGCCCCTACACGGAACCGAGCACCATCTGCAAAGAACTGAGGGGGTAATTCCAAGTTGATCGCAGCATGATTTTTTTTAGCAGTTGGGCAAAACCATGTGCACTGCAGGGGAGGCAGATATAACATGTGCAGATAGAGTTAGATTTGGGTGGGTTATTTTATTTCTGTGCAGGGTAAATACTGGCTGCTTTATTTTTACACTGCAAATTAGATTGCAGATTGAACACACCACACCCAAATCTAACTCTCTCTGCACATGTTATATCTGCCTCCCCTGCAGTGCACATGGTTTTGCCCAACTGCTAAAAAAATCCTGCTGCGATCAACTTGGAATTACCCCCTGAGTACTGTGTATTACACAGGTATTGTTTATCTGCATCTACAAGCCATTTTCTTGTAAAACTATCACAGGATGGACATGACCAGTGCTATACCGGCACATTTAAGCAATATGGTCAGCACTGCTTTTCCTGTGGGCTGTAAAGGCATGCCAATCACCAAAGGATATACACACTGCTTTACTGATGAGGAAGTGGAGGACATCTTATTTAAGGACGAGTGGCCTCATAAGGATACATCTCACTCAGTGGAGGAAATCTGTGAACAACTGATTAAATTGAAAAAGCAAGAGACAGATTATCTCATGCATGGGATTTCCTTAACTAAACATTATAGGCAACAAATGATCCCACGCGGGTTTCGGGTTTGTAAGGCGCCTACCATTGGCCGCTATAATCCTGACTTTTTCAGAAATGGATTGGGATAGTCAACAAATGCAGCTTAGATCTTATGGTCTTGGTTATTCAAGAATCGGAACGAGAATTGAAGGCAGCACGTGAGAAAATTTCCAAGTTGGAAGTCTCTAATATTGAGTTTTTTACGAGTGATTCTAATGCTGACCTTTATCCGTCAATTAAAGTGAAAATTGACTTATATCAAAATGAATTAGTGAAATTCAAAACCAAGAAGTTTGACACCGTGCAGAATGACTACGATTCCAATCGAGTTTACCATTGGCTAATGGGAGGTGAAAACTCCCAACAAGAAATGCCGGGTCCTTCTCCAAGCAAAGCTGGCGGAGGCGGAGAGAACTAAGGGGACGTGAGGTTCCTACATCAAATAGTGACAGCGGATTTCTGACCCGAGAATCGGATAACCCTTTGGAAGGACCCTCAGTCCCTTTAGCCACAGAAACTCAAACTCCGAAAGAGTTACATTTAAGTACCAAGCCACTCGTCGCGGGGGTCAAAACGAGAGGCAAAAGAGACGGCAGCTCTCAAAAGAACAAGAGAAAATAATATACAATCTATCCTCCAGGCGTCTTACTGAATTTGAAGAGCGAGTCTTAAATAAAGGACTGTCTTTCGTTCCCACAAACACACATGATGACCTCAACTGGAATATAGAGCTACATCAATTTTCAAGGAAACTCATATTACAAGAATTTTTTCAGAACTCGGATCCTCTTATACAGAACACTCCCAATCAGGTGTTCCTGTCAAAAAGAAGTACATCCATGTTTGATCCGGTGTCCTCTAACAGTTCTATTAAAACCTTCACATTGCTAATGGACGATTCGGTACAAAAATTTGTTCAAGCACAACCAAAATCTCATAAGAACTTGAGTCGCCAAGAATCCCAGGTTCTACGGAATTTATCTGGATACCGTGATATTATAGTGCGCCCCGCCGACAAGGGGGGCGCCATTGTAATTCAAAATCTAAACGATTACATGGCTGAGATTGACAGGCAGCTTGCTGATGGGGAGGTGTACCAATTGTTGACTGGAGATCCAACCATCCAGTATCAAATAGAGCTGCAAGAGATTCTGCAGGCAGCACATCAATGGGGCGACTTAGATCCCAAACTTTTGAAAGCTTTACAACAGCCGTTTCCCATGAGCCCTGTTTTGTACACCCTTCCAAAAATTCACAAGAGTTTGACTCAGCCACCAGGGCGACCCATAATTTCGGCCCACAATTCATTGTACCATCCCATTTCCATGTATTTGGACTGCATTCTGCAGCTGCATGTAATTAGTCAACCAACTCTCATTAAAGATAATACTGACTTTTTGCAACATCTGTCAGCGATTGGTGAAGTTCCACAGGATAGCATACTGTGTACGCTGGACATCAATAGTTTATATACATCCATCCCTCACCAACAGAGTTTAATGGCAACAAGGCTGTTCTATGAATCCCAGCATATCAACAACATGGACATTGAACTGTTCATGCAGCTCCTAGAACTCACCCTGACAAGAAATTACTTTATATACAATGGCCAACTCTATCGGCAACTGTCTGGTTGTGCCATGGGTAGTCACGTGGCACCCAGCTACGCGAACATCTTCATGTTCCATGAAGAGGCTTCCATGTTCTTTAATAATGAAGAGTACACACGGTATATTAAAATCTACATGCGCTACATTGATGACTTGTTCATCCTATGGACGGGAAGTGAGGAACTACTTCACCATATGGTTGAGGAGATTGACAATCGAGATTCCACTATCAAAGTCACCTATCAACACAGTTTCTCCTCCATTCATTACTTGGATGTACTAGTTACTCTTAAATCTGGCGCTCTGCATACAGAGGTATATTCCAAGCCCACTGATAGAAATACTCTCCTGTTGGCATATAGTCATCACCCCAAATCCCTCAAACAGGGTCTGCCGAAATCCCAAATAATGAGGGTTGCAAGAATTGCCGACAATCCTATTACAGCTGTCAGAGGGATTGATGCCACTATTGATAAATTTGTAGCAAGAGGATACAGACTAAATTCCTTGAAACAACAAAAACAGGAGGTATTATCTATGAGCCGGAACCAGCTATTACTTCCGAAAGAACGCACCAATAATGCAGTTATACCATGGAAAATGGCATTTACTACTTCAAGCCAAGTCGCCCAAAGAGCGAGTCGGGCCTTGTGGCCTATTGTAGCGACAAATAAAGAACTACAATGCTTTAGACAGAAAAGACCCATGGCTTGCTTTACCCGGGGTAGAAACATACGAGACATGGTGGTGGTCCATACGGACATTACGGGTTTTAGGCAGTCACAAGTAGAACCACATTTTATGACCAGACCAGTGGGCTGCTATAAGTGTCCCAGATGCACTACCTGCACCCACATGATTACGGGCAGTTCGTTTAATCACCCACACACAGATCGCAGTTTTAAAATCAAATTTGCACTATCATGTCTATCAAAGCATATTGTTTATATAATCATCTGTCCATGCAATATGTACTATGTGGGAAAAAAACACTCAGACTGTCTGCGAACGTATGGCACTACACCGCTCATCAATCAACAAAGCTCTGAAGACAAAGGTGGCAGACCAACCAGTGGCGCGCCACTTTCTTTCAGCGGGTCACACCCTGGCTCAATTGAAACATATTTTGATTGACCATGTTCCATCATCTCTAAGAGGGGGTGACCGGGATGGCAAACTGCTCAGATGTGAGAGCAGGTGGATCCATGTTCTCAATACTGTAGCTCCCAACGGGATGAATGAACGACTCAATTGGAATGTATTTTGAGGACACTGAGTAGCCAAAAAGCTTGCATCAATCCCTTGATTTCTTATCTTTAGTTGTTCTGTGTTTCTTGTGTGCATTTTGTTTTGGTGTGATATGTCTGCACCTTCCAGTAGAGGTCAATATGGTGATCCATCTAGCATGTTGTGTACAGTGGCTTTTAGAAGCAAATAATATGTCATCTCTTCTTATATTTAGGTTGTTTTGCTAACATATGATTATAGTTTCTGTTCATTGTTGCTGTCTCTGTGATACAATTTGGCAGACAGTGTTTATTTAGCATTAAAACTATATGTGCAATATATTTATGCTTTAACATAGTATTACATATATGATTGAGCAATGTTTTTGTGTGTTGCTAAACTTCCAGTGTTTGTTTTACAGGCCCGGCAAGTAGACGCGTTGCCAGGGTAATGGGACGCGTTGCTAAGGTAACTACAGCGGATGTCAGCTGACGTGCCCGGATGTGACGCACCCGTGGCTACGGCTGGCGGAAGCGCACGCCGGTCCCGGCTCTCCTGCGGTGGGGTGGCTTCTCCCTATTTAGGTGAGTGCTATGTATTTGTACTGTTTGTCTTGTGTTTATGCCTGCCTTGAAAACGGTGCTTGGCACCGAAACGTTGGCCTTGTGGGGCATTTTTATAACGGATTTGATTCATTAAACAGCATTTTCTTCTAAAATCACTAGGAGTGCCGCAGTTTCCATGTCTGCTAGTACTATTTCACTGAAGGCACCGTGAAATATTCATTACAGCAACGAGTGACGGTTCATCCTTGCGTTTATATATATATATATATATATATATATATATATATATCTCTGAGCGTTGGACCCCAGTAAACCATGTGTGCGACTACTTGCTTTCTCTTAAGGGACATAGTGCTGCAACATTTAGCGCACTATTATCGTATATGGTAATAAGACGCAGCTTGCGTCCGCAGTATATAATAACACTGGTATTAAAATGTTTATTTAAAATAATGGAATTTCACAATTCGTACAGTCCCGCATCATATGCCAGAAGGTTCCCACTCCATATACACATTTAGGACAAATATTCGCTGCTTGACCCCATATCTAGCCAACCTTACTGGAGTAAGATAAGTTCTATGCAGTACAAATAATTGAATTTGTTGAAACCTTATACAAGTCGTGGCAACATGAGGAAGTTCTCTAGCCACTAGCCATTCCCCATCCCCATGGTGCCTAAATCCTGCTCCCATTTAGCCCATAGGGCTTACAATGGATCCATATGTTGATTTTTTAAAAGCAATGTATATATATATATATATATATGTGATATAGCCTTCTGTTGTCCGAGTGTCGATAAAAAAATACGAATAGGGGATGGAGTCATTTTTGGGGGTTCTTCCCCAACTTGTGCCTGTAAGGCATGCCTAATTTGCAAATATCTAAAAAAATATGATTGTTGTATATCATACTCTACTTTTAATTGCTGAAATGTCTTTATCACCCTCCTTTCCCATGCCCGTTTGCCATCCATATCGCGCATTTCTATTAACTGGCTTGAATACCAAAGAGAAGTCTCTGGATTCATTTCAACAAATACAACTATCTTTTGTACATTGTATATAGGATAGGGGGGAATCGGGGAGGTATCTTATCACTTAATAACAATTGCAATGGGGTGCATCCTGGCATCACCTGTTGTATAAAGGCACAGTGTAACGAATCCACCTCTTTATCTTGTATCCATACCCTGGCATGTGCCAACTGCGCAGAATAATAGTACAATTTAAAGTTTGGCAGGGCTAAGCCACCATCAATTTTGGGTCTAGTTAAGGTGTCCAGCTTTATACGAGGGTGTTTGTTAGCCCATATAAATGAACTTATCATGCCATTCAATTTCCTAAAGAAAGAAGAGGGGAGGTACACCGGAGCTTGTTGCAGGATATATAAAAGTTTGGGAAGTATCACCATCTTAATTAAATTAACTCGCCCTGTGACTGTTAATGGGAGCCTAACCCATATTTTAGTTCTATCTTTAATGTATAATAATATTGGTGCAAGATTAAGCTCATAATAGTAATGAGGAGAACTATTTATGTTAATTCCTAGATATTTAAATTAGAATACCCAACCTAAAGGTATAGAATCCATAAGAGGCGCTGGAATGGAGCCTTTTACTAACATAATAGCTGATTTACTCCAATTAGTCGTTAAACCTGAATAGGTACTGTATTCTTCAAATTTTATAGCACTAATGGCATTGATGCCCTATAATCCTCAAGAAAGAGGAGAGTATCGTCCGCATACAAAGCAATAGTATCTTCCCTTGATCCCATTACCATGCCCTTAATACCTGGATGATTTTGAATAAGGCACATTAATGGTTCACTTGCTAATGCAAACAATGTGGGCGACAAAGGGCATCCTTGTCTCATGCCTCTATTTAAAGAAAAAGAGGAAGACATAAAACCATTTACACAATAAAACATGTAGCGCTTTAAAAGTCACAAATGAGATGAGTAGGTTATTGCAATAAACATATTTACAATCAATAAAATGGAGAATAAAAAGTATATGATAAAACCCTATGAAAAAATTAGTATAGATGGTGTTCCTCCCAACCAGATTTGCGTGTGGATCAGGGTGATTATAAAGACCTGTTCCTAAATTGCAGTCCCCTTTTTAGTCCCGTGTGGACCCAAACATTTGTCAAGCTCTCTTGGTCAGAGCTGCTGTCCGTGCCTATTCCCTGGATATACAACATTTGGAGATCTGAAGACCTGGACCAAGTCCCCGCCATTGAACTATTTGGACCTTTGCTGGAAGGTAATCCCTAAATCGTGGAAACCTTTCTTACACCACCTTATCAAGGGACTGCAATATTGCGGAATGCCGAACCGCTTAAACACCTTGGATACATCTGTGGCAATTATCATTCACGTTTGGCAAATGTTTGGGTCCACACGGGACTAAAAAGGGGACTGCAATTAAGGAACAGGTCTTTATAATCACCCTGATCAACACGCAAATCTGGTTGGGAGTAACACCATCTATACTAATTTTTTCATAGGGTTTTATCATATACTTTTTATTCTCCAATTTATTGATTGTTATATTGAATTTTATTCTGAGTCAATTAAGTATGTGTAATGCAATAACCTACTCATCTCATTTTTGACTTTTAAAGCGCTACATGTTTTATTGTGTGTATTTTCTTATCTGAGGTCTGACCAACCTCTTTTTGTTTAGCTGCTGTGTTGAACCTCCCTATTGAGAGCCTGGAGCCAATTACCCTAGGGTAATTTTCCTCTTTTTTGTAGTAAAACCATTTACGGCTATTCTGGCTCTAGGCTGTTGATAAAGCAACTGCACCCACTTTATAAATATCGGGCCAAATTCCATACTTCTCCTTACCTCCCACAGATAAGGCCACTCCACAGAATCGAATGCTTTGGCAACATCCAAGGATTCCAAAGCAGAAGTAGATTCCCCACTGTGTGAGGTCTGGAGACGCATATATACCCTAAGCAAATTAATACTAGTTGACATCCCTGCCCTAAAACCCGTCTGATCTGCATCTATTACAGAAGATATTACAGAATTCAAATGATTAGACAGCACCTTAGCTAAAATTTTTGCATCTGTAGTAATCAGAGATATAGGTCTATATGATTCGGGTAATTTTGGGTCCTTATCTGGTTTAGGCAATACCACAATGATGGCCTCTGACATAGATTTTGGGAAGATCCCTTCCTCAAATATATAATTAAAATTATTGAGGATCCTAGGGATCAATACCGATGAATACTTTTTATACAACTCCACAGGTATACCATCATTGCCGGGTGCCTTACCCCCAGGAAAGGACACAAGAGCCCTTTGCACCTCCTGTATTGTAAAAGGGGCATCTAATAAATCCCTCTCCCCAGACCCCAATTGCCTTAATTGTGCGGAGGCCACAAACTCCCTCAAGGCCTCAGTGCAGCTTAATCGAGATTTAAACAAATCCTTATAAAAGGACATAAAAAACTTCTACTATATCTGAAGTAGAAAAGACTGAGTTCCCTATTTGATTTACCAATTCCTTAACTGTCGCCTCCTGCCCCTCCATTAGCGCAAGGCGTGCAAGTAAACTGCCCGATTTTTTGGCAAACATATATGATTTATGGGATTTAAACATTAAACTCCTCACGTTGTACTCAGACTGAAATTCTAGACATTTAGCTTGGGCCGTAAGCCATCTATCTCTAGCTTCAGTAGTTCCCGCTGCTATATATCCTGCATCCAATTTACGATGCTCCTCCTCCAATTCCTCACCTTTATTAAAGTACCTCATAAAAAAGCCTTAAAGGCGTCCCATACTATTGCTTTAGAGGTTGTTCCCTCATTATCCATGAAGTATCCCTCCCACTGCCTCTCTAATTCTTGTTCAACCCCCATCTGCGAAAGCCGAGCCGCATGTAATTTTCAGAATTTCTGACCTCTTTGGGTCTCTCATATATAATGGAGAGTGATCCGACACCCCCTAGATCATAATGAACATCCAATATCTTAGGAACCAAACATGTAGATACTAAAGCAAGATCGATTCTGGAAAAAGAATTATGGGTTTTAGAATAACATAAAATTGCTCATCCTTTGGATGTACCAACCGCCATACATCATTAAGGCCAAGACTATGCATAAAGGCAGCAAACGCTGTTGGGCCAGCCTGTGGTTCAATCGCTAGCGGGCCCCACCATTTATCCCTAAAACCATCCATTAGGTTGTTAAAATCACCCATACATATAACAGGGTTACCTGATAGTAACCGTAAATGCTGCAGCTTTCTTAAGTGTTTCATAAGAAAAAGGAGGAGGAACATACATGGCCATAATAAGGAAAGGGCTAGAGTACTACAAGAAATAAATATATATCTACCACTAGGATCTATCTCTACTGAATCTAACACAAAAGGTACTGACTTTTTTTTTAATCAAAATGGATACTCCATGGGAATGTGTAGTATATGCAGCATGATATGCCCAGCCCACCCACGGCTTTCGTAGAGACAATATTTTACTGCTCTCTATATGTGTTTCCATAAGGCATATCACATCAGCCTTTTATTATCCTTTATTTATATGGCGCCACAAGGGAGCCGCAGCGCCCATTACACAGTAAATAATAAAATGAGCAAACAAGAAAACAGCACTTACAGTACAGGACAAAATAGGACAGGTATAGAAAACACGGGGTTAGGTGCCATCAAAGGCAGTATGGAGTATAAGGTAGTGTAAGTAAGAAAAGGCACATGAGGAAAGAAGTCCCTGCTCTTGCGAGCCTACAATCTAAAAGGTGAGGGGCTAACAGACCAGAGTGACACAGACGGGGTAGAAAATGAGCATAGACAAGAGGGTTAGGAGGAAAGTTGACTGGGTTTGGTGAAGAAGTGGGTCTTGAGAGCCCGTTTGAGTTTTGTAGACAGGTGGAGAGTCGGATGGGGAGAGGTAGAGCATTCCAGAGATAGGGAGCAGCACGTGCAAAATCTTGTAGGTAGGAGTGGGAGGAGGTAATTAGTTGGCAGGAGAGACGGTGTGCATTAGCAGAGCGAAGAGGACGGGTGGGAATGTAAAGAGAGATAAGGTCAGAGATGTAGGAGGGAGAAGAGTAGGTGATGGCATTGTAGGTGAGTGTGAGAAGCTTGAATTGGATTCTGAATGGGAAGGGTAGCCAGTGAAGGTCCTGCAAGAGAGAGGATGTGGATGTAGTATGTTTGGTGAGGAAGATGAGACGGGCAGCAGCATTGAGGATAGATTGAAGTGGAGAGAGGCATTTTTGAGGGAGGCCAGATAGGAGGAGATTGCAGTAGTCTAATCTGAAGATGACCAGTGAGTGAATGAGGGTCTTTGTAGCATCCTGGGCGAGAAAGGGTCTGATCCTGGAGATGTTTTTGAGGTGGAAATGGCAGGTTTTTGAGAGGTACTGAATGTGTGGTTTGAAGGAGAGGGAGGAGTCAAGGATTACTCCAAGACTTCGCACTTGGGGGCTAGAGGAGATAGTTGTGCTATCAATGGATAATGAAATTGTGGGAGGTGAGGTTATGCGGGAGGGAGGGAAGATGATCAGATCAGTCTTAGATGTGTTAAGTTTAAGAAAGTGCTGGGACATCCAGGAGGAGATAGCAGAGAGACAGCTGGAGATACGAGTGAGGAGAGCAGGGGAGAGGTCAGGGGAGGAAAGGTAGATTTGAGTATTATCAGCGCAGAGATGATATTTTAAGTCAAAAGAGCTAATGAGCTCACCTAATGAGGATGTGTAGAGAGAGAAAATGAGAGGCCCAAGAACAGAACCTCGGGGGACACCTACTGGTAGAGGAAGTGGGGGAAAGGTGGAGTGATGAGAGGAGACAGAGAATGAACGGTCAGAAAGGTTGGAGGACAGCCAGGAGAGAGCAGTATCATGCAAACCAAGGAAGTAAAGGATTTGCAGGAGGAGAGGGTGGTCTACAGTGCCAAAGGCAGCAGAGAGATCAAGGAGAATAAGCAGAGAGTAGTAGCCCCTGGATTTTGCAGCAAGGAGGTCCTTGCAGACTTTAGTGAGGGCAGTTTCAATGGAGTGCTGAGGACGGAAACCAGACTGAAAAGGGTCAAGCAGTGAGTGGGAAGGAAGAAAGACAGTGAGGCGGTTGTAGACAATACGCTCAAGGAGTTTGGAGGCAAAAGGGAGAAGAGAGATGGGTCGGTAGTTGGAGAGATTGGTTGGATCAAGGGTAGGTTTTTTAGAATAGGGGAGACAAGTGCATGCTTGAAAGCAGAAGGGACAGTGCCTGATGAGAGTGAGAGATTGAGTAGATGGGCAAGATGGGAACAGGCAGCAGAAAGGAAGCGGAGAAGGCGGGAGGGAATAGGGTCAAGTGGAGAGGTGGAGGGGGGTGAGGACCGGATGAGGACCATGACTTCCTCTGCAGATAGAGGGAAGAAAGATGTCACAGTTGGTAGGAGGGAAGGAGAGGGGGGGGGTTGATAAATGGAGGAGGGAGGTTGCTCAGGTTCTGGTGGGATGTTATGTCCTGATGAATGAAGTCAATTTTGGATGTGAAGTAGGTGGCAAAGTCGAGAGCAGAAAGCGAAGAGGGGAGTTGAGGCAGGGGTGGGCAGAGGAGCGAGTTGACAGTGGCAAAGAGGCGCCTGGGGTTTGAGGTTTGGGAGGAGATGAGATTTTTGAAGTAAGACTGTTTTGAGATGGTAAGTGCAGCAAAGTAGGATGAGAGCATAAATTTGTAGTGGAGGAAGTCGGCCTTATTGCGTGATTTCCTCCACTGACGTTCAGCAGTACGTGAGCATTTTTGCAGATATCTGGTGCATTTGGTGTGCCAGGGTTGAGGTGTCGATCTGTGAGGGTGAATAGTGGTTGGTGGGGCAACAGAGTCAAGAGCAGAGGTATGGGATGCATTGTAAAGGGAAGTAGCTTGTTCAGGGCAGGAAAGAGAGAGAATAGGAGAGAGCAGTGAGTCAAACAGGGAAGATAGAGAAGTGGTGTCAATAGCTTCAATGTTACGCTTAGTGATGGTAGTCTTAGGTGGTAAAGATTGAGAAGCAGATAGAGATAGGTTAAAAGTGAGCAGGTGATGGTCAGAGAGGGGGAACAGGGAGTCAGAGAAATCAGAAAGATCACAGCGGTGAGTGAAAACCAGATCCAGTGAGCTTTCACTCATATGGGTGGATGAGGAGGTCCACTGGGAGACACCAAGAGAAGAGGTGAGGTTAAGGAGTTTAGAGGCAGGTGATTTTGTGGGGTTATCGATAGGGATGTTGAAATCATCTAGGATAATGGAGGGAATGTCAGAAGAGAGGAAGTGAGGAAGCCAGGAATCCAAGTTGTCAAGGAATTTGGAGGGCATGCCAGGGGTGCGGTAAATGACAGCTACTCGAAGATGAACAGGTTGGAAGAGGCGTATGGCATGGACCTCAAATGTAGAGAATGTAAGACCCCCAGCAGAGAGAGCAGTGGGAGAAACTGTGTCAGAGGGAGTAATCCAGGTTTCAGTGATGGCTAGAAGATGCAAGGAATTTGAGATGAAAAGGTAATGGGTGGGTAGGGTACCAGTTTGTTACAGACAGATCTGGCATTCCAGAGGGAACAGGAGAGAGGGAGAGAGTCTAAGGGAGTGATGTGAAAGAGATTATCAGGGTTGCTGTAGCAATGAGGTGAGATGGATGTAGAAGACAGGGATATAGAGGGTGTAGTGAGGGTGCTGGCTTCTGGGCTAGGAAGGGACACTGCAGCAGTTGAGAATGGAGGGAGTAAAGTGTGGTACAGAGGGATATGAGGTGAGGTAGGGAGAGGAGGGAGGGAGCAGAGCAGAGTGGTGGACGATTGGGCCCAAGGTAAGGTAGAGATGAATGACAGTGGGGTATCAGGGGATGAGTGGAAGTGAGGCAGTGGAGTGCATGGGAGACAAAGGAGGGGAGAGATGAGGAAATGTAGGAGACTAGGGGAGAAGAATAGAGGTGGGAGCAAGGGACAGAGAAAAAAGGATAGGACAGACAAGGAGTGTTGGGGGGTGATAGTGACAGGCTAGACATGCTGTAGTGTGGATGAGGTAAATAGTATGATACATTTGGAAATAGGAGTGGTGGATGTAAGATGAACAGAGCAGTAGGATAGCAGAAATACGGGTGAAAGTACACTGTTGGAAGTGTTCAGTGGCAGTAATTTGGTTACAGCAGAAAGTTTATGTGGTTGCAGAAATTGAAGTAGAAGGAGGTGTTAGAAATGAGAAGACATGAGAGGGTTAGCAAGAAGCAAAGGTAATTTGGACTGGATTTGCAGGTGTGTAAAGACAAAATGATATAGGTTCAGCATGTGCATGAAGATGTTTGTGAATACTGCAAATAAACATACAAGTAACTGAAGGAGAAATTAAAAGTAGTAAGTAAGCCTTATATTGTCTAAGCATTTTAAATACCAATGAGCGCTTAATTCTGTCATTCATGCCACGAACATTCCATGACAAGAAATGTAACTGTGTCATGTCACGGATTGATAGAATACCAGAATACCAGAATAGTACAATGATCCAACTGCGATCGTATTGAACATTTTCATATTGAACAGTTTGGATAGAAATTAAATTTTCATTGCATAACAAATATAATACATCAGCAAGGTAGTAGTATACATACAACATAAAAACATACACTCACCCCCCCCCCCCCCACCCGCATACCTCCCCCCATCTTGGTATGCTCTTTCCCATTTTCCCCTATCTAACAATAAAAAAAAACAGAGGGCAATCTATGTTCCAGCCACCATAGCGAGAGAGCCCCCCAAACTCCCGTCTATTACCTTACATTCTCATTATAATACTTAATGGATATTTTATTCTTTCTCAGACGCCTATACTGTAAACTGATCATTTATCATTCAGAGGTCATCTGCTTATCTCCTGGCGCAAAGTGATCAAGCCACATGGCTGCTTCTCTTGGTGCATTAAAGAATTTAGACTCCCCTTTTACCACCACCCGGAGTCTGGAAGGGAATAACATAGCGTATGGCAAATTTAAGGCTTGAAGCCTTAGTTTTACAGGAGTATATTGTGCTCGATCTTTCTGGACCTCATCCGCAAAGTCCGGGAAGGTTTTTTCTGGACCTCAGCCGCAAAGTCCGGGAAGGTTGAAACCCGCACTCCATTTTGCATTAATGGACCTTTGATTCGTCCTAGATGTAAAACATTGTCTCGATCTTTATAATGTAGCATTTTTGCAATCAGGGTACGGGGTGGAGCACCCGGAGGAGGTGAGCGGGCTGGGACCCGATGGGCCCTTTCTACTGCAAACTGTGGTGTAAAGGAATCTCTTCCATATATCTCAGCTAGCCATGTTTCCAAAAAAGATTCTGGTGTTGTACCCTCCTCCTTCTCTGGTAGGCCAACAAATCGGATATTATTTCTATGCATTCGGCCTTCCATGTCTAAAAGCTTATACTGTATATTCACAACTTGGGAGTTTGAGCACCTGCGTTGATAATTTTTTTTGCTTTTGTATTGTATTAGTAAATATTATTGTATATGTAATCTCAAAATAAATGTTATCATTTACTGTCCACCTACTTTTGGTTCACTCTGTATATATTTTTCCCTTCTGTTTTCTAACTCTCAGCTCCGTTCAAACTGTGTGGATCACAGGGCTTAGAGATGCATGTGAACAAAGCATCCTATGGTAAAGCGCACCAAACAGTACAAACAATAGATATATATATTTATAATATTTCTGTTTTTTTAACTTGCAGCTCAGTTCTAACTGCATGATGGCAGGACTTATAGATGCACATGAACAAAGCACACTAAACAGTACAATTTACAGTAGAGTGCAGAGCAGCATACAACAGCATGCCCCTATACACAGTTACTAAAAAGAGCACTATACAAAGAAGTCTGAAGTCTCTGGAGTCTGGACACAGCAAAGCCAAAACAGCAGTGTGTAGTGCAGCGTGCAGCTGGCCCCTATATACACTGTCACTATACTGCACAGCCACCTAGTGAAGTCTGGAGTCTCCGGATGGACACAGCACAGCCAAAACAGTAGAGTATAGCGCAGCATGCAGTGTATCTCTATATACACTGTCACTATACTGCACAGCTACTTATTGAAGTCTGGAGTACAAACAATAGATATATATATTTATAATATTTCTTTTTTTTTAACTTGTAGCTCAGTTCTAACTGCATGATGGCAGGACTTATAGATGCACATGAACAAAGCACACCAAACAGTACAATACTGCACAGCTACTTATGGAAGTCTGGAGTCTCTGGAGTCTAGACACAGCACAGCCAAAACAGCAGAGTACAATGGTGTAGAAAAAAGATAGTTTTCCACCTGCGCCAACCAGAGACTGCAGCTAGATTATGTTTCTGAGCTCACCTAGCCCATATACACATAGATAGAAAACAACAATGAAACAAAACCACAGCGCTGTCAATATAGATGGTTATTCTTCTGGTCTGTAGTAGCTATCCAAAGACCCTTTGGGTTATCTTCACTCCACAAATTTAGAGAAGTTGGACCCAAAAAGAGGAAGACACAAGGTTAGTGGAGAACGACCGCTCCCACCAATGTATGGCGGAAGAACTGTTCTCTTTATAGACACTGACCTTAGAGTAGTGCCCTATATACACCAAAAGGTTTCTTTATAGGTTGATCGCACACACTTCCTCTTCTTATAAAACTTCAAAAAGGCAAAGATAACCTGTCAAGCACTGACCTTCAAATAGTGCCCTATATGCATTGAAAGGTATCTTTGTCCACCGTTTTCAAAATGTTTCTTTCTGCTCCAAAATGTAGTCAATATATAATCCCCCACAATGAACTGACCTTTTGGGAGTTCCCTATGTTCACATAAAGGTTTCTTTTATGCTGGAATCCAAGATTCATGTGTAGGTTGCTCAATTTGGCTGATATATATGCGATCCTCAAAGATTAATCCCCAAAAAAATTTTTTGTAAAAGTAAAAAACAATTTATTGGTACAAGAGGACCATAAAACAAAAACTGGACATTAGCATAAAAATACAAAAAGCACTTTGACCAGAAAACACCGACACCGGCTGACCAGGTACAGAACGATAGATGGATAACGCCTATATCCGGATAGGCAAATTTGCCATAGGCATCATACTATACCCGACAGCCAAATGAAGATGTCCCTAGGTCTGGAGGCCACAGCACACTGACGCGTTTCGGATCCTTGTCCTTTTTCCAAGTGTGCTCACTGATCATCTGGAGGCCATATTTATACCCCCTAAGTCCGGTCACGTGATACAGATTAATTAAAAATATCTAAATTAATATAAAAATAATGAAATAAATCAAAAACATGATAAAACAGTCCTAAACCATTATAAAAAATCCCTTAAATTCTCATTATATAATAAAATGAAGAAACAAATACCGTGTGTTTCCTAAAAACACACGTCATCAGACAGCGCATATAACATATCCCATTAAAATGCACAGTATATTGACAAGAGGATCTTATATTATTTTTTAGAACACCAATCTAAATAAATATAATGATGAAAACACTATGTAAAAAAAAGTCCGTGTATTGATAAACTATTATTTCCGGTATTTTACACGCACGCCATACAAGTTCCTGGAACGCTTCGGCTCTGTTGACTTCCGGTCGAAGTCATATCCGGTATTTGGCCCGCACATCGTTCAAGTTACTGAGACGCTTCAGCTACAATAACTTCCGGAGACATCTTTTGCCGTCGGAAGGAATTTCGCTCTGTGTCTCAGATGAATAAAGGCATTCCGTTGCTAGGCAATGCCGAATTAGTGGTTTGCGTTCTCCATTGGTGTTCATGTGTACGTCATGATCCTCTCATCAGCCCAACATAAGATTTATATGAAAGCCACCATAAAGATCCATTAAGATGCTCAAAAAGAAGGGAGGAAAGAAAATATATTAGAATAAGATCTTCCTTACTAATATATATTATTCATAAAAACCATTTGAATTCAAATTCGGCATTTAACCCCCTAGGTACCATAGTTTTCAATTTGTATATATTCCGCATCTCTGCCTTTGCCAGATCCTCCTCCCTTGTGTCAGTACGCCAATTTGATCTAATATTTTGTATACCACAAAAAAATACCAAGTCTTTTATATTGCATGCATGAATATCTTTAAAATGAGAGGACACATTATGTGACAGTAACCCTTTACGTATATTTCTAACATGTTCGGCTAGACGTTCTTTTAATTTACGTTTAGTCTTGCCGACATATTGTCGTCCACAACTGCATTCCAATATATATACAACCCATTGGCTATGACAAGTAATAAAGTCTTTGATTTCATATACTTTATTAGTCTGATTGGACTTATATTCAGTAATTTTTGATTTATCATACTTACAGGCTTTTCACATACTACATGTGCCGCACCTGTAAAAACCTTTTGAAGTGATTTTCCCTGTATTGATGTTTACAGGGACTACACTTTTTACCAAATTATTTTTAAGATTTTTAGCTCTGCGGTAGATAAATTTTGGTCGCCCTGATACATATTCTTTTAAAACGGGGTCTTTAGTAAGTACTCCCCAGTGTTTTTTAAAAATAGTTTCAACTTGTTTATATTGGCTGTTGAAACCCATGATGACAGCTACATCATTAGATTTGTTCTTATTTTTGTTTATTTTAGTAGAAAGAAGTTGGGTACGATCTAAAGTAAGACAGGATTGACGGGTCTGTTCAATATGGTCGGGATTAAACCCTTTGGCGATAAAGTTCTTTTTTAATGAGTCTGATTGGCATAAGTAGGTCTCTTTCTTGGTACAATTTCGTCTTATTCGTTGAAATTGACTGGTCGGAATGCTTTTTAGCCAGTTCTTATGGTGGTTACTTTCATAATGGATAAAAGAATTACAATCCGTGGGCTTAGTAAAATTCTTAGTTAGAATTTTCCCTTCTTCTACATATATTGTTAAATCTAAAAAGTTGACTTGAGAGCCACTAATATCAAATGAAAAAACGATATTACACTCATTTCTATTTAATTCATTGCAGAAGATATCCAGGGACTGCCGATCACCCTTCCACATAAACAACACATCGTCTATGTAGCGGTGCCAGGACACCAGGCCCGCGCCCAGGGAGAGATGTTTCCAAATGTTAAGCTCCTCCCAAAATGCCATAAACAAATTAGCATAACTGGGCGCGACGCTGGTGCCCATGGCAGTCCCTTTCAATTGTAAATAGAAGGAGTCCTCAAATTTGAAAAAATTATTATTCAAAATGAGACTGATTCCCTCTAAAACAAAGTTTCTCTTCTCCATAGGAAATTTCTCTTGTTCCAAAAAGAAGCTTATTGATTCCAAACCTTTACTATGATCAATAATAGTATATAATGATGTGACATCTGCAGTCACTAACCACAGGTCGGTTGACCAACTAATATTGTCAATCTTGTTAATAATATCTATGGTATCTTTTATATAAGCTCGAGTTTTAATTACTATTGGTTGTAGCATATAGTCGATAAAATGTGACAAATTTGCCAATATCGAATTGGTACCAGCTACAATGGGCCTACCAGGTGGTGCAATTAAAGACTTGTGGATTTTAGGTAAAACATATAAGACAGGTATGGAGGGTTTTTCAATAATCATATATAGTTGTTCCTTGTCGGTAATCACACCTTTGGAAGTATAGAGAGATAGTAAAACATTTAATTTCTGTTTAACTTTGTCTGATGGATCTGCCCTTAATTTTTTATAGGTATGGGTTTCTCCTAATTGTCTCAAAATCTCTGCATTATAATCCTCTCTGTTCATTATAACAACCCCACCGCCTTTATCGGCGGGTTTGATAACAATGGTGGTGTTAGCTTGTAAAGAGAGGATCGCCAGTCTTTCATTTTTGGACATGTTCACATGTTTGGCTTTCTTGAAAACAGTCCTTTCTAAATCTTCTTTGACTAATTTTTCAAACGATTCAACAAAACATCCCTTTTTGTGAGTGGGATAAAAAGTAGACCTGCATTTAAACACAGAGAATGGACCCATTTCATTACTATCAGGGTTAACACTTTCCGTTTTCTCAGCAAAGAACCTTTTTAGGGCTAACTTTCTAATAAATTTCTGCAGGTCGATAAAGACCTCAAAATCATCCACATGATTGGACGGAGCAAATTTTAATCCTTTCTCCAAAACATGCTGTTCTTCCTTACTACAAGTGTAATCACTTAGATTATATATTTTGGTTCTATTACCCTCTATAACATGATGACCTTCTGTGAGTGTATTATTCTCTATTGGACTTATCTTATGTTTGGTTCTCTTCCTCTTTTTATTTGGACCCTGATGTTGACCTGCCCTTTTACCCCGATGTTTACGTTTTATCGCCACCTTGTTGAGTGGATCGATCTCCGATCTAAAAAACGTTCTTGATCTTTAATGGGTCCAAACCGGTTTCTCCCAAGATCATTATCGAAGTGATCTTTTTCATATCTATTATAATAATGATCTCTATCTTTATATCTGTCTCGGTTATGAAAACTCCAGTCCTGATTTTGATTGTTTTCTCTAAAGGTATTTCTATATTTCAGGGACCCAACTTGATTGCCTGTCTTCCCCTGATTGGGATATTTCTCAAATTCCTTTTGTCCAAACCTTCGTCTAAAAGGAGTGTTTTCATTACTTCTCTGTGTTTTCCTCTGATTTCTATTGCTATTATATGTGGTGAAGGCTTTGGGTGAATGATCTATCATAATGGGCTGGTCTTTTCTGAACAAAAAATTACGTTCTTTTTTAGTTATCATGTGTTCTTCTCCATGTTGATAGTCATTTCTATCCCTCTGAAATTTCTTATGTTTTTTAAGCCTGATCTCTTTCTCATTTTTCTCTATTTTTCTAATAATTTCTGTTTCCAAGTCTTTATAGTCTTGGAGTTCTGAATATGGATCCACCAATGTTCTAGTTAGCAGTATTTCTTCTTCTACTTTTTTTAATTCGCTATTTTTTTCTCCAATAATTAACTGCATTAATGCAAGTGAGCAAGAGTCTAAAATGCGGAACCACTCTTTTTTAAAATCACCTGTCTCATTATCAAATGATGGGGTTTTGTCTAACCTTAACCCCCTGGGTATAATATTTTCTTTCAAATACCTTTCAAGGGTGGCTATCTCCCACCATACTTTCCCTTCTTTTATTAATAATTTTTCTAATTTCCACATAGCTGACTCTAAATCATTATCTTCTAAGACAACATCTTTCATATCCTTGTTTCCAAAGACATGATGTAGCTGTAATTTTCTATTATCCCTGTGTGAGAACATAATGGGGAGGCGCAAGTAGAATACAAAGGTGATTTACTTAAAGGTGTAGAAAAAAGATAGTTTTCCACCTGCGCCAACCAGAGACTGCAGCTAGATTATGTTTCTGAGCTCACCTAGCCCATATACACATAGATAGAAAACAACAATGAAACAAAACCACAGCGCTGTCAATATAGATGGTTATTCTTCTGGTCTGTAGTAGCTATCCAAAGACCCTTTGGGTTATCTTCACTCCACAAATTTAGAGAAGTTGGACCCAAAAAGAGGAAGACACAAGGTTAGTGGAGAACGACCGCTCCCACCAATGTATGGCGGAAGAACTGTTCTCTTTATAGACACTGACCTTAGAGTAGTGCCCTATATACACCAAAAGGTTTCTTTATAGGTTGATCGCACACACTTCCTCTTCTTATAAAACTTCAAAAAGGCAAAGATAACCTGTCAAGCACTGACCTTCAAATAGTGCCCTATATGCATTGAAAGGTATCTTTGTCCACCGTTTTCAAAATGTTTCTTTCTGCTCCAAAATGTAGTCAATATATAATCCCCCACAATGAACTGACCTTTTGGGAGTTCCCTATGTTCACATAAAGGTTTCTTTTATGCTGGAATCCAAGATTCATGTGTAGGTTGCTCAATTTGGCTGATATATATGCGATCCTCAAAGATTAATCCCCAAAAAAATTTTTTGTAAAAGTAAAAAACAATTTATTGGTACAAGAGGACCATAAAACAAAAACTGGACATTAGCATAAAAATACAAAAAGCACTTTGACCAGAAAACACCGACACCGGCTGACCAGGTACAGAACGATAGATGGATAACGCCTATATCCGGATAGGCAAATTTGCCATAGGCATCATACTATACCCGACAGCCAAATGAAGATGTCCCTAGGTCTGGAGGCCACAGCACACTGACGCGTTTCGGATCCTTGTCCTTTTTCCAAGTGTGCTCACTGATCATCTGGAGGCCATATTTATACCCCCTAAGTCCGGTCACGTGATACAGATTAATTAAAAATATCTAAATTAATATAAAAATAATGAAATAAATCAAAAACATGATAAAACAGTCCTAAACCATTATAAAAAATCCCTTAAATTCTCATTATATAATAAAATGAAGAAACAAATACCGTGTGTTTCCTAAAAACACACGTCATCAGACAGCGCATATAACATATCCCATTAAAATGCACAGTATATTGACAAGAGGATCTTATATTATTTTTTAGAACACCAATCTAAATAAATATAATGATGAAAACACTATGTAAAAAAAAGTCCGTGTATTGATAAACTGTTATTTCCGGTATTTGACACGCACGCCATACAAGTTCCTGGAACGCTTCGGCTCTGTTGACTTCCGGTCGAAGTCATATCCGGTATTTGGCCCGCACATCGTTCAAGTTACTGAGACGCTTCAGCTACAATAACTTCCGGAGACATCTTTTGCCGTCGGAAGGAATTTCGCTCTGTGTCTCAGATGAATAAAGGCATTCTGTTGCTAGGCAATGCCGAATTAGTGGTTTGCGTTCTCCATTGGTGTTCATGTGTACGTCATGATCCTCTCATCAGCCCAACATAAGATTTATATGAAAGCCACCATAAAGATCCATTAAGATGCTCAAAAAGAAGGGAGGAAAGAAAATATATTAGAATAAGATCTTCCTTACTAATATATATTATTCATAAAAACCATTTGAATTCAAATTCGGCATATAAATATGGGGTATAAATATGGCCTCCAGATGATCAGTGAGCACACTTGGAAAAAGGACAAGGATCCGAAACGCGTCAGTGTGCTGTGGCCTCCAGACCTAGGGACATCTTCATTTGGCTGTCGGGTATAGTATGATGCCTATGGCAAATTTGCCTATCCGGATATAGGCGTTATCCATCTATCGTTCTGTACCTGGTCAGCCGGTGTCGGTGTTTTCTGGTCAAAGTGCTTTTTGTATTTTTATGCTAATGTCCAGTTTTTGTTTTATGGTCCTCTTGTACCAATAAATTGTTTTTTACTTTTACAAAAATTTTTTTTGGGGATTAATCTTTGAGGATCGCATATATATCAGCCAAATTGAGCAACCTACACATGAATCTTGGATTCCAGCATAAAAGAAACCTTTATGTGAACATAGGGAACTCCCAAAAGGTCAGTTCATTGTGGGGGATTATATATTGACTACATTTTGGAGCAGAAAGAAACATTTTGAAAACGGTGGACAAAGATACCTTTCAATGCATATAGGGCACTATTTGAAGGTCAGTGCTTGACAGGTTATCTTTGCCTTTTTGAAGTTTTATAAGAAGAGGAAGTGTGTGCGATCAACCTATAAAGAAACCTTTTGGTGTATATAGGGCACTACTCTAAGGTCAGTGTCTATAAAGAGAACAGTTCTTCCGCCATACATTGGTGGGAGCGGTCGTTCTCCACTAACCTTGTGTCTTCCTCTTTTTGGGTCCAACTTCTCTAAATTTGTGGAGTGAAGATAACCCAAAGGGTCTTTGGATAGCTACTACAGACCAGAAGAATAACCATCTATATTGACAGCGCTGTGGTTTTGTTTCATTGTTGTTTTCTAGCAGAGTACAATGCAGCAAACAGCAGCATGCATTGGGTGAAATGGTGCCAAGTCCCGGCCGTGGTGCCTTATATGGAATCCAAGTCCCAAGAGAATTTAACGCCGGGAGGATAACATTCGGCCTTGGCATGAGATCTGAGTCTGGCAGGAACACCCAAGCTGAGGTTTGGGTGAATTTGGATCCCCAGTGTTCGGAGTGGTTACAATTCCAAGCAATGGATAATAGAACCCTTAATTCAAATAACATTGGTCATACTGTGAACTTGAAGTAAGGTTGTGAAAATTAAGAACAGAGAGCAATATAAGAAAATTTATATAAGGATGCAGAGTGATAAAAATGATGTCATCATGTTGGAATGTAATGACTGATGGTTAAAGTCTGATCCCTCCCATCAGTGTCAGTGATGTCACTTCCAGAGAGTTCTGGCATAACACACATCTACAGTCTCCAAACACTCCTGTTATTTCCCATACTTACTCCTCACACACCACCTCCTGATGAAAACAGACACTTCTGAAAATCAGCCTTTAACAACATCACAATATGAGTTGATATCAGTGTAAGGAGGAGGTATGACTCCCCAGGCTCTTGCAGCAAATCTGGATCTCTCTGCTATACTGGGTGCCTGTGAAGATCCCTGTTCCCTAGTCCATAATTATAATAGGGATGTTATGGCTGCAACTGATACTATTGCCCCTGTGCGTATAAGACCTTGTATAAACCACGTCAAGATCCCTGGTTCGACAACAGTGTTAGTGAGCTCAAGAAAAGGGGGCATATAATGGAAAGACGATGGAGGAAAACTAATCTAGTGGATGACAAAATAAAACTAATAAAGAATAACGAAGAATATCAATCGTCAATCACTTGTAAGAAATCACAGTTCCTGTCAAATGAGATCACGGCAGAAAACAATAGGCAAGCTCAACTTTCCACACAGTGGAGATGCTTTGCAAGCCAGCATGCCTGCAGACTGATGAAACCCTCTCCCAGGCAAGATGCAATGAGTTTACAAACTTCTTTGCAAATAAAATATCCACCATCCGCGCTGGAATCTCCACAGTGCCATCAAAGGAGTGCCAAACTACAAATCTTGCCAATATAAGCCACCTGCCTTCATGGACCAGCTTTGACCCAGTGGATGTAAAGGACACTGCTGAAATTGCTCGGATTTTGTGTCCCACCACCTGTAATCTGGACCCGGCCTCAACCAAGCTTATAATAGGTTGCATGGATATAATTGGTTCTGTCTTTGCAAAAATTGTTCAATGCTCTTTGCAGACAGGCATTTTTCCTGGACCCCTAAAGAAAGCAATTGTTAGACCTCTTCTTAAAAAAACTAATTTAGATCCTGACTGCATTACCAACTACAGACCGGTATCAAACCTTCCTTTTCTAGGAAAGGTTATTGAGAAAGTGGTTGCAAATCAAATGGAAACCCACCTGGCAACCCATGATATTTATGAACCATTCCAATCAGGATTCAGGAGAAGATATAGCATTGAAACAGCCCTGGTGTGTGTGTTAAACAGGGACGTGCAGTCAGGGGAGGCAGGGGAGGCCTGTCATTAATGATTAAAATAATACAAAGAAGATACTTATGACACATATTCTGTGTCATAAGTATCTTCTTTAGCCTTTATATTATTTTAATCATTATCTTTCTAAAAAAAAACTGTTAGTATAAAAGGGCCGGAAGCGGGGGGCGGGGCCAAGAATTGGGCAGAAAAAGACCACTAAAAAAAGCCCTGTAAGCGGCACCTAGTACAAGTGCCGCTTTGACAGGGGCGTGCTTTCAGCCGATATGAAAGCATGCCCCTGTCACTTAGTCAGGTTCTGATTGGTCACTGGTCGATTCGGGGAGGGGGGCACCAAGGAACATACCTCCCCTGTCATCTAGTAAATATGTGGCAGCCTCCTCCTGTCCGTGCCCCAGCACATCCCGCAGCCTGTCCCCCTGCACAGTGACAGACACGGTAGAGGGGGCTGCTGCTGGACCAGGAACAGGGCACAGCCAGAGAGTGTACCTTCACCTTGAGATGACTTATCCTCACTCCCCCTGTGACACCGCCGGAGGGCCTGTTTAACGCATACGCGGGAGAGTAGGGCACCGCGTAGAGGAGGGCGTCCTGACATGCTGCAGTACCTTGTTTAACCCTCTGGGTAGTTGCCTGCAGGAGACGCACACAGAGTAAGTGTCATTGGCGCTGGTGTCCGGCACCGCACCGCTTCACAGTTCAGGGAAGAAACAGTAGATAAACTACAGCTCCCAGCAACCCTTGCAAGGGTTGCTGGGAGCTGTAGTTTATCTACTGTTTATTCCCTGTACCGTGAAGCGGTGCGGTGCCGGACACCAGCGCCAATGACACTTACTCTGTGTGCGTCTCCTGCAGGCAACTACCCAGAGGGTTTCCAGCCCTGTAAGTGATCAGACAATTCTGTCTCTTCTATCTATATTATTTAAAAAAACTAATATTTGATTTTAAAAATTTTTTAGCGCTCCTTATCATTGGGAAGAGACCAATGTGCTTTGTATGTTCTTGTAGCTATGTACCCATTCTCTTTCTTTCGTGGAGCAGCAAAAAAATTCACTGCAATAAGTATCACTCAGCTCTGAAAAGAAATTAAGATATTTATCTCCTGTAATCAGTGGTCGAAGTGGGGCGGTATACGGTGGTATGGTATACCGCCACTTCTTCCACTGAACTGGAAATTAAAGTGCAGCAGGAGGCGAGGGATGTGGCCATCCTGCTTCACATGGTGCTCCGCCTGCTGCTCACCGTTGCCAGCTGCCGCCAGCCACCAGCCACCCACCCACCGCCACCAGCCGCAACAAATGGCGGTCAGAGGAACCTCACCACCGCTGCCCATGGTTGCCTCCACAGTCAGGTAATGTTCCTCTGCTGTCACCCTCTCTCCCTGTCATTACTGTCCCTGTCCCTACTGTCACTCTATCTCTCCCTGCTGTCACTGTCGTCACTCTCTCTCTCCCTGTTGTTACTCTCTCTCCCTGTCGTCACTCTCTCTCCCTGTCCCCGCTGTCACTCTGGCTGTCCCTGCTGTCACAATTTCAGCTCATTCAGTGTGCTATAATGTGAATTTCGGCTCATTCAGTGTGCTATAATGTGAATTTTGGCTCATTCAGTGTGCTATAATGTGAATTTCGTCTCATTCAGTGTGCTATAATGTGAGTTTCGGCTCATTCAGTGTGCTATAATGTGAATTTCGGATTGTACCGTGTGCTATAATGTGAATTTCAGCTCGTACCGTGTGCTATAAGGTGAAAGGGGCACCAGTACTAGATAGTATAAGGGGTTCTACTACACTGGACATGCCCCCTTTTCTGGAGTAAGCGCGCTTTCGGCGCGTGCAAAATTGCGTCCATGACTTTTCCATACTTCTCAATGGTGTCACCCTCTCCCTGGTATCACCCTCTCCCTGTCACCCACTGCTGTCACCCTCTCCCTGGCATCACACTCTTCCTGTCACTATTTTATTTTATAAAAATGTACAATATATTAGCCACCTACTCATCACAAGTCTTATGAGCAGGCAGGCTGCGGGCATTGGCAACAAGGGTATTGGACTGAGATGCGGATTAGTGGCAGGGGGCCTGGGCAGTTGATGGTGTGCGATTTTGTAAGGCATTGGTGGGGGGTGGTGGCCATTAGTGGCAGGGGTAGCGGGCATCAGGGATGGTGGCGGTAGCAGGCATCAGCTTAGGGGTAGTAGCAGGCATTGGTTCCACGGTGGTAGTTGTAATTGCAGGACTCGGCAGACATTATGGCTGCAGTGCCTCACCAGCCACTGACCTCACCGCACGCCACTGGTGTTAAATGATTTTATGATGGCAAGAGACAGAGGTGACTGTTCAATATTAATCCTTCTGGATCTCTCTGCAGCATTTGATACCGTGGACCATGAGCTCCTGATTGAGTGACTGATACATTTTTGTGGACTGGATGGCACAGTCCTAAGCAGGTTCAAATCATTTCTCACAGGCAGATCACAGACAGTATCGTCTGTAGTATGCTCATCACCATCAGTGCCATGGCCATGTGGTGTCCCACAAGGTTCTATACTATCCCCCATGCTTTTTGCTGCTGGGTGAAATAATCAGGCGCCATGGCCTGGTCTACCATTGCTATGCAGATGATACACAACTGTACTTGTCCTTTGCTCCGGGCACTGATAACCCAATAGCAACCCTAAATGGCTGTCTAGCTGAGCACCAGGAGTGGATGAGCGCCAATTGACTGCGACTGAACCCGAATAAAACAGGCCCTTATGATAGGACCCCAACATCAAAGGTCAAGACTGCAGCATAGCCAACCAACTGGACTTATACTCGGGAATTCAGAATTACAAACCACTGATCGTGTGCAGAATCTTGACGTTGTACTGGTTGGTGGCTTGACACTTAAACATCAGATATCAGCCACAATCAAATCCTCATTCTTTCACCTGAGGAACATAGCCAGAATCAAGTACTTAATTCCCTCAGATGATCTGTCTAAAGTCATACATGCATTTGTATCATCTCGACTAGACTACTGTAATGCCCTCTATCTTGGTCTTCCAGCAAAATAATTGCACCACTTACAGCTGGTGCAAAACACAGCTGCCAGGCTGTTAACCAACCATCCCCGCTCTAGCCACATAACACCCATCCTCTACTCCCTTCACTGGCTGCCTGTAAGATGGCGAATCATCTTGAAGATTGGCTTACTGAGTTTCAAAGCACTACATGACCAGGGCCCAAGGTACCTGAAGCAGCTTCTGAACCCATACTGCCCCACTCAATTACGGTGATCTGTAGATGAAGGACTTTTAGCAGTACCTAGAATATCCCATAATTCATCTGGGGGTCGAGGTTTCAGTCATGCGGCTCCGACTCTATGGGACTCACTTCCCCGCACAGTGCGAGAGGCCCCAACTATAGAATCCTTCAAAGTAGACTCAAGACTTTCCTGGTTACGCAATAATTTCCATAATCTATCTTTAGTATCTTCATGCTTCTGTATTTTATGAAAAGATGTTCTGTACTCATTGTTTTCTGCACTATATTATGCTATGTATCTGTTAAGTGCCTTGAGTCCTATTGGAGAAAGAGTGCTATATAAATAAAATTGTTGTTATTATTATTATTATTTACTATGTTCACTAGTGCATATGGTTTGATCAATCTATCAGAGGACCATACTAAGGGCTTGACGTAATGAAGTCTGAGTTCTGCAGCCATGTGGGATACCGGCCGAACTCAGATGTTTTTGTAAAGGGCCTATCATGTACAAGGTTTAGCCTTGTACATGACTGTACAGCTACTGAACTCCCAGCCAATCTGTGAAACAGGCATTTTTGGGTGGTAACTGGGTGGCGACCACACACTTAATGGAACCTTCTCATGGGAGTATCCTGGGAGTTTCAGATGTCTTCAGTGCTCATTCAGATTGTGTGGAAAGTGATGGGACATCTGTTTCAGATGTATTTTTAAGTCCCAATACAAATGATGATGGCTGTGGCTGTAGACATAAAGGGGGTCATTCCGAGTCAGTCGATCGCTCGCTAGCTAGTTTTAGCAACCGTGCAAACGCTATGCCGCCGCCCACTGGGGAGTGTATTTTAGCTTAGAACAAGTGCGAACGCTTGTGCAGCTGCGCTCTGCAAAAACAGTTTGTGCAGTTTCTGAGTAGCTATGAACCTACTCAGCGCTTGCGATCACTTCAGCCTATTCGTGTCCAGATTTGACGTCATACACCCGCCCAGCGAACGCCCAGCCATGCCTGCGTTTTATTCAGACACGCCTGCATTTTTGCAAACACTCCCTGAAAACGGTCAGTTGACACTTAGAAACGCCCCCTTCCTGTTAATCTTCTTGCGGCCATCAGTGCGACTGAAAATTTTGCTCGAACCTGTGAAAAACAACAAATGCCTTTGTACCATGTACGTCGTGCGTGCGCTTTGCGGTGCATACGCATGCGCAGAAATGCAGATTTTTAGCCTGATCGCTGCTCTGCAAACAACGGCAGCTAGCGATCAACTCGGAATGACCCCCAAAAACAGTTGGTGGGATAGGCTTCCATATGCAATTGCATGGATTTTTAGTATACAGAGCCGGATTCTTGCATTATCATTATGTAGTCAGTAGAACAGTGGCCAAATAGAAAGTGTCTGCCAATCCATTCCACTGTGTGGAACTTTCTGTGAAATTGTTAAATGTAATACAGACAAATCTGTTGACTTTTTATGGAGCTGAGTACTTTTTCAAGACACTGTCTGCTAGTCATCCAATTTACGTCTGTATTTTGACATGTCGGCATTTCAAATGTCGGTATTCTGACTATGTTAGCATTTTTAACATGTCGGCATAATGAATGTCAGTATTTGGACAATGTCAGTATTTTGAATGTAGGTCAATGGCTGTCGGGATTATGAGTGTCGGTATTGTGTCCATCTGTAAATCATACTGAATGTCACGATCCGGGTATCTGGACGCCATTTCTTACCCATCAGATGCCTCCTAAGGCTGGCTCAGCGCTCCAGGACCGGATCCCATCTGTTATCCTGATGTGCATATTCCCGCATCCTCTCCTGTCTCTCTGGACGCTGTCACAGTAACGCCTTATACATCTGGCATGGCGTCTCCCGCGGCCTCCGCCGCCGTTCCTGAGCTTCTGCATTCAGAGTGGCGATTACGTCAGCCGCGGCCTCCGCTGTGTCCGCGTGGTTGGATGTGCACCTGTCAGCCTGGCGTCTCCTGTCTCCGGTGGCCGGCGCCGCCATTACTGTTTTCCAGACCACATGGATTACAAACCAAACTTCCCTCCAAGTGTCTGCATGGGCGCAGCCATCTTGGATTCTGTCATCTGATCATATTCACCAATCTGCTGTCTGTATTATTAATTTGCATAATTGCCTAGCCAATGCCTTCCTTGCTGCAGGTATAAATAGGTTGTGCCTGAGCAAGGAAGGCGTCAGTGCTTTGGTTGTCAAACCTAGTTCCAGTTTGTCTCTCTTCTGTGAATGTCTTCCAGGTTCCAGCTCCTGTCTCCAGACTTCTGCTATAGAGACCTGCACCAGCATTCCATCTGCGGTGTAGCCTGACTCTCCGATCCATACTGGACTCACCTGTTTCCAGCTACAACATCACCTGCTTCCAGCTCAGCTTCCAGCAGTGTACAGCTTCTCTTAAAGGGCCGGTGTCCTTTCTGCAGTTTACCACTCTCCACCGGTATTCTTATTTCTCCGCTCTCAAATTCTACATTTCATCTACATTGCATCGCTCTCAAGCTTTATTTATTATTTAACTGGTTCCAGCCAGTATCCACTCCGTGCCAACACCTGTCTGGTTCTAACCAGTACCCACAGCAGCATTTTATCTACAGCAGTCCAGCTTTCCCTGGAACACCAGCTGGTACGATCCTGGGCTTTCCTCATTGCTACAGTTGAGCCTGGTAAGGACTTTCCAACTTGCAGATAATAAGAACTGTCTCATACCACCAGAGCTCTGTGGCCCCTGCCACCCTGTAGTACCCAGGAACTGTATTATTATTTCTCTGCTGATTTTTATGTTACTTTTTACTGCTACTGTGATGCATGGAGTTTGTCATAAATAAATATCATTGACTTTTACTCAAGTTGTCGTGGTCACGCCTTCGGGCGGTTTCTCTTCATGTTACTTACATGTCCAGGGGTCTGATACAACCTCCCAGGTTCCGGTACATCTCAGCCCCTACAACTGAGGCTGCCTTCCGTCAGCTCAGGCCCTCAGTTGTGACAGTAAGCACTGACCAAATGAATCCAGCCGGAGACCAGGATCAAGCGGCCAGGCCGATGCAAGAACTGGCAGCCCGACTTGAACATCAGGAGGCTGCACAGGGCCACATCATCCGCTGTCTCCAGGATCTCTCTACTCGGCTGGATGGGATTCAGACAACTCTCCGTGGATCAGGCGCATCTGGGGCGTCAACCACAGTGACTCCAACTATAACCCCACCCACCTTACCCGTTTCTGCTCCACGTCTTCATCTTCCAACGCCAGCAAAATTTGACGGATCTCCAAGATTCTGCAGGGGATTTCTCAACCAGTGTGAGATTCAGTTTGAGCTACAACCTGGCAATTTTCCCAGTGACCGTACAAAAATTGTCAGTGGCTCAGCCCTTGACTGGGCATCACCGTTATGGGAGAGGTCCGACACCCTGCTATCTTCTTACACTGCATTCGTGTCAACATTCAGGCGCATCTTCGACGAGCCAGGCCGGGTAACTTCAGCTTCGTCTGAGATTCTCCGTTTACGCCAGGGATCACATACTGTAGGACAATATCTTATACAGTTCCAGATCCTGGCATCCGAACTGGCATGGAACGACGAGGCCCTGTATGCTGCATTCTGGCATGGTTTATCTGAGTGTATTAAAGACGAGTTAGCTACCAGAGACTTACCTTCTAAGTTAGATGAGCTAATCTCACTCTGCACGAAAGTTGATTTACGTTTCAGAGAGAGAGCAACTGAGCGTGGAAGATCATCTGCTCCAAAATCTTCTGCTCCTCCTCCTCGCCAACTGTCACCAACTAAAGATGAGCCCATGCAAATTGGCCGTTCCCGTTTAACTCCTGCTGAGCGCCGAAGACGTCTCTCCGAGTCTCTCTGTCTTTATTGTGTAGCTCCGTCTCACACCATTAATGCTTGTCCCAAACGTCCGGGACTCCAGACCCTAGCTCGCCAAGGAGAGGGCCGGCTAGGAGTAATGATCTCCTCTCCATCCCCTCAAGATTGTAATCTCCCAGTCTCGCTTCAAGTTGCTCAACGTTATCAGAACGTCATTGCCCTCCTTGATTCCGGAGCAGCTGGGAACTTTATTACCGAAGCCTATGTTAAACGGTGGTCCCTACCCACCGAGAGACTTCCTTCCTCCTTTTCCTTAACTGCCGTGGATGGCAGTAAAATTTTTGATACAGTTATTGCTCTAAGGACTCTACCAGTTCGTCTGAGAGTGGGAGTTCTTCATTCCGAACTTATTTCACTTTTAGTGATTCCAAGAGCCACACATCCTGTGGTCCTGGGCCTTCCATGGCTCCGTCTTCACAATCCTACAATTGATTGGACGACTACGCAAATCCTGGCATGGGGTCCCTCCTGTGCTGAGACATGTTTGTTTAAAGTGTTGCCTGTCTGTTCTTCCTCCCCCAGGTCGTCTGATGTTCCACCTCCTCCATATCAAGATTTCACGGATGTGTTCAGTAAGGCTTCTGCTGATATCCTTCCTCCTCATAGAGAATGGGACTGCCCGATTGATCTCGTTCCAGGGAAGGTTCCACCTCGAGGCCAAACTTATCCGTTGTCTCTGCCCGAGACGCATTCTATGGAGGAATACATTAAAGAGAACCTAGCAAAGGGGTTCATTCGACCTTCTTCTTCTCCAGCCGGCGCAGGCTTCTTTTTTGTAAAAAAGAAAGATGGTGGTCTGCGGCCGTGCATCGACTACAGAGGTTTGAACGACATTACCATCAAGAACCGCTATCCTTTACCCCTGATTACTGAGCTCTTTGACAGAGTTAGCGGAGCTACCATCTTTACAAAGCTGGACTTGAGAGGTGCATACAATCTCATCCGGATCCGTGAGGGTGACGAGTGGAAGACCGCATTTAACACCCGTGATGGACATTATGAGTACCTCGTCATGCCCTTCGGATTGAGCAATGCTCCAGCTGTCTTCCAGCATTTCGTCAATGAGATCTTCAGAGACATTCTATACCGTCATGTCGTGGTCTATCTAGATGATATCCTCATTTTTGCCAACAATTTAGAGGAACATCGTTTTTGGGTAAAGGAGGTTCTGTCCCGTCTCCGTGTCAATCATCTCTATTGCAAATTAGAGAAATGCGTCTTTGAAGTCAAGTCCATTCCGTTTCTAGGGTACATTGTGTCCGGTTCCGGACTAGAGATGGATCCTGAGAAACTACAAGCAATCCAGAATTGGCCGGTACCCTTAACCCTCAAAGGGGTCCAGAGGTTCTTAGGGTTCGCCAATTATTACCGAAAGTTTATACGAGACTTTTCCACCATTGTGGCGCCTATTACTGCTTTCACCAAGAAGGGTGCTAACCCGTCCAAGTGGTCTGAAGAAGCCATGCAATCTTTTCATCTTTTAAAACAGAGGTTCATCTCTGCGCCTGTCCTGAAACAGCCTGACATCGACTCTCCTTTCATCTTAGAGGTGGATGCCTCCTCCGTTGGAGTAGGAGCGGTGTTATCTCAGAGGGCTAAAGATGGCCATTTACATCCTTGCAGTTTCTTCTCACGGAAGTTCTCCCCAGCGGAACGCAACTATGCCATTGGCGACCAGGAGTTGCTAGCCATCAAGCTCGCTCTAGAGGAGTGGAGATATCTGTTGGAGGGAGCTTCTCATTCAATCACCATCCTTACAGACCACAAGAACCTTCTATATCTGAAAGGCGCACAATGTCTCAATCCTCGTCAGGCCAGATGGGCACTTTTCTTTTCCAGGTTCGACTTTAAACTCCAGTTCTGTCCGGGCTCTCAGAATCGCAAGGCCGATGCCCTTTCCCGCTCATGGGAGCAAGAAAATGAGTCAGAGTCTTCAGACAAGCATCCTATTATAAATCCGTTGGCATTCTCCACGGTAGGGATGGACTCTACGCCCCCATCAGGGAAAAGTTTTGTGAAGCCGACACTAAGGAAGAAGCTCATGCATTGGGCCCATGCTTCCCGCTTTGCCGGACATACAGGTATCCAAAAAACCCTGGAGTTTATCTCTAGGTCCTATTGGTGGCCAACTCTGAAAAAGGACGTTTTGGAGTTTATTGCATCTTGCCCAAAGTGTGCTCAACATAAAGTATCCCGCCAGTCGCCTGTGGGGCAACTGGTTCCACTATCTGTTCCCCGTCGACCATGGACCCATTTGTCGATGGATTTTATTACAGATTTGCCCATGTGCAACAAGTTCAATACCATCTGGGTGGTAGTTGACCGGTTAACCAAGATGGCACACTTCATTCCTCTCACCGGTCTTCCGTCAGCTTCCAAGTTAGCTCAAGTATTCATACAAGAGATCTTCCTACTCCACGGTCTTCCAGAAGAAATTATCTCAGATCGAGGAGTTCAATTCACAGCCAAATTCTGGCGAAGTTTATGTCAAGTCCTCCAAGTCAAGCTAAAGTTTTCCACGGCTTACCATCCTCAGACCAATGGTCAGACTGAGAGGGTGAATCAGGACTTGGAGTCCTTCCTCCGCATCTATGTGTCCTCCTCTCAAGATGACTGGGTTCAATTACTTCCCTGGGCCGAGTTCTGTCATAACAACCAGTATCATTCTTCATCTTCTTCAACACCATTCTTCACCAACTTTGGATTCCACCCTAAAGTCCCTGAGTTCCAACCGCTTCCAGCAACTTCTGTTCCCGCAGTGGATATCACCTTGCATCAGTTTGCCAATATCTGGAAGAGCGTACGATCAGCTCTGCTCAAGGCATCGTTCAGGTACAAGAAGTTTGCGGATAAGAAGCGTCGAGCAGTTCCTGCTCTCAAGGTGGGTGATCGGGTATGGTTATCCACGAAGAATTTGAGGTTGAGAGTTCCCAGTATGAAGTTTGCACCTCGCTTCATCGGTCCTTTTAAAATTGATCAAGTCATCAATCCTGTTGCTTACAGACTCCAGTTACCTCCTTTCTTAAAAATACCCATGACATTCCATGTTTCCCTGTTGAAACCGTTAATCTTGAATCGGTTTCATTCCTCACTTCCTCCAACTCCGAAAGTCCAAACTCAATGAGGCGTTGAGTATGAAGTGGCCAAGATCCTGGACTCACGTCACCGTTACGGTCGACTTCAGTATCTTATTGACTGGAAGGGTTATGGCCCTGAGGAACGTTCATGGACCAATGCTTCTGATGTCCATGCTCCTGCCTTGGTCCGGAGATTCCATTCCAAGTTTCCTCAAAAGCCAAAGAAGTGTCCTGGGGCCACTCCTAAAGGGGGGGTGCTGTCACGATCCGGGTATCTGGACGCCATTTCTTACCCATCAGATGCCTCCTAAGGCTGGCTCAGCGCTCCAGGACCGGATCCCATCTGTTATCCTGATGTGCATATTCCCGCATCCTCTCCTGTCTCTCTGGACGCTGTCACAGTAACGCCTTATACATCTGGCATGGCGTCTCCCGCGGCCTCCGCCGCCGTTCCTGAGCTTCTGCATTCAGAGTGGCGATTACGTCAGCCGCGGCCTCCGCTGTGTCCGCGTGGTTGGATGTGCACCTGTCAGCCTGGCGTCTCCTGTCTCCGGTGGCCGGCGCCGCCATTACTGTTTTCCAGACCACATGGATTACAAACCAAACTTCCCTCCAAGTGTCTGCATGGGCGCAGCCATCTTGGATTCTGTCATCTGATCATATTCACCAATCTGCTGTCTGTATTATTAATTTGCATAATTGCCTAGCCAATGCCTTCCTTGCTGCAGGTATAAATAGGTTGTGCCTGAGCAAGGAAGGCGTCAGTGCTTTGGTTGTCAAACCTAGTTCCAGTTTGTCTCTCTTCTGTGAATGTCTTCCAGGTTCCAGCTCCTGTCTCCAGACTTCTGCTATAGAGACCCGCACCAGCATTCCATCTGCGGTGTAGCCTGACTCTCCGATCCATACTGGACTCACCTGTTTCCAGCTACAACATCACCTGCTTCCAGCTCAGCTTCCAGCAGTGTACAGCTTCTCTTAAAGGGCCGGTGTCCTTTCTGCAGTTTACCACTCTCCACCGGTATTCTTATTTCTCCGCTCTCAAATTCTACATTTCATCTACATTGCATCGCTCTCAAGCTTTATTTATTATTTAACTGGTTCCAGCCAGTATCCACTCCGTGCCAACACCTGTCTGGTTCTAACCAGTACCCACAGCAGCATTTTATCTACAGCAGTCCAGCTTTCCCTGGAACACCAGCTGGTACGATCCTGGGCTTTCCTCATTGCTACAGTTGAGCCTGGTAAGGACTTTCCAACTTGCAGATAATAAGAACTGTCTCATACCACCAGAGCTCTGTGGCCCCTGCCACCCTGTAGTACCCAGGAACTGTATTATTATTTCTCTGCTGATTTTTATGTTACTTTTTACTGCTACTGTGATGCATGGAGTTTGTCATAAATAAATATCATTGACTTTTACTCAAGTTGTCGTGGTCACGCCTTCGGGCGGTTTCTCTTCATGTTACTTACATGTCCAGGGGTCTGATACAACCTCCCAGGTTCCGGTACATCTCAGCCCCTACAACTGAGGCTGCCTTCCGTCAGCTCAGGCCCTCAGTTGTGACACTGAACCCCTGCCTGCCTCACTCATGTCAGTAAGCATCAGTGCAAATGGTAAGGAGGACTAAACCCAACAATGCATTTGTTTTGTCTACCAGGCATGGTAGGTAAGTGTGCAATAAAGCAATAATATAAAAAAAACATAAGCGCGCTGTCCAGTATGCAGTCTACAGAGAATATGTGAACACATTTCTTGTGCGTTATAGTGTTCTACTGTACAATACAAAGAATAACAGCAGAATACAATAGTGATACAGAATAGCAAAATTGTGTCCCTGTTAGCACTACAGTAGGGCCCTTATTTTACAAGCTGAAACATCATTGCCATCCTGTTGGAGTAACTCATCACGCCTTAAGGGCCCCATACACTAGGACGATAATGCCCGATTTAATCTGATTTCGAGCATTCGGCCCGATATATCGGATGAAATTGGGCATTTTGGAGGTGTTTCCGATCCGATGCGCGTTCCCATGAGGATCGGATTGGCTCCCCTAGATCGTTAGTGCTGCACTCTTGATATGTCGGTTCCCGCAGGCATGGCTGGGATTGCCTAGGATCGCCCAAGATACATCGTATGCAAAAGGACAGCGTACAATGTATCTTGGGCGATCCTGCCCCCCGGGAGGCTGCGGGGTGATTGCCTGCGACATGTCAGAAGGACATGTCGCGTAAGTGTATGGGGCCCTTAAGTATGGGGGCATTAGAAACAATGTAATGTTCATTTATTGACAGCTATTGTTTTAATCTCGCTTATGTGTTCTATTTTGGATTGAGCAAGAGATATGTCTGAAACGAGACATCTTATTTGTGTACTAGCAGTGGGTGAAGTTCCCCTTCTACATCAATTTGCTGGTTTTAGACTTCAAACCGCATTAACGGCAGATACATGTTTGCATAGTTAAAAAACGTACAGTAAAAACAACAGAGAATAGGCAATTCATTCTTAGATGTGAGAACCCTGCCTATATAGTGATGCCAATATCTGTTTAAGTTTATTCTAGTTATTATTTCGTGTTACAGGTATGGATTTAAGCTACAATAAACAGCGCAAGAACATTCATTTTAATAGAATAGAAAGCACAGAAAATTGTAGAAACATTGTAAAGTATGTGTCAAAGAGACAAGCTTTCTCTACTTTATAGCCAAAGCAAGCCCAAGTAAATCATTAAGGTATCCTTGAAAATCATTTATAAAATAAAAGCATAAAAAAACTTCAGTTATGGTTGTTTATAGCTTCATTGAATCAATGTATTATTTAAGAGCTTACAGCTACAAGAATTTCACGTGCCAGATAATATATAGCTCAGGAAAATGGAAATTCTTAAACATAAGAAGGCCAAATAGATATATTTGAATAACCTTTCACAGTTCCAACAAAACAGATGAAAATAGAGGAAAAAAGAACAACAAGTCCTACATTACTATATAGGTTTTTTTCTTTTTAATCAACATAGCATACATTTTTTTCGTTCCTTTGTCAATTGCTCATTTTGTCTACATAACTAAGCATAAATATTTATGTAGTTGTTTTTTGTGTCACAGAATAAATCTCTAGAATTTCATATTTACTCCAGAGGCACTGATTCTAGCTTTTGCTGTTATATCATAGATTTCTTGATACAAAATAATTTTCTGGGTGCTACGAAATTGATTTTTTGCCACAAAATCAATTTTGTGCGCTATTTTTTTTATTTGCATTATTATTAATTCATGAGTTGCAAATTTGCTTTTGATTCACAAAATTATTTTAGCAAGGTACAAAATAATTTAGTTTTGCAGTTAATTAAATGTTTGTTTGTTTGTATCAGATATTTAGTATTGTTAATTCCAATACTGATACTGTATTAATGAAATAATTTTGGGACATTAAACTAAATTTGTTCTATAAAATAATGCTTTTTGTTAGTACAAAATGAGGTGTAATTAAAAACAAATTTGAAATACAAATTTATAAGAAATAACTTTTTAGCTGCTGAGGGCTTTCTCACCCCTGTGCTGAGGCAATTATTCAATGTTTGTGGTAGTCACATTCCAACATCAATATCAGTATTTTATAAGCTATTTACACAGACTATCATTTACTTTTTTCAAAAGCTTTAGGTATTTTTGCTTCTTCTGTCACATGAAAGAAAGTGAAGTAAAATTAAATGTGATTTTTTTTAAAATAAATACTAGAAAGAAATAATGTCTTGCTTCAGCATTTAACTGCCTTTCCAAAATTGAAAAAATAACAAAAACATAATTCTATGTAAATTGTCGTAAATAAATCTGCACTTTAAAATAATGGATTTTATTTGATAATTTTCACCATCTCAATTTAAATGTTTAGGAATATTTTTAAACTAGAAAATTTACCAGATTAAATATGGATGCTTACTTTTATTTATTTATTTATTTTTCATTACACAAGATAGGGATTTTTTTGTGTACTTTATTATTCTCTAGTGAACATCAGACAGAGCTGCTAAAGTATATGTCAATAATGAGTCCCACATGTCCGCAGCGAAATGTTTAAGTTGACTGGAATGATAAATTCTATATTGTTGTATTGTACCACACAGTATATACTTACAAGTAATCTATGAAAACAAAATATAATTGAAATATAACTAAACCCTCTATTTTGTCCCCAAATGATGCCTGTTCTGGTGGCCATGGCAGTATGTGCAGAGCAGTGGCATTCAGAGAGGTCAGTGGCTGGGGAGGCACTCGTTAGTATTACAGCCAGATTTACACAAATAAAAATTATTAGCTTAATATAACGATAACTATGACTAGAAAAATGAATAGAATAATACAAATATGATATATTAAGATTATTATTATTATTATTATTATTATTAGTATTATTGTTATTATTGTAATCATTTTTATAGTCAAAACTCTGGAGCATACTGGAGTATGACAGGGGAGCTGTGTCTCGGATCTCCACAGATCTCCGTAGTTAGGGTGGGATCTGTTCTCTGAGGACCGGGCCCGCTCATCTCTAATTTTAATATGCACCCCTACAATACTGTGAACAAAACTACAGAATTTTGATGTGAATTTGATGTGCCTTTGCAGGCGTTCAACTCTGTTGCAGATATTTTAACTCCAATGGAATAAATTGACACCTTAATGTCTTCTTTATTAGCATGATGCTGCATCCCGATGTTTAAAGCTAGGTTCACTGCATTGTACAGTACAGATTGGGCTATGCATTATTGTTGCCCTGCCCCCTGTTGTTCTAAACATCAATTCACAGTATTACTAAGATGATGCGATTAATGCAAACTCCCAACTGTCCACTTCAGTCATTAAGTGTGTAACACCGGGATGTCGGGAGAGTCTCCAAAATGTATGACTCTCCCAGACTTTTCATGCAGTGGCAGATACCAGGGTTGGGGCTGGCGGCACTTTGGCCAATGGCTCGATCACTCCTGCTGCACTATTTTGCTGGGAAAAGTGATGCGTGTAAAGGCCCCCATACTGTACATCAGCAATCTTAAAAAATCTGCAGATTCTGACATTTTTTCCCAAATTAAATGATTTTCCCAATCAATCAACATGTGCCCATATATTTCAGTGATTTGCAGATCATTTTCAGCATATACAGATCTGCCAATCTTGAAAGGCTAATCAGTTTACTAAAAATCTGCTGATTGTTACCATACACTAGCAATCTACAGCCCTAATTGATCTGTGAAATCAGTGTTGGAATCCCAATTGATTTTTAGTATGAATCCGCGATCTCTGAACCCAATACATTGCAAATCATCTACAAATTGGCAAATTGCTCCAGTCGATTGTTGGTGTATGGGGGCCTTTATAGGGGGCAATCGCCCTGATGACCCCTCCCCCCTAGTTATGCCACTGCTTGTGGGAAGTAGGATATACAAGTCATCATAAACATTTAAACATTTGTGTGGTGTATGCACTATAAAATTAAATATTAGATTTTGTAAGCATTATTTAAATTTCAAATTATTTCACCATTTAACTCTGTGTACGGTTATAACTAATTGACTTCTAATTGAAATGTAAGCATAGGTGTTAAGTACAGAAACACATTTAGTGTTCACTTTGAAGCATGGGTGTAGTTGATTCTTAGGTTTCAATTGCCCTAATGTAAAATCAATTTTACATACTCTTAGGTGCCAGACACACTTCTGCTATAAAACTAAAATAAATAAGAGAAGGAGTGGTTAATAGTCCAGTTAACATGACGGCCAATAGCTAGAAAATAGATTGTTCCTCATTTAATACAGTTCATCTTTTTATCTGATGCTCTGACATTGAGTAAGTGCTTAATAAAAGCTGTACATGAACCATTTATAGATGATACAAAAATATAATCAAATTCTATTTCATAGAAAATGCAACTACTTATTACTAAGAAATTTAAAAAAAGGAAAGATCCTGTTGCATTGAATAACGTTTGCAAACAACAGCCAGGAGAGTAGACCATAGAATTTCAAGTATGTTCTTCAGTTATAAATGAACATCATTTCAGCAGCCAAAGTGGAGTAATGGGCATTGCATGATTGAGAGGATAAATAGACTTGATGGATACAATTCATAAAAAAAACAAGAAGTATCACTCAGTATGGTTTGTATGCCTTTACAGTAAGGGGATTGCTATGATTTCAAAATGTTGCGTAAAAATCCCCTCCAAAAAAACCTTTAGGGCCTATTTTTTACATGTCAAAATCTGGTATTTTCATATAGTCTACACTGCAAAAAAGAATGTTGATACTATAAACTCTGGGTGTGCACCGGGCCATTTTTTGGGTTTTGGTTTTGGATCTGGATCTCCTTCGTGTTTTAGATCTGGATTGGTTTTGCCAAAACCACGCTTGCGGGTTTTGGTTTTGGATCTGTATTTTTTCGAAAAAATCATCAAAACAGCTAAAATAACATAATTTGGGGGTGTTTTTGTTCGTACATTATTATTAATCTCAATAACATTAATTTCCAGTCTATTCTGAACACCTTACAGCTCACCATATTGTTTTTAGGCCAAAAGGTTGCACCAAGGTAGCTGGATAACTAAGCTAAGCGACAGAAGTGGGTGGCACAAACACGTGGCACATCTAGGAGTGGCTCTGCAGTGGCAGACAGGATAGCAGTTTTACAAACTATGCCCAAAAAATGCTGCAAAGACCACATAATGCAAGGAAAAGAGGTGCAAGATGGGATCTCCCACCCACCCTTATGTTGTATTAACAGGACATGCACACTTTAACAAACCAATCATTTCAGCGACACACGACTGCCACACCTGTGGCTGAAATGATTGGTTTGTTTGGGCCCCCACAAAAAAGAAGCAATTGATCTCTATCTGCACAAACTGGCTCTACAGAAGCAAGATGTCATCATCATCATCTGAGTCCTCACCCCCAGGGAGGAGGGCTACATTATCATTACGAGCTGCAGAACCACCAGTCATAAATAAAGGCCAAGGCCTTAGCCTTTCCTTGCCACTTTGTGTAGTGAATGGTATATTGCCAATTTTACCTTTCTCTTCAGCTAACTTATTTTTTTTATCACCTTCAAATATTCCTTCTTTGACTTTACATGCCCTGTACTCCATTGGTCATCGGCCTCAGCCGATGATGTTGACGGAATTGCATTGTTGTCATGACCAGTGGCAACAGCCTTAGCACTAGTAGTAGTAAGTGGTTCCTGATCTTTCACTTGTTTTACCTCCATTTCTCACGCACTGAGTGAGGATATATAGCAGTTGTATACGGCAGTACTAGTAGTCATCACTGATTGATGCACCAATAGAAATTTAATTTTTTCTTTGGATCACACAGATATATAGCAGTAGTGTATGGCAGTACTAGTAGTCGTCACCGAGTGACGCACCCAGGGTCGGACTGGCCCACAGGGGTACCAGGGAAACCACCGGTAGGCCCCACTGCCTGAGGGCCAACTCCTTCCTCTAGGGATCAGGTTCCAGACTATGCACTTGTATTATACATGGTAGATATGTTGCATTACACTGCACTAAACTATTGTGTATTTCAAGCCTTTGTGGAGGCTGACCACACCCCCTTTGTAGGCTGGCCACGCCCCTAAGTATGGGCCCCTATAACTGCATTCCCCCGGTGGGCCCTTCATGTCCCAGTCCGACACTGAATGCACCAATAGAAATATACTTTTTGCTTTGGATCACACACAGATATATAGCAGTATTGTACAACAGTACTGGTAGTCGTCACTGAGTAATGCACCAATGGAAACATATTTTCTGCTCTGGATCATACACGGATATATAGCAGTAGTGTATGGCAGCCACAGTACTAGTAGTCAGAGTGACGCACTAATAAAAATATATTTCTATTAGCAGTATTGTATAGTACTGGTAGTCGTTACTGAGTGACACCAATAGAAATATATTTTTTGCTCTGGATCACACACAGATATATAGCAATAGTGTACAGCAGCCGCAGTACTAGTAGTCAGAGTGTCACCCCTGTCTGTCTACCCCTCCCCTTTAGATTGTAAGCTCTCACGAGCAGGGCCCTCTTCCTTCATGTGCTTATTCTTTGTCTTACTTTAATAATCTTCAGCTGCACCACACCCAGCAGTCTTCTGCCACCTGATACTTATTCCAGTGTCATATGCTGATGTAACTATGATTATTTACCCTGTACTTGTCCTATACTGTCATCAACTGTAAGTTGCTGTTTTCCTGTTTGATTATTTATGTACTCTGTAATTGGGTGCTGTGGAACCCTTGTGGCACCATATAAATAAAGGATAATAATAACAATATATGTTTTGCTCTGGATCACACACAGATATATAGCAGTAGTGTACTGCAGCAGCAGCACTAGTAGTCAGAGTGAAGCACCAATAAAAATATATATTTTTACTTTGGATCACACACATATATATAGCAGTAGGCTACGGCAGTACGGGTAGTCATCACTGAGTGATGCACCAATAAAAATATATTATTTTGCTTTGGATAACACACAGATATATAGCAGTAGTGAACGGCAGTACTTGTAGTCATCACTGAGTGACGCACCAATAGAAATACATTTTTGGCTCTGGATCACACACAGATATATAGCAGTGGTGTATGGCAGTCGCAATACTGGTACTCAGAGTGACGCACTAATAGAAATATATTTTTTGCTTTGGCTCACACACAGACATATAGCAGTAGTGTACGGCAGCCGCAGCACTAGTAGTCAGAGTGATGTACTAATAAAAATATATTTTTTGCTTTGGATCACACACAGATATATAGCAGTAGTGTATGGCAGCCACAGTACTAGTAGTCAGAGTGACGCACCAATAGAAATATATTTTTTTCTTTGGATCACACACAGAGGATATATAGCAGTAGTGTACGGCAGTACACAGCCTCTTATAGACAGAGAACACCTGGTCCTATACACAGCCACAGTATGCTACTATGCAGAGCCCTAACACAGTGACAGCATACCGAAGCACCCAAAACAACTCTCCTGCAAAACAACCCCTCTGCTCTCTCCTGCCCCGCTGTGCTCTCTCGTGCCCCCTTTGCTCTCTCCTGCCCTCCTTTGCTCTCTCCTTGCTTGCTCCTTCCCTAACAGCACAGAAGGAACATGTCCTTACTGTGCACTCTCCAAGTCCCAAGTGAAGAATGCGCGATCACCGGGACTATATATAGAATTCAAAACCTGCAATATTCAACAGCGGAATTATGACATTTTGCCTCATTTTCGTATCTGAGTCAGGCGCGCAAAACCAAGCCTGGCTCGGATCCAGGCTCGGATCTCCAAGTTCGGACAGGTTCGGTTCTCAAGGAACCTGAACCCGCTCATCCCTATTATAAACCAATTAAAAAAAAACATTTTTTTTTTAAAATTAAGACAGGCTTTTACATTACAGAGATTTACTTAACCCATTTCAACTTAATGGTAAAGTATTTATTTAGCCATGTCTTTTTCAATGAGCATACCAGGACTCCATGAGGTAAATGTAATAGGGTCCGAGTTGTAGGAGGTGTGGGACTTCAGGTGAGAATGCCCATATTTTTAAAGTTGCATTCATTTACAAGGCAATCCAACCTGGGCTTTGCCTTGTAAATGATTGCCACTTTAAAAATATGGGCATTCTTGCTCAAAGACTTGCACCTCCGGCAACTCGGACCCTAATACATTTACCCCCTGTTACAAGCTGTTGTACAGCCAAGCAACCAGGATATTACATCTTCCAGCCAGAAGGGGCAGTGGTCCTCACTGGTTGCTGGGCAACAGGGACACTGAACAGCTACTGCACCCCCGGATACCTAGCAAGTTCAGAAGTTAGACTGCGTGCAGCCATCCAGCTGCACTGTGTTCTCTCATTATTGTGGTCTGGCAGTTCTATGTTCCTCATTGGTTGCCCTCCCTCTCATAAAGAAACCAGTCCTCACCTGTGCCGGTTATAGCTTATACTCTGTGTGTAAGTTGCTGGTCCCTGTCCCAGGTTTCTGTAGATACTGTGTTAGGAGAATTCCTTGCCAAATTCTTATTGATACTTTGACTGGTTACCCTGTGCTAGTCTGTCTTGCCTGCACCCTGTTACTTCTGCCTCTTTATAAGCTGGGTTACTTCACCTGTACCTGAGTCAAGCTAGCAGCACTCACCATCCTTACTGTACTGCGAATACTATACTGCAGTGAAGCTGCACCATCTGCATCACACTTGCATATTACCTATGGTGTAATTCTCACTAAGCTGCTAGCTAGTCCATAACCCACAACAACATTAATTATTCCAGCCAATACCCTGTCATCTTCAGTCAATTGGGTAAGCCCCTACTGCTGAGGTTGTAAGTCATGGTGGCATCCTAAGTATCGGCGTGTACATCAAACACTAAGAGAACAACAGGTGGCTTTTATAGGTAGAAGACCATCTTGTTGGCTCTAGGGGTCTTACACAATTGACTGGAGTTCCATAGCACCACAATTTCTTTCTACTGGTAAACATCTGTTATGGAAGTACAGGTTGAGTATCCCTTATCCAAAATGCTTGGGACCAGAGGTATTTTGGATATCGGATTTTTCCGTATTTTGGAATAATTGCATACCATAATGAGATATCATGGTGATGGGACCTAAATATAAGCACATAATGCATTTATGTTACATATACACCTTTTACACACAGCCTGAAGGTCATTTTAGACAATATTTTTTATAACTTTGTGCATTAAACAAAGTGTGTGTACATTCACACAATTCATTTATGTTTCATATACACCTTATACACACAGCCTGAATGTCATTTAATACAATATTTTTAATAACTTTGTGTATTAAACAAAGCTTGTGTACATTGAGCGATCAAAAAACAAAGGCTTCACTATCTCACTCGCACTCAAAAAAGTCTGTATTTCGGAATATTCCGTATTTCGGAATATTTGGATATGGGATACTCAACCTGTATTACATAAAGCAATGCTATATATTTAAAGAAATGCCCTAATTCAGGGGATTACTGGACAAATATTGGATTGGCATCAAGAACACAAGACTGGCCCTTTAGCTAAATGCCTATCTTCAAAAAGTGGATTTAAGTATAAAAAACAGGAGCTGTTTTAGCAAAGGGGCAAAAATCCAGTTTGGTGTCTAATGAGTTTGTTTTTCTTTGTGCTATTCTCGGCCAGTATCCTGGGACATCTTTTTGTGTTTGCTCAATGGGCAGTTGCCCCAGGAGTATAGGGGCCTAGGCTGATAGCTACGGGTCCCCTTTTTCCAGGGGTACTAGATTTTTGAAAATTGGCTCTGGGGAACCGGAGAGATCCGACTTCAAAGCACCGGTCCCCATCCAAGCATGTTAATTTGCATTTCCAAGCCAGATATCTTGTGTTCTGTCTGACTTAGAGTTTTTCTGAGGATACACTCCAAAATCTGTGATTCTCCCCTTTTGGTGGACTCTGGCAGCTTGTATCTACTATGCCCAGAACTAGAGATATCAGCCCGGCTCCACATGCCTGTATGCTAGAGATGAGCGCCTGAAATTTTTCGGGTTTTGTGTTTTGGTTTTGGGTTCGGTTCCGCGGCCGTGTTTTGGGTTCGAACGCGTTTTGGCAAAACCTCACCGAATTATTTTTGTCGGATTCGGGTGTGTTTTGGATTCGGGTGTTTTTTACCAAAAACACTAAAAAACAGCTTAAATCATAGAATTTGGGGGTCATTTTGATCCCAAAGTATTATTAACCTCAAAAACCATAATTTACACTCATTTTCAGTCTATTCTGAATACCTCACACCTCACAATATTATTTTTAGTCCTAAAATTTGCACCGAGGTCGCTGTGTGAGTAAGATAAGCGACCCTAGTGGCCGACACAAACACCGGGCCCATCTAGGAGTGGCACTGCAGTGTCACGCAGGATGTCCCTTCCAAAAAACCCTCCCCAAACAGCACATGACGCAAAGAAAAAAAGAGGCGCAATGAGGTAGCTGTGTGAGTAAGATTAGCGACCCTAGTGGCCGACACAAACACCGGGCCCATCTAGGAGTGGCACTGCAGTGTCACGCAGGATGGCCCTTCCAAAAAACCCTCCCCAAACAGCACATGACGCAAAGAAAAAAAGAGGCGCAATGAGGTAGCTGTGTGAGTAAGATTAGCGACCCTAGTGGCCGACACAAACACCGGGCCCATCTAGGAGTGGCACTGCAGTGTCACGCAGGATGGCCCTTCCAAAAAACCCTCCCCAAACAGCACATGACGCAAAGAAAAAAAGAGGCGCAATGAGGTAGCTGACTGTGTGAGTAAGATTAGCGACCCTAGTGGCCGACACAAACACCGGGCCCATCTAGGAGTGGCACTGCAGTGTCACGCAGGATGTCCCTTCCAAAAAACCCTCCCCAAACAGCACATGACGCAAAGAAAAAAAGAGGCGCAATGAGGTAGCTGTGTGAGTAAGATTAGCGACCCTAGTGGCCGACACAAACACCGGGCACATCTAGGAGTGGCATTGCAGTGTCACGCAGGATGTCCCTTCCAAAAAACCCTCCCCAAACAGCACATGACGCAAAGAAAAAAAGAGGCGCAATGAGGTAGCTGTGTGAGTAAGATTAGCGACCCTAGTGGCCGACACAAACACCGGGCCCATCTAGGAGTGGCACTGCAGTGTCACGCAGGATGTCCCTTCCAAAAAACCCTCCCCAATCAGCACATGATGCAAAGAAAAAGAAAAGAAAAAAGAGGTGCAAGATGGAATTATCCTTGGGCCCTCCCACCCACCCTTATGTTGTATAAACAAAACAGGACATGCACACTTTAACCAACCCATCATTTCAGTGACAGGGTCTGCCACACGACTGTGACTGATATGACGGGTTGGTTTGGACCCCCCCCAAAAAAGAAGCAATTAATCTCTCCTTGCACAAACTGGCTCTACAGAGGCAAGATGTCCACCTCATCTTCACCCTCCGATATATCACCGTGTACATCCCCCTCCTCACAGATTATCAATTCGTCCCCACTGGAATCCACCATCTCAGCTCCCTGTGTACTTTGTGGAGGCAATTGCTGCTGGTCAATGTCTCCGCGGAGGAATTGATTATAATTCATTTTAATGAACATCATCTTCTCCACATTTTCTGGATGTAACCTCGTACGCCGATTGCTGACAAGGTGAGCGGCGGCACTAAACACTCTTTCGGAGTACACACTTGTGGGAGGGCAACTTAGGTAGAATAAAGCCAGTTTGTGCAAGGGCCTCCAAATTGCCTCTTTTTCCTGCCAGTATAAGTACGGACTGTGTGACGTGCCTACTTGGATGCGGTCACTCATATAATCCTCCACCATTCTATCAATGTTGAGAGAATCATATGCAGTGACAGTAGACGACATGTCCGTAATCGTTGTCAGGTCCTTCAGTCCGGACCAGATGTCAGCATCAGCAGTCGCTCCAGACTGCCCTGCATCACCGCCAGCGGGTGGGCTCGGAATTCTGAGCCTTTTCCTCGCACCCCCAGTTGCGGGAGAATGTGAAGGAGGAGATGTTGACAGGTCGCGTTCCGCTTGACTTGACAATTTTGTCACCAGCAGGTCTTTCAACCCCAGCAGACCTGTGTCTGCCGGAAAGAGAGATCCAAGGTAGGCTTTAAATCTAGGATCGAGCACGGTGGCCAAAATGTAGTGCTCTGATTTCAACAGATTGACCACCCGTGAATCCTTGTTAAGCGAATTAAGGGCTGCATCCACAAGTCCCACATGCCTAGCGGAATCGCTCCCTTTTAGCTCCTTCTTCAATGCCTCCAGCTTCTTCTGCAAAAGCCTGATGAGGGGAATGACCTGACTCAGGCTGGCAGTGTCTGAACTGACTTCACGTGTGGCAAGTTCAAAGGGCATCAGAACCTTGCACAACGTTGAAATCATTCTCCACTGCACTTGAGACAGGTGCATTCCATCTCCTATATCGTGCTCAATTGTATAGGCTTGAATGGCCTTTTGCTGCTCCTCCAACCTCTGAAGCATATAGAGGGTTGAATTCCACCTCGTTACCACTTCTTGCTTCAGATGATGGCAGGGCAGGTTCAGTAGTTTTTGGTGGTGCTCCAGTCTTCTGTACGTGGTGCCTGTACGCCGAAAGTGTCCCGCAATTTTTCTGGCCACCGACAGCATCTCTTGCACGCCCCTGTCGTTTTTAAAAAAATTCTGCACCACCAAATTCAAGGTATGTGCAAAACATGGGACGTGCTGGAATTTGCCCATATTTAATGCACACACAATATTGCTGGCGTTGTCCGATGCCACAAATCCACAGGAGAGTCCAATTGGGGTAAGCCATTCCGCGATGATCTTCCTCAGTTGCCGTAAGAGGTTTTCAGCTGTGTGCGTATTCTGGAAAGCGGTGATACAAAGCGTAGCCTGCCTAGGAAAGAGTTGGCGTTTGCGAGATGCTGCTACTGGTGCCGCCGCTGCTGTTCTTGCGGCGGGAGTCCATACATCTACCCAGTGGGCTGTCACAGTCATATAGTCCTGACCCTGCCCTGCTCCACTTGTCCACATGTCCGTGGTTAAGTGGACATTGGGTACAACTGCATTTTTTAGGAGACTGGTGAGTCTTTTTCTGACGTCCGTGTACATTCTCGGTATCGCCTGCCTAGAGAAGTGGAACCTAGATGGTATTTGGTAACGGGGGCACACTGCCTCAATAAATTGTCTAGTTCCCTGTGAACTAACGGCGGATACCGGACGCACGTCTAACACCAACATAGTTGTCAAGGACTCAGTTATCCGCTTTGCAGTAGGATGACTGCTGTGATATTTCATCTTCCTCGCAAAGGACTGTTGAACAGTCAATTGCTTACTGGAAGTAGTACAAGTGGGCTTACGACTTCCCCTCTGGGATGACCATCGACTCCCAGCGGCAACAACAGCAGCGCCAGCAGCAGTAGGCGTTACACGCAAGGATGCATCGGAGGAATCCCAGGCAGGAGAGGACTCGTCAGACTTGCCAGTGACATGGCCTGCAGGACTATTGGCATTCCTGGGGAAGGAGGAAATTGACACTGAGGGAGTTGGTGGGGTGGTTTGCGTGAGCTTGGTTACAAGAGGAAGGGATTTACTGGTCAGTGGACTGCTTCCGCTGTCACCCAAAGTTTTTGAACTTGTCACTGACTTATTATGAATGCGCTGCAGGTGACGTATAAGGGAGGATGTTCCGAGGTGGTTAACGTCCTTACCCCTACTTATTACAGCTTGACAAAGGGAACACACGGCTTGACACCTGTTGTCCGCATTTCTGGTGAAATACCTCCACACCGAAGAGCTGATTTTTTTGGTATTTTCACCTGGCATGTCAACGGCCATATTCCTCCCACGGACAACAGGTGTCTCCCCGGGTGCCTGACTTAAACAAACCACCTCACCATCAGAATCCTCCTGGTCAATTTCCTCCCCAGCGCCAGCAACACCCATATCCTCCTCATCCTGGTGTACTTCAACACTGACATCTTCAATCTGACTATCAGGAACTGGACTGCGGGTGCTCCTTCCAGCACTTGCAGGGGGCGTGCAAATGGTGGAAGGCGCATGCTCTTCACGTCCAGTGTTGGGAAGGTCAGGCATCGCAACCGACACAATTGGACTCTCCTTGTGGATTTGGGATTTCAAAGAACGCACAGTTCTTTGCGGTGCTTTTGCCAGCTTGAGTCTTTTCAGTTTTCTAGCGAGAGGCTGAGTGCTTCCATCCTCATGTGAAGCTGAACCACTAGCCATGAACATAGGCCAGGGCCTCAGCCGTTCCTTGCCACTCCGTGTCGTAAATGGCATATTGGCAAGTTTACGCTTCTCCTCCGACAATTTTATTTTAGGTTTTGGAGTCCTTTTTTTTCTGATATTTGGTGTTTTGGATTTGACATGCTCTGTACTATGACATTGGGCATCGGCCTTGGCAGACGACGTTGCTGGCATTTCATCGTCTCGGCCATGACTAGTGGCAGCAGCTTCAGCACGAGGTGGAAGTGGATCTTGATCTTTCCCTAATTTTGGAACCTCAACTTTTTTGTTCTCCATATTTTATAGGCAGAACTAAAAGGCACCTCAGGTAAACAATGGAGATGGATGGATTGGATACTAGTATACAATTATGGACGGACTGCCACGGTTAGGTGGTATAAAAAAACCACGGTTAGGTGGTATATAATACAATTATGGATGGACGGACTGCCTGCCGAGTGCCGACACAGAGGTAGCCACAGCCGTGAACTACCGCACTGTACACTGGTTGATAAAGAGATAGTAGTATACTCGTAACAACTAGTATGACGACGGTATAAAGAATGAAAAAAAAACCACGGTTAGGTGGTATATATTATAATACAATTATGGTTGGACGGACTGCCTGCCGAGTGCCGACACAGAGGTAGCCACAGCCGTGAACTACCGCACTGTACACTGGTTGATAAAGAGATAGTAGTATACTCGTAACAACTAGTATGACGACGGTATTAAGAATGAAAAAAAAACCACGGTTAGGTGGTATATATTATAATACAATTATGGATGGACGGACTGCCTGCCGAGTGCCGACACAGAGGTAGCCACAGCCGTGAACTACCGCACTGTACACTGGTTGATAAAGAGATAGTAGTATACTCGTAACAACTAGTATGACGACGGTATAAAGAATGAAAAAAAAACCACGGTTAGGTGGTATATAATACAATTATGGTTGGACGGACTGCCTGCCGAGTGCCGACACAGAGGTAGCCACAGCCGTGAACTACCGCACTGTACACTGGTTGATAAAGAGATAGTAGTATACTCGTAACAACTAGTATGACGACGGTATAAAGAATGAAAAAAAAACCACGGTTAGGTGGTATATATTATAATACAATTATGGATGGACGGACTGCCTGCCGAGTGCCGACACAGAGGTAGCCACAGCCGTGAACTACCGCACTGTACACTGGTTGATAAAGAGATAGTAGTATACTCGTAACAACTAGTATGACGACGGTATAAAGAATGAAAAAAAAACCACGGTTAGGTGGTATATAATACAATTATGGTTGGACGGACTGCCTGCCGAGTGCCGACACAGAGGTAGCCACAGCCGTGAACTACCGCACTGTACACTGGTTGATAAAGAGATAGTAGTATACTCGTAACAACTAGTATGACGACGGTATAAAGAATGAAAAAAAAACCACGGTTAGGTGGTATATATTATAATACAATTATGGATGGACGGACTGCCTGCCGAGTGCCGACACAGAGGTAGCCACAGCCGTGAACTACCGCACTGTACTGTGTCTGCTGCTAATATAGACTGGTTGATAAAGAGATAGTATACAATACTACTAATATACTGGTGGTCAGGCACTGGTCACCACTAGTCACACTGGCAGTGGCACTCCTGCAGCAAAAGTGTGCACTGTTTAATTTTAATATAATATTATTTATCATGTACTCCTGGCTCCTGCTATAACAACCTGCAGTGCTCCCCAGTCTCCCCCACAATTATAAGCTTTATATACAATACATTGATGTGCAGCACACTGGGCTGAGCAGTGCACACAGACTGAGTCACTGTGTGACTGTGTATCGTTTTTTTCAGGCAGAGAACGGATATATTAAATAAAACAAACAACTGCACTGTCTCTGGTGGTCACTGGTCACTGTGGTCGTCAGTCACTAAACTCTGTCTGCACTCTCTTCTAATCTACAGTATCACAGCAATCTCTCTCTCTCTCTCTCTTCTAAATCTAATCTAAATGGAGAGGACGCCAGCCACGTCCTCTCCCTATCAATCTCAATGCACGTGTGAAAATGGCGGCGACGCGCGGCTCCTTATATAGAATCCGAGTCTCGCGAGAATCCGACAGCGTCATGATGACGTTCGGGCGCGCTCGGGTTAACCGAGCAAGGCGGGAAGATCCGAGTCGCTCGGACCCGTGAAAAAAAAAGTGAAGTTCGTGCGGGTTCGGATTCAAAGAAACCGAACCCGCTCATCTCTACTGTATGCAGTTTTATATTTTCATTGGTGGATTGCTCTGGCTCCTGACCTCAGATCCCCAAGTCCCCAACACCTCCAAAAAGGTGGGACTCTCTTGTTTTTTATCCAATTAAAAGCTAATAAATCTATTTCCAGTAACTGGAGATATCTGCAGTCAAGCAAGCTGCCCTTCCACTGGAAAATGATGAATATTAAGCTCACTCGACTATCCACCATTCCCCTGCTTTTTAAACACTCCCTACCACCATGGAAGTCATGTACCGGGTCCCCTTCATTCAGCCCAATGCCCCTTTCTGCAGTTTAGCGTTCTCCCTCCCGTCCCATCTCCCCCGATCTGTGCAGTAAAGGAGTAATTAGCAGACATTACTGTTAAAGGTCCTAAATGCTGAGCAGAAGACAGAACTCCCCCTACCGCCCATGGGACATCAAAGCTGACGCTGATAGCACCCTCCACCCCTACTGTGTATCTACAGTATAATAAAGAGGGTGTGATTTGTAAGGTGCAGGGACCAATGAGGAAACTCGGCCACTGATAAGATAGTGGCAGCTATCAATTAACTTTATTCAATGGTGTCACAGAGTGGGAGTTGAGGTGCCCCCCTTCAAAGCAGGAGCCGGCGGCAGATGATTCTGTTGCCTCCCAGAGTTACGCCTCTGATGAGATGTATTGTATGTTTTTTCGTGTTTAAACAACTTTTTTGTGGAACAATATTGTTTCATTGTGTCAATTTTAGTATTTTTCTTTTCTGAATGTGGCAACATCCTGTTTTGCGCAACCATTGGGAATCCAAGCCTTTTAGATTTGTATTCTAAAGTGTAAACATGGAAAAGTCAGTTTGGTATGTATTTTTGAAATGTAAAATGTTGACAATTGGAATGGGGACACTGGTAGGTTGAACACAGCCTGTAAAATGGCAGTTAGAAGCTGATTGGCTGGTGCTTTATCTCTCCACTTTATCGCACTCAAAGGCTTAAAAAAACACCCTAAATACTCCCTATAGGCTGATGTCAGCTCATAGTCATAAACAGATGACACTAAATGTTATCTAAAATAAAGACAGTGAGACTTATTGGCAGGCAAAAGGGTCAGCTTTGTTTAAAATGTGTTTATGGGGAAAGGGTATGGTGGCAAAGAAAAAGCGACCCTACATTCAGATTATCTGAAATGGGACCAACTTCCAGCACATAGGGGGTCATTCTGAGTTGATCGATCGATAGCAGTTTTTAGTAGCCGTGCAAACGCTATGCCGACGCCCACTGGGAGTGTATTATAGCTTAGCAGAAGTGCAAACGGTTGTTTCGCAGAGCGCCTGCAAAATTTTTTGGTGTAGTTTCAGAGTAGCTCAAAACCTACTCAGCGCTTGCGATCACTTCAGACTACTCAGTTCCGGATTTGACGTCACACACCCGCCCAGCGTTCGCCCAGCCATGCCTGCGTTTTCCCTGGCACGCCTGCCTTTTTCCTAACACTCCCTGAAAACGGTCAGTTGCCACCCAGAAACGCCCACTTCATGTCAATCACTCTGCGGCAACCAGTGCGACTGAAATGCATCGCTAGACCCTGTGCAAAACTGCATCGGTCGTTGTCCCCGTACATCGCGCGTGCACATTGCGCCGCATACGCATGCGCAGAACTGCCATTTTTTAGCCTGATCGCTGCGCTGCAAACAAATGCAGCTAGTGATCAACTCGGAATGACCCCCTTAGGGCCTAATTCAGAGTTGATCGCAGCAGCAAATTTGTTAGCAGTTGGGCAAAACCATGTGCCAGGGCCGGCTCCAGGCCTACTAGCACCCTGAGCGAGAAAATTTAAAAGTGCCCCCCCCCACCATGCGCGCGCCCGCTCCTGGAAAGTGGGTGTGGCCTCCTGAAAAAGTGGGCGTGGTCTCGCCCCCCAGCAGTGCCAGCTACACATGACATGCCCTCCGGCAGTGCCAGCTACACGTGACATGACTCCCAGCAGTGCCAGCTACACATGATAGTGTTCACTTTTTAGGGCAGGTTGCTGATCACAGGGAGGGCACATTTTTAAGTTAGGTGGGCAAAATGATGTACATATTGGAGGTCATTCCGAGTTGTTCGCTCGCAAGGCGATTTTAGCAGAGTTGCTCACGCTAAGCCGCCGCCTACTGGGAGTGAATCTTAGCATCTTAAAATTGCGAACGATGTATTCGCAATATTGCGATTACACACCTCGTAGCAGTTTCTGAGTAGCTTCAGACTTACTCGGCATCTGCGATCAGTTCAGTGCTTGTCGTTCCTGGTTTGACGTCACAAACACTCCCAGCGTTCGCCCAGACACTCCTCCGTTTCTCCGGCCACTCCTGCGTTTTTTCCGGAAACGGTAGCGTTTTTTCCCACACGCCCATAAAACGGCCTTTTTCCGCCCAGTAACACCCATTTCCTGTCAATCACATTACGATCGCCAGACCAATGAAAAAGCCGTGAGTAAAATTACTAAGTGCATAGCAAATTTACTTGGCGCAGTCGCAGTGCGGACATTGCGCATGCGCATTAAGCGGAAAATCGCTGCGATGCGAAGATTTTTACCGAGCGAACAACTCGGAATGAGGGCCATTGTAATGCTTGTTGTTCCCATTTCCACATGCTAAAGCATGGACAGTGCGCGCCGAAGGCGCGCAGCAAAAATTTAGGGGAGTTACTTCGTGGGGAAGGTGCGTAGCCACATTATAGTGGCAATTCACATTACACCACACAGTAGTGCAGCTAATACACATTGCACCAGGTAGAACCTCCTATAAGAGCACGTTAGACACATTGCGCCAGGTAGAGCACTGAGACACACTGCCCAGCCCACACTGCCCAGCCACAGACGCCTAGCGGGAACACTACATGATATGCCCCCCAGCAGTGCCAGCTACACATGACATGCCCCCCAGCAGTGGCAGCTACACGTGACATGCCCCCCAGCAGTGCCAGCTACATAAATGGCCACACAGTTCCAGATGGATAAATGCCCCCACAGCGCAGATATGCCCCCACAGTGCCAGATACATTAATGCCCTCACAGTGCAAGATATGCCCCCACAGTGCAAGAAATGCCCCCACAGTGCAAGAAATGCCCCTACGGCGCCAGATACATAAATGCCCCCACGGTGCCAGATACATAAATGCCCCCACGGTGCCAGATACATAAATGCCCCCACGGTGCCAGATACATAAATGCCCCCATGGTGTCTGATACATAAATGCCCCCACAGTGCCTGATACATAAATGCCCCCACAGAGCCAGATATGCCCCCACAGAGCCAGAAAAATGCCCCCACAGTGCCAGATAAATACCCCCACAGTGCCAGATAAATGCCCCCACAGTGCCAGAAATGCCCCCACAGTGCCAGAAATGCCCCCACAGTGCCAGATATGCCCCCCACAGTGCCAGATATGCCACCCACAGTGCCAGATATGCCCCCACAGTGCCAGATATGCCCCCACAGAGCCAGATATGCCCCCACAGTGCCAGATATGCCCCCACAGTGCCAGAAATGCCCCTCACAGTGCCAGATATGCCACCCACAGTGCCAGATATGCCACCCACAGTGCCAGATATGCCCCCACAGAACCAGATATGCCCCCACAGTGCCAGATATGCCCCCACAGTGCCAGATATGCCCCCACAGTGCCAGAAATGCCCCCCACAGTGCCAGATATGCCACCCACAGAGCCAGATATGCCCCCACAGTGCCAGATATGCCCGCACAGTGCCAGAAATGCCCCCCACAGTGCCAGATATGCCACCCACAGTGCCAGATATGCCCCCACAGAACCAGATATGCCCCCACAGAGCCAGATATGCAATGCCCCCCACAGTGCCAGAAATGCCCCCCCCCCATAGCCAGAAATGCCCCCACAGTGCGGATCCCCCCAATACCTGCGGCGCTGCTGGGGAGGAGTACTGCTGCTGTCCGCCTGTCCGAGTGTGCTGGCGAGCGGGCGGGAGTGCTGGCGGGCGGGCGGCCGGCGAGTCAGAGTGAGCCTGGGTCCGGGTGGCCACTTGTGTGCACTATGGCGCCGGCGTCTGACGTTAGACACCGGCGCCGCGCAGCGCGCATAGTGCACAGTGCACACGGGCCAATGCTGCACACACAGGGCCGGCTCCAGCATCGAATATGGCGGCGCCAGCGCGCGGCGCCCATTAAGGGTGGCGCCCTGCGCGGCCGCTCTATTCGAACATGCCTAGAGCCGGCCCTGCCATGTGCACTACAGGGGGGGCAGATATAACACGTGCAGAGAGAGTTAGATTTGGGTGGGGTGTGTTCAAACCTAAATCTAAACTGCAGTGTAAAAATAAAGCAGCCAATATTTTCCCTGCACAGAAACAAAATAACCCACCCAAATCTAACTCTCTCTGCACGTTATATCTGCCCCCTGCAGTGCATATGGTTTTGCCAAACTGCTAACAAATTTGCTGCTGCGATCAACTCTGAATTACCCCCATAGTAAATAATACACAGATACTAGATGAGACCAACTGCCTACAAAAGAGCCACTGCTACCATTCTGGGCAGCACAGATGGTATAATGGTTAGCATTACTGCCTGCAATGAGGTCATGGGTTCAATTCCTATCATGGCATACCTCCCAACTTTGTTCTTTTGTGGAGCAGGACACTCGCGTGGCTTCGCCGCGCGCGCTCCTGAAAAGGGGGTGTGGCCTATTAAAAGGGGGCGTGACTTTGCAGGAGGACCCGCGATCGCGAGCCACGCCCCGTTTTCGTCACTGAGGGGGCATACCCAGCGCTCTGTGAGCCGCTGGCATGCTCCCTCTCCCTCTGACTCCCCTGAATAGACGCTGTGCGCTGTGCACAGCGTCTATTCACCGCTGCTCTGCTAAGCAGAGCAGCGATTGACAGAGCCTCCCAACTGACCCCCCCACCGCGGGACACTGTGGCCCGCGGGTGGGACAGCGGGACAGTCCCCAAAAAACGTGACTGTCCCGCGAAAATCGGGACAGTTGGGAGGTATGTCATGGTCCTTACTGTGTGGAATTTGCATATTCTCCCCATGCTTGCATTAGTTTCCTTAGGGTACTCCAGTTTCCACCCAGAATCTAAAAATATAATAGTAGGTTATTTGGCTCCAAAGTAAATTAAACCAAGCATGAATGTGTGTATGTAGATGTGGTAGAAAACATACATTGTAGATTTTGGTGGATTTGGTTCTCAGAGAACCGAACCCCCCCCCCCCCCCCCCGAACTTCACGATCCGAGCAGGGAACCGAGTCCGGCTCGGGACATCCCACCAGACTCAGATCCCAGAATGATGAAAAACGTCATTATCGTCCCACTGTCGGATTCTCGCGGGATTTGGATTCCATATAAATAGCTGCACGTTGCCGCCATTTTCACTCGGGACTTGGAGAGTGAGGGAAACAGACCTCTGTCTCTCTCTGTGGGTGGTGGTGTCGGGTGAGGTCTGTTAGTTCTCTAGGGGTGCTGTCCTGTCATTGTGCTGTCCTGTGCTGTTAGAGGTGCTGTCCTGTCTCTGGTGTCTTGTGCTGTTAGGGGTGCTGCAGCTGTACATGGGTGTTTCTGTCCTGGCTGTCACTGTACTGTACAGGGGCACTGTCCTGTATGCTGTGAAAATACAGGGGTGCTGGTCCTGTCCTGTATGCTGTAAAAAATCAGGGGTGCTGTGAAAACAAATGTACACTGGCCCTGTCTTGTATGCTGTAAAAATTCAGAGGTGTTGTTCAAATACAGGGGTGCTGGCCCTGTCCTGTATGCTATAAAAATACAAGGGTGCTGTTGTTAAAATAAAAGTACACTGGCCCTGTCTTGCATACTGTAAAATAACAGGGGTGTTGTTCAAATACAGAGGTGCTGGCCTGACCTGTATGCTGTTTTTAAAATAAAAGTACACTGGCCCTGTCCTGTATGCTTTAAAAATACAGGGGTGCTGTTGTTAAAATAAAATTACACTGGCCCTGTCTTGTATCCTGTAAAATTACAGGAGTGTTGTTCAAATACAGGGGTTCTGGCCCTGTCCTGTATGCTGTAAAAATACAGGGGTGCTGTTGTTAAAATAAAAGTACCCTGGCCCTGTCCTGTATGCTGTAAAAATACAGGGGTGTTGCTGTTAAAATAAAATGACACTGGCACTGTCTTGTATACTGTAAAATTCCAGGGGTGCTGTTGAAATACAGGGGTGCTGGCCTTGTCCTGTATGCTGTAAAAAAACAGGGGTGCTGTTGTTAAAATAAAATTACACTGGCCCTGTCTTGTATACTATAAAATTAGAGGGGTGCTGTTCAAATATAAGGGTGCTAGTCCTGTCCTGTATGCTGTAAAAATACAGGGGTGATGTTGTTAAAATAAAAGTACACAGGCCTTGTCTTGTATGTTGTAAAAATACAGGGGTGCTGTGAAAATAAAGGGGCACTGTTCTGTGTGCTATAGTAATAAAGGGGTGCTGTCCTGTGAAATGGAGAACAAAAATTTGGAGGAAAAAATAGTGAAAGATCAGGAACCACATCTAGTTCCTATTACTAGTGCTGAAGCTGCTGCTGCCACCAGTCATTACATTGACGATGCAATCCCATCAACGTCGTCTGTTAAGGCCGATGCCCAATGTCATAGAGGGCATGTAAAATCCAAGAAGCAAAAATTAATAATCATAAAAAAAAGAAATTATCTGATAAGAAACGTAAAATTGGCAATATGCCACTCACGACACGAAGTGGCAAGGAAAGGCTAAGGCCTTGGCCTATGTTCATGACTGGTGGTTCAGCTTCTCATAAGGATAGAAGCCCTCCTCCATCTTGAAAAATGTAAAAAATTAAGCTTGTTAAAGCGCAGGAAAAAACAACTGAGCATTCAGAGATATCACAAATCCCCAAGGAGAGTCCAAGTGTGTCCATGGTTGCGATGTCTAGGCCTGACCTTCCCAAGACTGTATGGGAAGAGGAGACCCCTACCGTCATTTGCACGCCCCCTGCAAGTGCTGGGAGGAGCACCCACAGTCCAGTTGCTGATATTGAGATTGAGGATGTCACTGTAGAAGTACACCAGGATGAGGAAGATATTGGTGTAGGTGGCGCTGAGAAGGAAGTTGATGATGAGGATTCTGATGGTGATGTGGTTTGTTTGAATAAGGCACCAGTGGAGACAGTTGTTGGCCATGGCTTGAAAAAGCCCATTGTCATGCCTGGGCAAAATATAAAAAAAGCCACCTCTTTGGTGTGGAATTATTTCTCCACAAATCCAGACAACAGGTGTCATGCCATGTGTTGCCTTTGTCAATCAATAATAAGTAGGGGTAAGGATGTTAACCACCTAGGAACATCCTCCCTTATACCTCACCTGCAGAGCATTCATCAGAAGTCATTGTCAAGTTCAGAAACTTTGGGTAATAGCCTAAGAAGTCCACTGACACCTAAATCCCTTCTTCCTGTTGTACCGAAACTCCTTCAACCCACACCACCAACTCCCTCAACATCAATTTCCTCCTCAGTCAGGAACGTAAGTAGTCTTGCAGGCCATGTCACTGGCATGACTGACAAGTCCTCTCCTATCCAGGATCCTTGAGTGGTACACCTACTGTTGCTGCTGCCACTACTGTTGTTGCTGCTGGGAGTCGATCATCATCCCAGAGAGGAAGTCGGAAGACCACTTGTAATACTTCAACTAAGCAATTGACTGTCCAACAGTCCTTTGCGAGAAAGATGAAATATGACAACAGTCACCGTGTTGCAAAGCGGATCTTCTGAGGCCATAACAACTATGCTGGTATTATATGTGCGTCTGGTATCCGCAATTAGTGCAGTGGGATTTAGACAGTTGATGGACATACTGTGTCCCTGGTACCAAATCCCGTCTAGATTCCACTTCACTAGGCAAGCGATCCCCGAACTGTACAGGGACACTAAGAAAAGTGTCCTTAGAGTCCTGAAAAATGCAGTTTTACCCACTGTCCACTTAACCATGGACATGTGGACAAGTGGAGCAGGGCAGCCTAAGGACTACATGACTGTAACAGCCCACTGGGGAGTAATGCCTTCCGCAGCAACAACAGCAGTGGCAGCAGCATATCACAAATGCCAACTCGTTCCTAGGCAGGCTACGCTGTGTATCAACAGTTTCCATAATAAGCACACCGCTGACAACCTCTTACCTCTTACGGAAACTGAGGGACATCATCGCATAATGGCTTACCCCACTTTCTAGGGATTTGTCATATCTGACACTAATATTGTGCGTGCATTACATTTGGGCAAATTCCAGCACGTCCCATGTTTTGCACACACAATTAATTTGGTGGTGCAGAATTTTTTGAAAAACAACAGGGGCATGCAGGGGATGCTGTCGGTGGCCCGAAAAAATTGCTGCCCACTTTTGACATTCAGTGACTGCGTGCCGAAGACTGGAGCACCAGCAAACACTCTTGAACCTGCCCTGCCATCACATGAAGCATGAGGTAGTAACGAGGTGGAATTCAACCCTCTATATGCTTCAGAGGATGGAGGAGCAGCAAAAGGCCATTCAAGCCTACAGTGGGGATCGAAAGTTTGGGCACCCCACGCAAAAAATTCATTTTAATGTGCAAAAAGAAGCCAAGGAAAGATGGAAAAATCTCCAAAAGGCATCAAATTACAGATTAGACATTCTTATAACATGTCAAAAAAAGTTTGATTTTATTTCCATCATTTACACTTTCAATAGAACAGAAAACAAAAAATGGCATCTGCAAAAGTTTGGGCACCCTGCAGAGTTAATACCTTGTACTGCCCCCTTTGGCAAGTATCACAGCTTGTAAATGCTTTTTGTAGCCAGCTAAGAGTCTTTCAATTCTTGTTTGAGGTATCTTCGCCCATTCTTCCTTACAAAAGTCTTCCAGTTCTTTGAGATTTCTGGGCTGTCTGTGACGCACTGCTCTTTTAAGGTCTATCCATAGATTTTCAATTATGTTGAGGTCAGGAGATTGTGAAGGCCATGGCAAAACCTTCAGTTTACGCCTCTTGATGTAATCCACCGTGGATTTTGAGGTGTGCTTAGGATCATTATCCATTTGTAGAAGCCAGCCTGTCACAACTGAGGGCCTGAGCTGACGGGAGGCAGCCTCAGTTGTAGGGGCTGAGATGTAATGGAACCTGGGAGGTTGTATCAGACCCCTAGACATGTAAGTAACATGTAGAATAACTGCCCGAAGGCGTGACCACGACAACCAGGATAAAAGTCAATGATGTTTATTATGACAAACTCCGTAACACAGCAGCAGTAAAAGGAAAAATAAAAGTCAACAGAGGATAAATACAATTCCTGGGTACTACAGGGTGGCAAGGGCCACAGGCACTGGTAGTGTGAGACAGTTCTTATAATCTTCTAGTTGGAAAGTCCTTACCAGGCCTGACTGTAGCAATGGAGAGAACCCAGGATCGTACCAGCTGATGTTCCAGGAAAGGCTGGGCTGCTGAAGGTAAAACGGCTGCTGTGGATACTGGCTGGAACCAGACTGTTGTTGGTACGGAGTGGATACTGGCTGGAACCAGTTAAATAATAAACGAACTTGAGAGCGATGAAATAATAATGAAGTTTGGAGTTTGAGAGCGGTGAAATAATAAATACCGGTGGAGAGTGGTAAACTGCAGAAAAGGACACCGGCCCTTTAAGAGAAGCTATACACTGCTGGAAGCTGGGCTGGAAGCAGGTGATTGTTTGAGAGCGGTGAAATAATAATACCGGTGGAGAGTGGTAAACTGCAGAAAGGACACCGGCCCTTTAAGAGAAGCTGTACACTGCTGGAAGCTGGGCTGGAAGCAGGTGATTGTTGTAGCTGGAAACAGGTGAGTCCAGAATGGATCGGACAGTCAGGCTACACCGCAGATGGAATGCTGGTGCGGGTCTCTATAGCAGAAGTCTGGAGACAGGAGCTGGAACCTGGAAGACAACCACAGGAGAGAGACAAACTGGAACTAGGTTAGACAACCAAAGCACTGACGCCTTCCTTGCTCAGGCACAGCATACTTATACCTGCAGCAAGGAAGGGGTTGGCTAGGCAATTATGCAAATCAACAATACAGACAGCAGATTGGTGGAAATAATCAGATGACAAAATCCAAGATGGCTGCGCCCATGCAGACACTTGGAGGGAAGTTTGGTTTGTAATCCATGTGAGAATTGAAACAGTAATGGCGACGCCGGCCACAGGAGACAGGAGACGCCAGACTGACAAGCGCACATTTAACCACGCGGGCACAGTGGAGGCCGCGGCTGATGAAATCACCACTCTGACATTCTGCATGTGGAAACTCAGGAACAGCGGGATCCGGTCCTGGAATGCTGAGCCAGCCTTAGGAGGCATCTGAAGGGTAAGTAATGGCGTCCAGATACCCGGATCGTGACACAGCCTCTCTTTAAGCTTTCCTTACTCATCTGGACTTCACTCTCCAACTGGCCCGCAAAGCCTTTGACATCCTTTGGCATACTTTGGACTTCTCTCCCATCACTGGACTCATTCATCAAACCGGTTTAATCTACCCCTACAGCTGCAAAACGGACTTGTTCCAACGCTGATGCTTACTAACGTGGGGATCTGGTAATTATTTACCTATTACAGTGAATGCACAAGGAGAGGGTGTCCTAGCCTTTAGGAATGGACAATTTCAAGATAGGAGAATGTGAAATCCATGAAATTTTAATCAGATAAGACATTACCAAGTTTTATCGCCACCTTGTGGCAACAGGAATTCCTTCTTTTTAGATTTGTTTACATGTGATATGTCAATAAATTGTTACTTTTTTACATAGAGCAAACCATCCTTATTATTATTTTATTTAATACTAATTAATTGGTTCAGCCAGCGCTGGTATACATTTTCTTTCTCTTTAACTTCAGCTTTTTCACAGATGGCATCAAGTTAGCGTCGAAAATTTGCTGGAATCTTATTGAATCCATTTTTCCTTCTACTCGTGAAATTTTCCCTGTGCCACTGGCTGCAATACAAACCCAAAGCATGATTGATCCACCCCCATGCTTAACAGTTGGACAGAGGTTCTTTTCATTAAATGCTGTGCCCTTCCTTCTCCAAACGTACCGTTGCTCATTCCGGCCAAAGAGATCTATTTTAACCTCATCGGTCCACAGAACTTTATTCCAAAATGCATCAGGCTTGCCTATATGTTCATTTGCAAACTTTAAACGCTGATTTTTGTGGTGAGGACGTAGAAGAGGTTTTCTTCTGATGACTCTTCCATGAAGACCATATTTGTACAAGTATCTCTTTATAGTGGAATAGTGTACCACAACTCCAGTGTCTGCCAGATCTTCCTGGAGGGATCGTGCAGTCAAACGTGGATTTTGACTTGTTTTTCTCACAATCCTGCGAGCTGTTCTGTCTGATATTTTTCTTGGTCTTCCTGATCTTCCTTTAACTTCCACTGTTCCTGATGACTGCCATTTCTTAATTACATTCCGAACAGAGGATATGGGCATCTGATAACGCTTTGCTATCTTCTTATAGCCTTCTCCTGCTTTGTGAACGTCAACTATTCTCAGTTTCAGTGTTCTACACAACTGCTTAGAGGAACCCATGGTGCTGATTGTTGGAGCAAGGTCAGATGAGTCTGGGCTTTTAAAACCTTTGAGATTGACATCCCCTGGTCTTTCCAGACGATGATTAAGAAAAATCCATGACACTGCCAGGTCTCAGCTGTCCTGAGGGGGCAGTACAAGGTATTAACTCTGCAGGGTGCCCAAACTTTTGCAGACACCATTTTTTGTTTTCTGTTCTTTTGATAGTGTAAATGATGGAAATAAAATCAAACTTTTTTTGACATGTTATAAGAATGTCTAATCTGTAATTTGATGCCTTTTGGAGATTTTTCCATCTTCCCTTGGCTTCTTTTTGCAGATTAAAATGATTTTTTGCCTCGGGTGCCCAAACTTTCGATCCCCACTGTATATATCCACCTATAATATAGGCAAAGAAGAGGGAATGCACCTGACTCAAGCGCAGTGGAGAATGATTTCCATTTTGTGCAAGGTTCTCCAACCCCTCAAACTTGCCATACGTGAAGTCAGTTCAGACACTGCCAGCCTGAGTCAGGTCATTCCCCTCATCAGGCTTTTGCATAAGCAGCTGGAGAAATTGAAGGAGGAGCTAAGATGGAGCGATTCCGCTAAGTATGTGGAACTTGTGGATGGAGACCTTCATTCGCTTTACCAGGATTCAAGGGTGGTCAATCTGTTGAAATCAGAGCACTATATTTTGGCCACTGTGCTTGATCCTAGGTTTAAAGCCTACGTTGAATCTCTCTTTCCGGCGGACACAAGTCTGCAGAGCTGCAAAGACCTGCTGGTGAGAATATTGTCAACTCAAGCGGAACATGACCTGTCAACAGCTCCTCCTTAATTTTCTCTGGCAACTGGGGCTGTGAGGAAAAGAATAAAATTTCCTAGCCCACTCATTGGCAGTGATGCAGGGCAGTCAGGAGCAAGTGTTGACATCTGGTCTGGACTGAAGGAGCTACCAACAGGTACTGACATGTCTACTGTCACTGCATATGATGCTGTCACCGTTGAAAGAATGGTGTAGGATTATATCGGTGACAGCATCCAAGAAGGCATGTCAGACAGTCAGTATGTATACTGGCAGGAAAAAGAGGCAATTTGGAGGCCCTTGCACAAACTGGCTTTATTTTACCTAAGTTGTCCCCCCTCCAGTGTGTACTCTGAAAGAGTGTTTAGTGCAGCCGGTAACCTTGTCAGCAATCGGCATAGGAGGTTACTTCCACAAAATATAGAGAAGATGATGTTCATCAAAATGATTTATAAATTCTTCCAGGAAGACCTTTACCAGAAAGTAAACTGGGACCTGTGATGGTGGAATCCAGTGGGGACGAATTAATACTCTGTGAGAATGAGGATGTAAACACTGAAAGGGTTAAGGAATCGGAGGATGAGGATGACATCTTGTAGAGCCAATTTGTGCAAGGAGAAATGAACTGCTTCTTTTTTGGTGGGGGCCCAAACAAACCAATAATTTCAGCCACAGTCTTGTGGCAGAACCTGTCGCTGAAATGATTGGTTTGATAAAGTGTGCATGTCCTGTTTATATAACATAAGGGTGGGTGGGAGGTCCAAAGGACAATTCCATCTTGCACCTCTTTTTTTTTTTTTGCATTATGTGCTCTTTGGGCCCTAGTTTTTAAAAGTGCCATCCCGTCACTGTAGTGCCACTCCTAGATGGGCCACGTGTTTGTGCCGCCCACTTGTGTCACTTAGCTTAGTCATCCAGCCACCTCTGTGCAACCTTTTGGCCTTAAAACAAAATTGTAAGGTGTGAGGTGTTCAGAATAGACTGGAAATGAGTGTAAATGAATGTTATTGAGGTTAATAATACCGTAGGAACTAAAAAATAATAATCAAAATTCTGTGATTTTAGCTGTTTTTATGTTTAGTTTAAAAAAAAAATCCTCATCCAAAATCAAAAGCCGAAAGGGTGGTTTTGGCAAAACCAATCCAGATCCAAAACAAGAATGGAGATCCAGATCCAAAACCAAAACCCAAAACCCAAAAACTTTCTGGTGCACATCTCTAATACATTGCAAGCTCTACTGGGGCAGGGACTGATGTGAATGGCCAAATATCCTCTGTAAAGTGCTGCAGAACATGTGTGCGCAACATAAATAACTGGTAATAAATAACTAAATAATAAATAAATTATTTCCAGCACAAAAAGCTGACAACCAAACAAACTGAAAAAGGGAGGGTGGTGATGACATCCAAATGAACACTAGGCCACACCCACAATATACACCACAAACATAGTAAGCCCATTCACAGGAACATACTATGGCCCTCATTCTGAGTTGATCGCACAAAGCTACTTTTTGCAGCCCGTGCGATCAACTAGTCGCTGCCTATGGGGGAGGGATTTTCTGCATAGCAAGGCGATGTCTTCAGCGTGACTGGTCCCGTAACTGATGTCAGACACCCGCCTTGCAAACGCCTGGACACGCCTGCGTTGGACTCACCACTCCCAGAAAACGGTGAGTATCCGCCCCGGAACGCCTTCCGCCTGTCAATCTTCTTGTGATCACCGCTGCGATGCGCAATACGGCTGCCACGCATGCGCAGTTCCGTCCCGATCACATGGCTGCGAAGAAGTGCAGCGTGTGATCGGGTCGGAGTGAGCCCCTATACTAGCCCAAACCCAGTAACAATTTAACTCCTGCTACTAAATGTATGCAGACACATCCTAGAGGTTTAAATTAGGACAGGACTATTAAATGCCTTCTGTCTCCATAACAGTATTGGCTTTACAACTTCACACATGATGGTAAAGCAACCATTAGGGAGTTTATACATTTCTGCAATGTCCTGCGCAGTCCTCAGACTTGATACTGACGCTGCTGCTCTTAGAACATGCAAGAAGACCTAAGAATTCTTTTTGAATCAAACAATACAAATGAAGAACATTCAAGGTGCTACGATTTTGCCAACTGAAAACTAAGAAAGTCCAAAATAAACTTCCCTCAGAAGTTATTCCCTATACAAGTGCAATTCATCAGTTCTCCATAATCATACATGTGAGCTAGCTCCATGATCACAAAAAACAAAGCTTTCCTTTATGGCAGACTTTTAATGGGATACGGTCGTTAGGTCGACACAGCTTAGGTCGACAATCATTAGGTCGACCACTGAAGGTCGACATGCATTAGGTTGACATGGTCAATAGGTCGACATGGTCACTAGGTCGACATGCACTAGGTCGACAGGTCAAAAGGTCTACATGATTTTTCCAAAAATGTGTTACTTTTTTGGATTTTTTCATACTTAACGATCCACGTGGACTACGATTGAAACGGAAACCTGTGCCGAGTGAAGTGGTAGCAGAGCGAGGCACCTTGCCCAAAGTTCACTCGCAATGCGAGGGGACACGGTGCACTAATTGGGGTTCCCCATCACTTTACGAAGAAAACTACGCCAAAAACAGTAAAAAAAAAACATGTCGACCATTTGACCTGTCGACCTAGTACATGTCGAACTAATGACCACATCGACCTATTGTCCCTGTCGACCTAATGCATGTCGACATTCCATGATTGACCTAATGACTGTCGACCTAAGTTGTGTCTATCCAACGACCCATACCCCTTTTAACTATGGTGGTGGTGTCTCCAAAATAGTTTATCCCAAAAAGGAAAATGATCTGGCTTAAAATGACACAAAGCAGAATCCGTAAAACAACTTAATGACAATGCAAACTAGAACCGTACAGTGGCCCTCATTCCGAGATGATCGTAGCTGTGCTAAATTTAGCACAGCTATGATCATTCACACTGACATGCAGGGGAACGCCCAGCACAGTGCTAGTCCGCCCCGCATGTCAGTGCCTTTGCATTTCAAGAGTAGCTCCCGACCAGCGCAGCCTTAGTGTGCTGGCCAGGAGCTACTCGTCGCTCCCCGGCCCGCAGCGGCTGCGTATGAAGTCACGCAGCGGCTGCGGGCCACTCCCCGCACAGTACGGCCATGCCTGCGTTGGCCAGACCGTGCCCACGAAACGCCATTCCGCAATTCCGCCCCCTCTCACCCAGCGACCGCCTCTCCCCGTCAATCAGGTAGAGGCGATCGCAGCCCAGCTACGGCCTTTGGCCGTCTGGCATGCGCCAGCGCACTACGGCATGCGCAGTGGGTACCTTTTCGTTCGGCTGCGATAAAAAGCAGCGAGCGAACGGGTCAGAATGACCCCCAGTGACAGCTCCTTTTTGAAGCCATGAGGAAGAGTTGTTTATGAGTCAAAAAACGCATTGGGACATGTGCATTTGTCTGTTTAAGTCTCCCACCTTCTAAAAGGAGCTGTCATGATACGATTCCAATTTGCATAACTGTACCTAAGAATGACAGGTAAACAAACTTTATTTACATTTATATTTTTGACTTAATTTTTAAATAAAAACTTTTGGCCTAGGGGTGCCATGAAAAATCTCTTAATTGAATCATAAGATGGAAGGAACAGAGGGGGATATGTACCTAACATTCTATAGAGCACAGGTGGAGAAGTTGCCCATAGCAACCAACAGATTCTAGCTATCAATTTATAGAATGTACTTCATAAATGATATCCATGTGCAACTTATAAACTAGTGCACCTTTGAAGGTTTGATATATCTCCCCTATTACAGTATTATCATCATTATTATTATTATTACTTTTGGTCAGTGTGCACTTATAGAAGTGCAACATTTTTCTCATTGTAAGTAACAGAGGGCCCGATTCAGATTTGTAAAGCAAAAATGCACACAACTGGGCAAAACCATGGGGGGTAATTCCAAGTTGATCGCAGCAGGAAAATTTTTAGCAATTGGGCAAAACCATGTGCACTGCAGGGGAGGGACAGATATAACATGTGCAGAGAGAGTTAGATTTGGGTGGGTTATTTTATTTCTGTGCAGGGTAAATACTGGCTGCTTTATTTTTACACTGCAATTTAGATTGCAGATTGAACACACCACACCCAAATCTAACTCTCTCTGCACATGTTATATCTGCCTCCCCTGCAGTGAACATGGTTTTGCCCAATTGCTAAAAAAATTCCTGCTGCGATCAACTTGGAATTACCCCCATGATCCGTTGCAGGTGAGGCAGATGTAACATGTGTAGAGAAGTTAGATTTGGATGGGGTGTGTTCAAACTGAAATCTAAGTTACAGTGTAAAAATAAAGCTCACATGTGTGGTCTACATGAAAAAGCAGCTAGTATTTACCCGGCACAGAAACAATATAATCCACCCAAATCTATATCTCTCTGTGGGGTATATGCAATTGCGGTCGAATTGCCGCAAATGTTGAAAAATGGGGCATTTTCGACACAAAAAAAAATTCGACAATGCAATACAGTACTTTTCGACAAAAAAACGGCCGTTTCAGATTCGACTTTTTGAAATTCGACAGTTGTCAAATTCGACATGTCTGCAATGGTAAAAATGCGGCTTTTCGACAAAAGTATATTCAATTGAAGAATGTCGATTCGACAACAGTGCTTTTCGACAGTCATTTCGTCAGTTTCAGTCCGCCTCATTTTGGTGGCGGAATCTAATAAATAATTTTAAAAACATGTTTTTTTTGTGTTTTTTTTGTTGCTAATAGCATATCTATTTATATTAGAAGGGATTATCTGCTTGGTTTGTCTATTAGGAGCCACAAGTATTATTTATATATTTTTTTAAAAGAATATATATATTTTTTTACTGACTAAAATAATATGAAGAGATCAGCGCATGTTTTTCAGTGGGAAGGGGTGGGAATGGGTTAAAAATCTTGAAAAAAAAGCGTGGGGTCCCCCCTCCTAAGCATAACCAGCATCGGGCTCTTTGAGCCGGTCCTGGTTGTAAAAATACGGGGGGGAAATTGACAGGGGATCCCCCATATTTTTACAACCAGCACCGGGCTCTGCATCCGGTCCTGGTGCAAAAAATACGGGGGACAAAAAGCGTAGGGGTCCCCCGTATTTTTAACACCAGCACCGGGCTCCACTAGTTGGAGAGATAATGCCACAGCCGGGGGACACTTTTATACCGGTCCCTGCGGCCGTGGCATTAAATCCCCAACTAGTCACCCCTGGCCGGGGTACCCTGGAGGAGTGGGGATCCCTTCAATCAAGGGGTCCCCCCTCCAGCCACCCAAGGGCCAGGGGTGAAGCCTGAGGCTGTCCCCCCCATCCAAGGGCTGCGGATGGGGGGCTGATAGCCTTGTGTCAAATAAAAGAATATTGTTTTTTGTAGCAGAACTACAAGTCCCAGCAAGCCTCCCCCGAAAGCTGGTACTTGGAGAACCACAAGTACCAGCATGCGGGGGGAAACGGGCCCGCTGGTACCTGTAGTTCTACTGCAAAAAATATATATAAAAAACAGTACACAGTCACCGTGAAAGTAAAACTTTATTACATACATGCATACCGACACACACATACTTACCTATGTTGACACGAGGCTCGGTCCACTTCTCCAAGTAGAATCCATGTGGTACCTGAAAATAAAATTATACTCACAACAATCCTGTGTAGCATCTGTCCTCTTCTCTTTATAATCCATGTACTTGGCAAAAAAACAAACAGCATTACCCGGACCATGCACTGAAAGGGGTCCCATGTTTACACATGGGACCCCTTTCCCCGAAGGCCGGGACCCCCCGTGACTCCTGTCACAGAGGGTCCCTTCAGCCAATCAGGTAGCGCCACATCGTTGCACTCTCCTGATTGGCTGTGCGCGTCTGAGCTATCAGACGGCACATAGCACAGCCGCTCCATTATCTTCAATGGTGGGAACTTTGCGGACGTGGCGCTCCCTAATTGGCTGAAGGGACCCTCTGTGACAGGAGTCACGGGGGGGTCCCGGCATTCGGGGAAAGGGGTCCCATGTGTAAACATGGGACCCCTTTCAGTGCGTGGTCCGGGTAAATGCGTTTTATTTTTTTGCCAAGTACGTGGATTACAAAAAAGAAGAGGACTGATCTACACTGGATTTTGGTGAGTATAATCTTATTTTCAGGTACACCGTGGATTCTACTTGGAAAAGTGGACATAGTCGGCATGTGAACATAGGTAAGTATGTGTGTGTCGGCATGCATGTATGTAATAAAGTTTTACTTTCACGGTGTGCGTGTACTGTTTTTGTTTTGGTATTTTTTTTGCAGTAGAACTACAGGTACCAGCGGGCCCGTTTTCCCCCGCATGCTGGTACTTGTGGTTCTCCAAGTACCAGCTTGCGGGGGAGGCTTGCTGGGACTTGTAGTTCTGCTACAAAAAAACAATATTCTTTTATTTGACACAAGGCTATCAGCACCCCATCCGCAGCCCTTGGATGGGGGGGACAGCCTCGGGCTTCACCCCTGGCCCTTGGGTGGCTGGAGGGGGGGACCCCTTGATTTAAGGGGTCCCCACTCCTCCAGGGTACCCCAGCCAGGGGTGACTAGTTAGTGATTTAATGCCACGTCCGCAGGGACCGATATAAAATTGTCCGCCGGCTGTGGCATTATCTCTCTGACTAGTGTAGCCCGGTGCTGGTGTTAAAAATACGGGGGACCCCTACGCTTTTTGTCCCCCGTATTTTTTGCACCAGGACCGGACGCAGAGCCCGGTGCTGGTTGTAAAAATACGGGGGATCCCCTGTCAATTTTTTCCCCGTATTTTTACAACCAGGACCGGCTCAAAGAGCCCGAGGCTGGTTATGCTTAGGAGGGGGGACCCCACGCAATTTTTTTCTGGGTTTTTTAAACACTATTGTGCCGTCCAAAAAGTCGAATCCAGGACGCACACTATCCGTCAATTGGTCCGTGTTTCGACAGCAGGACTGTCAAATCCGTTTTTTATTGAATATGTCGAATTCGGGTCCCGGCGGGAGGGTATGTGACTGTCGAATTGTGTCGAATTTAAAAACGGTCGAATTCCAGCCGGAATTCGACCGCAATTGCATATACCCCACAGTACATCTTACATCTGCCCCACCGGTAATGCAACATGGTTTTGCCCATTTGTGTGCCTTTTTTCGCTTTGCTTCCAAAACTGAATCAGGCCCAGAATTAACCTTTTGCTACTTGAGACCAGCTGTAGAATGGAAGTTACTTTGTAAAGTAAGTTCTGAATCCCTCCTAGATTGATCTTTCCTTTATTTTTAAAATGGCTATTATTTAAGAGGCAAAACCAGGTTGGTGAAGCATTTTAAAGGATTGCTACTTTCAAGAAACAGGCAAAGTCTGTGGGATCTCACAGGCTATAACATTAGCATTTTACTCTGGGGGTCATTCAGATTTGATCGCTGCTGTGCGTTTTCGCACAGCGGGCGATCAGGTCCTAACTGCGTGTGCGTATGCACTGCAATGCGCATGCGCGCCAGACAACAACAACAACAGGTATCACCGGTCAGGGATGGTTCTAAAATTCCATTTGCACGGGCGTTCGCAAGGTAATTGGCAGGAGGAAGCCGCTTGTGGGTGGTAACTGACCGTTTACTGGGAGTGTTCGGAAAACGCAGGCGTGCCCAAGCGTTTTCAGGGATGGTGTCTGACGTCAGCTCTGGCCCCGATCAGCCTCATGTGATTGCACTGTAGGAGTAAGTCCTGGGCTATGCAGAGACTGCACAAAGTGGATTTTAGCAGTCCAGCGCACACATAGTATCGTACACTTGCAGAGTGAATATACACTCCCCCTTGGAGGCAGCGACTATCTGAACGAAGGACAGCAAAATTAGCAGGCCAGCGATCAGCTCTGAATGACCCCCTCTGCTTGTAGTAAAGAATTTCCCAGATGCCTCAGCTCCTCACATCAGGTGGCGCTATTTATTTGTCCTGGGCAAATAACCCACTGTTATTACTGAAAACTGGTGTATTTGGTTTGCACAGAAATAGCACCTGTGACATACTGTAATAAAAGAGCATTTGTTCTATATGTCTTCATGACTGAATTAAGGACTTTATCATGCCACCACTTTAATATGTGTGAATGGTAGTAAAGGCATAGAAACGTGCTGTATCAGACTTTTGTAAATATTAAAAATCAAAAAAGTGTATACCTTTATTGCTGCACTATATACCCCTTTCAGACTGCCTGAAGAGGGTCGCACCCGGGAGCCTGACAGGGAGTTCCCAGTGTGCGACCCACCTCAGGCGCTTGGAGATCATATTATGTCCAAGCGCAGCCCGTACACACACACAGAGAACGGGAAACGGGTCGCATTGACCTGGCTGCCGTTCTCACCGCACAGTGAGCAAGGTGGAACATGAGTTCAACCCTGCTTGCGACCAGGGTTGAAATAATGGGTCGCTCAACCTGGTATTTCAACCCTTACACCTTTCAGACAGCACATGAACATGGATTATGTGCGCTCATGTGCGCTCATGTGCCAATAACTCGTGTTCATAGGTGACGGTCTGAAAGGGGTATATCTGAGTCAAGCCTAGAAGCAAATTTGTATACAGGGGCATTTGGATTGTATTGAAATGCCAACCAGCAGCTCTGCGAGTCCCAGTACAAAGATGTAGCGTCTGTGGTAGATCAGCTGATAATCCCTATGTAGCCCTATAGTCGCGCAGTGTGGCCACAGGAAGTAAGACGTCTGAGCCATAGCAGCTGCATACGGGACCGCAGTCGCAGGCTGAGACATGCCCCAAAAATGGCCCTGACACGCCTGTGCTACCGCTCCACATCATTGCCCCCAAACAGTCCCTGACTGTTAATCCCTTTGCAAATAAATCCTCTCTGCGCCACATGTGCAATGCAACATTGACGCATGGGCAGTTGGCCGATAATTGCTCAGTTGCGTTAAGATCAGGTTAGCGTCCATCTCTGAATAAGGCATACCTCTCAACATTGGGAGAAGTGGAAGAGGGACACTTTGGCGTGGTCCGCGTCCGCCCATTTTTCGACACTATGGGGGCATGGCCAGCACTATATTCACCGCTGCTCTGACCAGTGACTGACAGGAGCCTCCCAACTGCCCCCCCAACCCAACAGCGAGACACTGTGGCCCGCGGGTGGGACAGCGGGATAGTCCCAAAAAACGAGACTGTCCCATGAAAATCGGGACAGTTGGGAAGTATGAATAAGGCCCAGTTTAAGTAAGCCTGAAAATGGGGCTTGTAGCTAAGTAACTGTAACGGTGTTCTTATGCATTTGCCCATTTTTTTACTTTATATGTCTTTAAAATTATATATTTATTACAATACAGTATTAGTAATCAGTTGTTTTTTAGATTTTTACATTGAAATGTTAAAATAATGTGACAACTAATGCACAAGCATACATTTTCCTGCAATATGTATCTACAACATACAATTATTTTTTTGTTAGTCCACATTGAAATTAAAGTTATTGTTCAGTATTAAAATATATTCATGCATTTGAATATTGCACATACAAATCAATATTAGTGGCACCTCGTATTATGAAGTGGAATGAGTTTACAAAAGCCATGAAATAAAGCCTTAAAATTGCCATCTAATAAACATACGTTAATAAAGTAGATTAATCGACATGCCCCTTTAAGCTGCCAGTGAATACCGAACAACTGCCTCTTTGACCTCTAACCCTCCTGCTGTGCACCAGTAGCAGGTGCCAGCTGCACAGAAATTACCTCGGAGTTCTCTTAAAGTGGCATTTCTCTTCCCTTGCTTTTTGACCAGCAGCTGACCTGCTAGCAATTGTTTCTTAGTTGGCCTGAAGGCTACATAAACCAGCAAGGGATAAACAAAGGCATGTATCTACCAGCTGCCTAGCCTCCAGATATGCTAGCTTTTAGGGGATATCCTTAGCCATTTATAGTCAGAAATATTTCCCATGTATGTTTTTTTATACATTCATATATGCTTGTATGTTGAAGAGCGTAATGTTTCACGCTGTCTTGTAAACGATATATCATACATGATTCAAGAAAATAAACAATGTCAAAGTTTTCTACTGCTGAACATTATTCATTAATTATCCATGGTGTCACATAATTAGGTTTACACCAATGATGCTGCAGGAGTTTGTTGGACGTATTATTACTTTGTGTGTTGGTGCAGGCAGGCTTCATGAAAGACCTGGTGGGTGTATAGAGGCAGTGCAGTGATAGCAGGCTATGTACAGGGGTTGGTGTATCAAATAGTGAAAAGAGAGGAGAAGTGGTGAAGTTGCCCATAGCAACCAAACAACACCAGTTTGCATAGCATTTCTTATATGAATTTGCCTCTACACACAGAAAAGTTGAAAAAACAAGCAGATCATGGGAAAAATGTTGAAACTGGAAAGTGCTAATACGCTAGTCCATATTGGTGTTTGTGCCTGCATGGCGCCGTCTTGTCACTGTGTTAAAGCACCAAAGTGGGAGATGGACGTCTTCCACTTAGCTCAGACCCTGCAAATTAACACTGACCCATGATGCTTGCATCCTGCACTGCTGCCCACACAGGGCTGGACTGCCCATCTGGCACATCTGGCAAGTGTCAGAAGGGCCAATGGGCCGGTCCGATCCCACAGAGAGCTGGGAAGGCCTTATGCAGTGCTCATCTCCGCCCCAGCAAATGTAGCCATGGAAATGGGGGTGTGCCATGAGTCCACGCCCCTTTGACTCATGGCACGCCCCCGTACATCGTGACGGCGCGCTCCCCGTGACGTGCGTGTTCCCCCGTGATGTGCGCGCGCGCCTTCAGTGCACGGTTGCTTTCACAAGTGCCCGGGACAAGACGGAGGCCCAGTCCATCCCTGTACCCACAAACAGTCACCAGTTGGTGATCTGTATGCTCTGTTCAACTCTGCTCCATGCTGAATGTCTGTATAAGCATAACTGTGAGTGCAGCTGTACAAGTCACATTAACGCTGCATAAACCACACCATTGGACTGTTCACTGACACCAATGTATATCCGCTGATGTGTATATACACTCTGCCAAACCACGGCCAGTTGTTCACACATATTCCAACAGGAAACACATATAAGCCTGACAAAGGCCCTCATTCAGCATGGATTACATTTGCAAAGCTGCCCACAGCAGCTTTGCAAATGCAGCCATAATAATGCAAATGCAGTAGGAGGTGCCCCCCGTTTCCAGCAAGGCCATCCGCCCCCACCCCGTTCCTCCCACGAATGCCTCTGCCTGTCAATCATGCATAGGTGTTCTGAATACTGCGATGCGATTGCAGGACCCATTCTGCACATGTGCAGAACGGTTCCTGCGCATGTACAGTTTCTCGATTATCATGAAACTGTGTTTAGGATTGCATAAGCGATCCAAGCTGAATTAGCCCCAAAGTTGGATTATTTGCAAATAGCAGATTTTGGCGATAGACAACAGTACTAGTGAAGCACTTGTGAGTGATTGCTTGCAGCCGCTCTCCGGACACTCTTTTTTATGTATATTTTGATTTTGTTTGTTAATTTACATAAGATGGGGAATTGTTTCTGCTGTATAACTGAGGTTTTTGTAGTTTATTTGATACCTAATAGTGAATGTGTTTGGTGCACTTGAAATAAATGGTTTACAACTAGAGCACAAGTGGCACATAAGTGCCTATAACATATAATTGGGCTGGTGTAAATAGAGCCCTTTGGTATAACTGCCTATTGGAATGAAGTTATACTTATGTTAGGAAACATGCAAATTTTTTTAAGCTTAATTTTGCTACCAATTTTGCATCAGCCACATTTACTTTACAAGAACCATCACATTTTCACTAATTATCTGCAGGCTCCATAAATGTCAGCTCAAGAGCCAACACACACGGGGGTATATTTACGAAGATTCGTGTTTTGGCCGTTTTGAAGGGTGTTTGGACTCGAATGGTATTGGGTGCATTTTACTGCAACTTTTTGAATCCTGATACGATCATTCACTAAGCTGCCGAGTTTTGCACAATCGTTTTTTCCGATGTCGATGTGATTCGTAATATCAGGCAGTGTTTACGGGAGTGATGAGTAAAACACTGCCTGACAAAACACAAGGAAACCCGGCCGGATCTGTGAGATCCGTGCAGGGCTTCATTGTGTACATTAAAAAGTTGATTAAAGTCTTAAAAAATCTGAAAAAAATTGCGTGGGGTCCCCCCTCCTAAGCATCACCAGCCTCGGGCTCTTTGAGCCGGTCCTGGTTGAAAAAATATGGGGGAAAAAATGACAGGGGTTCCCCCATATTTCATCAACCAGCACCTGGCTCTGCGCCTGGTCCTGGTTCCAAAAATACGGGGGACAAAAAGCGTAGGGGTCCCCCATATTTTTGAAACCAGCACTGGGCTCCACTAGCCAGGTACATAATGCCACAGCCGGGGGACACTTTTATACTGGTCCCTGCGGCCCTGGCATTACATACCCAACTAGTCACCCATGGCCGGGGTACCCTGGAGGAGTGAGAACCCCTTAAATCAAGGGGTCCCCCCCTCCAGCCACCCAAGGGCCAGGGGTGAAGCCCGAGGCAGTCACCCCCATCCAAGGGCGGCAGATGGGGGGCTGATAGCCTTTTGAAAAAACGTGAATATTGTTTTTAGTAGCAGTACTACAAGTCCCAGCAAGCCTCCCCCGCAAGCTGGTACTTGGAGAACCACAAGTACCAGCATGCGGTGGAAAACCAAGCCCGCTGGTACCTATAGTACTACTACTAAAAAAATACCCCCCAAAAAACAGGGCACACACACCGTGAAAGTATAAGTTTATTACATACATGCACACCTCCATACATACATACATACTTACCTAAGTTCACATGAGGCTCGGTCCTCTTCTCCATGTAGAATCCTTGGGGTACCTGTGAAAAAAATTATACTCACATAATCCAGTGTAGAATCAGGCCTTTGTATAATCCACGTACTTGGCAAAATAATAAAACGGAAACCCGACCACGCACTTAAAGGGGTCCCATGTTTACACATGGGATCCCTTTCCCCGACTGCCAGGACCCTCCCTGACTCCTGTCAAAGAGGGTCCCTTCAGCCAATCAGGGAGCGCCACGTCGTGGCACTCTCCTGATTGGCTGTGTGCTCCTGTAGTGTCTGGTGCTGGTTGATGAAATATGGGGGAACCCCTGTCATTTTTTCCCCCATATTTTTTCAACCAGGACCGGCTCAAAGAGCCCGAGGCTGGTTATGCTTAGGAGGGGGAACCCCGCGCAATTTTTTTTTCATTTTTTACACTAAACAGACCCTTTCCCATAGATAACCATGCACAGATCTCACTGATCCGTGCATGGTTATCCAAACTCGACTGGAAAAAGCAGGTCTATTTTTTTGCTGCTTTTTTAACGAATCGGAAAAAAACAGACCCGCACTTGAGCACTCAGGAACTAACACCCAAATACGAATGAATAGTGAATGCCCGTATTGTATGAAATAACAGCCGTGTTTGACCGATGGTCTATTCATTCGTATTTCGGAACTTTGCAAATCAAACCATTACGAATAGTCCAAACACTGCCGAGATTGGTGCTTAGTGAATTCCCGGATTGGGATTTAGAAAAAAAAAACACAAATCGGACAAACTCGAATTCTTAGTAAATATTGGCCACGGTCTAAAAGCCAGAGTGACCGCTGTGTGCAGCACGGACAGCAGCTAGACGTTCGCTGAACTGTCATATGAGACACACGTCTGGTAGCCCCAAGGTTTATTTTGATGGTGATCTGCTCCACTGTAGCATGTCAGTCTGCCCTTCGTAGCCAACGTTCACCTATCACATCAATGGCACGTGGAGCTCTGCAGTTTCCACATAGGTTATTCGCAATGGTGCCATTTGTCCAGTCACAATACACCTTCACCATAATTTTTGCACAATGTCTCAATAAGAAATGTTTGGCATAGGGGTGCAGTGAAAGAAATGCGAATACTCTAGGGTGCCGTAATTCAAGGAAGTTTTGGAACCACTACTCTAAAGTATTCCTAAACAAATATTATGCAACACTAGTGGTAATAGTAGGACACATGTTGTGACAGTAGTGGTAAGGATCACCAGTACATCCTATATGACAGCAGGAGTGGGTATTGGTCGTTGGGTAGACACAACTTTTGTCGATAGTCATTAGGTCGACCATGGAAGGTCGACAAGCACTAGGTCGACAGGGACAATAGGTAGACATGGTCATTAGGTTGACATGTACTAGGTTGACAGGTCAAAAGGTCGACATGTTTTTTTTAAACTTTTTTTAGCGTCATATGAGACACACGTCATGCCTCATCACTTCGTAAAGTGATGGAGTACCCCAGTTGGTGCACCATGGCCCCTCCTTTGGGCAAGATGCCTCGCTTCACTTGGCACAGATTACAGTTCCAGTCGTATTCCACATGAATCGTTAAGTATGAAAAAATCCAAAAAATGGGAAAAAAATGTGAAAAAGTCACGTCAACCTTTTGACCTGTCGACCTAGTACATGTCGACCTAATGACCAAGTCGACCTATTGACCATGTCGACCTAATGCACATCGACCTTTAGTGGTCAACCTAATGACTGTCAACCTAAGCTGTGTCGACCTAACGACCGTATCCTGCAGTAGTGATCCTCAGTCAGAATGCTACATTAGTGGTAGAGTCATCACATACTGTATAGTAGGGATGAGCTGGTTCGGTTCCCTTAGAACTGAACCCCCCTGAACATCATGCTCCAAGCCCGGATCCGAGTACGGCTCAGGGCTTCCCGCCATACTCAGAAAACAGAACAAGGCAAAACGTCATCATCCCACTGTCGGATTCTTGCAGGGTTTGTATTCCATATAAACAGCCATGCATCACCGCCATTTTCACTCCGGTTTTGGAGAGTGAGTGAGACAGACTTCTGCCTCTCTCTGTGGGTGGTGGTGTTGGGTGGGGTTAGTGTGTGCTCTGTAGGGGTGCAGCTGCAGTCACTGTGATGTACCTGTGCTGTGTTAGGGGTGCTGTCCTGGCTATCACTGGTGTATCATGTGCTAATATGGCCAGGTGCTGCAGCTGTACATGGGTGTTGCAGTCATGGCTGTCACTGTGTTGTACAGGGTGCAGGGGCACTGTCCTCCTGTATGATGTAAAATATAGGGGTACTGCTGGTCCTGTATGCTATAAAAATTCAGGGGTGCAGTTGTTAAAAAATTAAAAGCACACTGCTCCTGTATGCTGTAAAATATAGGGGTGCTGGCCCTGTATGTTGTAAAAATTCAGGGGTGCAGTTGTTAAAAATTGAAAGCACACTGCTCGTGTATGCTGTAAAATATTGGGGTGCTGCTGTTAAAATAAATTTACACTGGCCCTGTATGCTATACAATTCAGGGGTGCAGTTGTTAAAAAAGCACACTGCTCCTGTATGCTGTAAAATATAGGGGTGCTGCTGGCCCTGTATGTTGTAAAAATTCAGGGGTGCAGTTGTTAAAAATTGAAAGCACACTGCTCGTGTATGCTGTAAAATATTGGGGTGCTGCTGTTGAAATAAATTTACACTGGCCCTGTATGCTATACAATTCAGGGGTGCAGTTGTTAAAAAAAGCACACTGCTCCTGTATGCTGTAAAATATAGGGGTGCTGCTGGCCCTGTATGTTGTAAAAATTCAGGGGTGCAGTTGTTAAAAATTAAAAGCACACTGCTCCTGTATGCTGTAAAATATAGGGGTGCTGCTGGCCCTGTACGTTGTAAAAATTCAGGCATGCAGTTGTTAAAAACTAAAAGCACACTGCTCCTTTATGTTGTAAAATATTGGGGTGCTGCTGTTCTAATAATATTACACTAGCTTTGTATGTTGTAAAAATTCAGGGGTGCAGTTGTTTAAAATTAAAAGCACACTGCTACTGTATGCTGTAAAATATTGGAGTGCTGCTGGCCCTTTATTTTGTAAAAAATCAGGGGTGCTGTGAAAAATTAAAAGCACACTGCTCCCTTATGCTGTAAAATATAGATTTGCTGCTGACCCTGTATGTTGTAAAAATTCAGGGGTGCAGTTGTTAAAAATTGAAATCATGCTGGTCCTATATGCTGTAAAATATAGGGGTGCAGTTGTTAAAAATGAAAAGCACAGTGCTCCTGTATGCTGTATAATATTGGGGTGCTGCTGGCCCTGTATGTTGTAAAAATTCAGGCATTCAGTTGTTAAAAATTAAAAGCACACTGCTCCTGCATGCTGTAAAATATTGGGGTGCTGCTGTTCAAATAACATTACACTGGCCCTGTATGTTGTAAAAAAAAATCAGGGGTGCAGTTGTTAAAAAATTAAAAGCACACTGCTCCTGTAAGCTGTAAAATATAGGGTTGTTGCTGGCCCTGTATGTTGTAAAAATGCAGGTATACAGTTGTTAAAAATGAAAAGCAAACTGCTCCTGTATGTTGTAAAATATAGGGGTACTGCTGTTCAAATAACATTGCACTGACCCTGTATTTTGTAAAAATTCAAGGGTTCAGTTTTTAAAAATGAAAAGCACACTGCTCCTGTATGATGTAAAATATAGGGGTGCTGCTGGCCCTGTATGTTGTAAAAATTCAGGGGTGCAGCTGTTAAAAATTAAAAGCACGCTGGTCTTATATGCTGTAAAATATAGGGGTGCAGTTGTTAAAGATGAAAAGCACAGTGCTCCTGTATGCTGTTTAATATTGGGGTGCTGCTGGCCCTGTATGTTGTAAAAATTCAGGCATTCAGATGTTAAAAATGAAAAGCACACTGCTCCTGCATGCTGTAAAATATTGGGGTGCTGTTGTTCAAATAACATTACACTGGCCCTGTATGTTGTAAAAAATCAGGGGTGCAGTTGTTAAAAGATTTAAAGCACACTGCTCCTGTAAGCTGTAAAATATAGGGTTGTTGCTGGCCCTGTATGTTGTAAAAACGCAGGGGTGCAGTTGTTAAAAATTAAAAGCACACTGCTCCTGTAGGTTGTAAAATATAGGGGTGCTGCTGTTCAAATAACATTGCACTGACCCTGTATTTTGTAAAAATTCAAGGGTGCAGTTGTTAAAAATGAAAAGCACACTGCTCCTGTATGATGTAAAATATAGGGGTGCTGCTGGCCCTGTATGTTGTAAAAATTCAGGGGTGCAGTTGTTAAAAATTAAAAGCACGCTGGTCTTATATGCTGTAAAATATAGGGGTGCAGTTGTTAAAAATGAAAAGCACAGTGCTCCTGTATGCTGTTTAATATTGGGGGTGTTGCTGGCCCTGTATGTTGTAAAAATTCAGGCATTCAGATGTTAAAAATTAAAAGCACACTGCTCCTGCATGCTGTAAAATATTGGGGTGCTGCTGTTCAAATAACATTACACTGGCCCTGTATGTTGTAAAAAATCAGGGGTGCAGTTGTTAAAAAATTAAAAGCACACTGCTCCTGTAAGCTGTAAAATATAGGGTTGTTGCTGGCCATGTATGTTGTAAAAATGCAGGGGTGCAGTTGTTAAAAATTAAAAGCACACTGCTCCTGTAGGTTGTAAAATATAGGGGTGCTGCTGTTCAAATACCATTGCACTGAACCCTGTATTTTGTAAAAATTCAAGGGTGCAGTTGTTAAAAATGAAAAGCACACTGCTCCTGTATGATGTAAAATATAGGGGTGCTGCTGGCCCTGTATGTTGTAAAAATTCAGGGGTGTAGTTGTTAAAAATTAAAAGCACGCTGGTCTTATATGCTGTAAATTATAGGGGTGCAGTTGTTAAAAATTAAAAGCACACTACTCCTGTATGCTGTAAAATATTGGGGTGCTGCTGGCCCTGTATGTTGTAAAAATTCAGGCATTCAGTTGTTAAAAATTAAAAGCACACTGCTCCTGTATGCTGTAAAATATTGGGGTGCTGCTGTTCAATTAACATTACACTGGCCCTGTATGTTGTAAAAATTCAAGGGTGCAGTTGATAAAAATTAAAAGCACACTGCTCCTGTATGCTGTAAAATTTAGGGGTGCTGCTGGCCCTGTATGTTGTAAAAATGCAGGGGTGCAGTTGTTAAAAATTAAACAAACACTGCTCCTGTATGTTGTAAAATATAGCGGTGCTGCTGTTCAAATAACATTACACTGACCCTGTATGTTGTAAAAATTCAAGGGTGCAGTTGTTAAAAATTAAAAGCACACTGCTCCTATATGCTGTCAAATATAGGGGTGCTGCTGTTCAAATTACATTACACTGGTCATGTATGCTGTAATAATACAGGGGTGCTGTGAAAATATAGGGGCACTGTTCTTTGTACTGTAATAATAAAGGGGCGCTGTCCTGTGAAATGGAGAACAACACTTTGGAGGAAAAAATAGTGGAAGATTAGGAACCAACTGCCAGTTCCTAGCACTAGTGCTGAAGCTGCTGCTGATATAGGTGTAGCTAACACTGAGGAGAAAGTTGACAAGGAGGATTCTGATGGTGATGTGGGTTGTTTGAATAAGGCACCAGTTGAGACAGTTGTTGTCATGCCTGGGCAAAATACAGAAAAAGCCACCTCTTCGGTGTGGAATTATTTCTAAACAAATCCAGACAACAGGTGTCTGTCACGATCCATGCAGTTTCTCCTCCATGCCTGGGGTGGCGCTCTCTGCTCTGGTGCTCAGCACTCTCTGCTCTGTATCCGCAGCTTGGTAATTAGCTGTTACCACAGCTGTGAGCAGCACCTGATCTCACTATATAGGCCAGCCACACAGGCTCCCAGTTGCCAGTTCATCGTGTCAAGGTTGTCTCAGTTCCTGGTCCTGGTTATGCTGGTCTCTACTGCTAAATCATCCATAGAACTGCCAGGTTCTACCCCAGTGCTATCCTCTGATCCAGCTACAGTGCAATCCTGTTATCCTGCTACGTTGCATATTCTACCACAGTGCTATCCTGTGATCCTGCTACAGTACAATCCTGTTATCCTGGTATGTTGCACACTCTACCACAGCGCTATCCTGTGATCCAGCTACAGTGCAATCCTGTTATTCTGCTACGTTGCATACTCTACCACAGTGCTATTCTATGATCCAGCTACAGTGCAATCCTGTTATCCTGATACGTTGCATACTCTACCACAGTGCTATCCTCTGATCCTGTTACAGTGCTATCCTGTGATCCTGCTACAGTGCAATCCTGTTATCCTGCTACGTTGCATACTCTACCACAGTGCTATCCTCTGATCCTGTTACAGTGCTATCCTGTGATCCTGCTACAGTGCAATCCTGTTATCCTGCTACGTTGCATACTCTACCACAGTGCTATCCTGTGATCCTGCTACAGTGCAATCCTGTTATCCTGCTACATTGCATACTCTACCACAGTGCTATCCTGTGATCCTGCTACAGTGGAATCCTGTCATCCTGCTATGTTGCATACTCTACCACAGTGCTATCCTGTGATCCTGCTACAGTGCAATCCTATTATCCTGCTATGTTGCATACTCTACCACAGTGCTATCCTGTGATCCCGCTACAGTGCAATCCTGTTATCCTGCTATGTTGCATACTCTACCACAGTGCTATCCTGTGATCCTGCTACAGTGCAATCCTGTTATCCTGCTACGTTGCATACTCTACCACAGTGCTATCCTGTGATCCTGCTACGGTGCAATCCTGTTATCCTGCTACGTTGCATACTCTACCACAGTGCTAGCCTGTGATCCTGCTACAGTGCAATGCTGTTATCCTGCTACGTTGCATACTCTACCACAGTGCTATCCTGTGATCCTGATACAGTGCAATCCTGTTATCCTGCTATGTTGCATACTCTACCACAGTGCTATCCTGTGATCCTGCTACAGTGCAATCCTGTTATCCTGCTACGTTGCATACTCTACCACAGTGCTATCCTGTGATCCTGCTACAGTGCCTTCACAGTCCACAGTATCTCAAGTGTTTCCATAGTATACACCGTTTTCATGTACTCACAGTCTCCTGGCATCCCGTGTATTCACAGTCTCCTGGCATCCCATGTCCCCTCAGTTCTCCCTTTCATTTTGTGTTCTCTAATTATTCCTGGTTTATTCTTATTGTTTACAGTTGTACACTGCTTTAATAAATTTGCTATTGTACCGTGAACATCAGTCCCTGCTAATATGTTCTCACAAAGGGAAATCCAAACGGATTCTGACAATATGAACTGGCCCAAAACAAACAGGGAAGATAATTGCAATCTGCCTGAGGGAGTTTTCTCACAGCTCGTTAACCCCGCAGCTCCCAAAACATCACCTTCTTTAGATTCATTACGACTGGGGATTTTAAAGGGAAAGTTAGACCAGCTACAGACTTTAGTATCCAGTATTCTATGCATTCTACCTGAATTCCTGGGGAGACTGGTGCACCCCAGTAAAATAGCTCCAGAAAAGGAGTTTTCTTCTGACCCATGGACTAGGCATGCTAGGGGCACCTCTCTTCCACAGACAAGAGGCAGGTTCCAAAGTTTCCCTCGACCTAGCCTCTCAGAAACAGAACGCCAGCATCGCAGAGACAATAAACTTTGCCTGTATTGTGGGGGTCAAGGATATTTTATTCTAACTTGTCCCATTCGAAAACCAAGAAATGGGGGCAGCGTGCATCTCCAATCTTTAAATACCATCTGTCTCAAAACTGGTCTTCCACCTAAAGTTTCCGAGCCTGTTGCCCCAGGAGGAGTTTCTGAGCCTGTAGCCCCAAGAGGGGGTTCTTCAGAGTGTCCAGCCCCAGTGAGGGGTTCAGAGTGTCCAGCCCCAGTGAGGGGTTCAGAGTGTCCAGCCCCAGGAGGGAATTCTTCAGAGTGTCCAGCCCCAGGAGGGGGTTCTTCAGAGTGTCCAGCCCCAGGAGGGGGTTCTTCAGAGTGTCCAGCCCCAGGAGGGGGTTCATCAGAGTGTCCAGCCCCAGGAGGGGGTTATTCAGAGTGTCCAGCCCCAGGAGGGGGTTCTTCAGAGTGTCCAGCCCCAGGAGGGGGTTCTTCAGAGTGTCAAGCCCCAGGAGGGGGTACTTCAGAGTGTCCAGTCCCAGGAGGGGATTCTTCAAAGTGTCCAGCCCCAGGAGGGGGTTCTTCAGAGTGTCCAGCCCCAGGAGGTTTTTTTTCAGAGTGTCCAGCCCCAGGAGGGGGTTCTTCAGAGTGTCCAGCCCCAGGAGGGGGTTCTTCAGAGTGTCCAGCCCCAGAAGGGGGTTCTTCAGAGTGTCCAGCCCCAGGAGGTGGTTCTTCAGAGTGTCCAGCCCCAGTGAGGGGTTCAGAGTGCCCAGCCCGAGAGTCTACAGAGTGCTGCCCAGCCCGAGAGTCTACAGAGTGCTGCCCAGCCCGAGAGTCTACAGAGTGCTGCCAAGCCCGAGAGTCTACAGAGTGCTGCCCAGCCCGAGAGTCTACAGAGTGCTGCCCAGCCCGAGAGTCTACAGAGTGCTGCCCAGCTCGAGAGTCTACAGAGTGCTGCCCAGCCCGAGAGTCTACAGAGCGCTGCCCAGCCCGAGAGAGTCTTCAGAGCGCTGCCCAGACAGAGAGTCTTCAGAGCGCTGCTTAGCCAGAGAGTCTTCAGAGCGCTGCCCAGCCAGAGAGTCTTCAGAGCGCTGCCCAGCCAGAGAGTCTTCAGAGCGCTGCCCAGCCAGAGAGTCTTCAGAGCGCTGCCCAGCCAGAGAGTCTTCAGAGCGCTGCCCAGCCAGAGAGTCTTCAGAGCGCTGCCCAGCCAGAGAGTCTTCAGAGCGCTGCCCAGCCAGAGAGTCTTCAGAGCGCTGCCCAGCCAGAGAGTCTTCAGAGCGCTGCCCAGCCAGAGTCTTCAGAACGCTGCCCAGCCAGAGAGTCTTCAGAGCGCTACCCAGCCAGAGAGTCTTCAGAGTGCTGCCCAGCCCCGTGAAGAGGGGGCTCTTGCCTCAGCCCAGCCCCGTGAAGAGGGGGCTCCTGCCTCAGCCCAGCCCCGTGAAGAGGGGGCTCCTGCCTTAGCCCAGCCCCGTGAAGAGGGGGCTCCTGCCTTAGCCCAGCCCAGTGAAGAGGGGGCTCCTGCCTTAGCCCAGCACAGTGAAGAAAGGGCTCCTGCCTTAGTTCAGCCCCAGGAGGGGGCTCTGAGCATTATGCCAATCTCCGAAGAAGAATCTAGCACTCCCGTTTCTCACAACACAGGCCATATATCTAGGCACGTAGGCACTGCTGTAGTCCTGGGCTCCAATCCTACTACTAACTTGTTGGCTCGCGATTTGGGTACAACTCAGTCTCACAGGACTTCCAGGAAGGACCAAATCCAGAAAGTGCCATCCAAATCTCTAGTCAATGTTCGGTTAGGCTCATCGTGTATTCCTGACCAGTCTCCTGAAAGTCTGTCCCCTCCTCAGTGTCCTGATGCTCCATTTTTTATTCCTTCTCCAGTGTTTCCAGAAAATCAAGCTTCCACTTCACAGAATTCATCCAACGCTCCATCCTTGGATTACTTTGATGGAGATTTAACGCAATACTTCGCTCTAGTTAACCGATATCTTACCATGATGGAGACAGACCCTTCCCTTGGAATTACTCCCTTCAACATAGTTAAATTGTTATTCCTGACCTTCAGAGGAGAAGCCTTGGAATGGGCTAGTCCACTAATTGAAACCAATGACCCAGGTCTTCTCAATCTTGTGGCCTTCAGTGAGGTGGTAATTAAGAAATTCAATTCATGCTCTTATCAGTCTTCAGGGAACCAGTCTATTTCTGTTGAGGTTCCTGCCCAGCCGGGGCCATCTAAGGTTCCTATCTATCTTGGTTCATCCGAGATTCCTGTTGCCAGCTCAGAGACTCGAGTAATCAGCTTACCTGTTGGTTTTCTTCAGCTTCAGTCTACTGCTTCTGCTGGGAAATCTACAAATAGGAGAAAGAAGAAAAAGGGAAAGTCTAAGTTGAAAGCCACTGTTGGACTTCTTTGGCAGCATGAGGATACCCTGATATGCCCTCTACCTTTTGATTCAGACTCTGACATGTGTTGAGCATCTGGAATCCGCTCCTTAGGGAGGGGGTACTGTCACGATCCATGCAGTTTCTCCTCCATGCCTGGGGTGGCGCTCTCTGCTCTGGTGCTCAGCACTCTCTGCTCTGTATCTGCAGCTTGGTAATTAGCTGTTACCACAGTTGTGAGCAGCACCTGAACTCACTATACAGGCCAGCCACACAGGCTCCCAGTTGCCAGTTCATCGTGTCAAGGTTGTCTCAGTTCCTGGTCCTGGTTATGCTGGTCTCTACTGCTAAATCATCCATAGAACTGCCAGGATCTACCCCAGTGCTATCCTCTGATCCAGCTTCAGTGCAATCCTGTTATCCTGCTACATTGCATATTCTACCACAGTGCTATCATGTGATCCTGCTATCGTACAATCCTATTGTCCTGGTATGTTGCACACTCTACCACAGTGCTATCCTGTGATCCAGCTACAGTGCAATCCTGTTATTCTGCTATGTTGCATACTCTACCACATTGCTATCCTGTGATCCTGCTACAGTGCAATCCTGTTATCCTGCTACGATGCATACTCTACCACAGTGCTATCCTCTGATCCTGTTACAGTGCTATCCTGTGATCCTGCTACAGTGCAATCCTGTTATCCTGCTACGTTGCATACTCTACCACAGTGCTATCCTGTGATCATGTTACAGTGCTATCCTGTGATCCTGCTACAGTGCAATCCTGTTATCCTGCTACGTTGCATACTCTACCACAGTGCTATCCTGTGATCCTGCTACAGTGCAATCATGTTATCCTGCTACGTTGCATACTCCACCACAGTGCTATCCTGTGATCCTGCTACAGTGGAATCCTGTTATCCTGCTACGTTGCATACTCTACCACAGTGCTATCCTGTGATCCTGCTACAGTGCAATCCTGTTATCCTGCTACGTTGCATACTCTACCACAGTGCTATCCTGTGATCCTGCTACAGTGCAATCCTGTTATCCTGCTATGTTGCATACTCTACCACAGTGCTATCCTGTGATCCTGCTACAGTGCAATCTTGTTATCCTGCTATATTGCATACCCTACGGCAGTGCTATCCTGTGATCCTGCTACGGTGCAATCCTGTTATCCTGCTACGTTGCAGGCTCTACCACAGTGCTATCCTGTGATCCTGCTACAGTGCAATCCTGTTATCCTGCTATGTTGCATACTCTACCACAGTGCTATCCTGTGATCCTGCTTCAGTGCCTTCACAGTCCACAGTGTCTCAAGTGTTTCCACAGTCTACACCGTTTTCATGTACTCACAGTCTCCTGGCATCCCGTGTATTCACAGTCTCCTGGCATCCCATGTCCCCTCAGTTCTCCCTTTCATTTTGTGTTCTCTAATTATTCCTGGTTTATTCTTATTGTTTACAGTTGTACACTGCTTTAATAAACTTGCTATTGTACTGTGAACATCAGTCCCTGCTAATATGTTCTCACAAAGGGAAATCCAAATGGATTCTGACAGTGTCAAGCCGTGTGTTGCCTTTGTCAATCCATAATAAGTAGGGGTAAGGGCGTTAACCACCTAGGAACATCCTCCCTTATACGTCACCTGCAGCGCATTCATCAGAAGTCATTGGCAAGTTCAAAAACTTTGGGTTAGAGTGTAAGCAGTCCACTGACACCTAAATCGCTTCTTCCTGTTGTACCCAAGCTCCTGCAAACCACACCACCAACTCCCTCAATGTCAATTTCTTCCTCAGTCAGGAATGTCAGTAGTCCTGCAGGCCATGTCACTGGCATGACTGACGAGTCCTCTCCTAACCTGTATTCCTCCGGAGGATCCTTGAGTGGTACTCTTACTGCTGCCGCTGCTGTTGTTGCTGCTGGGAGTCGATCGTCATCCCAGAGGGGCAGTTGGAAGACCACTTGTACTACTTCAACTAAGCAATTGACTGTCCAACAGTCCTTTGCGAGGAGGATGAAATATGACAGCAGTCGCCTTGTTGCAAATTGCAATTACTGAGGCCTTAACAACTATGCTGGTGTTAGACATGCGTCCGGTATTCATCATTAGTGCAGTGGGATTTAGACAGTTGATGGACGTACTGTGTCCCTGGTACCAAATCCCATCTAGATTCCTCTTCACTAGGAAAGCGATTCTCGGATTGTACAGGGACATTAGGAAAAGTGTCCTTAGTGTCTGAAAAATGCGGTTTTACCCACTGTCCACTTAACCACGGACATGTGGACAAGTGGAGCAGGGCAAACTAAGGACTACATGACTGTGACAGCCCACTGGGTAGATGTATTGCCTCCCGCAGCAACAACAGCAGCAGCACCAGTAGCAGCATCTCACAAATGCCAACTCATTCCTAGGCAGGCTACGCTGTGTATCACCGGTTTCCGTAAGAGGCACCTCTTATGGAAACTGAGGGACATCATCGCACAATGGCTTTCTCCACTTAGACTCTCCTGGGGATTTGTGATATCGGACAACACCACCAATATTGTGCGTGCATTACATCTGGGCAAATTCCAGCACGTTCCATGTTTTGCACATACAATTAATTTGGTGGTGCAGAATTTTTTTTAAATGACAGGGGTGTGCAGGAGATGCTGTCGGTCGCCCGAAAAATTGCGGGTCACTTTTGACATTCAGCCACTGTTTGCTGAAGTCTGGACCACCAGCAAACACTCCTGAACCTGCCCTGCCATCACCTGAAGCAAGAGGTGGAAACGAAGTGAAATTTAACACTCTGTGGAGGACATTCAGACCTGATCGCTCGCTAGCTGTTTTTTTCAGTCCTGCGTTCGCATAGTCGCTGCCCACCGGGGAGTGTATTTTAGCTGTGCAAGTGTGTGATCGCATGTGCAGCCGAGCAGTACAAAAAAAACTTTGTGCAGTTTCTGAGTTGCGAAGAACTTACTCAGCCGCTGCGATCACTTCAGCCTGTCTGGGGCCGGATTTGACGTCAGACACCCGCCCTTTAAACGCTTGGATACACCTGCGTTTTTCCAACCACTCCCTGAAAACGGTCAGTTGCCACCCACAAATGCCTACTTCCTGTCAATCAGGGCCGTAACTACGTGTGTGCCAAGTGGGCTTGGCACACAGCGCAGTTGCCCTGAGGGCGCACGGCCAGCGGCATGTAATGAGTCAAATTGACTCATTACATGCCGCCTCTAAGTCTCTGCGCCGTGTGCCGCGCTGTGAAGATAGAAGACATCAGCGTCGCCGCCGGGCAGCGGAGAAGGAGGAGGGAGGGGGAGCAGGGAGCCGCAGCAGCGCTATGTTATTGGTAGTAAGCGCCGCTGCAGCATCCCCCTCTCCTGCCCTGCTGGGCAGCCAATACGGAAGGAGAGGGGGATGCGGCAGCGGCGCTTACTACCAATAACATAGCGCTGCCAGGGCCGGCAACAGAAAATTTGGGGCTCGGTACACTGATATTTCTGGGGCCCCCTCAACCCCCCATGGTCACCCACTCTTAAACCAGAGGGTGTCTTTAAAAAAAAGTGTGCGTATGTATATATATATATATATATATACACACACACACACACACACACACACACACACACACACACACACACACACACATACATACACTGTGTTAAATTAATATATATGACACACTATATCTATCTATATGTATATATATGGCACTTACTTTCCAACATTAAAAACCAGGGTGCTTTCCTTGACAGATACAGGAATAAATGGGTTCCCTGGGGTGACTTGTATGTCAGTCACTAGCAACATAAGAACCAGATGGCACTGCATGGATTTTTTTAGTGCAAATAAGGTGTATTCCAGAGCATTACATCATAGTGCAGGCACTACATCATCCTGCTGGAGAGCCGAGCATGCTGGCAGTGCACACACTTGACTTACCAGCAACACACAGCCGCCGGCGCTGCTAATCATCCAGGCTCCGAGTGTCAGTGACGTCCATGCAGCAACAAGCTGCCAGCACTCCTGCTTTGCCGCTCGCGCTCCTCACAGCAGAGACAGGGTGGGCGGGGGGGACTCAGAGAGGAGGGACGGTCCAGACGCAGCGTCCTGTGTGACTAGTGCAACATCATTGCACTGCACAGGGACACTGGCTGAGTGACAGATGACCTGGGGTCTGGGCTGGGGGCACTGAGGGGTGACAACAGGGCCAGGGGGGCGCGCTAGGGAAAAAAAGGCAGTTACTGATTCCTTTTAAATACACAGCAGGCGGCCTGCGGCTTGTGCGATGCTGCGATTTATATAATTATTTAAATCTGACATGCAGCCGCCGCTGGACCTTGGGGTCCCTCACATCGATGGGGCCCGGGACGGGAGTACCCTTTGACCCCCCCCTGTCACCGGGCCTGAGCGCTGCTGCGGCTCCCTGCTCCCCCTCCCTCCTCCTTCTTCTCACCTCACTGCCTGCACCGAGGGAGCTGCACGAGGAGCCTGTCAGCGGGGAGAAGGTAAGTATATATCCCCCCCCTCTCTCTCTCTCTCTCTCTCTCTCTCTCTCTCTCTCGGACACCGCCTGCCACAATGTGTAAAAAATGGGACTGGCTGCCGCAATGTGTAAAATGGGACTGGCTGCCGCAATGTGTAAAAAATGGGACTGGCTGCCGCAATGTGTAAAAAATGGGACTGGCTGCCGCAATGTGTAAAAAGGGGGACTGGCTGCTGCAATGTGTAAAATGGGACTGGCTGCCGCAATGTGTAAAATGGGACTGGCTGCTGCAATGTGTAAAAAATGGGACTGGCTGCCGCAATGTGTAAAATGGGACTGGCTGCTGCAATGTGTAAAAAATGGGACTGGCTGCCGCAATGTGTAAAAATTGGGACTGGCTGCCGCAATGTGTAAAAAATGGGACTGGCTGCCGCAATGTGTAAAAAATGGGACTGGCTGCCGCAATGTGTAAAAAATGGGACTGGCTGCCGCAATGTGTAAAATGGGACTGGCTGCCGCTATGTGTAAAAAATGGGACTGGCTGCCGCAATGTGTAAAATGGGACTGGCTGCCGCAATGTGTAAAATGGGACTGGTTGCCGCAATGTGTAAAAAATGGGACTGGCTGCCGCAATGTGTAAAATGGGACTGGCTGCCGCAATGTGTAAAAAATGGGACTGGCTGCTGCAATGTGTAAAAAGGGGGACTGGCTGCTGCAATGTGTAAAAAGGGGGACTGGCTGCTGCAATGTGTAAAAAGAGGGACTGGCTGCCGCAATGTGTAAAATGGGACTGGCTGCCGCAATGTGTAAAAAATGGGACTGGCTGCTGCAATGTGTAAAAAGGGGGCCTGGCTGCCGCAATGTGTAAAAAGGGGTCCTGGCTGCCGCAATGTGTAAAAAGGAGGACCGGCTGCCGCAATGTGTTAAAAGGAAGATTGGCTGCTGTAATGTGTAAAAAGGGGGACTGGCTGCCGCAATGTGTAAAAAGGGTCTATCTGCCGCAATGTGTAAAAAGGGGGACTGGCTGCCGCAATGTGTAAAAAGGGTCTATCTGCCACAATGTGTAAAAAGGGGGCCTGGCTGCCGCAATGTGTAAGAAGGGGTCCTGGCTGCCGCAATGTGTAAAAAGGGAGACTGGCTGCCGCAATGTGTAAAAAGGGGGACTGGCTGCCGCAATGTGTAAAAAGGGGGAAACTGTCTGCTGTAATGTATAAAAGGGGCTCTACCTGGTGTAGTGGCGCTACTGTGCAGCATAATTTGAATAATGTAGACTACTGTGCACCGTAGTATGAATTGCTATTATTTTGTGGCCACGCCCCTTCCCCGTGAAGCCACGCCCCTATAATTTTTTGGCGCGCCTCAGGCGCGCACTGCCCCAGTCTTTCGTGGGGGGGGGGCGCGCCACTGTCGTTTCTCGCACACAGCGCTAAAATGCCTAGTTACGGCACTGCTGTCAATCTTCTTGCGATCGGCTGTGCGAATTGATTCTTTGTAAAACCCATTGCACAGCAATGATCCACATTGTACCCATGCAATGGGCCTGCGGATTGCGGTGCATAAGCATGCGCAGTTCTATCCTGATCACAGCGCTGCAAAAAACGCTAGCGAGTGATTAGGTCTGAATGACCCCCTATATGCTTCAGAGGATGGAGGAGCAGCAAAAGGCCATTCAAGCCTATACAACCACCTATAATATAGGCAAAGGAGGGGAAAAGCACCTGACTCAAGCACAGTGGAGAATGATTTCTGTGTTGTGCAAGTTTCTCCAACCCTTCGAACTTGCCACACGTGAAGAGAGTTCAGACACTGCCAGCTTCCGCTAAGTATGTGGGACTTGTGGATAGAGCCCTTCATTTGCTTTTCCAGAATGCAAGGGTGGTCAATCTGTTGAAATCAGAGCACTACAATTTTGGCCACCATGCTCGATCCTAGGTTTAAAGCCTATGTTGTATCTCTTTCCGGCAGACACAAGTCTGCAGAGGTGCAAAGACCTTCTGGTGAGAAAATTGTCAACTTAAGCGGAACGTGACCCATATACAGCTCCTTCTTCATCTTCTCCTGCAACTGGGGCTGCGATGAAAAGGATAAAATTTCCTAGCCCACCCGCTGGCAGTCAGAAGCAAGTGTTGGCATGTGATCTGAACTGAAGGATCTGCTAACGATTACTGACATGTCTACTGTCACTGCATATGATGCTGTCACCATTGAAAGAATGGTGGAGGATTATATCGGTGACAGCATCCAAGTAGGCATGTCAGACAGTCCGGATGTACACTGGCAGGATAAAGAGGCAATTTGGAGGCCCTTACACAAACTGGCTTTATTTGACCTAAGTTGCGCCCCCTCCAGTGTGTACTCCGAAAGAGTGTTTAGTGCAGTCGGAAACCTTGTCAGTGATCGTCGTAGGATGTTACTTCCACAAAATGTGGAGATGATGTTCATCAAAATTAATTATTTATTTCTCCAGGAAGACTTTTACCAGCAATTGTTTCCAGAAAGTACACAGGGACCTGTGATGGTGGATTCCAGTGGGGACAAATTAATACTCTGTGAGGAGGGGCATGTACACACTGAAAGGGTTGAGGAATCGGAGGATGAGGACGACTTCTTGCCTCTGTAGAGCCAGTTTGTGCAAGGAGAGATTGCTTCTTTTTTGGTGGAGAATTCCATCTTGCACCTCTTTTTTTTTTCCCTTTGCATTATGTGCTCTTTGGGGTCTAGTTTTTAAATGTGCCATCCTGTCTGCCACTGCAGTGCCACTCCTATATCGGCCAGGTGTTTGTTCCGCACACTTGTGTTGCCTAGCTTAGTCATACAGCGACCTCGGTGCACCTCTTTTTTTTCTTTACATTATGTGCTCTTTGGGGCCTAGTTTTTAAAAGTGCCATCCTGTCTGCTACTGCAGTGCCACTCCTAGATGGGCCAGGTGTTTGTGCTGCCCACTTATGTCACTTAGCTTAGTCATCCAGAAACCTTGGTGCAACCTTTTGGCCTAAAAACAATATTGTGAGGTGTTCAGAATAGACTGGGAATGAGTGGAAATGATTGTTATTGAGGTTAATAATACAGAAGGATCAAAGTTACCCCAAAATTCTGTGATTTTTAGCTGTTTCTATGTTTTTTTCCAAAATTATCTAGATCCAAAACCAAAACCCAAAAGGGTGGTTTTGGCAAACCCAATCCAGATCCAAAACACGAGCGGGGATCCAGATCCAAAACCAAAACACAAAACACGAAAAGTGCCCACCGCACATCTCCACTGTACAGAGTAGAAAATTAACAAAGTGCTCAATTTTGTCCTTGCAGTGCCGATACCTTTTGTGATTAATGTGTTGCAAATGTGGCCAACTGTATGCAGAGCGTCTCATCTGTCATGCCCAGAGTATCACTCCATTCAATTTAAGTACTTGCTTACTGGCTCTCATGTAAAAACTGCGGGGTTTGGCAAGCAGGAAACCACTTAAATATTAAACAACAAAGACAAAGGAAAAACAATTCATTGCAGAAATGTGAAAACAAATTTGGAAAATGAATAGTACATTTTGCACTCACCCTATGGGTAAATAAAATAGGTGCACAGAGTATTCTTATTTAGTTGCTATAGCACGGATAAGCAAAAAATTTGATGGCGTGAAGCTAAAAGTTCATAATTAATAATTAGCCACAGTGAATTTACGGAGGAAGTTCTGAAAGCTGTAATGTGAGTTTATTGTGTACAGGGTGACAATAGGCAAAATAAAATATTCATTTGTGAAGAATTACATGTAAAATAAAGTGTACTTACATGCATACAGGTATATTCAGCTAGATGCATCTTAAGATTCAACAAGCTCAAAATTAGTGATGTTTGCACCAGATATACATCATGTGTAACAACTGTATATCGGAGACCAGTTCCCTGCGTGCCTTTTTTGATATATTGCAATAAATAAATTGTTGTTGCTGTGATATACAGTGATAAGAAATGGGTATGGTATGTTAGGTTGACATTCATCATACCATGGCGCATTCATCATGTCTACATGGATGGCATGACGACATGATAGCATGTTGTCTGCAGCGGCTCCAGCAACTTGTTCCGGGTCTCAGCAGTCATGAGATATGCACATCCGGCGCAGACACAGAAATGGTGCTCCGGTAAGTATTCTCTCCTTATCCCTCCCCCTAGTGCCTACACACTAACCGCGCCGCCCAAGCAGCCTAATGATATCCCCCCCCCCCCCCCAAAGCCAAACCCTAAGCCTCCTGGTGACGCCTAACCCTAATTGTCGGCATCTTCATAATGTCGGCATTTCACATGGTGACATTTCAGATGTCGACATTGTGAACATGTTTTCATTCTGAGGATGCCGGCATCATACATGTCGACATGTCGACCCATGTCAACATTGTGGTGTCGACAGTATAAATATTGCCATGGTCACTGTCAACCATGTGACTGGACCCCATAACAAACTATGTTTATTGTGGCTAAAATGTGGTCGATGATAAACCATCTCCACAATGGATTGACAATGTTATTAATAAATATGAAAGTTGCATTTTCCATATACTGTATGATGGAAATATTTATAAATACATACACAAACACAAATACAAATTAAGTTAATATACATTAAACACAAACATCTGTTGCTTTCCACTTTAAAAATGAAAAAGGAATCTACTTCCCTGCAGTTGTTCAAATGGAAATATTGATTAAATAATGCAAATAAATGGCCTCAACTTCATACAGTATTATATTGGTGCAATGCTACTGAATTCAGTACAATGAGTCAATCATCTTAGGATGGATAATATTGCTGATAGTCGTCGTCGTCATCATCATCATCATCATCATCATTCCATATCATTGTACTAGACCTCCAGTCCCTGTTCCCATTTCTCTAGGTGTAAGCAGATTCAAGTCAGTGATAAACAAAACTTATATTATTTTGTGCAAAGTATGAAAATGTGGTTCATTGTCTCTGCTCAGAGCTGGGCAGTTACTTACGTGACCCAGTGGCGAAACCTATGTCCTCGCCGCAGTCAACGTTTGTGCCTAGTCCGTGGGACACATTCAATGGATCTACTTTGAAGCTGTTACTTAATGGAAAATCTAGACTGTGCATTCATAAGATAATTGTCATTCTAAGTGGGAACTGGATTCTTTATTGTTGGAAAAAAGGATGAACATCATCGTCTCTGCATAGACTACTATGGCTTAAATGCCATCACACTTAAGAATAAGTACCATCTACCCCAATAAGTACCATCTAACCCTCATCTTAGAGCTCTGTGATCATCTAAAAGTGGCCAAAATTTTCACAAAATTGGACTTAAGAGATGCTATCAATCTCAATTGCATCAAAGTGATGAATGGAAAACTGTTTAAAAACAGGACTGACCATTACGATTATTTACTAATGCCCTTTTGTCCTCAGCAATGCACCCTCAGTTTTTAAAGGTTTTTAATAATGAGATATTCTGGGACCTTCCCTATAAGTAAATAGCCATTTATCTGTATGACATAGTCATCTTTTCCAAATCCCTCACTTCCCATCGTCTTCATCTACGTGAGATGCTGGGATGTCTGAGAGAAAACCATTTATTCTTCAAGCTGTAAAAGCGCAAACAAACCTCCATTCCCTTCTTGGGGTACATTCTTTCCGGACAAGTTTTACAGATGGATCTTGAGAAAGTTAAAGCTATACTGAAATGGACGTGACCTTCTGGTCTGAAAGCAAGTCAGCATTTTCTTGGATTCACAAATTACTTTAGACAATTCATTAAGACACTGGTTCCCAAACTGGGGGGCAGATGTATTAACCTGGAGAAGGCATAAGTAAGTGGTAAACCAGTAATAAGTGCAAGGTGATAAATGCACCAGCCAATCAGCTCCTAACTGTTGATTTACATATTGGAGCTGATTGGCTGGTGCGGTTATCACCTTGCACTTATCACTGATTTATCACTTCCTTATGCCGTCTCCAGGTTAATACATCTGCCCCTGGGTGCCGTGGAAACCTGGGGTGCTGCAGGGCACTTGCAGGGATGCCACAAGTTGGTGGTCCAGTACCATGTGATAGTATGTGATAGGCAAAACCAGCGCTGTTGGCTGCCAATCATAAAATTTGTGGACAAAGATAAATGCAACACTGTCCATCATCACATAAATTAATTTAAGCATGACAGGTTAGCACCTTTTACTTAATGTAATATATATATTTTTTGTTTCTTAACACATTTTTGGCTTAGGGGAGCCATGGAAAAAATGTTGATACTCTAAGGTGGTGGGATTCAAAAAAGTTTGGGTACCACTGCATTAAGGGATATCCATCCTATCACTGCTGTCACTCATGAAGGTACCAATCCTAAAGTCTGGTCAGTTTAAGCAAACTGAGCTTTCATTAAATTGAAGGAAGCCTTTGTATTTGCACCCATCCTTTGTCAATATGATGTCACTGCACCATTCTCCCTAGACGTGGATGCTTCTTCCTTTTCTGCAGGGGCAGTGTAGTCCCAATGTTGATCTGATGGCAAACTCCATCCTTATGGATTCTTCTCAAAGAAAGTTTCCCTGGTATAGGAATTTATACAGAATCAGGGCCAAAGAATTGTTAGCAATACAATTAGCTCTAGAGGAATAGCACCACCACATGTTGGAAGGAGCAGCTTTCCCAGTTACAATTTACATGGATTACACAATCTTCTGTACTTACAGTCTGCCCAGTGGTTGAATCCATGACTAGCTAGATGGACACTTTTCTTCTCCCATTTCAATCTTGTCATAACTTTTTGACAGGGAAACAAAAACAGAAAGACTCTCTCTTGGTCCTTTGACATCTTCGATTTAGAAAATGTCTCTGAACCTAAATCCATTATGAAACCTGATAGCATTATCCTTGTCAATATGACCCAAAGCAAAACTAAAGTTCCTGCCGTAAAGACTTTTGTACCTCCTGAGTTACACACTAAACTACTAACTTGGCCCTACCAGTCTCGCTTCTTGGGATATGCTGGAGTGAAAAATACCAAATAGATAATTTCAAGAACCTACTGGTAGCCTTATGTGATGTAAAATACTTTGTCTCCGCTTATACCACATGTGCCTCGCATAAGTCTCCCCCATGTAAATCTTGTGGTTCACTATTGCCCTTACCAGTAGGGATGGCCATCAACCATTGATGGCTCAATAAGCAATGTTCTATGCCCAATGTTGAATACTTTAACCATCGATGATACAGAACCAGTTTTTCTTTCAAGGTGTCAGGACATGGATCCTAGCTCCACCCCCTAACACACACCTGCAAAGCCCCGCCCCAGGATCTGATTGCAAAACTTCTCATCTAACTGGTACTCACATAAGAAATAGAAGACTTCTAACAACATCTATTCAAGATTCTGTTGCAAGGCTAACTGCTGTTCTGGAGAGAATGTCTGCAGGACTTTCACCCATTCCTCCCCATCAAGTATCAGTTAATCTGATTGCATCCTTTTAAGGGAACAAAGATTCATTATCTAACATACACATAAGTTGCACCAAGAATACCCTGGCATGAGGCTACAAAATGTAGGGGATAGGAATCTTTATCCTGGCCCACAAAGTACAGTGATATTTAAACTGTGGTAAGCGCACATGCATCATGCAGTGCTCACTAACCCAAAGTTCCCCTCCACTCCCATGAAATTCTGAAACTACCTTTTGATGTATTACTGCTAATAATGTCTTTCAATGGAGGTGTAAGGAACACATGATGACTAATTATCCATCTGGTTTGAGATCCATTACCTTCCTAGTATCACCACTAGTACACCAATCATCTCCAAACTTGAACATCTTTGCTGTACATAGCATCCCACAGCAGCTTATTACATAAAAAACAGTGCGATTTATGAGCTGAGTATTAAAAAGATGCAGATAATTGGGACTTTTCAAACATCACCGGTAGCCATTTATACACACAGTCCAATGGCCTAGCTGAAAGAGCCATAAGCTCAGCCAAACAGCTACTGGAAAAATGTATCCTAGACAGTGGTGCCGAGAGGCGGGGGGGGGGGGGGGGGGGGATACAAATTACCCTTGCCCAAGTCTGATGGATGGGCCCAGTGAGGGCCCAGTGGGGGCATCAGGATTCCTCCCCCTTAACTGGCAACAACAGCTACAGCTCTTCTCCTAAGCCCAGCACACGCTGCTGACTTTTGGGCTGGAGTGTAGCCATGGTGGCGCTTAAAATATATTTTTTTTTGTATTTTTTCAAAGGGTACATGACCACGCCTCCTGTGAATAGGCAATGGCCCCTGAAAAGTTCCTGGGCCCAGCCAAGCTCTCTACTGCCCTGATCCTAGACAGCACTGATATCCTCTCAGCAAAAATCACCCTATAGCTGGTACCACACTGGATGATTTTTTTAAATGATTTGGCCTATTCCGACAGATCGGAATGACAAATCGTTCAAATCATCCAGTGTGTAGGCACTATATGCGTGCCCCCATGGTTGTCAGCGATGTCTTTTGGTTGACCCAACATGCAGCTCAGTTAGGTACACATCAAACAACCAGCAAACTATGTGATGTCGTCAACGATTTCCCTTGAACTCCCACACAAATGATATAGTGTGTACACACTGTGCACTTTTACAAAGATATTGTCAGTGGCCATATCCAGGAATATGCTGTTGTTGACGATATCCTTAGATTGAGCTTCATGTAGGGCTGACCAGAAGACATCGATGATGACCGCGGGGGAACACAAATAGTGCGTACACACTGGATGATTTTAACGATTTGTCGTTCCGATCCGTTGGAATGGGCTAAATCGCTTAAAAAATCAGTTAGTTTGTACCCATATTTAGAAATACATCCCGAGTTGGCTTAGTATTAACAGCTCAGAGGTTTTTATTGAGGCTTGCTCTAGAACTTATCCCTGTAACTGAGACCATTTTAAACATACGTACAAGATGCCCTGGCAAGGATTATTATTATTATTATTATTATTATTATTATCCTTTATTTATATGGCGCCACAAGGGTTCTGCAGCGCCCAATTACAGAGTACATAAACAATTTAGGAAAACAGGAAAACAGCAACTTACAGTTGACGACAATATAGGACAAGTACAGGGTAAATAAACAGAGCTACATCAGCAGATGACACTGAAATAAGTATCAGGTGGCAGAAAACTGCAGGATTTGGTGCAGTTGAAGATTACTAAAGTAAGAAAACAAATAAGCACGTGAGGAAAGAGGGCCCTACTCGTGAGAGCTTACATTCTGATGTAATGTAAGTATGTGAATACATGGCAAATCACATTATGACAAAATAGCACACCAACTGTCTCTACTTCTCCCTACTCAAATGGTTTAGATGCAAACCCAATATGGATATGAGAAATTAACAACAGCGCAAAGAATGTCCGCCCAATGTAACAGTCATATTGTTCTGTATTACTCCCTCACATTAACATCTAGCTCTCATTTGCATCATATTTACTGTTTTGTATCCCAAAGGCAAATGACTAAAGAGGCAGTGTAATCTACTTTAGGTTAATCACTTATTTTCCTTACATAGGGGGTTATTCAGAATCCTTAGCAATACCCCTTTTCCACTAGCTTTAAAAACACGGGTAAATGCGCGGGGGCACGCATTTACCCGTGTTTTTTCCTAGTGGAAAAGGGTCCCCCCCCAAGTGATCCAGGAATCCTACCCGGGTAGCTTGCCGGGTTGAACATGTGTTCAACCTGGTAAGCTATGTAGTTTGAACGGGATCCGTGTCGATGCGACACGGCTCCCGTTCACAGTGAATGGAAGGGCGGCGCTGGGAGATCATGTGATCTCCCAGCGCCGCCCCTGCCGTGTCAGCAGCAGCGTCACCAACCCGGCAATATGCCAGGTTGGTGAGCGCTGTGGGAAAGGGGGCTGTAGCACGGGTTGCAGCCGTGTCAGGCTCCCGGCTGTGACCCGTGCTACAGATGGAAAAGGGGTACAAATTAGCAAAAACTGCTAAGGAAGAAATTGCATGCTGGGGGCCACCCAGCAAAGGGCAAGGCTGCCCAGCATGTATGGCATCTCCTCGCAATGCAATCGCAATTCAATTGCGATTGCATTGCAGAATCTGCAATATGTTTCCTGATCCACTCACCTCCAATACAGAACGCCGGTCAACTGTCAATCATTTTGCGATCACATCTTTTCAGGATGCGATCACATAATGAAAGCCTGCGAATTTGCAAAGCGACCGCTGTGTGCGCGCAGATGGGCGAAAAATAACATTTTGCAATTTTTTCGGAAACTGCGTCCATCGTTGAATAGCCCCTATAGTCATGTTGTGGTTGAAGTGGAAAAATGACACAAGCCATTCAATGTTTATTTCTATAAAGTCTAAGAGGTTTTTACTAAAATAATGTGAAAAACGGTGTTTTCACACCCTTTCACATTATTTTAGTATCACCTAAATGTATTAAAGGGCATTTGGAGCAGTTTTCATGAAGAACTGCTCCAAACCCTTTAATTCACTTTTTTTTTTAGTAACCCACATCGCATTCCCCATACTTATAATGGGAAATGTGATGTGGCCAAATTTACTAAAAAAAAAAATGTGAAAAAATACCGCAGCGTGCCCTGTGATAAACTCGCCAGCTCAGGCTGGCGAGATCACAGGGCAGCACTACGATATGCAGGCATTTGCCCAGCTTTCTCTGCCCCTCGCAGAGAAAGCTGAGCGGGACCCGGCTCCAGTGATCAGCTACTGTATGTGTGTCCGATGGACACACAAGCTGATCAAAGTGTAAAAAAAAGAAAAAAAACTTAAAAAAACCCCCAACATACTCACCTGTTCAGGGAGCCGGTATCCGCTACTCCGGTGAGCGCTGCTGGGCGCCGGGTCCCCCATGTACTGCAATGTGACCGTGGTGCTGTAAAGTGACGCTACAGCACTGGGGGTCACTGCAGCGCACAGGATCCGGCGCCCAGCAGCCCAGCAGAAGCAGCGTGGACCGGCTCCCTGGACTGGTAAGTATATTGATCTGCTGGGGGGTCCGCGGCGCGCAAGGATAGTCGCAATGGAGGGGTCGACCGGGTGGTGGCGGTAGCAGCAATGTCGACAGGGGCTGCACATGTGCAGCAGGACATCAGGGTATTTTTGACAAAAAATACCCCGATGATGCTGCGGAGTGTCATCGCAGGGACAGAGCTTGACCTCAAGCTCTGCCCCTGCATGCGATAATTGATACATCCCTGCGATGTAATCAATTATCGCAGTGCGAGTTTGGGCGATTTGATCACCTGTCATCTGCATCCTGGAAAACATCCAATGAGGGAGCAGCACATGTAACCTCAAGGAGTAAGTTTTCAGCATTTATAGAAGTTGTGTGAATCCCCTAAATCAGTCACCTCAGTAAAGATCAATATCAAAGTATGTTGGATAGTTGGCAAGTTGCATGTATGTAGTGGAATCATAAAGTTGATTTTAGATTTACTATAAAAAAAAATACTGTAGGAAGTTATACTCCTTTCACACTGAGCTTTTAACCTGGGTTATTGCCAGAATAACCTGGGTCTCAGCTCGGTGTGAAAGGGTCCCAAAAAAATAAACCTAGTATGGTTACCCGGGAATCCAACTAAGGTAGCTTGCAAGGTTGGTCCAAGGAAGGTCCTGGGTTACAGGGCAGTGTGAATGGGTAACCCGGGTCATGCAGCATATGGAGTGCGTCATTACCGGTGCTTGGAGATGAAGTCCCCTCCATGCGCCGGCACTGCACCCATGTGCAGTGTTGCACCCATGTACAGTGTAAATGGATTCGTGTTCCAAATTCCCGGTCACACCCAGGACATTTGGTGTGAAAGGGGTATAACTGTGCACTTTGGTCAAACCATGTTGAACTGCAGGTGGGGCAGATATGAAATGTGCAGAGAGAAGTAGATGTGAGAGGGGTGTAATAATAATAATAATAATAATAATAATACTAATAATATTAATATACTCACCATTCATAAAGTCTTGTAGGGATATTCATACCTAGTACTGAAACATAAAATCCTTGTTACTATACTTCTGGTTGGTATATACTGTATTTTATCTTTAACTTATCATTTTGCACAAACTTATACATTTAAATGGCAAGATTGGTTCATAAAGGAACAAATTTACACAACAATGTTACGCCCAATGTTCTGAGCATAATACAGCAACTTACAGTAAGTCGTGGGAGGTTTCCTCCTCATCATCAGCAAAATGTTGCATCAAATATTATGTTTTGCATTTTTTAATTAACCAATGACAAATATAAAGAAATCAGATCATGTTATTCCTTATACAGTACATATGTACAGATGTACTGGCTCCATATCCCTGGTATCTATATAACCATAGGTCTAATTATGAATCCTACTCTAGCTAAGCTCAACACTGAAGTTGAGATCTAGAACATGTCTATAGGTAATAATCTTCTATCTGTCCTCTCCTTACAGTTTGCCTTTTTCTTCTTTTTTTCTCTCTAGAGTATGTAGCCCTGGTCATAACCTGGGCTTTGCATAACTATATTAATGAAATATATGTATTAAACTCCTCTCTCTATAGAATATTATATTCCTAATTTATTTATCTATAAAAATTACAATACTAATAATAAAAAATTAAATTATATAAAATATAAAAAATTAAAATATAAAAAATAAATCATGAAAATATGCTCCTTTATTTTTGGTCTTGAACCGGTGACCTCCTGGTCGCAGTCCACGTCCTTATCCACTGGGCTATCACGGCCGGGAGAACTAGTGTTGGCTCTTTATGTAGATTAAATCCTCTGGGATGCCATACCCATGCTAACTGCCGCTCTTGGTATAAGGATGGTGAAATAATGCTGATTACTATAAAATGTAAACGAAAATAAAAATAAAATAAAAATATATAAAAAATTTCAATTATGATACACTTAGGGTGGTCAAGTACCTAATATATATCATATCTGATGTTAAATTCACCATAATTTATATTGCAGGTGATTTAAATTCATTTGCTTGAACTAAATTCCGTTATGCATTTATATATATATATTCTTGTAAACCACGAGACCACCTATATTTATATATTCGGCATCCTTTTCACCGACAGCGGCAATATAATGTGTTTGTTTTTATCTTCCTGTATTTTGTATTTGTATCTTTATTTGGAATCTATGTAACCTGTACACCTGATTAAAAAATTTGTGAATGAAACATGTGCAAAGGACCCAATTTAGTGTGAAACCCAATTACAATTTTCAGGTGTGAATAAAGAGACTCTAAAGCTGATTGGCTGCTGTCCATTTAAATACATTCACACCTGCTAAAATGGGTATTCACCCCTTCCTGAAGAAACCGCCGGTATTGTGGGCGGAGAAACGCATAGAGGGTCACCATTGTAACCTGTCCACCGCTGGAGATTCTTATGGACCATCCGTTACTGATATTGAGAGATTGAGATGCTTTCTCACCACCTCCATTAACTGGACACACCGCAACCATACTCTCCCTGCTGTGCTTGAAAAGCCCTGTTCTGCTGAGGTGTTATGCAGCAACCACGACTCTCTCTGCCGGATAATCTGATATAGCCGCTGTCGGCTGCCGAGAGCCACCTCTGCTAATTGCTACTGACGGGAATCAGCATTCACAACTACGGGTGAGAACGGACCTAAATGTGAGGGGTGAGATATAGCAAATAAAAAACCCCATTGCCTACAATTATCAGCAGATTTTTCTTATAACCTGTCGAGACATTTTTTCATATGCCCCTTATCAGTACGGATGACACCAGCCTAATATACTACTGTGGACTGTAACATCAATTATAAACGGCGTATAGGCCGATCACAGTTAACATATCGCTAATTGTGTATGTGATTATTGTATATGCAATTGCATTTGCACTGTTTTTGATCTTAAATTTCATTTTACTATTTAGGTGGTTCTTTCCACCATATCTATCATTAAATGATTTTTTACCTGTAAACAGCGCTCCTTTAATGTTTTCTATAGAACATTAATTGCAACATCCTTATACAGTACATACATTTCTTCAGGTGTAACGACATATATAGATATATTTAAGTGTGAAGACATTAGGACTTCCCGTATCTGGGTCTGTAATATCACTGTGACATAGCGCCATCTGTTTCCATTTAAGAGGACAAAGTTGTCTATGCAGTACTGACAATTGGCCAATTTGGTTCAGGGATATACTTTCCTGAGTAGTGTCTGGTGCCTCTGGCACACTTCTAGTATTTCCTTGTTTGAAGAGGGGTTTTAATCTTTCTTGGTGTGGAGCACAGGGTACTTTGTCCTTTTATCAAATTAGCACAGTGGTTTACCAAACTTTTGACTCATGGTGTGCTAGAATGTCAGAATTTTCTTCACAGCACGCCTAGGCCAAAAGTTTCATATTGAGAAATTAAAAAAAAAAAAAAAAAAAAAAAATTAAGTGAATTGTGTTTAAATGTCATCCTTAGGTTTAATTGTGTGGTGTGGGACAGGATTCACTTCTGTTTGCCACATATTTTATGATTGGCAGCAACTAGTATTGGTTTTCTCTCCTGTATTGACCATAAATTATTGGAATTGGTCCTGGACCACCAATCCAAAGCACCCCTGCAAGTGTCCCAAGGCACCCCAGGGTGCCACGGCACACAGTTTGAGAACCACTGCATTAGCAGTACGAAAAAGACACAAAGATCCTGCTTGGTGTATGCAGTTGCAGCCCTGACTGCATCTTTTCCTGCAACAGCGTACTTACATTTGTGCAAATGTGGTGACCGATTCTCAGTCTACTCAGATGCACACTGGCAGCAGCAGCATTCGGTCGCCACATGTACTAAGACACACCATCGTTGCACCATTGTACAAAAATTGAAAATTGCACCTAGCTTATGGCAGGTGCAATTTCGCCATCTGAGCATGACCGACTGTGTCGGTGCACTGCGTTTTTGGATGCAGACGCTGACCGCAACATGCCATGCCCTTGACATGCCTGAATCTGGCTAGCCACCCCTTTACCTCTCGGTAACTCATAATGACTGTTAATCTCTTTGCATGCATGTAAACATGTGAATGTTTGGTCGTGCCTACACACGATACATACATTAAATACATATCTAGTGGACTCTTCAAAAAGCCACAATGCAATATTAGTTCCAGCTGATGGGCTAGAAAACTGATATTGCTGCTTTTTTGATTCCTGCACTAATTTTTCCAGGTGCTATAAAAAATATAAAATGTGGTGTGTGATTGACGAGAAGGTTACACAGTCTCACTTGAAAGCAAATCATATTTGAAAGCTAAACATACTCTCAGATGTTAGCTATTAAAAAATATTGTCATTTCTAGCCTTTAAAAAACAAAGATATGTATCTTTATAGCAAGGTGCTGGGGATAAACTGTTTACATATGTAGCAATTTGTCTTCTATAGCGTCCATGCACACACAACAGGATGTCAGGGTATCAGCTGTCACCCAGATAGTGCACCCAGTTCTAGTGTGTCAGAATACATAAATAAATAAAGTAGCGAGACCTCTAAAATGACATGTCACCACCTGGAAGCTACTTAAAAAGAATTTTTATGCTTCACTCTATAGAACACGTTATAGTGGCTTAGGAAATTAAATGTTATTCAGTTGACTTTATTATATATCATAATAACTGATTAATCATGACATTATGTTGGTAAAGAATTGGGGCTTTAACCTAGTTGTAGATGTTGTGTCAATATATATAGGGGGTCTATACAGGTTTGTTATCAAACCAAAAAAGTTAGCAATTGATCAAAACCATGTTGCTCCATGTAGGTTGGGCATATGTAACATGTGCACAGAGATATAGATGTGGGTGGGTTATAATGGGGGTCATTCAGGCCTGATCGCATGCTAGATTTTTTCCCTGCACTGCGATCAGGTCAGAACTGCGCATGCGTATGCACCGCAATGCGCAGGTGCATCATACGGGCGCAAAGCAGATTGTTGCTGTGCGATGGATTTAACGAAGAATCCATTCTCACAGCCGATCACATGGAGATTGACAGGAAGCAGGTGTTTGTGGGTGTCAACTGACTGTTTTCTGGGAGTGTTTAGAAAAATGCAGGAGTGTCCAAGCGTTTGCAGGGCGGGTGTCAGATGTTAATTCCGGGACCTGACAGGCTGAAGTGATCACAGCGGCTGAGTAATTTCTGGGCAACTCAGAAACTGCACAAAACGTTTTTGTAGTGCTCGGCTGCACATGCGGTCGCACACTTGCAAAGCAAAAATACACTCGCTGCAAAAAATAGCTAGCGAGCGTTCAGGTCTGAATTAGGCCCATTGTTTCTGCACATGGTAAATACTGGCTGCAAATCTAACTCTCTCTGCACATGTTACATCTGTCCCACCTGCAGAGCAGCATGGTTTTGTCCAATTTGCTTACTTTTTTGGTTTGCTAATAAACATGAATAAGGCCCATGGTGCAGAAGTCTATGTAATGTCCCTGTGTACTCGGATGATCCTACAATTATATCCATGTTCTGACCACATTTAGGGCCTGTTGCAGCGGTAGACACTGTTGTATCCGCTCTTGCAATTGTTGCCAAAGTCACGGCTGTGATAATATCCAAATGCTAGTTTCATACCTCACCTGGTATAGATGCATGCATCTAATTGTGCTAGGACTGAGATTCCCACTTTCAGTGTCTCTGCACACTATGAGGTGTGTGCAATAAGTTTCCGGATGTGCAGTGCATAGGTAGAGTAGACACAATCTAACTGTCTGGTTGGGAACTGTATTCTGACTAATGTTCTTGTGAAATGTCAAGGCACAGAACGGCATATAAGTAGCACTGCACACCAAAGAAGTCAGTATGTTCACTTCCTTCACAAACTCATCATGGAGCTCAACAGAGGCCACTGGAGAGCCATGATCTTCTATGACTACAAGAGTGGTCTGCGACAGCAGGAGAGTTTTGACAGACTGCAAGCTGCTTTTGGGGAGGAAGCTTCATCCTGAACCACTGTGTCTGAGTGCTTTGCAGAATTTTGATGCAAGAGAAAGTCCCTTGAAGATGAGGAGTGATGTGGCTGACTTGTGTCCACCATCACTGAGGACAGTGTTGCTGATGTGTGGGCCATAGTTGAGGTGGACACCAGGGTGACCATGGCACAGTTAGAGAAGGAGATAGGCCATCACATCCAGATCCAACCGCCTGATACTCCACAAAAAGCTTGGTCTGAGCAAATTTTCTACATGCTTGGTGCCTCGTCAGCTGACTCCAGAGCAGAAGGAGGCTTGGGTGACTTGTTGCCACAACATGCTGGCCAGGTTTGATGTGGGTATTTTTGTATTATTTCTAATTAATCCTAGAAAGTGCCTGATTCAGGCCCACACTCAGTCCTCAGTTGCAAATGATCAATGGTTTGTGCATGATTAACATGCCGCAGGAATATGAGGGAAGAGACAGCTATTACATGTAGCCCACAAATGCTGGCCAGCTTTATGTATACACTGCAATTTAGATTTGAGTTTTGACATGCCCCCGAGTCTGCACATTTTACTTCTGCCCCACCTGCAGTGCAGCATGGTTTTGCCAAGGTGTAAAGTCACAGTATTTGCTTTTTTATGCATTGTTCCCAACTGAGAATCAGCCCCTATGAATAGAGCTAGGATGGCAGACAACTGAATTTCCTGTGCGGTGGAGTTGGTGAGGAAATGGGAATGCCCGATTTCACTGGCACAACAAGTGAAGCTATATTGTGGGAAACATCATAAAATAAATATTCTGAGGTACAGTTTTAAAAATTGATTGTGTGAAGAGGCAAATGGACCCCTAGACTAAGTGGTAGGGGATGTAGCAAAACACAGCAGCTATGTACGGTTGTAGTCAGGGCCGTCTTTTCGTATGGGCTCAATGGGCTCTTGCCCAAGGGCCCCATGAGTATAAGGGCCCTAGGCTAATAGCTGAGGGTCCCCTCTTTCCAGGGGTACCAGATTTTTGAAAATCGGCCCTAGGAAACCAGAGATATCCGACTTCAAAGCAGTGGTCCCCATCCAAGCCTGTTAGTTGCTCTTCCAAGCCAGATATCTTAGGTTCTGTCTGACATAGAGTTTTTCCGAGGGTATACTCCAAATGCTGGGACTCTCCCCTTTCAGTGGACAATGGCAACTTGGCCCTACTATGCCCAGAACCAGAGATATCCGCCTTCAAGCAGCTGGTCCCTGCTCCAGCTCCACACGCCTGGTATGCAGTTTTATATTTTCATTGGAGGACTGCTCTAGTTCCTGAACTCTGATCTACAAGTCCCCAGCACCTCCTGAAAGGTGGGTCTCTATAGTTTTTTATCCTATTAAAAGCTAAGAAATCTATTACCAGGAACTTGAGATATCTGCAGTCAAGCAAGCTGCCCTCCCACCAGAAAATGATAAATATTAAGCCGCACACCATCCACTCCTCCCCTACGTATTAAACACCCCCTACCACCCTGAAAGTCATGTACCAGGGCCACTTCATCCAGCACAATGCCCCATTCTACAGTTTAGTGTTCTCCCTCCCGCCCCATCTGTGCAGTAAAGGAGTAATTAGCAGAAATTACTGCTCCAGGTTCTACATGCTTAGCGGAAGATAGAACACCCTCTACCGCCCGCTGCCACTGATAGCACCCCCCACCCCTACTTCTGGAGGATGGGTAGGGGCCCCAGTGCGTTGCTGTGCCCAGGGGCCCACATTACTGTTAAGACGGCCCTGGTTGTTGTCAAATGGATGCAGAATAATCATGGCGTCAAATCCATGACCATGTTGTCATTTTTGCCCTCATGCATGTACCTGGCTGACCATTCCTGAGATATTTTCCCATAATGACAAGTTAGTGCATATCATGACATGACCATGGCAATAAAATAAGCACATTTGCAGAAAATAGAGATGCGCCACATATTTGGGGGAGATATATCAAAACTTGGAGATAAATTGGAGAGAAATAAAGTACCAACCAATCAGCTCCTAAATGTCAATTTACAAGTACAACCTGTAACTTGGCAGTTACAGTAGGAGCTGATTGGTAGATACTTTATCATTCTCCTCTTTATCTCTCTTCAAGCTTTGATACATCTCCCCCATTGCATGCGTGCCTGTGTGTCTGTGTTTAAAGGGAATGACAGATACTTAATTTTCACAATTTCAATCAGTTATTAATACATAATATCTATCCTGCATATATTGATAGGGGAAATGAATTATGTAGCACATGTGGGGAAATAGGAAGAAAACAAAATTATGGTTTCGGTACTTTAAATACATGACAAAATCTCTTTAAACTGAAAATAGTCAATAGGGTTTAGTTTTTCAGAGCTGTTAAGCAATTTGTAACCCATTCATTTTAATAGGCTTAGGCATTACTTAACCTTCACAGATGTCTTGAAAACTGAAACCCCTAGTTCTAAAGAAGTTGCCTTGTTCATTATAGTGCCTGATAGACAAATCATCTACAAAAACAGCATTTAATGGGCAGCCAATGAATAATCAATGGCTCACTTTTCATCTGAGTGTGAAAATGAGAATAATTTAATACATTGTCCCTCTGGTAAGGACCATGGCCTTGGGTTCCGTTTCTATTCAAGGCTGATTTATAAGGTAACAGATACCTAATGTAAACATATGATCAATGAGCACCATCATTGTTGATAATCAACCCCCACCGGTCCACTCCTTCAGTCTAAAATGTGATCCCTCCAGGCTATTAGCTACGGCCAGCTAAGCCTTCACGCTGTGCCTCCTCCCTGCAGCTTTTACCCTGCCCGTTCGTTCAGACCAGCAGGCTTGGAAGTAATTTTATACGCAGCAGAGAGCGGGTGGAATTGATTTTTCACTCAGCACTCAGTTCCCATCTGAATAATTATCAATTTTACTGCCTCATAAAGGGAAGAGTCAAAATTTCAAATCAATTCAGAAGAGCTTTTGAAAGCACAGAAACTATGCACAAGAAAAAAAGGTCAAAATTGTCAGTGACCTCAGGAGATGATGTCAGTCTATGCTGAACAGCTGACATCAGAGGCACTCAATGGATACCCCTAGTACTAATGCAAATCATATTTATGCTGACTACTAGAGAGACCATTCATTAATTTTTTAGCACAATATCTAAAAGCCTGGATTCAAAATAAATACTGTGTATTCCTCTGGTAACGAGGTTAATAAAGATATATCACTGCTTAGTCACATGCTGTAAAACTGAAGGATTAGAAAGTACCTTTCATGTTACAATAAAACAAAACACTGGACTAAATGTTTCCGATATTGCATCTCAGAGATTATTGTTAATACAAGTACCAACAGAGGTATAATAAAAACGCAATTGCAGTTTATCTTTTTTTAAGAGAACTGTCTTTAAATAAATAACCTGGGACATGTTCCAAATGAAGAAGTACACATAGTTGACAAAATATTAGTATGAAAAACAAATATATTATCAAAACATTAAAGCCATTTTATGTTGCAGCAGAGAAGCATTGTAATTTTTCCAAAGTTCTGATCAACTCCGGTATTAATGATGAAATCGACATGAATGTGATTTTTGGTTAGTGATCAAAACTCCATTACCCAGCTGGCATGAGCACAAGTATAAGTCATAGATGCTTGAGTTTGGGCTCTGCACCTTGAAGACTTTTGAAAATGTAGGGCACCAGTGTAAATCTATCAATGCCGATTGGTTAGCTGTCAGTGTGAATCTATCAATGTCGTCCAATCAGTGTTAGCGATATATTATCAAATTATGTTTTCATTCAGAATTCTTTAGGGCAAACCAGTCAGACAGTGCATGTTTTCCATATCTCCTCACAAATTCACAAATGGATTAAATAGTACCACCTACAGATCTTTAACAATTTGCAAGTCAATAAAGAATACACTTGTTCTTCAACACGGATATAAAGAAAACATACCCTGAAGACTGATATTTGTAAATACTGCTTTAGGATGTAGAGTCTTTGGGAAATGATTACCAGTGGAGGTAGGGACGTAGTTTATTATTGAGTCTGGTACAAGCACATTAGTTTTCTTTTAATTGTGTAAATATTTGAATGAAATAATACATTTGATTATTAATTTATAAGCTCATGGCAGAGTTGGACTGACCCACAGGGGAAACCCCTGGTGGGCCGCACCATGTCTTCTAGGAATCAGGTTCCAAACTGTGCACTTGAATTATACATTATACATATGTTACCTTATACTGCACAGGACTATGGTGTACTTTACACAATGCATTGATGTTAATAATCTGATACATTACCATGCATGTACTACAAATATTTACTACTGTATGTACATTTATTAGGGGCCCAGAACATGCACTCTCTAATGGTTAGCCAAATAACCCCCCCCCCCCTCGCTCTGGAGGCTGGCCACATCCCTGAACATGGGGCCCTATTATCGCATTTCCTTGGAGGGCCCTTCATGCCCCAGTCCGACACTGGCTCAAGGTGAACATTGTTATAATTATTCATATCTTCTAAGATTTGCCAATTGCAGCTCTGCTAACCCCCACCCGCCACTTATGAGTCTGACGGTACCGTAAGAGCGGCATAGAGCAGCACTTACTCGCCCCTGGAGCTGTACACGGCTAATTGGATTCCACCCTAAGAGTATGAATTCCTCAAATAAGAAATGGCAAGTTACAGGAAGGTGGACATATGGCCTAATTCAGCATCAGGTGTAACTGGTGCGATTTAGCAAACGCCCGCTCAGCGGGCATTCACATAGCGATCGCATCCTGGAAAGAAGCGATTGCAATGTAATTGACATGTGGCAGGCTTTTGGGGACAGCGAAGCGTTGCTGGGGGGAGAGAGCAGGAAACGCAGGCATGTCATGGCCATTTTGACGGTGGCCCTGTGATCGGAAACATGATGGCGGTGCACCTGTCTTCGCAGCCAGGCTGCCAGGGGTCAACCCTTATTGTTGTGATTCCTGCGATGCAGTCGCAATTAGATTGTGATCACAGCGCTGGGCAGCACATCTCATGCTGGGCGGAGTTGCCCTGTGCTGGTCGGGCACTTTTTTCAGTAGCAGATTTTGCGATTTAGCAGAATCTGCTACTGATGCTGAATGAGTGCCATAGTCATTCTTGTGGAAACTCACTTGCCCTAATTTTGTGATTATAAATACCCTGCCTGTTGCTCTTCTATATGTCCTTTCAAATGTAATGGAGTTCCCATCTAAATCAGTCAATCTTGTACCTTCAAGCTTGAAATATGGTCACTTGATAAAAATTAGCAGTTTTTGGGTGGGAAATTAGGGAACCAATATGTTGGTTTTGAGCTATACTCCTTACTCTGAACACCTTGCTTTTGCCAGGAAAACTTATTCTAAAATCCAAAGGTTGGATTTCCAAAAGAGGGAGCGTTTTCCATAATGGTCTATTTCAATATTGTACCAGACTCACAGTAGAACAAAACCCTCTATAAAATACTGGTCACTCACATGTTACTACATTCCTTCAGACACTTGTAGAATATCATCTAGATTTAGATGATTTAAAAAAAAATTCTCAGGTTCATAACTTTGCTTTCTTATGATAAAAGGTCCCTGTGGAATATTCTTCATATTGACATTTTATCCATCATGAGGTCTTGTAGTTATGGTCCTTAAATGAGTGATTCTACATTCAAGGATCATGAGCTGGGTGTCAGGAGCGGCTAAGACTGGAATCCTGCCTCTTGATTGTAAGCTTTGGAAAAAGAGGTGGTTTAGTCAAAGTGCTACACATAAGGGGGTCATTCCGAGTTGATCACTAGATAAAAATGTTTGCAGGGTAGCGATTAAATGAAAAAGTGACACTTCTGTGCATGCGGCGCAATGCGCACACGCTACGTACTTTCACAACAGCCGATGTAGTTTCACACAAGATCTAGTGAGGCTTTTCATTCGCAATGTCCGCCACAGAGTGATTGACATGAAGTGGGCGTTTCTGGGTGTCAACTGACCGTTTTCAGGGCGTGTTCAGAAAAAAGCAGGCGTGCCATGAAAAACGCAGGCGTGGCTGGGAGAACGCAGGGCGTGTTTGTGACGTCAAAACAGGAACTAAACAGTCTGAAGTGATCGCAAGCGCTGAGTAGGTCTGGAGCTACTCTGAAACTGCACAATTTGTTTTGTAGCCGCTCTGCGATCCTTTCGTTCGCACTTCTGCTAAGTTAAAATACACTCGCAGTGGGAGGCGGCATAGCGTTTGCACGGCTGCTAAAAACTGCTAGCAAGCGATCAACACGGAATGACCCCCATAGGTGGGTGTTTTTTGTAATGTACAATGTTGTAACATGAGTGAGGCTGGTGTAGTGGGATAAAAACAAGTTTATTGATAAGGGAGACACAGTGCTCTCAATAATATGTCTTTTACTAACTAAATATAAGGTATATTCTTTCAGGGAGTATGCCTTGTTCCCAGCCTGTGCGCTAATCACAACAGGCAGACACCTAATATTCACAGTAGGTAACAGCTTGAGAAGGGTTGGTATCAATATTCGGTGACAGTGGAACCCCGACGTTCAAAGTCTCGGCAGATCTCGATGAGTATTTTAATCCTAACCTGATCCACCCCTCCTGCAGTCTAACCCTTATCCACTCATCCCGCAGCCTAACCCTAAGCCTCCCCCTTATGCCTAACCCTAACCTTAAACCTAACCCTAGTACTTGCCGTTGGTATGCCTCTGTCTGCATTCTGACCATTGGGATCTCGACCGCCAGGATACACCTGATAGCCATTCTACATAGATAGTGAAATCTATTCACTCCATGCGCATCTGGAGTGAGTATGGACCTTTTAACCTTTGGAAAAACTGGTGTGTAGGCAGGCTGAGATGAGATGAACCTAATGATAGAGTACTTGCATAAGTAGTGCAGAATCAACTTCATAGTTTGAAATTGAAATAAATCAAAGGCTTACTGGTAACACCACCACACATCCTGTGGAATGCCACATACTGTTTAATTTGTGCATCCTAGGGAAACATAGGCAAATCTGGCTGGACTAAACTTTAACACTTAGTGGGACATATAGCAAGTGAGTGCTAAACATTGGAAAAGCGCTCCATGAAGGAGTTACCTGCAATCCTCACAGTTATATCAACCAATGCACATGGACCTGGGGCCTATTGTGAGAAGCAGAGTAGCTGTGCTGTGTGGATATGGCCAGTGCATAATGGGCATATATGAGTACACACCCTACACTCTCAGCACCAATTTCATTATTTTGTGAGGAAAATAGAAATACAAATGTGATATTTATGACTTATGGCCAACCATATGGCCCGCGGGTGGCTGATCCTCATCATGCTGTCATGATGATGGGCATATTTTTAAGTGGAGGCCTGGAACTCAAGCTCATGTGTCATTGTTAACCGGGCCCATTTTTCACTTTCTGTCCAGGTGGTCAATATGCTTTACAGGTACCAGGGCTCTTGTCTGTTTATTTGGGTATACTGACTCAGCAGCCAAATTAGCATATTGACTTTGTGTACTACTAGTCCCCAGGCCCGCCATCAGGGGGGTGCTGCGGGCACAGCTGGCCCTGGCCCAGCCTCTCTAACAGAAAGGAGAGGGCTCAGGCCGCTCATGCTGCCGTCCGCCCGCCGCTCTGCTCTGCCTCCTTTTCATGCCCGAGTTCTGACATTGTCACAGGAGGGGGAGAAGATGCTGCAAGCTTCAATTGTAAACGTCTCTCCCAAAATGGCTAGAGGAGGCTCCTCTAATATCTTTAATAACTGTCTCCTTTGAGACGGCGGACATTTTTGAAGAGACATTTTCAACTGAAGCTTGCAGCATCCTCTCCCCCCACTGTGACAGTGTCTGAACTTGGGCATGAAAAGGGGGCTGAGCTACACAGAATGGAGGGGGCATAGCATCACAGGACCAGGCTGCTACAACAGGAGAACGATCTGCAACAGCTCCTGCCAGCCTGTGATAGGTAAATTGAAGGAGAGTGAGTAAGAGAGAGAAAGTGTGTGGGTGTGTGTGTGTGTGTGTGTGTGTGTGTGTGTATGTTTGTATCTATGTGTGTGTGTGTGTGTGTGTGTGTGTGTGTGTGTGTGTGTGTGTGTGTTTATGTATGTATGTATGTATGTGTGTGTATATGTATGTGTGTGTATGTGTGTGTGCAGGGGCGTCACCAGGTGTGGTGACACCCGATGCACACCCTGGATCTCCTAGCGCTCCGGAGGCAATAGGGGGCGTGACCTAGTGTAAGGTGGCGTGGCTACATGTATAGAGTTCATGGCCACATGGGGATCCCAAACTCGTAACTCCAGGGGCCGGAGATGCTGGGCTATACTGGGCAGCCCCCAGAGACGGTCTTCCTTTGCTGTCAGCTCCTCATCAATGACAGGTGCCAGGTGCTGTATGAGGCTGTCACACTGCAGCACCTGGCTCCTGTCACTGCTGAGGAGCAAGCACTTTGATGTCACCCCCTCCGAGTGTGACACCCAGATGTGGGCTGCACCCCTCACACCTACCTTATGACACCACTGTGTGTGTGGTCATTATGTGTAAGCGGTGACTACTGGAGGCATGTATAAGTAGCATCACTACCGACATTTAAAATACCGACAGTCAAAAAGTCTACATGAGTTTTTCATGAATTTTCATTGAACCCGACTTGTTCATACTTTACCATCCCAGTGGATCTGGAGGGGGAATATAATAGTGCCTGAAGCATTGCGAATGCAGTTTGCCATGCAAGGGGATGAGGTCCACTTATACGGTGTCCATGTTGACCTATGTCGACAAACACACCGAAAAACAATTAAAAACTCTTGTCGACTTTTTGACCAGTCAACATTTTAAATGTCGGTATTTTGACCTTGTCGGAATTTTGACCGTCGGTCAATTGTTGTCAGGATTTTGACCGCTGAGATCTTGATTTTAGGTATTTCATACTGATCCTGTTCTGCATACTCACTTAAATGATTTCATGGCAGCTCCGGCCTGCACTAAATCATTGGCCCTCATTCCGAGTTGATCACTCGCTAGCTGCTTTTAGCAGCAGTGCACACGCTAGGCCACCGCCCTCTGGGAGTGTATCTTAGCTTAGCAGAAGTGCGAACGAAAGATTAGCAGAACTGTGCGTGAAAAATTTCATGCCGTTTCTGAGTAGCTCCAGACCTACTCCTATCTTGCGATGAATGCAGTCTGTTTAGTTCCTGGTTTGACGTCACAAACACGCCCTGCGTTCGTCCAGCCACTCCCTCGTTTCTCCAGCCACTCCTGCGTTTTTGCCTGGCACGCCTGCGTTTTTTAGCACAGTCCCTGAAAACGCTGAGTTGCCGCCCAGAAACACCCACTTCCTGTCAATCATACTACAATCATTCGAGCTTGGGTAAAACGACAAAGTTTTATGTGAAAGTACTTAGCGCATGCGTGCTGCATACCATGCGCAAAATTGCAGTTTTTTCACTTGATCGCTGCGCTGCGAAAATCGGCAGCTTGCGATCAACTCGGAATGACCACCATTGTCAGGTAACCTCAAATCTAATAGTAGATTAATTACATACAAACTACACTGAGGGTCTGATTCATACGTGCTTGCAAATCCCATCTCCTGTTTCCTAGGGTAGGGTATGATGGAATCAAATATTATTTCAGATGAACCCAACAGACTGGCAGTATTTTTTATTCGGTCTGGATATTGAGGTACAGGGCCTGATTGTGAATCGGATGCAAGCAAGTGTTAATGCGGCAGGGTCTTGTGGATTTCGGTGCACATGGGTAGATTCTCTCATTAGCATAAGGCAGGGGCATTTTAAGAGAGGAGAGAGACCGTGTGTAGCCTCCGTTGCGGGCCCCCTCTACTCCGGCAGCGAGTAGACTCTGACATCTCCAGTGCGCATGCACACATCACTCAGGAATGGCCTCAGTGGCCATTTTCCAAGTGATTTGCGTCTGCAGTGCAGGACCATCGCTGCAGGACTCCAGAGGGGTAAGTATAATATATGGGTGTAGGGTGTGTAGTGTGGGACCCCCTGGACCCAGGGGCCTGTGTGCACTGCACCCACTACACCCATTATAGAAGCACCTATGGCATAAGGCAGTAAGCAGGCTACTGCATCTGAACTGAAAAGCAGCCACAAATGTGTCCTCCTCAGAATAGGGCTCACAATATAAATGCAGTCATTAAGGGGTTAAGTTTATTAAAACTCTAACTAAACTTTAGTCTAACAGCTTTCTTGTTCCTCACTACAAAATAACGGGTGTGCACAAGGGAATAGACTCCGGTGCTGTGCAGGTCTCCAGGAGAATGGCACAGCAACCATTTTCCCGCTGATTTTTCTACTGCACATACGCAAATCACCTGGAAAACAGCTGCCATGCCATTTTTAAGTGATTAGTGCAGCCCTCATACTGATGATGCAGGACTCCTGAGAGGTAAGTAGTAAAGATTATGGGTTCAGGGTGTGCCGTGTTTCCCCCACCCCGGGCCCAGGGCCCTGTGTGCACTGCAAACTCTGTACCCATTATAGATACGCCACTGAGTTGGAAGTATTGTAGATAGTGTTATATCTTTCACAAGCATTTTAAGAACTCGCAAATGTCAGTTCAAAGTCAAGTTAGCTAAATATGTTGCTTAACGTACACAAATGGAGAAACTTTATAGATATCATTACATGTTTTCCAATCGTCGGCAATTGCCTATTAATCATACAAGGGTTAGACAGGTTTTGTAGAGCTGTAAGGGATGGAGTATAAAGCAGGATGCATTAAAAGATTCCAATTCTCTGAGTCAGCTGTGGAAAAGCCAGGTAAACACTTTAGAAGAGGCTGCTCACTTGCAGGGCAAACATAGCGCTTCCATTAGCCCTAATTAACAGGAAGCTTCTTTTTTTTTTTTTTCTTTTTTTTTAAAGTAAATAATATTTCTAAACATTTTAACACATAAAAGATATTGGGTTCTCTGTTTTTCACTATGTTCGCAAGAAAACAATCTATAAAACTGAAGAGATAATCATTTTTCCTTTTAGCACTTTTCAATTATTAATTATGTGCAAACATTTAGCTATATCAAATCTCACATTTTGTCATATATTATGCACATAAAAGCAGTGACGCTTTAAACACGGCTCTGCATTTTAAAACAAACAAATCAATTAACTAATTTCAGATCTATTCATTGAATAAAGTTGCTGTTAGTTTTCACAGTGCCTCCGAATGCACAGGATGGGATGGTGATGGTGGATGATGTGAAGGAGACAATTGCCAAATGGAACTGGCTTAAAGTTAATTCACTGATACAATAAAAAATGTAAATAAATTAAACTTTCCATGATTCTTCTATTACTTCTTACAGTATTCACCGTAGATGTGATCACAGTGATTTAACATTTCAGTTCCTTCAGATAGTGTGTGATACAGGATCCTGACATTCAGGATGCCAGTGGTCATAATACTGACACCGGCATCCTGACAGCGAGAATATCAACAGTGCTTTGTAAGGAACGTAAATACTTACCTAATACTTACCTTCCCCCTAACCCCCCTCCCACTGCCTCACCCTCCCTTCTCTCAGGCCGCAGCCTAACTCCAACCCTCCCTCCCCGCAGCATAACACTCCCCTTCCCCAGCAACCTAACGCTCCGCTTCCCCCACAGTCTAATCCACTACCTCCCATGCAGCCTAACCCTTTCTCCCCACATCCTAAACCTAACCCTCCCTCCACACAGCATAACGCTAACCCTTCATTACAGCAGCATAACCCTAACCCTTCCTTCCCGCAGCCTAACCCTAACCCCCTCCCGCAGCCTAAAACAGCCTTACTCTAACCCTCACTTCCCGCAACCTAACCCTCCCGTCCCGCATCCTAACCCTCCCTATCCACAGCCCACAACCCTCCCTCTCCACAGCCTAACCCTCCCCGCAGACTAACCCGCCCTTCTCTCAGGCCGAAGTCTAACCCCAACCCTCTCTCCCCGTAGCCTAACTGTCCGCTTCCCCTGCAGTCTGATCCTTCCCCTCCCTGCAGTCTAATTCTCTCTCCCCACAGCCTAATCCTTACCCTCCGCCCCGCAGCTTAACCCTAACCGTCCCGGCAGCCTAACCCTACCTCCCCACAGCCTAACCCACACTCCCTGCAGCCTGACCCTCCCGCCCCCTGCATCCTACCCCTCCCTAGCCGCAGCCAAAACCCAGCCCTACCTCCCCGCAGCATAACCCTAGCCTCCCCCTGACACGTATGTTCAGGATATCAGCTGTCCGGATCCCAACATCGGTATTCTGACTGGTTTTGCAATTCCGGCGCAGATCTTCTTCTTTAGGTTCTCTCCCTGAGCGGCGGGATGCTAACTACATCCCCTTCAGATGTCCATGCAATAAGAGTAACAATTTGCAAATATGGGGCCAAAACTAGGAATGTATTATTAGGCCTCTGACTCAATCCTTCTCCATTGTATTGTAAAGTTGTAGGATAGAGATGCTCCAAATTGTTTCAAAGTGATTCCAATATTCAAAAATTTCTGATAGGTTTAGTGGTTGATGTATCAAGGAGTGAAAAGAGTGGAGAAGTGGACCAGTGGAGATGTTGCCCATAGAAACCATTCATCTTCCATCATTTTCTAGAATGAACTTCATAAATGTTTCCTCAAACCTGATTGGTTGCTTTGGGCAACTTCTCCACTGGTCCACTTATCTGCTCTCTACATTGCTTGATACAACATCGCCACACAGTTCAAAAGAAAAGATAAAGGAAATAATTCCAGTTATCATGGACCTTCAATAGCAGTTGCAACGGTTGCCGCAGCCAATACTGCTAAATTATGCGAAAGCAGCAGGAGGTGCCTTGTGTAAACAGATGTCTCCTGCATGCTTCTATGGTCCGCTGCTGCGTCCGAGACACGGCATTGTATCACTTGTGTGAACATAGGCCATCTGAATAGGGTTACTCAGGATGGCCGGGCTGTTCATGCTGCCGGGCAAGGAAGTCTGCATTGGAAGACGCAGACTTTGACTGCAGCATGCATACAATATTGAGGCAACATGCCTTCATTTGTAAAACGCTTTTCAGTACTGCCCACACCCCTCCCCAGGGTTGGATCTAGACTTTTCTTTTAGGGGGGGCGGTTTACGGTTTAATCTTGACCCCTCCCCTCTCCAGTCCCAACACCTCCCATCTCTCATCTGGACTCCTCCCCTCTCATCTTGACTCCTCCCCTCACCCATCTTGATTCCTCCCCTCTCCAGTCCAAAGTCCTCCATCACACAAATAGGTATAATTGCATGTAAAGGATTTGTTTGTGGATGTTAGGTATAATAATCACTTCTACAACACATCAAAGCAAAGTTCCCCAATATGACATCTATCCAAATCCCTCCTTATGTTCATCATAATGTATGACACGTCACATACAGTTGATACCTACAGTATAAAAAGTTATAATCCCCTAATATTGGGGTATAGCAAAAGAAAATTAATAAAATAATTAAATAATTAAATAAAAACAAAATGTCTGGAGTAATTATTTGCATCTATTTCTCATCTTAATATGAGGTACTGATATAGATGGTCAATCATCAAGGTTTATATGTCAACGTCGTTATGAAATACAGTATTATCATAAACCATGATGATTGACTGACTATATAAGTGCATTATATTAAAATGAGAAACAGTAACAATGTGATAATACCTATGATTCCTTTCTTTGGGATACTAGCAACTTCTATGGATACAAATGGTAACAACTGGTATACTATATGTGTTACTGAACCAGGAAGGGAAGACACATTATAATACCCTGTTATATTATTATAATAAGGGGAACTGCTGAATAGTACCAAGGGGATTTTAGGCACAGAGTCTTGGGGGGTTAGGCCAATTATTTGATAATCCCACACAGTACTCAACACTTGCCAACCCTAACAGATGAATTCCACATTTGTAATTGTCCAATAATGGATTTTGAGACTAACCAGGATTAAGTGAGAGTACGTAATACTCGCAGGAGTTCACCCGTGTATTAAAATCCCTTTTGCATCTATGTGCCACATAGGTTTGGGAAATCCCCCCACCACCCTTTCTTTTTTCTTTCCAGAAAAATGTTGCTAGTATACCAAAAATATCTGATTGATACAATTAATGTAAGGAATTATAGGTATTATCACATTGTTGTATAGAATTTAGCCAGTGCTACTGCATATGTATGTTGTTCATAAATATACCACTTCAGATACAGCAGATGTCATACTTCTTATTAGGCTCATTCAGCTATCCCCAAAATGAAAGGGATAAGCAAATATAGTGAAGTACTGTTTAATAATTGTAAATTTCAGCCAAACCTGAGTCTGCACCAGTGGGAGAACCCAGGACTTGCACTGTTTCAAGTGCATTCTGAACTGCTTAAAAACAGTTCATGTCTAGCTGGTAATTGTCAAAATTTGGCCACTTGGAAATACCTGTAATATGTGTGGAGTTTATATGTTTTTGTTTTTCTCATATTAAATCTTACAATTATTAAACAGTATTTCACAATAATTGCTTATCTCTTACATTTTGGGTATATCTGAATGAGCCTAATAAGAAGGGCATAATTCAAACTTGATCGTAGCCGTGCAAAATTTTGCATGGCTACGATCAGTTACTCAGACATGCGGGGGGGGGGACCCAGCACAGGGCTAGTCCACCCCGCATGTCTGGCTCTGCCCCACCGTACAAGTTCAAAAGGATCACACAGCGGCAATGCTTTTGTACTTGATGAGTAGCTCCATACCAGCGCAGCTCTTGCACACGGGCAGGGAGCTGCTAGTCACTGACCGGGTCACAGCGGCTGCGTGTGACGTCACGCAGCAGCCTGCCCCCCGCACGGTCCGGGCACCCCTGCGTTGCCCGGACCGCACCCTTAAAAAGGCAGCCAAACGCCACCGGCCCGCACCCTCCTGCCCAGCGACCACCTCTGCCTGTCAATCAGGCAGAGGCGATCGCAGGGCTGATATGGCCGTCGGCTGTCTGGCATGTGCCAGCGCATGCGCAGTTCAGACCTGATCGGCTGCTGTGTGAAAATGCATAGCCGTGATCAGGTCTGAATTAGGCCCCTTGTCTGTAATGACATCAGTTATAAGAGAGTGAGGCTCCCGAGGACACACCATATCAAGCAGTTGAAATATTTTTAGGTATTTGGATAGATGTCATATTGGGGGACTTTGATTTGATGTCTTGTAGAAGTGATCATTATACCAAACACCCACTAACAAATCCTTCATCTGTTTATCTTGCAATATATCCCTACCAGCTATTAGGGTGCCATTTATAATCAAGGGATCTCTCCCACTGATATATAAACTGATGCACATTATAGGACTAATGCTATACAGGAACTTGAAGACAGTTGTAACTAATACTCATTTGTAAGGCTATTGTGAGGCCACCTTGTAGGTGAATTATACGGTGAGGACAATTCCAAGTTGATACCTCATAGAAGGAGTATGGTGTTATGTATGAGAAATGAACCAAATAGAGGACAAATTAGCATACACCATATTTTTTGTATAGCATTTTTCTGCACACTTATTTCTGTAGTTTTACACGCATCTCTCTATAATTTTAGTATTTCACTGACAGGACGTGATATGTCATGTTTAATATTATGAAATACAAGGAATGTTTTAAAATCTATACACTACTACAGACATCATCTGTTCTACTGTGTTGCACATATGGGAGACTCAACGGCCAAAAATGTACTAATATTCGTGTTTGTGTCGGTTTGTGTAGTGTTTAAACTCGTCTTGTATCGGGTGCATTTTCATGCAACTTTTTGAAACTATATACGCCAAGTTACTAAGCATTCGAGTTTATTGTTTTCGTGTTTTCCGATGTCGATGCCAGTCATTTTTTTTTTTGCACATTTACGGCCGTCATTGTCGTTTGCGTACGTGTTTGTGTTGTTTTTGCTGGGTTTTTTTCTAAGTTAAACGCGGCAGGGTTTTTTTTTCCCGCTGCCGCATTTTCACTTTTAGTTTTGGTTTTCTTCCCCGTACGTGATTGGTTGTGTTTCAGATGGTAGGAGTGTCTGTGCGCAACCATATAAATACGCCCCAAACCGTCCGCACCTCGTGGGTTTAGTTAGTGGTGAGGAGAGAGGTTGTGCAGTGGAGTTTGGTGAGTAGTGTTTGTTTGGAGGAGTATTTTTTGCGAGTTGTGAGTGTTGTATTGTGTTTGAAAGTAGTTTTGTCATTCTTGTTGTCTTGTTTTTTTTTTTTTTTTGTCTCAATTTTTGTCCTAGTTTTTTTTATTTATAGTCCCTTGTCAGTGTGTGTGTGTGTGTGTGTGTGTGTGTGTGTGTGTGTGTGTGTGTGTGTGTGTGTGTGTGATTAGTGTAGTGGTAGCGGAGGAGTGTTTTGTTTTGTCTTTTTTTTCTGTGTTAATTGTTTAGTCACACAATTATGTGTGACTCAGAGGTGGCTGAGGTGAGTGAGGTGGAGGGTGTTAGTGAGGGGGAGGAGGTCGGTCAGGTGGAGGAGGTGAGTGTTAGTGAGGTTATTGAGGTGGAGGAGGTTGGTGAGGTTGCTGCAGCAGCCTCAAGTGACAGTGATAGTGACAGTCAGACAGCTCCGCAGCCACGCACCACTACTAAGACTGGGCGGAATGTCAAGTTTAGTTATGCAGAAAATGTGGCATTGGTGCGGGAGCTGATGAAGTATCAGTGGCAGCTATTTGGGCCTGAGTCCGCCAAGGAGCCAACACGGAAGAAGACGGTGTTGTGGGCGAAAGTAGTTGCTGCTGTAAATAGTGAGGGGGTGGTGAAGCGGACGGAGGACACGTGCCGCAAACGGTACTATGACATAAAGCGACGTGTCAAGTCCAAAATGGCCAAGGAGGCAAAGTCGGCTCGCAAAACCGGTGGTGGTCCGCCCTTTATTGCCACACATCTGGACTATGAGGAGCCCATGCGGACTATAATCCCTCCAGAAGTAGTGTCTGCAACCCATGTCTGGGATTCTGATCACCCCAGGAAGGATGGTTAGCATGTGTATTTGCCTTAACATTCTATGACATTACTTCTGGCTTACTGTATGTTTTAAATGTGTGTCATGTGACGTTGCATATTACTCCCATCTTCAAGTGTGCGTCATCAAATACATTGTTTTGGGTCATGTTTCATACAAAAGTCAATGTAACGTCTTACTTGCTTGTATGTCATGTGGTTTTTGGACAGTACATTTTCCATGTGTAGTTTGGACTTGGTGTGTCATTGAATTGTCCAGCAATAATGTTTTACTTTTGCACATTGTACATTTTGAAAGCTGGACTATGTTTTTTTATTCTGTTATCCATGTGCAATGTTTCCAAATCAGTGGTTGATATGTTAGAGGCTGGAGTAGTGCAAAGTGTCTTTGAAGGCAGTTACATGTGTAATTTCATTAGTACTCAATGTAATATTGTTTAAGTCAAGGCCACTATTTGCTGGTTCATTTTGAGTCTGTATTTGTACACTGACACAACAACTGCAGACTTAGTTACCTTACTGTTTTGTTTTGTTTTTTAACATTTTTGTTGGCCTCATATTGTGTTAATGTGTGTTTGGAGTGCCACATCACAGACCTATTTCTATATCGCATCTGTATTTTTTTTTTTCATTTTATTTGAAAATGAAGCTGTGTGTGTTTTGGCTTGTTAGTGTATGTTTTTGGAATTGTGTCCTATGTCTGTGTCATGTATATGATTCCCTGTGTTGCACTTTCCATAGTGCATATGGCTATTGGACAATGTTTTGGGTTTGTTGTTGTGCTTTTTGTGTTTAATGTCCTTATTTTTAGATTCATAATAAAACATCCATTTTTTAAAGATGTAATGTTTATAAGCATAATGGGTGGATGTATTAACAATAGTATGAATATTTTTTTTTTTTTTGGATTTACAGTGTTGAAAAAAAGCAGTACTGGTTGTCCTATAGTCACTCCCATCACATCTGATGATGATGACGCTGCGGAAGCAGGTAAAGTGTCCATTGTAGTATAGGTTAGGTTTGTAAATGAATGGCCATAACAAAATGTCACTTTCAATACTAGGTCCATCCAAAGAAGTCTTAAGCAGCAGAAGGCGCACTTCTGGAACACACCACAAAAAACATCTGCCAGCAAAGAAAGCAAGGTCTGATGTCCAGGGCCAACCACAGCAGGCTACCCCACCACGAAGATTATCTACTGTTTGTTCAGTGCCCCCACTCCAAATTTTGGACACACCTCCAAGACGACAACCACACTTCCCTCATCTTGATTGTGAGTAACAAACTGTGATAACAATTAAAAATGTCAGATCTTTAAAAAACCATTTATTTAAACTCATTAAGTCAATACCCATCAAAATGTGCTATACTTACCCAAGTCAGTAAAACATGAAATGGAAACCAAACAAAATGGCCTACACAACATCCAGTAAAGATATGTATGTCCACTACAGCCATACAGTAGTACATTATGTGGAAGATGCTGCAACAGAAACTCATGTGTAAGCTTTGCAAATAGTAAGGTTGTTAGAATCATTTACACATGTGTGCTTGTCCTAACATTGCCAACTGCATACAAAAACATTACTATGTTTTGGTTGGAGACACTATAAGGCAACACATTATGGATTACAATGTGTTTTTAGGCAGGAGTATGTCTGATGTACCATACAACTCATGTGTTTTCTTTCAGAATGAAGTAACCAGACACATTTGCCACAAACAGGCATATGTCTGTATTTAAGTAATGAGTGATGATGTTGCTAGGCCGGATATCTGAAAGCACCAGTCCATTACATGTGTTCCATGTTTAGTGCTTTGTACCAATGTATTAAACATATGGATAAGTAACAGATAAATGTTTTTAATTTCAGCTTCTAGTCCTGGTACCAGCATCCCTCCGCAACAACAGCAACACAGTGACATGGATGACACAATCATGTTAGAAATGCATCCAGTAAGCAAAGGAATCAGCCCCCCAGCACCTGTGAGTACTCCCCCACAGCAAAGCACACCACCAACCCAACACAGCCCAACAACACCAGTAACACAAGGCCCTGATCAAGTGTTCTGGACCATTTGGGCTAGACAGCAGGCCACTAATGAAGATTGCCTGCGTAAGCAGACCCAAATGTTTGCAAGCCTACCATCTCACCTCAGACGAATCAGCAGAAATCTGAGTAGACAAAATGAAACAAACACAAGAATTACAAATACCATGGAAATCATACGTGCAGACATTACACATGTCATGGGCAACTTACAGCGCATAATGGAAGAACAGCACAGACAACAGCAAAGCTATATAAACATTTTAGAAAGTAATCAAATGATCAATGAATCCATGTCCAGAATTGTAGACAATCAAAATGCTGCAACATGTGAACTCAATGCCACCCTCAGTAACCTCAATGAAACACTCAGATCCCTGCAGCAACAGCAAACAAGCAGCAGTTCTGGTACGACTACTCCAAATGTAATGCCAGTGTCATCACCACCAAGGCGCTCCACCAGAGCACGCCAACACGACAGTGGTAAAGGCAAAGGCCAGGACAAGCAACCACCCAAATAAACATAAAAAAAACACACCCATTTCTTTAAAGAGAAGAGAAAAAAAACACTTGCCAAGTGTATGATTAACAGAATATATATAACACTTAGCTCCTTGACAGTTTGTACAACATCATTAATTATAACTGGTACAAACAACAAAAGGAATTTTGTACACACATTTCTTCTTTATCATCTTTGTATTTTTTGCTAGCAGGAAACTGTTGTTTGAGCTGCACATAGATGTTAGCATGCAGAAAGCAGACCACTTGATTTTTTTCTAATCATTACTCTTTAAAGACTCTAATCATTCTTTGAGCCAGCAGACAGACTAATTGGCAGCCAGGCAGATTGTCTTAAGCAGGCAGAAAGCAGACCACTTGATTTTTTTCTAATCATTACTCTTTATAGATTCTAATCATTCTTTGAGCCAGCAGACAGACTAATTGGCAGCCAGGCAGATTCATCCATGACCAATACAATTTACAATGTGAATTGTAACTGTTTTACATTTCTTCTCTAGACGAATTGACAAGAAAAACACAATTGAGTTGGCTAAAAGTGTCCTAATATGTTGGGAGTAATATTTAGATAATTCAGTCCGAAAATGACTGACATTATTGTTGTGCATGTTTGTGTGTGTTAAAAATAAGTAATCAGATTTAAAAACATGATGCAGAAACAACAACATTTGAAATATTTGAAAGTTGAACACAAATGTGTGTAATAATGGATATATGTTGTTAAATGTGTATTGCCTTACAAATCTACAATTTTTGGCCAGCAAACATAAGGAAATAAATTATTTAGCATGAGAGAAGTTTGTGTCCCTTTTATAGGCATCCTAATTCAGGTTAGAATGATTTGTAAGTATCAACACATGTAAACACGGCTGAAAAAAGCAGGTCTATTTTTTTGCCGCTTTTTTTACCGATTTGCAAAAAAATACGACCGCAATTGAGCACTCGGAGACTAACACCCAAATACGAATGAATAGTGAATTCCCGTATTGTATGAAATAACAGCCGCGTTTGACCGATGGTCTATTCATTCGTATTTCGGAACTTTGCCAATCAAACCATTACGAATAGTCCAAACACTGCCGAGATTGGTGCTTAGTGAATTCCTGGATTGGGACTTAGAAAATAAAAACAAATCGGACAAACTCGAATTCTTAGTAAATATTGGCCAACCTGTAATACCCTGCCTAGGGAATATAGCAAGAAGATCTCTTACTGGCTGGTTCCTCTTCAACAGGCTGGTAAGATGGTCCCTTTTCCACAGGCTGGTCAATGGTACAGGTTTGCAGGACAGTCCCTCTGGCAGCTGGCTGGTCTCTGGGTGCAGGAATCCAGCATGCTCTCAGAGTGCAGAAAAGTCAACACACTATACTGTTTCTATTAGCCCACTAGTCTGTCATGTAAGTGAAGCCACGCCCCCAACACACAGCCACTTCCAGGATCTCCTGTTATCAGCACAGACTGAGAGCTGGGGAGATGAAAGTAGTCTCAATCAACAAACTATGTTGATTAATTAACTGCTGTGCAGGCTAAAAGGGTGAGTGGGGAGGAAGGGGCACCCGCTGTGAGCTGCTGCGACTCACACCACTGACTATAGCTGACAGCCAGCTGAGATAGGAAGGGGTTAAGGAGCAGGACTTCACAGACAGTTTGTCCGTAGGCAGGAGTGTGCTAGGGGGGGGCGACCGCCCCCACCGCCCCCCTCTGTATCCGTGCCTGCCCCTCCCCCTAGTGACTGCAGCCGGTCAATCAGGTTGCTTCTTAGGGGACAGTACTTGTAATAAATGTGCAGTGCACCCACCATCGGAATAAATAAAAATCTGAATCGGGCCAAAGTTTCAAACTTTAGAATAATATAGGTTTGAGTTAGGGATAACATTGTGGTGGTACAAGTACCACTGAGATTCTAATTAAATAGGTTTCCCCATGCACACCTTACTGCCAGCAGGGTTACTGCCAGAGATGTCCATTTAATATATAGAGTAAAATTGACAAAATCCCTATCACTGACTAAAACTATTTTTTAGAAGATGGGAATCTGGTTGATTTAATGCTGTCTATACTGTTAATAATTAATTATAAGAGGGAAATGTGTCAAATCTTTTGAAGAGTGGAGAAGTGGGCAAGAGGAGAAGTTGCCAGTACCGACCAATCAGCTCCTAGCTAGCATTTACAACATAATGGTGTCAATCCAAGTACTGTAGGTGGGATTTGCTAAATCGAGTTTGTTTCATGAATCTCGGATACATTGCACAAATGCGCACACCTGAGAAATGCGAGATCCAGTTAGAAATGACAATACACTGGACTTGTAGCGAGATTGCACGACTTTTCTGCAATATGCGACCTGGAAGAAGTGCATGAAAAAGTGGGGAAACCATCCTGGATCCCCCAAAAAGGGACAACTGAGATAGCAGGACCATATAGAAGGCTATGAGTTGACTTAAGGAAACCATCAGACGTTTTAAAAGGTGTCAAATGGATGATTGTTACACATTTGGTTAATGGTTGAAAAATGATAGCCAGCAAGTGTTTTTCTTCACATTAGCGTCTTTCCAGCATTTTGTGGTACAGAAAAATGGTCCTTATTCAGGTTGGATCATTTATGCTATCCAACCCGCAGTTTCCCGATGTTCGGGAAACTGGGCACGCACAGGACCTGTTCTCTGCATGTGCAGGACGGGTCCTGCAATCGCATCTCAGATATGCAATCTCCTCTGCAGGATTGACCGGAGGGGCTGCCGGCGTTGCTGGACACGCCCCCATTTTCCGGGAGTGGCGAGGCCAAAGACTGCATCGCAAGACAGTTTCCTTGGCCTTTCAAGCTGCCCTTTAATTATGGTGGCCAATCCCGGGATAGGCGGGATCCCGGGATTTAGGGCCAAAAATGGCCAGGATTCAGTCCTGGGATTGGAAGCTCCAATCCCGGGGATTGAGGGATCAGCGTTGAGCGTCCACAGGACGCTCAGACGCTGCTTGGCTTCCTTCTTCCGGCTCCCCAGCGCAGCGTGAGAGGGCACGCTGCACTGTCAGCTGCTGCAGGGAGCCGCCAGGAGAGATCAAAGGTTGTTCTCCACCTGCTCACCCTCGGTATATGGTGAGTTATGTGTGCGGGGCGGGTTTGGGGTGAGGGGGCGGCCACATAGCTAAAAGCCAATCCCGGGTATCCCGAGAATCCCGGGATTAGCCATTTTTCAATCCCAAAACCCGGGATTGAAAAAATGGCCCGGGATTGGTTTCCCTACCTGCAATGGCAAGCCTGTGTAAGCTCAGGCTTACTTTGTCTGTCATTGCAGATGAACATTGCGTACGGCCCTTACATACTTTTGCCTTGGGTCCTACAATATATCTAATTATGCCCCTGGACCTGCTCATTGTAATGTGGTATAAAATAAACTGGATGGCATTATGTTACATAATATGAACTGGGGCACTATATGAAGTGGAGGCACTATAATGTGGCATTATATGAATTGGGGACACTGTAGTGTGACATAATATAAACTGAGGACACTATGAAATAATGTGAATTGGGGGGTAATGCTTTGCATAATTTGAACTGGCAGCCCTACACTGTGACATAACATGAACAGAACATAACATTGGGCATAACTATGGTTCATAAATAAACTAGGGCACTACTATGAGGCACAACATTCAGAAAAGGAACTAGGGCACCATTATGGGGTATACAATTAACAATTGTTGCAGAGAAGTGTCTCTCTAGAAGAATTGGGACAGGGGCCCCTTCAAATTATTGCTATGGGGCCCACAAAGTTCCTGCTATGCCCCTGCCTCCAGGCGTACCGGTCCGACATAATTTAACCCATTAGTTCGCTTTCAAGAGAAATTCCCCTGAAAATTGACATCTTTATTGGGCTAATTATGCTATTTAATGTAACCCCTTCAAGTGCATAATTATTCATTGGGAAGGGTGTAACAGATATTCTGCACTGTGCAGGGGCATTTTAAAAGAGGAGAGGGCCCAGCATGCAGGCTTTGTTGCAGGCCCTCTCCTCACGGGCAGCAAATAGACTCTAGCATTATGCCAGAGTCTACTGCATATGCACAGGTCTCCGGGAACATGGTGCGTGAACCTTGGCCCTGAGGACATTTCCAGGTCGCATTCAAAAATCACTCGGAAATGGACGCAGCTATTCCAGTTTCTCTCCACCCACTCTCTCCTTGATCCATTTAATTCTAGCTTCCACCTTTGGACTATTGCAGGGATCAGTCACTTTCTCAACTTGGATGACACTAAGATCTTCATGCACTGGTCATCTCTAAACTAGACTACTGCAGCCTGCTCCAGGCACCCTGCTCCAAGCTCATTCCCCTATAGTCCAATCTTAACATAACTGCTTGGCTCATTTTTTTCTAGAACCTCTCTGATTCTGCTTTCCCTCTCTGCCAGGCTTTACACTATCCCCCCTTCCCCTGTAGAGTACATTTAAATCTCATTACACTCACCTATAATGCCTTCACTTAATCATTTTCTCCTACTACACCTATAACCTTATACCCCATCTACACTCCAACCAGCCTTCAATACTCAGCCCTCTACCTTGGTCTACCAGCAAAAGAATTGCAGCGCTTACAGCTGGTGCAAAACACAGCTGCCAGGCTATTAACCAACCAGCCCCGTTCTAGCCACATAACACCCATCCTCTACTCCCTTCACTGGCTGCCTGTACGATGGCGAATCATCTTCAAGATTGGCTTTCTGAGTTTCAAAGCATTACATGACCAAGGCCCAAGGTACCTGAAACAGCTTCTGACCCCATGCTGCCCCACTCGATTACTGCGATCTGTAGATGAAGGACTTTTAGCAGTACCTAGAATCTACCGTAATTCATCTGGGGGTCGAGCTTTTAGTCATGCGGCTCCGACTCTATGGAACTCACTTCCCCACACAGTGCGAGAGGCCCCAACTATAGAATCCTTCAAAAGTAGACTCAAGACTTTTCTGTTTACTCAAGCATTTCCATAATGTCCCTTTTAGTATCTTCATGCTTCTGTATTTTATGAAAATGTACTTCATTATTTTCTGTACTATATTATGCTATGTATCTGTTAAGTGCCTTGAGTCCTATTGGAGAAAGAGTGCTATATAAATAAAATTATTATTATTATTATTATTATTATTATTATTATTTAATGAGTGTCTCCTCTTTTCCCAACTAATTACCTTTTTCACCAATCCTGAATCCAGGACTTCGACCCATGCTGCCCCAAACCACTGGAACTCACTCCTTCATATTAGACTTTCCACCTATCTCCCAAGCTTCAAGCATGCTCTAAAAAATCTCTCTATTAAAGCCTGCCAGCTCTCATCCAATTACATCAATTTTTACTATACACACATTTGCACCTCTATATGTCAACCATGTGTGACTACTCCATCACTATAGATTGCAAGCTTTCATAAGCTGGGCGCTGTTCCACTGTGTACTCTTTCTTTCTTTACATACTATTTACCACCATCTCCTCCTTCTTGTATTATTTTTACAATTAGTTTCTCTGACCTGTCTTCTGCATCCATCAACTAAGTTCAGCCAGCAGTGGTTTTCTAGCAATCACCACCAATACACTTATTTTTTGTAACTACCATGTCTTTACATGTCTAAAATGTACTTTTGTATGCATGTTATGTACTGATATTCTTGTTTTGTATATTTGTATAAACTTTGTATGACTCTACCCTTGTGACACCTTATACAGTGGGGCAAAAAAGTATTTGGACAGCCACAGATTGTGCAAGATGACCCACTTAAAAAGATGAGAGAGGTCTGTAATTTCCATCATAGGTACACTTCAACTGTGAGAGACAGAAACTGAAAAAAAAAAAAAAAAAACTAGGAAATCACATTGTATGATTTTTAAACAATTTATTTGTATATTCTTGCGGAAAATAAATATTTGGACAATCAAAAAGTTTAACTCAAAGCTTTGTGATATAACCTCGGTTGGCAATTACAGAGGTCAAACGTTTCCTGTAGTTCTTGACCAGGTTTGCACACACTGTAGCAGGCATTTTGACCCACTCTTCCATGCAGATCTTCTCTAGATCTGTCATGTTTTGGGGCTGTCGCCGGGCAACACGGACTTTCAACTCCCTCCACAGATTTTCTATTGGGTTGAGGTCTGGAGATTGGCTAGGCCACTCCAGAACCTTGAAATGCTTCTTATGAAGCCACTCCTTAGTTGCCCGGGCGGTGTGTTTGGGGTCATTGTCATGCTGGAAGACCCAGCCACGTTCCATTTTCAATGGTCTTACTGAGGGAAGGAGGTTTTTGCCCAAAATCTCATGATACATGGCCCCATTCATCCTCTCCTTAATACGAATCAGTCTTCATGTCCCCTTTGCAGAAAAGCAGCCCCAAAGCATGATGTTTCCACCCCCATGCTTCACAGTGGGTATGGTGTTCTTGGGATGCCATTCATCATTCTTCTCCCTCCAAACACGGCGAGTGGAGTTTATACCAAAAAGTTTGATTTTGCTCTCATCTGACCACATTACATTCTCCCAATCCTCCTCTGGATCATCCAGATGGTCACAGGCAAACTTTACCTGGGCTGGACATGTGCTGGCTTAATCAGGGGGACCTTTTTGGCACTGCAGGATTTCAATCCATGACGACGTAGTGTGTTACTAATGGTAACCTTTGTGACTGTGGTCCCAGCTCTCTTGAGGTCATTGACCAGGTCCCCCAGTGTAGTTCTGGGCTGATTCCTCACCGTTCTCAAGATCATTAATACCCCATGAGGTGAGATCTTGCATGGAGCCCCAGGTCAAGGGAGATTGTCAGTGATCTTGTATTTCTTCCCTTTTTTAATAATTGCACCAACAGTTGATCTCTTCTCACTAAGCTGGTTGCCTATTGTCGAGTAGCTCATCCCAGCCTTGTGCAGCTCTACAATTTTGTCCCTGGTGTCCTTAGACAGCTCTCTGGTCTTGGCCATGGTGGAGAGGTATCAGTCTGACTGTTTGAGGGTGTGGATAGGTGTCTTTTATACAGATAACCAGTTCAAACAGGTGCCATTAATACAGGTAACGAGTGGAGGATGGAATAGCTTCTTAAAGAAGAATTAACAGGTCTGTGAGAGCCAGAAATCTTACTGTTTGGTAGGTGTCCAAATATTTATTTTCCACAAGAATATACAAGTAAATTGTTTAAAAATCATACAATGTGATTTCCTGTTTTTTTTTTTTCAGATTCTGTCTCTCACAGTTGAAGTGTACCTATGATGGAAATTACAGACCTCTCTTATCTTTTTAAGTGGGTCAACTTGCACAATCTGTGGCTGTCCAAATATTTTTTTTGCCCCACTGTAAATAATAATGTGTGCAGACCCTTGTGGTTTGGTTTTGCCAACACCACCCTCAAGTGTTTTATTTTAGAATTGGTTTTTGTTTTGTATTTCTAGAAAATTGATAGAAACAGCTAAAATCATGTAATTTGGACATATGTCTGTTCCTACAGTATTAGTAACATCAATAACATTCATGTCCAATCAGTTTCAGTCAATTTTGACCACCTTACAGCTCACAATATTGTTCACCAGTATTGCCCAAATGCTGCAGCGAGCTGCCTGGCTAAATGAAGCAACAGAGTGTTACAAGCTGAGAATGCAGCTTGCATTCTGTTTATGTTGTGAGTCTGTTGTATTTCTGTTAGCATTCCTGGTTTTCTTATGTACTTGTTTGGGGTACTGTTGTAGGCCGCCTTTGGTGAGTCTGTGTAACTGCAGCCTGTCTCCTGTATGTGCGGCCTGTGCAGTCTCAGGCCATTACCTTGTGTCTGGTTTCCAGCCATCCTGCTTGGGGCTTGCTTCCTTTATTACCAAGCCTGCCCTTCACCTAAGGCTGGTTATAGCTTCAGGTTCCTGTTTGTATCTGGACCCTGTTCCTTGGTGGAATCTAGAATCTGTGCAGTTAGTGCTGTCTGTTCCAGTTGCCAAGCCTGCTATCACTGCACACAGTGTATTCCTGCTCTGAAGCCAGTCTCAGTCTAAATGTCTCTAAATCTCTGCTCCTCTTCAGGGGGTTCTCTTCCAGTTCCAAATTCTGGGCATCTTCAGAATCCACATCAGACAGTTTAAGCTAAATCCTGGGATTTGCACTGGTTATTTTCAGAGTTTGAGTTACCTTTTGTATTTGATTATTAATATCATCCTGTGCATTGTTGCATTTATTACCCATTGATATTTAGTTGCTTTATATCATCCTGTGCATTGTTGCATTTATTATCCGTTGATATTTAGTTGCTTTATATCATCCTGTGCATTGTTGCATTTTCATACCATCTGTTTGATTATTATACCACCCTGTGCATTGTTGCATTTCATATACATTCAACGTTTATTATTATTTCACCCTGTGCATTGTTGCACTCACGTGCATTCTGTTATTATCTCCATCTGTGCATTTAGCAGCGTTACTAAGGTTGTGTCCAGTGAATGTATCACTGTACTGCATTTACTCTTGCCCAGCCTCCAATAGTCACCTTGTCCTTACATAAGACCTCGGGGCATCTGAGTACAGGGTGGACCTAATTCCCCCTTCAAAGGTGGCTGCTAAAAGTGTAGCCTAGCATCACAGGAGGCTAAAAGACTGCTGGGCAAGGGTAATTGCATGATCATCACCAAGTACCACCTGGTAACCCTCTTAACTGAGTATTTTACATAACACAGAGCAGCGTCACAAACACATCTATGAAATATTGTGACACAGCAGTGGCAGACAGGATGGCAATTTTAATAAACTATATTACCCCATAGAATTACTTAATAAATCAAGAACTGGGTCAGAGACTCGAGGGCAGGACAGGGAAGTGGATGTGTAGTGCAAGGCAGGTAAAGCATTGATTATGTAATTGATTGCTTGCTTGATTGATTGATTGATTGATTGATTAAAAAAGGGAAAAATAAGAGAGATGTGGAACAAATTCTTAAGATAAAAACCCAAGCATCAGAACACACAATTTAATTGCTTAATTCTGATTGCTTAATTCTGACTGATTAGATTGGATTGTTTAAATTTAAATTTTGATTGATTATTCATTAAAATAAAAAAGAAAAAGAGAATTTAAAAATACATTGTTAGAAAAAAAAAAAACAAGAATCATACTGTAAGGTTTGATATGAATTGAATTGATTGATTATTTTGATTGATTACTTTTTCAAATTTAAAGAAAAAAGAGGATTTAGGAAGAAATTATTAAAAAGTGAAAAAACCAACAAAACCCAAGCATCTTAATGCGAGGTTTAATATCTAATTATTAGATTCTAATGCAATTGCTAACTGATACTTGAAGCAAATCACAGGTATCAGGAGTCAGAACAATATAACAGATTCAAATGGCCTTGCGAGAGACAACACTCCCAAAATACAGGCCACAATGAAAAGGAAAGTGGTGCATAATGAAATTGTCCTTGTGACCTCCCACCCTTAGGTAGAATGTTAAAAAGGACCTACACAGTTTAACATACCAAGCACTTCAGTGACAGGAACTGACACTTTTGTAGCTGAAGTGCTTGGTTTGTTTGGGCCCCCACAGAAGACTACATTTTTGTGGGTTGGGTAAACAAATCCACCAGTATGCTTAAGGCCTGGTGTTGTTATTCATTGTCACATCCTCATCATCACCTTCCTCACTGTTTAATATAATTGTCGTCACCATCACATAATATTATCTCATCCCCATTGGAATCCACTGACACAGAAGAAGTTTCTGTTTGTTGTAATTGGTGGCACTGGTCTTTTCTCATAGAATTTGTTATTCATTTTAATGAACATCAGATTTTCCACATTTTTTGGAAGTAGCCTCCTATGCCTTTCATTCACAAGGTTTACAAACTGCTGGTAGCTCATGCTGGACTGCTTGTTATTATTTTACAGGATTTTTCAGATTTTGATAAATTATTTGCATTAACTCCCTGTAAATGCTGTAACAGGGACGGTTAACGTCCCTAGCTCTGCTAATTGTGGAATTACTAATGGTACAAATAAGAATTATTTTGTAGTACAGACACATAGGCGGTATGTATTAGGTAGGCACCCAGTATGTAAACAACCCAGCTAATATATTATAATATATGCTGCAAAACTTTAATAATAATAATAATAATAATAATAACAATAAGAAGAAGAAGTAGAATTATTTTCTAATAGACAGATAGGTGGTAAGTATCAGGCATACACTCAGTATGTAACACAACCCAGCTAATATGATATGATATACACTGTGTGTCTGCATCACTTGTTTAAATCTTTAAACAGCAGGAACAATTGCTATTTTTCAATAATAATGATAAGAATTATTTTGTATCACAAACAGATAGGCGGTACATAACATGCAGGCACCTGGTAGCACAACCCAGCTAATAATATAGTTACTGTTAATAATACATTTTGTTTGTTTAAAAAAGGGGATTTTTTTTTATTAATATTTTTCATTAATATCTAGGAAAACAAAAACATGGCTTCTTGGGGTACAGCTTAAACACAGTGAGGTTTTTATTTTTTTAATTAATCATTTAATCAACACTGTCTCTTTCTAGGCTCACCTCATACACACATAACAAGCAATACTGCAGAATAACTTAATTTATCAGAAAAATGCAGGTTCACTTAAATAAACACAAGCCTTTTAGTTTTTGTTTTAGCTTGTTTGTGCAGCACCACACATAGTTTGCATATGTTTACACTGCAGTGTGTATGTGTGAGTCTGTGGGTGTGGGTGTGTGTGTGTGTGTGTGTGTGTGTGTGCGCGCACTGGACAGTGTGTGTGACAAAACTGACAATGCTGATGCCTGCAGACACTGTCAGACAGTCATCCTACCCAGTTCCCAGGCACCACTAAGTAGTGTGTATGAATTATACAAATATATAAAGCCCTGAGTTCATTCCAGCCATACTCCTAATAGCACCCTAATGATGCCCTGATAGTGTGCTAATAAATGCTTATTGCATTATTGTTTTTTACAAACTGCTCCAGTCTTTAGCACACCACACCCTCTCCTTCCTCTCTCCAGTGTTAAATTGCGCCTGGTCACAAGGGAGGGACTTTTATATGGAGTTCAAAACACGCAAGGTCCATCTCCGGGGAGATACAAAACTCGCAAGAAAATTATGTTTTGCCTTGCTCTGGGCTCTGAGTATGGCCGGAAGACCCAAGGTGGGACTCGGAAACACTTGGATCCCCTAAGATCAGAGGTGAAAAACCCAAAACTAAAAAACTAAAACTAAAAAAAAAAAAAAGGGGGGCAGACTAGATGGGCCAAGTGGTTCTTATCTGCCGTCAAATTCTATGTTTCTATAGGGAAAGTATGCCTTTTTGCAGATGATACAAAGGTATGCAACAGGGTAGACACACCAGGTGGGGTAAAGCAAATGATTGAGGATCTAGGTAGACTAGAGGAATGGTCAAGAGTGTGGCAATTACAGTTTAATGCCAATAAATGCAAAATCATGCACTTGGGTCTCAAAAATACAAAGGCTAAATATAGTATTCATGGCACTATACTGGAAACTACTGAGGAGGAAAGGGATCTAGGAGTCACTATTTCAGGTAGAGATGAGCGCCGGAAATTTTTCGGGTTTTGTGTTTTGGTTTTGGGTTCGGTTCCGCGGCCGTGTTTTGGGTTCGACCGCGTTTTGGCAAAACCTCACCGAATTTTTTTTGTCGGATTCGGGTGTGTTTTGGATTCGGGTGTTTTTTTCAAAAAACCCTAAAAAACAGCTTAAATCATAGAATTTGGGGGTAATTTTGATCCCAAAGTATTATTAACCTCAAAAAACATAATTTACACTCATTTTCAGCCTATTCTGAACACATCACACCTCACAATATTATTTTTAGTCCTAAAATTTGCACCGAGGTCGCTGTGTGAGTAAGATAAGCGACCCTAGTGGCCGACACAAACACCGGGCCCATCTAGGAGTGGCACTGCAGTGTCACGCAGGATGGCCCTTCCAAAAAACCCTCCCCAAACAGCACATGACGCAAAGAAAAAAAGAGGCGCAATGAGGTAGCTGACTGTGTGAGTAAGATTAGCGACCCTAGTGGCCGACACAAACACCGGGCACATCTAGGAGTGGCACTGCAGTGTCACGCAGGATGTCCCTTCCAAAAAACCCTCCCCAAACAGCACATGACGCAAAGAAAAAAAGAGGCGCAATGAGGTAGCTGACTGTGTGAGTAAGATTAGCGACCCTAGTGGCCGACACAAACACCGGGCCCATCTAGGAGTGGCACTGCAGTGTCACGCAGGATGTCCCTTCCAAAAAACCCTCCCCAATCAGCACATGATGCAAAGAAAAAGAAAAGAAAAAAGAGGTGCACGATGGAATTATCCTTGGGCCCTCCCACCCACCCTTATGTTGTATAAACAAAACAGGGCATGCACACTTTAACCAACCCATCATTTCAGTGACAGGGTCTGCCACACGACTGTGACTGATATGACGGGTTGGTTTGGACCCCCCCCAAAAAAGAAGCAATTAATCTCTCCTTGCACAAACTGGCTCTACAGAGGCAAGATGTCCACCTCATCTTCACCCTCCGATATATCACCGTGTACATCCCCCTCCTCACAGATTATCAATTCGTCCCCACTGGAATCCACCATCTCAGCTCCCTGTGTACTTTGTGGAGGCAATTGCTGCTGGTCAATGTCTCCGCGGAGGAATTGATTATAATTCATTTTAATGAACATCATCTTCTCCACATTTTCTGGATGTAACCTCGTACGCCGATTGCTGACAAGGTGAGCGGCGGCACTAAACACTCTTTCGGAGTACACACTTGTGGGAGGGCAACTTAGGTAGAATAAAGCCAGTTTGTGCAAGGGCCTCCAAATTGCCTCTTTTTCCTGCCAGTATAAGTACGGACTGTGTGACGTGCCTACTTGGATGCGGTCACTCATATAATCCTCCACCATTCTATCAATGTTGAGAGAATCATATGCAGTGACAGTAGACGACATGTCCGTAATCGTTGTCAGGTCCTTCAGTCCGGACCAGATGTCAGCATCAGCAGTCGCTCCAGACTGCCCTGCATCACCGCCAGCGGGTGGGCTCGGAATTCTGAGCCTTTTCCTCGCACCCCCAGTTGCGGGAGAATGTGAAGGAGGAGATGTTGACAGGTCGCGTTCCGCTTGACTTGACAATTTTGTCACCAGCAGGTCTTTCAACCCCAGCAGACCTGTGTCTGCCGGAAAGAGAGATCCAAGGTAGGCTTTAAATCTAGGATCGAGCACGGTGGCCAAAATGTAGTGCTCTGATTTCAACAGATTGACCACCCGTGAATCCTTGTTAAGCGAATTAAGGGCTGCATCCACAAGTCCCACATGCCTAGCGGAATCGCTCCGTGTTAGCTCCTTCTTCAATGCCTCCAGCTTCTTCTGCAAAAGCCTGATGAGGGGAATGACCTGACTCAGGCTGGCAGTGTCTGAACTGACTTCACGTGTGGCAAGTTCAAAGGGCATCAGAACCTTGCACAACGTTGAAATCATTCTCCACTGCACTTGAGACAGGTGCATTCCATCTCCTATATCGTGCTCAATTGTATAGGCTTGAATGGCCTTTTGCTGCTCCTCCAACCTCTGAAGCATATAGAGGGTTGAATTCCACCTCGTTACCACTTCTTGCTTCAGATGATGGCAGGGCAGGTTCAGTAGTTTTTGGTGGTGCTCCAGTCTTCTGTACGTGGTGCCTGTACGCCGAAAGTGTCCCGCAATTTTTCTGGCCACCGACAGCATCTCTTGCACGCCCCTGTCGTTTTTTAAAAAATTCTGCACCACCAAATTCAAGGTATGTGCAAAACATGGGACGTGCTGGAATTTGCCCATATTTAATGCACACACAATATTGCTGGCGTTGTCCGATGCCACAAATCCACAGGAGAGTCCAATTGGGGTAAGCCATTCCGCGATGATCTTCCTCAGTTGCCGTAAGAGGTTTTCAGCTGTGTGCGTATTCTGGAAAGCGGTGATACAAAGCGTAGCCTGCCTAGGAAAGAGTTGGCGTTTGCGAGATGCTGCTACTGGTGCCGCCGCTGCTGTTCTTGCGGCGGGAGTCCATACATCTACCCAGTGGGCTGTCACAGTCATATAGTCCTGACCCTGCCCTGCTCCACTTGTCCACATGTCCGTGGTTAAGTGGACATTGGGTACAACTGCATTTTTTAGGACACTGGTGAGTCTTTTTCTGACGTCCGTGTACATTCTCGGTATCGCCTGCCTAGAGAAGTGGAACCTAGATGGTATTTGGTAACGGGGGCACACTGCCTCAATAAATTGTCTAGTTCCCTGTGAACTAACGGCGGATACCGGACGCACGTCTAACACCAACATAGTTGTCAAGGACTCAGTTATCCGCTTTGCAGTAGGATGACTGCTGTGATATTTCATCTTCCTCGCAAAGGACTGTTGAACAGTCAATTGCTTACTGGAAGTAGTACAAGTGGGCTTACGACTTCCCCTCTGGGATGACCATCGACTCCCAGCGGCAACAACAGCAGCGCCAGCAGCAGTAGGCGTTACACGCAAGGATGCATCGGAGGAATCCCAGGCAGGAAAGGACTCGTCAGACTTGCCAGTGACATGGCCTGCAGGACTATTGGCATTCCTGGGGAAGGAGGAAATTGACACTGAGGGAGTTGGTGGGGTGGTTTGCGTGAGCTTGGTTACAAGAGGAAGGGATTTACTGGTCAGTGGACTGCTTCCGCTGTCACCCAAAGTTTTTGAACTTGTCACTGACTTATTATGAATGCGCTGCAGGTGACGTATAAGGGAGGATGTTCCGAGGTGGTTAACGTCCTTACCCCTACTTATTACAGCTTGACAAAGGGAACACACGGCTTGACACCTGTTGTCCGCATTTCTGGTGAAATACCTCCACACCGAAGAGCTGATTTTTTTGGTATTTTCACCTGGCATGTCAACGGCCATATTCCTCCCACGGACAACAGGTGTCTCCCCGGGTGCCTGACTTAAACAAACCACCTCACCATCAGAATCCTCCTGGTCAATTTCCTCCCCAGCGCCAGCAACACCCATATCCTCCTCATCCTGGTGTACTTCAACACTGACATCTTCAATCTGACTATCAGGAACTGGACTGCGGGTGCTCCTTCCAGCACTTGCAGGGGGCATGCAAATAGTGGAAGGCGCATGCTCTTCACGTCCAGTGTTGGGAAGGTCAGGCATCGCAAACGACACAATTGGACTCTCCTTGTGGATTTGGGATTTCAAAGAACGCACAGTTCTTTGCGGTGCTTTTGCCAGCTTGAGTCTTTTCAGTTTTCTAGCGAGAGGCTGAGTGCTTCCATCCTCATGTGAAGCTGAACCACTAGCCATGAACATAGGCCAGGGCCTCAGCCGTTCCTTGCCACTCCGTGTGGTAAATGGCATATTGGCAAGTTTACGCTTCTCCTCCGACAATTTTATTTTAGGTTTTGGAGTCCTTTTTTTTCTGATATTTGGTGTTTTGGATTTGACATGCTCTGTACTATGACATTGGGCATCGGCCTTGGCAGACGACGTTGCTGGCATTTCATCGTCTCGGCCATGACTAGTGGCAGCAGCTTCAGCACGAGGTGGAAGTGGATCTTGATCTTTCCCTAATTTTGGAACCTCAACTTTTTTGTTCTCCATATTTTATAGGCAGAACTAAAAGGCACCTCAGGTAAACAATGGAGATGGATGGATTGGATACTAGTATACAATTATGGACGGACTGCCACGGTTAGGTGGTATAAAAAAACCACGGTTAGGTGGTATATATTATAATAATAATACAATTATGGATGGACGGACTGCCTGCCGACTGCCGACACAGAGGTAGCCACAGCCGTGAACTACCGCACTGTACACTGGTTGATAAAGAGATAGTAGTATACTCGTAACAACTAGTATGACACTATGACGACGGTATAAAGAATGGAAAAAAAACCACGGTTAGGTGGTATATATTATAATAATAATACAATTATGGATGGACGGACTGCCTGCCGACTGCCGACACAGAGGTAGCCACAGCCGTGAACTACCGCACTGTACACTGGTTGATAAAGAGATAGTAGTATACTCGTAACAACTAGTATGACACTATGACGACGGTATAAAGAATGAAAAAAAAACCACGGTTAGGTGGTATATATTATAATAATAATACAATTATGGATGGACGGACTGCCTGCCGACTGCCGACACAGAGGTAGCCACAGCCGTGAACTACCGCACTGTACACTGGTTGATAAAGAGATAGTAGTATACTCGTAACAACTAGTATGACACTATGACGACGGTATAAAGAATGAAAAAAAAACCACGGTTAGGTGGTATATATTATAATAATAATACAATTATGGATGGACGGACTGCCTGCCGACTGCCGACACAGAGGTAGCCACAGCCGTGAACTACCGCACTGTACACTGGTTGATAAAGAGATAGTAGTATACTCGTAACAACTAGTATGACACTATGACGACGGTATAAAGAATGAAAAAAAAACCACGGTTAGGTGGTATATATTATAATAATAATACAATTATGGATGGACGGACTGCCTGCCGACTGCCGACACAGAGGTAGCCACAGCCGTGAACTACCGCACTGTACACTGGTTGATAAAGAGATAGTAGTATACTCGTAACAATTAGGATGACACTATGACGGTATAAAGAATGAAAAAAAAACCACGGTTAGGTGGTAGGTATATAATAATAAATAATACAATTCTGGTCGGACGGACTGCCTGCCGTGTGCCGACACAGAGGTAGCCACAGCCGTGAACTACCGCACTGTACACTGGTTGATAAAGAGATAGTAGTATACTCGTAACAATTAGGATGACACTATGACGGTATAAAGAATGAAAAAAAAAACCACGGTTAGGTGGTAGGTATATAATAATAAATAATACAATTCTGGTCGGACGGACTGCCTGCCGTGTGCCGACACAGAGGTAGCCACAGCCGTGAACTACCGCACTGTACACTGGTTGATAAAGAGATAGTAGTATACTCGTAACAATTAGGATGACACTATGACGGTATAAAGAATGAAAAAAAAAACCACGGTTAGGTGGTAGGTATATAATAATAAATAATACAATTCTGGTCGGACGGACTGCCTGCCGTGTGCCGACACAGAGGTAGCCACAGCCGTGAACTACCGCACTGTACACTGGTTGATAAAGAGATAGTAGTATACTCGTAACAATTAGGATGACACTATGACGGTATAAAGAATGAAAAAAAAACCACGGTTAGGTGGTAGGTATATAATAATAAATAATACAATTCTGGTCGGACGGACTGCCTGCCGTGTGCCGACACAGAGGTAGCCACAGCCGTGAACTACCGCACTGTACACTGGTTGATAAAGAGATAGTAGTATACTCGTAACAATTAGGATGACACTATGACGGTATAAAGAATGAAAAAAAAAACCACGGTTAGGTGGTAGGTATATAATAATAAATAATACAATTCTGGTCGGACGGACTGCCTGCCGTGTGCCGACACAGAGGTAGCCACAGCCGTGAACTACCGCACTGTACACTGGTTGATAAAGAGATAGTAGTATACTCGTAACAATTAGGATGACACTATGACGGTATAAAGAATGAAAAAAAAAACCACGGTTAGGTGGTAGGTATATAATAATAAATAATACAATTCTGGTCGGACGGACTGCCTGCCGTGTGCCGACACAGAGGTAGCCACAGCCGTGAACTACCGCACTGTACACTGGTTGATAAAGAGATAGTAGTATACTCGTAACAATTAGGATGACACTATGACGGTATAAAGAATGAAAAAAAAACCACGGTTAGGTGGTAGGTATATAATAATAAATAATACAATTCTGGTCGGACGGACTGCCTGCCGTGTGCCGACACAGAGGTAGCCACAGCCGTGAACTACCGCACTGTACTGTGTCTGCTGCTAATATAGACTGGTTGATATTTAAAGAGATATTAGTAGTATACAACAATACTATACTGGTGGTCAGGCACTGGTCACCACTCCTGCAGCAAAAGTGTGCACTGTTAATTAATATAATTGTACTCCTGGCTCCTGCTAACAACCTGCAGTGCTCCCCAGTCTCCCCCACAATTAATTATAAGCTTTTAATTTATACATTGATGACTGTGCAGCACACTGGGCTGAGCTGAGTGCACACAGACTGAGTCACACTGTGTGACTGACTGTGCTGTGTATCGTTTTTTTTTTCAGGCAGAGAACGGATATAGCAGAGAGAAGTGAACGGATATATTATATTAAATAAAAGTTAACTAGCAACTGCACTGGTCACTGACTGTGGTAAACTAACTCTGTCTGCGACTCTGCACAATCTCTCTCTCTCTATCTAATCTATCTCTATTCTAATGGAGAGGACGCCAGACACGTCCTCTCCCTATCAATCTCAATGCACGAGTGAAAATGGCGGCGACGCGCGGCTCCTTATATAGAATCCGAGTCTCGCGATAGAATCCGAGCCTCGCGAGAATCCGACAGCGTCATGATGACGTTCGGGCGCGCTCGGGTTAACCGAGCAAGGCGGGAAGATCCGAGTCGCTCGGACCCGTGAAAAAAAACATGAAGTTCGGGCGGGTTCGGATTCCGAGGAACCGAACCCGCTCATCTCTAATTTCAGGTGACTTAAAGGCAGGTAAGCAATGTAACAAAGCAATGAGGAAGGCAAGTCAGCTACTAGGCTGCATTGGGAGAGGAATCAGCAGCAGAAATAAAGAAGTAATAATGTCACTGTATAGGTCATTGGTACGGCCTCATCTAGAATACTGTGTTCCAATTCTGGAGGTCATATCTTCAAAAGGATATGTACAAAGAAGGGCTGTACAAAGACTGTACAAAATACTGTACAAAGAAGGGTAACTAAAATGGTGCATGGCCTACATCACAAATCATACCCAGAAAGACTAAGAAATCTCAATATGTATATTTTGGTGCAGAGAAGGGAAAGGGGGGACATGATAGAAACTTTCAAATGTATCAAGGGTTTTATCAAAGTCTAGGAGGGAAACATTCTCCAAATGAAGAGAAGCAATAGAACATGAGGATATGCCCTGAAACTGGAAGGGGGAGAGGGAGATAGGGGAAATTTGAGGAAAAATTACTTCACAGAAAGGGTAGTGGACAAGTGAAATAGCCTCCCATCAGAGATGGTAGAGGCTAAGACAGTAGAGCAATTTAAATATGCACGGGATAGACATAAGGATTACAAAGAAATAAGGATCGAATAAGGTTTGAGATAAAAATATGGTAACCGTACATTTCTAATAATAATAATAATAATAATAATAATAATAACAACTACTCAAAGGTCTAGATAATAGACTGCACAGTATATTTACATCTCCTTTTAAAAAAAAGATATTCTAGGAGGCCACACCAAAAACAAAAAGAAAAAAAAACAATGCATAAAAAAAGTATTTGCCAACAGGCGCCTCTTACAACCAGGATGTAGTAAAAAGACTAAAATGTGTTTTAGATAAAAACACAATTTTATTACATATTATAAATGCAGAAATGTAAACAACAGACTGGATACGATAGCACTGATCCCAGATATAAATTTCTCACCCTCTAAGGGATTTGCGGTTGGCAATTGCTTAGCAAAGCAACAAGGTCCCGGTGTAGCAACACGGCACCACCGCACAAGCTTGTTCTTTAGAAAAGCAGAAGGGGTTACAGCAGCAAACTTCCACATGCACAACGTCCATGTCCTCCAAACATTATGTCCTCCAAGACATTTTGTTTGGAGGATATGGACGTTGTACATGTGGAGGTTCGCTGCTGAAACCCCTTCCGCTCTTCCAAAGAATAAGCTTGTGCGGTGGTGCCGTGTTGCTACACCGGGACCTTGTTTCTTTGCTAAGCAATTGCCCACTGCATATCCCTTGGAGGGTGAGAAATGTATATCTGGGATCAGTGCAATCGTATCCAGTCCGTTAGAAAAAGAGGGGTATGCTCTCTCTACAATGGCGCTGGTCTCTCTGATGTTAACCTGCACATTTAGCTTTTATGCAGGTATATGAGTGTTGGTAAAAACACACTGATGTAGTAAAATTAAAATATGAATTTAATAAATACAATACTAACATCAATAGATAAAAACAAGTGGACTGAACACAGGCTGTGTGGGGGAATGAAATCCTACCGATGCAGGTGGAGAAGCCGCAGGTGTCAAAGTAAAGGCAGGGTACACCAAGAAATACCCTGCTGGTGGCTCCTCTAATTGAATTCCCTTTCAGGCAGTTAGGAGAACAGTACATAAAACGTCTGGGGGGTGGGCAGCGCCACAAGGTATAGCCAACGCGTTTCGGGACAGCCTGGTCCCTTCCGCAAGACTGGATACCTTTGTGGCTGGATTGAGATCCTTTTAAATGTCTAATAACCAATGAAAAACGGCCATGGATGGTGGGAAAATTTACTTCCAGTCCGGACTGAACCGGAACCGGAAGTGACGTTTCCGGAACCGGAAGTGACATTTGTGTTCCATTCGGAGGAAGGAACGCAAACGTCACTTCCGGTTCCGGAAACGGGGTTCCGGTTCAGTCCGGACCGGAAGTGAATTTTCCCGCCATCCTCGCCCGTTTTTCATTGGCTATTAGACATTTAAAAGGACCTCAATCCAGCCACAAAGGTATCCTGCCTTGAGGAAGGGACCAGGCTGTCCCGATACGAGTTGGCGATATCTTGTGGCGCTGCCCACCCCCTGGACGTTTTGTGGACTGTTCTCCTGACTGCCTGAAATGGAATTCGATTAGAGGAGCCACCTGCAGGGTATTTCCTGGGGTACCCTACCTTTACTTTGTCACCTGCGGCTCCTCCACCTGCATCGGTAGGATTTCATTCCCCCACACAGCCTGTGTTCAGTCCACTTGTTTTTATCTATTGATGTTAGTATTGTATTTATTAAATTCATATTTTAATTTTACTACATCAGTGTGTTTTTACCAACACTCATATACCTGCATAAAAGCTAAATGTGCAGGTTAACATCAGAGAGACCAGAGCCATTGTAGAGAGAGCAAACTCCTCTTTTTCTTGCATTCTCACACTGAGCCTTTAGGAAGCACTAGCACTCTCCGCACGGCTAGCTGTCTCCATCTAATACAGCGCAGATTTGCTACCCCAGTTCTCCAGTTTGCATGTATCCAGTCTGTTGTTTACATTTCTGCATTTATAATATGTAATAAAATTGTGTTTTTATCTTAAACACATTTTAGTCTTTTTACTACATCCTGGTTGTAAGAGGTGCCTGTTGGCACATACTTCTTTTATGCATTGTGGGTTTCTAGGTATGTTGTGTTCCCTATAATATGTGACGGCTGCCTGTATTACAAATTGCTCACCACAGAATATAATACTTTGCATAAAAAAAACCCAACCCCTAAAGTAACATTATACCATAAAGCAGTGGTTCTCAAACTGTGTGCTGTGGCACCTTGGGGTGCTTCAGGACACTTGCAGGGGTGCCTTGGGTTGGTGGTCCATGACTAACTCAAATTATTTATGGTGAATGTAATAGTCAAAACCAGTGCTGCTGGCTGGCAGTCATAAAATATTTGGACAAACAGAAGCAAATCTTGTCCCTCACCACATAACTGAATCTACAGATGACATATAAACACAATTTTCTTAATTTACTATTTCGTCCTAAATTTCTCAATAAGAAACTTTCAGCCTAGGGGTGCTGTGAAAAAAATTCTGATTGTCTAGGGTGCAGTGATTCGAAACATTTTGGGAACCACTGCCATAAAGGATTAAAAGACAATCCCACTTTTTGAAAATATTTGTTAACAATGATATACCCATATAGGGTCGGGTGAGCGATTCTGCCACACAGGGGGCAGGGCCTAATGGAATGCATCGTCACTACTCCAACAGATTTTCCTGCATACTCAGTAGCAAGTCTCTTTGGGGCTGTCTGGAGCTGCCCATTTAGGGCAATAGATATCTATGCTCTCGATTAACCACAAATAGTGAAATAGGCTACAAAAATTAGAACGTTGGAAGAAAGAGTTTAAAACAAAACTTTCAATGTAATTTATGGGTGTTTTTTTTAAGTGCACCCTGGTCTTGGCAATATTGGCCATTCTTAGATATGATGGTCATTTACGTATAATATTTTTGGGATTTACTTGTAGTGGCCAAATCAATTAGCAGCTATTCCAAGCATTTCTCAAATATCTTCATTGTACAGTAGGTTCTACATTTGGCAGTATTCTTGTACACCTCTATGGGATGCAAGGAGAAATTAGCGATATTGGGGCTTATTCAGCTTCAGTTGCAAAATTGCAAATCAGTCAATTATTGGCAGACTGCACATGTGCTGCAAATGTATTGAACGTGTGTGAAGGCTAAATTGCGATAGCAATTTAGTGAAATGCAATCACAATTCGATTGACAGGTAGTGACCACTTGTAGGTGTTAACATGGCGTTTGTGGGGAGTGGTTGGAAAAGCGCATGTGGATCATGGCCATTTTCAGGGCGTTTATCTGATGTCAGTTGCAATGGATTGTGACTAAAAACATGGCTCCGCGGTGCAACTGCACTCTCATTATTCTGAGTAGCCCTTGTTAACCGCAACTGTTGATGGTACTTGATTTCTGCATAGGCATCGCAATTTTGCAAATGCATATGCAACTTTACAATTGCATTGGTGGGCATCTGTGTCCTTTCTGGGCGGCTCTTCACATGCGATTTTTAATAATAATAATAATAATAATAATAATTTTATTAATATAGCGCTCTTTCTGAAATAGGACTCAAGGCGCTTAACAGATACATAGCATAATATAGTACAGAAACAATGAAGTACAGAACAGCTTTTCATAAAATACAGAAACATGTAGATACTAAAAGGGACATTATGGAAATAAGCGCTTGAGTAAACAGGAAAGTCTTGAGTCTATTTTTTAAGAATTCTATAGTTAGAGCCTCTCGCAATGTTCGGGGAAGTAAGGGCCATAGAATCGGAGCCACATGACTAAAAGCTCGACCCCCAGATGAATTACGGGAGATTCTAGGTACTGCTAAAAGTCCTTTATCTACAGATCGCAGTAATAACATGGGGCAGTATGGAATCAGAAGCTGCTTCAGGTACCTTGGGCTCTGGTCATGTAGTGCTTTGAAACTCAGAAAGCCAATCTTGAAGATGATTTGCCATCTTACAGGCAGCCAGCGAAAGGGTGTATGTGGCTAGAACGTGGCTGGTTGGTTAACAGCCTGGCAGCTGTGTTTTGCACCAAAAATAAGCGATGCAATTCTTTTGCTGGGAGACCAAGGTAGAGGGTATTACAGTAGTCTAATCGAAATGATACAAAGGGATCCGGTCTGAAGATCGACAGTATCTAGGTCGACAATGTTTAGGTCGACCACTATAGGTCGACAGTCACTAGGTCGACATGGATGGAAGGTCGACAGGGTTTCTAGGTCGACAGGTCTAAAGGTCGACATGAGTTTTTTAAAAAAAAATTTATTTTTTTGAATTTTTTCATACTTAACGATCCACGTGGACTACGATTGGAACGGTAAAGTGTGCCGAGCGAAGCGGTAGCGGAGCAAAGGGACCATGCCCGAAGCATGGCGAGTGAAGCACTAATTTGGGATCCCGGTCACTCTACGAAGAAAACGACAAAAAAACAACAACTCATGTCGACCTTTAGACCTGTCGATCTAGCACATGTCGACCTTCCATCCATGTCGACCTAGTGACTGTCGACCTATAGTGGTCGACCTAAACATTGTCGACCTAGATACTGTCGATTTGATGAACCACACCCGATACAAATGCATGTATGACTTTTGGCAGATTATTATCTGAGGGAATTAAGTGCTTGATTTTGGCTATGTTCCTCAGGTTAAAGAATGACGATTTCATCGTGGCTGATATCTGATGTTTAAGTGTCAAGACACCATCCAGGACAACGCCAAGATTCCACACACGATCAGTGGTTTGTAATTCTGAATCCCCAAGTGTAAGTCCAGTCAATTGGCTATGCTGCAGTCTTGTCCATTGATGTTGCGGTCCTATCATAAGGACCTCTGTTTTATCTGGGTTCAGTCGCAGCCAACTGGCACTCAGGCAGGATTGAGAAAATCACAATTTCTGTCTCAATAGTGATCCAAGCTGAATGAGGTCCATTGTTGGCTGTGGTGTGCCGTTCCAGTAAAGCATATTGAAGCAGAGTCGCTAATTGAATTGTCCCATAGAGTGATACTATCTGCCTTAGTTTCAAAGAAGAAAAATTGTTACATTTTTAATGCTACTCACATTCTATGCCTTTTAAAAATGCTTAGTGTATGCATACAATATATTTCACAATGTAAAAAAGTGATTATTTTAAAATTCCATATCCTGAGGTTTAATCTATTTCTCTAGAGTTGTATATTTAAATTCCCTTATGAAGTTCTGGCCTGCTTGTTGGCAAGGCATGGCTATAGCACCATATTATTCCTATTGGTCTCTATATTCTTGCGGGTTCTCTTGTTTTAAAACAACAGTTATGTTATCCAATCCTAATTTTAAATGGAGTTTTGAGGCAACACTTATAAATCTTGAACAGCTACATATAAGCTTACAAATAACCCATTTGTTAGATTTTTTTTTAAATATACTTCTAAAAAGTAATTCAAATTATGGGGGTCATTCCGAGTTGTTCGCTCGCAAGCTGCTTTTAGCAGCTTTGCACACGCTAAGCCGCCGCCTACTAAGAGTGAATCTTAGGTTATCAAAATTGCGAACAAAAGATTAGCAGAATTGCGAATAGACACTTCTTAGCAGTTTCTGAGTAGCTCCAGACTTAGGGCCATATTCAATTAGCAGTGATAACTGACTTTTCACGTGAAAAGTCCGGTTTTCGGGTGAAAAACCGGACTTTTCACGTGAAATGCAATTACAGCCTATTCAATTATCCTGGAAAATTTATCGGTGATCATGTTTTCACTAATTTCACTTCACCTTCTCTGAAGCAGGTGAAAAGTTGGGAAAAGTCACTATTTTAAGGTAAAAATGTTTGGATATGGTACAGAACTCCTGGGACACCCCCCTTAATGACTAATTAGGCACGTTGAAGTTTTTAATTATTTTTAATTGGCCAATAATGACATGTCATTTTTGGGGTGAAAAAGTAAAAAGTGATGGAAATTGGGGTTCAAGGTATGGGACAGGTATATTGGGGTGCTTTATGAGTGGGACAGGTGTTTTTTAGGCTTGCAGATGGGAGTAATCGGTCTGTTTCCACTTTTTTGTAAAGTACCCTAAAATGACCCAAATATATACTTATACCCATTTTCATGTACCCCAAATTTAATGAGAGCATTTATTTTGCTCAAAAAAACTTGCTTTCTATCATTTTTTTGCATTTAAAAAAAAATGCATATAACCGCCATTTCACACAATTTAAGTCCCCAAAAACTCTCTAATGTGATCTCTAACACACTTCTCTTCTGTTTTCCTATGTTAGTTTAGCATTTTTTGGGGTACAGGCTGATTTCCCCATTTTCACCTGCACTTTTCACTGCAAGAATTTTCACGTGAAACCCGGTCGGAATTGAATAGGTCGAAAAACGGAGCGTTTTCGCGGCAATTTTCGGCCGATTGCCGCGAAAAATTTTCGGGCGAAAAATTGCCGCGAATTTGTGGATAATTGAATATCCCCCTTACTCGGCATCTGCGATCAGTTCAGTCAGTTTCGTTCCTGGTTTGACGTCACAAACACACCCAGCGTTCGCCCAGACACTCCTCCGTTTCTCCAGCCACTCCCGCGTTTTTCCCAGAAACGGTAGCGTTTTTTCGCACACACCCATAAAACGGCCAGTTTCCGCCCAGAAACACCCACTTCCTGTCAATCACACTCCGATCACCAGAACGAAGAAAAAACCTCGTAATGCCGCGACTAATCGCTCCATTGCGAGAAAAAAATAACGAGCGAACAACTCAGAATGACCCCCTATGTTTGAATGTCATACATTACAGTGTTTACTTTGTTAGCTTATATATGCAGCCTCTCTGGACAAATTATTTAATTGTTTTAAATCTATTTTAAATTCCGTGCATGCACAATGTATGCAGGGGCAATGGCTGCCAAGGGGCTCCACAATGGTCAGCCAAAGGAATATCGTGATTACACCCAGTAGAGGATCACTAACACTAGAGATGAATGGACTCGGTTCTCAGAGATACGAACCCACTCAAACTTACCCAATCCAAGAATTCGGACCCACCGTTCAGCTATCCCCACCAATTCTGGACTGATGCAAAAACGTCATCAGCCAACATCGGATCCATTGCGAGTTTTGGATTCTAGATAAGACCCCACGGTTGTGATTGGGATGACATTTCTCACTGTCCACCACTGTGCTGGCCACTGGGAATCAACTGTCCATCCTCTCTCAGTGGCTGCTGCTGTCTCCATTGACTGTCCATCCCCTCTCAGTGGCTGCTGCTGTCACCATTGACTGTCCATCCCATCTCAGAGGCTGCTGCTTTCAACATTGACTGTCCATCCCCCCTCAGTGGCTGCTGCTGTCTCCATCGACTGTCCATCCACTCTCAGTTGCTTCTGCTGCTGTGCTGTGTTTAGGGCCGGCTCTAGACCTTGTGGCGCCCAGGGCAAAAGTTTCCTTTGCCCCCCTTACAGGCAAGACATGGTTAGAGTGCGCTGAAGGCGCGCATAAAAATATAGGGGCATGGCTTGATAGGGAAGGGGCATGGCCACAGAATAGTACCAATTCACATTACACTGCACAGTAGTGTCCGTCAGTCACATTATACCACGCAGTGGTATCTGTCAGTTACATTACACCACACAGTAGTACAGCTTATACCATGTTAGAGCCCCTTACACACATTACTCCACAGTAGATCAGAACCCCTTATACATGTTACGCCAGGTAGCCCCTTGCACACATTGCACCAGGCAGTGGCGGAAGTAGCGAGCGGTGGGCCCAGGTGCGACAAAATGCTTTGCCCCCCCCCCCCCCCAATCCCATCCAAGTCCACCCCCTCACCCCTGGAGAGGATCTGGTGAGGGGGACCTGCTCAGGGCCAGAGAAATGGATACCTAGCAACAGTGCCGTAACTAGACATTTTAGCACTGTGTGCAAGAAGCGCGCAAAAATACATAGTGGCGTGGCTTCGTGGGGAAGGGGTGTGGCCACAAAATAATACCAATTCATAAAACGGTGCACAGTAGTCTCCATTATTCAAATTACACCGCACAGTAGCACCACTACACCAGGTAGAGACCCTTTTACACCTTACAGCGGACAGATTCCTCTTTTTACACATTACGGCAGACAGCGTCCCCTTTTTACACATAACGGCAGACAGCGTGCCCTTGTTACACATAGCGGCAGACAGCGTACACTTTTTACACATAACAGCAGACAGCGCGCCCTTGTTAAACATAGCGGCAGACAGCGTACACTTTTTACACATAACGGCAGACAGCGTCCCCCTTTTTACACATTACGGCAGACAGCGTCCCCTTTTTACACATTACGGCAGACAGCGTACACTTTTTACACATAACGGCAGACAGCGTACACTTTTTACACATAACGGCAGACAGCGTGCCCTTGTTACACATTACGGCAGACAGCGTCCCCCTTTTTACACATTATGGCAGGCAGATTCCCCCTTTTTACACATTGCGGTAGGCAGATTCCCCCTTTTTACACATTGCGGCAGGCAGATTCCCCATTTTTACACATAGCGGCAGGCAGATTCCCCATTTTTACACATTGCGTCAGGCAGATTCCCCATTTTTACACATTGCGGCAGGCAGATTCCCCATTTTTACACATTGCGGCAGGCAGTCCCAACAAAGACAGAAAGAAAGAAAGAAAGAAAGAAAGAAAGAAAGAAAGAAAGAAAGAAAGAAAGAAAGAAAGAAAGAAAGAAAGAAAGAAAGAAAGAAAGAAAGAGACAGAAAGAAAGAAGAATTATACTTACCCTCTCCGCTGGCTCAGGCTCCTCGGTGCAGCTTCTGACGATTCCCGGAAAGGAGAGAAGGAGGAGGAGGGAGGTGGAGGAGGGAGCCGCAGCAGCGCTGTGTTATTGGTGGAGGCGCTGCTGCCCCTCTGCTTCACTATAGGCTGTTCTCGGAAGACAGCCTATAGTGAAGCAGAGGGACAGCAGCAGCAGCGCCTCCACCAGTAACAAAGCGCTGCTGCGGCTCCCTCCTCCACCTCCCTCCTCCTCCTTCCCCCGTACCGCTGCTCCTCTCCTCTCCGGGCGGCTGTGCACTGCGGGCAGCGGTTGCACGCAGCACACAGCGGCATGTAATGAGTCAGTTTGACTCATTACATGCTTTGGGCCCCTGGACAGAGGTGGGCCCCAGTGCAACGCACTGGTTGCACTGGCGGTAGTTCCGCCTCTGGCACCAGGTACCCCTTATATACATTTGCACCAGGTAGCCCCTAATACACATTGTACCAGGTAGACCCTTATACACATTGCACTTATTAAGTGCCCCCTATGAAATTCCCTCATAAGTAATGCCCCCGGTGTAGTTATGCCCCCATGTAGATATGCCGTTTATATATACCCCCTGTAGTTATGCTCCTGTAGATATGCCCCTTGTAGTTATGCCCCCAGTAGAGATGCCCCCAGTAGTGATGCCCCCTGTAGAGATGACCTCAGTAGTGATGCACCCAGCAGAGATGCCCCCAGTAGTGATGACCCCTGTAGTGATGCACAGAGTAGAGATGCCCCCAGTAGTGATCCCCCTGTATTGATGCCCACTTTAGTGATGCTCCCAGTAGTGATGCCCCCAGTAGAGTGGAGATGTCCCCAGTAGTGATTCCCCAGTAGAGATGCCCCCAGTGGAGATGCCCCCTGTAGAGATACCCCTAGTAGCTTACACGCTTACACACACACACAAAATAAAAATAAAATAAAAACCAAAACACAATACTCACCAGCCCCGCTTCTGCTTCTGGACCGCTTCTGCTCTTCGTCTGGTGACCGCTGTTAGGATCTATGGGAGAGACATCATGACGTCTCTCGCATAGCACCGCACAGCCGCACACTGCCTGACCCGGAAGCCGGAGCTCAGGAGCGAGCTCCGGACTCCAACGGCTGCCTCTGAATGGTAGGTGCAGGCTACAGCAGGCGCCCACGGTTCCGGTATGAATGGTCGACCATGTTATGGTCGACAGTCATTAGGTCGACAACTATTGGTCGACATTGACATGGTCGACATGGACACATGGTCGACACATGAAAATGGTCGACACGTGAAAGGTCGACATATGAAAAGGTCGACATGAGGTTTTTTTTTACTTTTTTTGGTGTCTTTTTTTGCGTAAAGTGACTGGGAACCCCAATTAGTGCACCGCGTCCCCTCGCATGGCTTGCTTCGCTCGCCATGCTTCGGGCATGGTGCCTTCGCTCCGCTACCGCTTCGCTCGGCACACTTTACCGTTCCAATCGTAGTCCATGTGGATCGTAAAGTATGGAAAAGTTCCCCAAAAGAAAAAAAGTTAAAAAAATAATGTCGACCTTTTCATGTGTCGACCTTTCATGTGTCGACCATTTTCATGTGTCGACCATGTGTCCATGTCGACCATGTCAATGTCGACCAATAGTGGTCGACCTAATGACTGTCGACCATAACATGGTCGACCATGTGAACGGATACCGGCGCCCACACAGCCTATGGTGCCTGCTGCAGCCGGGGTGCAGGTTGCAGGTGGGCAGCGGGCACCTGCAGGGTGGCTGCGGCCATGCCCTCAGGCCACAGCTCCCCGGGCACCAGACCAGATTGCCAATGCCTAGAACCACTCCTGGCTGTCTCCAATGTCAACCCACTCCCAGTGGCTGCTGCTGTGCTGTGACCACTGTCCGTCCACTCTCAGTGACTTCTGCTGTGTCCACTTTCCATCCACTCTCAGTGGCTACTGTTGTGTCCACTGTCCATCCACTCCAGTCAGTGTCTGCTGCTGTGTTGTATCCATCAACTCCAGTGGCTGCTGCTGTGCTGTGTCCATCAACATCAGTGGCTGAACTGTCCACTGTGTGCATCCACACCAGTGCTGAGCTGAACTATCTGTCTACTCCATCCAGTCCCCTTCGTGTAATATTGGCTGAGCAAAATTTACAGCACAGGTAGTTAGCAAATCATTGTTTATTATTTTTTATAGTGGCGGAAATTAGTTATACAGCTATTTTGTGTGTCACACTGGTGCTGCAGTCAGAGGCGTTTCTAGAGATGAGGGGACCCGTGTGCAGACTCTGTGTGATGCCCCCAGTAGAGATGCCCCCAGTATGCAGACTCAGTGTGGGCCCCCTCCTCTCCTGTAGTCATCACCGCCGATGATAGCGCTTTCAGCACTGAGACTCTGGCACAGTGCCAGAGTCTACAGCGCATGCGCAGGACTCCGAAAAAATGGCTGCATCACCATTTTTTCAGGGTCCTGCACATGCGCTGTAGACTCTGGCACTGTGCCAGAGTCTCTAGTGCTCAGTGCGCTAGTAGCGGCGTTGACGGCTACGGCAGAGGAGGGGGCCCACACACAGTCACCGATGGATGCAGGAAAGGTGAGTATACAAGAAATGGGTGCAGTGTGTGTGGTGTGTGCCCCCTCTGGACCCAGGGGCCCGTGTGCACTGCACACACTGCACCCATTATAGATACGCCCCTGGCTGCACTGCAGGGGTGCTGACAGCTCTGCTGGGCCCTGGTAATGGGAGGAGGTGTGGCCAAGTACCCTTCTTGCAAAATAAGAAAAAATATTCATTATGTGCAGTGTGCACGCTGTAGAGGAAAGCACCTATGTTAGATTTGGTGGGCGGCGGTGGGGGCCGATGCAATCGGCTCCCCATAACACATAATCAAACATAGGAGAGGGTCTGACTGCTGCCTCTCTCCCTAGCCCAGCACACAGCAGCGTGTGCTGTGCTGAGCAAGAGAGTCTGCTGAAACAGCAGCAGTTAGTTCTCTCTCCCTTCCTGCCCACTATCAGCAATGGGGAAGGAGGGCAGTGGACAGGCAACAGGACACCTCTTGGTGCCACTGGTGCACTGTAATGCCGTAGACTATACCCCACTGCGTTCTCAATAATTTTAAGCGGTGTGACACCGCAGTATCATTTGCAAAAAGTTTTTAAAAGTTTTGTTTGTTAAACCTGTGTGCGCTGTTCCCCACTGTATTTGTATGCATACAAATTAGATGTGTGATACCCCACAGCGTTAGCAGTCATTTGTGAAAAAAAAGATATATTTTCTATTGTTTGTATTACATCTTTTGTGTATTGTACTAACCCACTGCATTTGTTTACATACATACAAGCGCTGTGATACTCTGTAGTTTGAGCAGTCATTTGTGGAAAAAAAGTAGTAATATAAAAGCTATTTTGTTCTATTGTTTGTCCTATTTCTTCTGTGCTTTGCACTAACCCATAGCATTTGTTTGCATACATATAAGCACTGCGATAACCAACAGTGTGAGAGGTCATTTTCGAAAAATTTAGTAATAAAAAGATATATTCTTTTATTGTTTGTACTACTTCTGTGTATTGTACTACCCCACTGCGTTTGTTCGCATACATATAAACACTGTGATACCCCTCAGTGTGAGTGGTCTTTTGTGAGAAAAAAGTCGTAAAAAAAAGATATATTGTTCTATTGATTGTACCACTTCTTCATGTTTGTCGAAATGGATAACGATCAGTTGAGAGAAGAGTAGGAGCAGCAAGCAAATACTAGCGCTGCAGCTGTTGTCACCAGTGATAACGATACTTGTTCTTCAATGTCATCTACTAAAGCCAATGCTCAACCGCATAAAGGCTTTAAGTCAGGGCATCTGAAATACAAATCAAATATGCAGTGGTAAAGAAAAAAAATCACATTTAATAACGTGAAAGTTTGGAGCAGAAAGACATATTGCCAACATGCCATTCACCACACAAAGTGGCATGGAAAGGCTCAGGCCTTGGCCTTTATTTATGAGTGGTAGTTCTGCAACTGTCAGTGAGGCATCTTATTCTGCCTCTCATGATGATGTAAGCCCTTCTTACTCTTCTTACTCACAGTCCAGAAGAGGTGTAAACCCCTTTCCCCCACTAAGGCAGTAAAATGAGCTAGGTGTTCAGAAACATCCCAAATCCCTGTGGAGAGTCTAAGTGTGTCCACAAGTGCTATGTGTGAGCCTGACCTTTCTGATACTGTCTGAACAAAATGTAAGTTCTTCATATCAATCAGAAAATACAATTCAGGTTCATGAAAGGGAGGGGGTAGTCTAAGCTAGAAATACATTAGGGTTTAAATCCTGGTGTCCCCCAGCACACCAGGCTATACCTGTACCAAGACGTGAAAGACTATATTTATAAAATAGAAATCCAGAGGTCTTAGTCACATACATTTGCAAATATATGATAAAGCCACCAGGCTCCTCTGATGCTGGTGGTCCCTAACTTTAGTTCCGGGCCTGGGGTGCAGAACCCCACAAACCAGCAAAGGCCAGCTACCCCAGGGAAGCACAATTCGAGAAGGTAAAGTGTTAGTACGTGTTAATAAAAGGAAAGAAAAATCTATATGCAAAAATAAATATACTAGTGAAGGTGTAATTAAAAGACCAGAAGGATGAATACATGTGTTGAGGGGGTGCTAAATAAGATCTCGCAGTGTGCTACCACAAAGTATTTCTTTCTGATACTGTACCAGAAGAGAAAGCTCCTTCCATTATTTCTGCACCCTCTGCAAATGTGGGAATGAGCAGCACAAGTCAACTTGCTGACAAAGAAATTGAGGATGCAACTGTGGAAGTGCAATAGGATGAGGGGGATATTAGTGTAGGTGATGCCAGTGCTAATAAGGATGTTGATGATGAAGATGTTGCTTGTGTAAGGCAACAGTGGAAGAAGTTCATTGTCATATCTGGGCATAGGAACAAACAATCCAGCTCGTATTATTTTTATCCAAATCCTGACAACAATTGTCAAGCATTTTGTAGCATTTGTAAAGCCACAGTATGTAGAGGTAGGGATGATAACCATCTAAAAACCTCCACCCTGTTACGTAATTTGCAGCGAGTTCATTAAAAGTTTTTGACAACATAACAAACTTATGCTAAAAAAACAAGCAGTCCAACATCAGCTAGCTCCCTTTTCTCAACTAGATCCCAGCACCTGCAATCTCCACCACTAACACCTTCATCCTCAATATCCTCACTAGTGATCGGAGGTAATCCTACATCAAATTTGATAAGGCTAGGTGACTCCTCCCCATCCAGGACTCTTCAGAAGAATCCTTAAGTGCTAGGCCTGCTGTCTGTGGCCCAAAGAATTTTGGGACATTTTTGGCATTTAGCAACAGCATGCAAGAGATTACTGTGGCTGCAAGAGCAGTTCAATTTGCCCTGCCACCAACTGAAGCAAGAGGTGGTAACAAGGTGGAATTCCACCCTTTATATGCTACAGCAGATAGAGGAACAGCAAAACACCATCCATGGCTACAAAACAAGCCATGACATTGAGAGAGTAGGGGGAGTGTACCTTAGTCCAGTGCAGCAGAGAATACTTTTTGTGTTGTGCAAGATGCTGAAACCCTTTGAGGTAGCTACCTGTGAAGTGAGTTCAGACACTGCTAGCTTGAGTCAGATGATTCCCCTACTTAGACATTTGGAAAAGCAGCTCAAGAACTTGAAGGAGGAGATGAAACAAAGCAATTCTGCTAAGTATGTTGGACTTGTAGATAAAGTCCTTTAGTTCCTTTGCCATGATCCAAGGGTTGTCAATATCTTGAAATCGGATCACTACATTTTGGCTACAGTGCTTAATCCTAGGTTAAGTTGTACATCAAGTCTTTCTTTCCAACAGACACAGATCTTAAGAGACACAAAGAGCTTCAGTTGAGCAAGTTGTCAGCTCAAGTGGTAACAACAATATCTCCTCCTTCAATTTCTCTGGCAACTTTTGCGGCCATGAAAAACTCAGCTTTCCCAAGAGACCCAGTGGTGATGCAGAGGAGTCCACACAACATTTTGACATCTTGTATAGGCCAAAATAATTGCCCAAAATTAGTGACACCATGCAAGGGTGTAACTATCATAGATGCAGGGAGTGCAGATGCTATGGGGCCCAGAGCAAAGAGGGCCTACCTTCCCTGTAAAGTTACATGTGTTATATACATTTTTCACCATTGTTTGCGGTCTATTTACTAAGCCTTATATGGAGATAAAGTGGACGGAGATAAAAAGTGTCAACCAATCAGCTCCTAACTGCCATGTTACAGGCTATATTTGAAAAATGACAGTAAGGAGCTGGTTGGTTGGGACTTTATCTCCGTCCACGTTATCTCCATCCAAGGCTTAGTAAATAGACCCCTTTGTTACATAGAAGTAATTTCAAACTTTTACCTTGGAGCCTGCAATATATCTAAGTGTGCCCCTGGACCTGCTCATTGTAGTGTGGTATAAAATTAACTGGCGGTCATTATAATGTTGTAATGTGGCAGAATATGAACTGATGGGGGCACTGTAATGTGTCACAGTATGAACTGGAGGCACTATAGTGTGGCGTAATATGAACTGGGGATACTACAGTATGTCATAATGGGAATTGGGAGGGTACTGTGTTACACAATGTGTACTGGCAACCTTACAGTGTGACATAATGTGAACTAGGGCACTAGTATGGTTCATAAAATTAATGAGGGCACTACTATAGGTCACAATGTTAACTATGGCACTACTATGGTTCACAAAATGAACTATGGCACTATTATGGGGCATAAAATTAACTGCTGCGTATAGGGGCACCTTCATAATGTTGCTATTGGGCCCACAAAGTTCTGGCTACGCCTCTACTGCCATGTGTTTGTGCCACTGCTCTGTCGCTTTGGCCTTTGGCCTAAACTGGATGAAAACAATATTGTGAGCTGTGAGGTGGTCAAAATTGACTGGAAATTACTGGAAATTAATGTTATTGAGATTAAAATTCCGTAAGAACAAAAAAAAAGGCCCAAATTATGTGTTTTTAGCTTTTTTATACAGATCCAAAATCAAAACACATAAGGAGGTTTTGGCAAAACCTAAACCAAGACACGACAACGAATGAGACCCAAACCAGCAAAAATGGTCCGCGACACATTTCTGACTAACACAGGAACATTATACGGTGTGGATCATAAAATCAACAGTGTCTAGGTCGACCACTATAAGTCGACAGTCACTAGGTCGACAGGGTTTGAAGGTCGACAGGGTTTCTAGGTCGACATGTTCTAGGTCAACAGGTCAAAAGGTCGACATGAGTTTTTCATGTTTTTTTGGTGTCATTTTCTCTGTACAGTGACCGGGAAGCCCAATAAGTGCACAATGTCCGCTCGCCATGCTTCGGGTAAGGTGCCTCGCTGAACTCGGCACAGGTTACCATTCCCAATCGTAGTCCGCGTGGATCGTTAAGTATGAAAAAGTTCCACATTTAAAAAAAAAAACTAATGTTGACCTTTTGACCTGTTGACCTAGAACATGCCGACCTAGAAACCCTGTCGACCTTGAAAACATGTCGACCTTGTGACTGTCGACCTATAGTGGTCGACCTAAACATTATCGACCTAGACACTGTCGATCTTCAGGCCAGATCTCAGTTATGTAGACTAGAATATCACAATTGCATTTGTGTACAAACATGAATTTGGCCCTGAATCTCCCCACATGCATATTACTGCAGAGGAAACAATCATTTGTTGTGTTAATGTGTGATATGTGAAGAGGAGCAGTACACACCATTGTGCTCTGAAATATTAATTCTGCTCAGTAACATGATTTTTAATTTACCATTTACATTATAATACACTTCCTACTTCATTTTTAGGGACCATATTGTATGTTATAAGAACACATTACTGTGGAGTCCATATGGTGCTATTTTATTTTTATATTGTATCACATTTGTAGATGTATTTTATTTCTTATTTTGTATGTACTAAATACATTTTCTATGATCTCTGCTTACACATGACACACTTAGGTATTTCTTTCAAACACTCCAGTTTAGCGAATGTACAGTTCTACATTCTCTTTTGAATATGTAACCTTGCACAACACTGAGATATAGTGTCACAATTTTCAAAGATGTTTGCCCATTTAATTCAAGCTATAGTACTAACCTTGATGTTAACCTTAGACAATAACTGTTAAACCTCCTGTAATCTAACATATAATTAAAATCTTACATCAAAGTGCCGCATAGCGGGCAGATTAAAGCACTAGATAGCAAAATCTAAATGTTGTTCCTATATGTAAAGATCAGAGGGTAAAGTAATGACATAAAATAGTACAAAATGTTTTTTTTTTAATGGTCGCAGTGATAAAGGTTATTCCAAGGCAAGATCTTGGGAGTATGTAATAATCAAAAGCTGTATTCAACCATATTTTGCTTTCATTACAAAATATGTCAGTACGTTTTATGATACAGGTTGAGTATCCCATATCCAAATATCCGAAATACGGAATATTCCGAAATACGGACTTTTTTGAGCGAGAGTGAGATAGTGAAACTTTTGTTTTCTGATGGCTCAGTGTACACAAACTTTGTTTAATACACATAGTTATTAAAAATATTGTATTAAATGACCTTCAGGCTGTGTGTATAAGGTGTATATGAAACATAAATGAATTGTGTGAATGTAGACACACTTTGTTTAATGCACAAAGTTATAAAAAATATTGGCTAAAATTACCTTCAGGCTGTGTGTATAAGGTGCATATAAAACATAAATGCATTCTGTGCTTAGATTTAGGTCCCATTGCCATGATATCTCATTATGGTATGCAATTATTCCAAAATACGGAAAAATCCGATATCCAAAATACCTCTGGTCCCAAGCATTTTGGATAAGGGATACTCAACCTGTATACTGTATTTATTGCAAGAAGGGAGACAGAACATACTGAAGTTTTAAATATTAAAGAACAACTAAAGAAATCTTAATTGAAAGCAGCACAGTTAACGATCTAAAGTTAAGAAATACCACAGGTAATTTGGCTGATAAGGTTGCCATAAGTTTAACTATCCACATCCATAAAATCAGAAATCTTTTTCAGGCAGCCAATCACCTCATTGGTAGTTTGTGATTGGCAGGGCCATCTTAACAACACTGTAGGCCCTGGGCAAAGCAATGTATTGGGGCCCCTATCCATCCATACACAGGAATACATAAAGAAATATTAACTTTCCCCTCCTGCGGTCATGCACCATCTCTTTACATGCTTCCATACAGTAAATGGCTGTCATCACTCTGGTTGGTGGATAGCTCCAGTCGTCCACCAATCAGCATGCTGACAGTCATTTACTGTCTGATTGCAGGCTGGGAGATAGGTAGAAAATGCTGCTTGGCTGTTCTGATTGTGTGTAATTCACAATCAGAGCGAGAGCAGCCAGGAAGCATGCTCTAACTGCCTCCCTAGAAGCACCAGAGGCACCAGCCTGCCCCTACTGGAAGGCCCCATACAATTGTGGGGTTCTGGGCTGCTTCCAGTGTGCCTTTATGTTTAGATGGCCTGGTGAAGGTAAGATTTCATAACAGATTTGGGATGGTCTGATGGTCCTGTGTCCCTTATACTAGGACTAATGGATGACATAATTGCACTGTAGGGGGTTAATTTAATAATAAGCAGCTAGTTCAGTGGAATTTAGAAATAGATGAGCACCAAACTAAAAATACAAAAAATAAAAATAAAAAATCTAGGTTCAGTGATGAGCAACTCATAAGTCTGGACCGCCACAGGTCCAAATTATGGAAACTTACACCACCACCTTGGTAACAGGACCAAGCAGGTCCATATAGAGCAGATCAGGAAAAAAATATGATCAGAGTACAAAACAATATATACCGGCATATAAAGACACAGCAGTCAGAACATGGTATACAGCAAGCTATGCTGTGGGTAGAGTAAAAGAAGTGGAACAATAAAAGTAAGAAAAAAATAGCCAACACTATAAAGCATACTTATACAGTCCCAAGTTAGCCCAGAGGGTGAGCATGACCTGGCACCCTCCAGCTAGACTACAACGCCTGTTGACTAAAAAAAAACTGGATATGGATTTCTGGACCTACATTTAACAATCAGGGATGGCTACAACTCACTGGCCATTGTCTTCCAAAGGTCCCTTCAGTCACAACAATGTAGCATAACATCTCGGTCATTTAAGTACAGGATCTTAGAGATGAATATGCTGGGAGGGGCACCAGGAGGAATACTGTGCACCCATTTATCACAAATTTGGCTGTGAATTCATCTTGACCACAGAAATCCACAAGCCTTTTTTTATGGGAACTCCTCCGGGTCAGAGCCCTCAGCCATTTCAGGAAGTCAGCCAAGATGATATCATTTCTTTGAAAGCTGCAGTCAATAGCAGACATCAATTTGAACCTCAGCAATTCTCACAGTCACCCTTTCTTTGAGGAAGCATTGACCAATTTCTGGCTCCCCAGACAACATAGCAGACTTTGGAGCTAATGTGCATTCCAGTTCAACATTGCTGGAATGATGGGAATGTTTGTATGTGAGGAGAGGATATAGACAATGAAACCCAAGGTATACACCTACACAAAATAGTGCACAATATAGTAACTAGAAATGGCAGTCCTATTACCAAATGGAATGCAAGAGGTACAAACTTGGTGCACCATATGTCTCAAACGTTAGTCAAGCCTAGCAGCAAACTGGGGGAGTACCACAGATAAAGCCACTCAAAGACAGTCCAATGAAATGGCATGCAGCAGAGGAGTATGCCCTTTCATGAGAAGACAAAGGCAGGGTAGACAGACAAGACAGCTGACCAGAGATCTGTGTGCAGTCATAGGGGACAAGGAAGCAGCTCAAGGTGGAAATGGCAACAAAAGTGACAAAGGGCACTATATTAGCTTCCACTCAACCTGACCACAGAATGCAACTATGAAAACCATAGGCGACAGTAGAGGAGGCCCAAGTAAAGACAGTCCACGAGTCAGTGGTCCAGTCTAATTTCTGGTGAACTCCCTCCCATATGCCCCCAAAAGGAAACGTATGCAGCAAACACAGTCATATCTAAAACAGTCTGGAGCAAAAAGCAGACTCAGGAGCCAGGAGGAGGGAAACTGAACAGGTGCAGGATCCAGGATCTAAAGCAGGAACATCAAGATGGATCAGAGCTATAGGATCCAAGACCATGAGGAACACCCAAAAACTGAAGTCCCAAAGCAGGTACCGTCATTCCCCAGTATCAGCAAGTTACATGCCCCATGGCTGGGAGACAAAAACAGGCACAAAACAGAGGTGTCCAGGTAAGGTATAGGATAGCAAACATGAATAATGAGCTGGAGAGCTGCAGGATATGCGTCCTACTCCATGATAATCCAGGCCACAACCTTACAATAGACATGATTTTGAAGTAAATTATTGAGTAAACAAAGACTTGTTTTCTTTATTTACATATACTGTTAAATATATCTTTCTTGACCAAATGCAGTCAAGATCCAATGTAGTCAGGACATATACAGATATATACTACACACAGAGTCAGTCATAAACAAGTCATAACCACTTTACAATAGATATGAATCAAACAGTGGCGAGACTGGGGTTTGTGTCACCCAAAATAGACTGGATGAAAATGGTGTCTAAAATCATGGAGAGGGGCGTAGCCTCGCAGAATGCTCCCATTTCAGCACCTTGGGGGCATGCCCAGCAATGCATGAATTATATTCACATTAGTAAATTATATGAGCACCTATAATAACTTGTTTTACACACCTGTTGTATTTGTTTTGAATCAGTCTTGTTGCAGTTCAGTTACAGTAGTCTGGGCTGATTGTTGAAAAATCATTCAGTACACTCAATCAATCAGCTGCTAAGTCTCTTAGTAAGTCCTTTCCAGTTATGCTGGGTACACACCTGGCCGACGAATTGGGCGTTCGGCTAATCCGCCAACCTAACTGTCGATTGGTAAGTGTATACACATATTTAAATGTGCCTGCCCAGTTGAGATTCAGTCACCGGTAGTCCCTTCAGCAAGTGTACGGGTGTTTGAGCAGACCGCCCGTACACACAGCCAGATGCGCTGTTGCACCCGTAGATATATCGGCCACTGACTGTACTACAGGGCCGACGCAATATATTGGCATTCATAGACATATCAAGGGTACACACCCACCGATGGGCTTGCAATATTTTTAATTTTATATCGCTCAATGTCTACCCACCTTAAGTTGTCAGTTTGGACTATTGTTTAGGTTGCATCTGCATTTCACATTGTGTTTCAGAGTCACAGACCCCTTTCATATTTAAACTAGAGATGAGCGGGTTCGGTTTCTCTGAATCCGAACCCGCCAGAACTTCATGTTTTTTTTCACGGGTCCGAGCGACTCGGATCTTCCCGCCTTGCTCGGTTAACCCGAGCGCGCCCGAACGTCATCATGACGCTGTCGGATTCTCGCGAGGCTCGGATTCTATCGCGAGACTCGGATTCTATATAAGGAGCCGCGCGTCGCCGCCATTTTCACACGTGCATTGAGATTGATAGGGAGAGGACGTGGCTGGCGTCCTCTCCGTTTAGAATAGATTAGAGAGACACTTGATTTACTAATTTTGGGGAGCATTAGGAGTACTCAGTACAGTGCAGAGTTTTGCTGATAGTGACCACCAGTTTTATTTATAATCCGTTCTCTGCCTGAAAAAAGCGATACACAGCACACAGTGACTCAGTCACATACCATATCTGTGTGCACTGCTCAGGCTCAGGCCAGTGTGCTGCATCATCTATTATCTATATATAATATTATATATATCTGTCTGACTGCTCAGCTCACACAGCTTATAATTGTGGGGGAGACTGGGGAGCACTACTGCAGTGCCAGTTATAGGTTATAGCAGGAGCCAGGAGTACATAATATATTATATAGTGAGTGACCACCAGACACACAGTGCAGTTTATTTAATATATCCGTTCTCTGCCTGAAAAAAGCGATACACACAGTGACTCAGTCAGTCACATACCATATCTGTGTGCACTGCTCAGGCTCAGGCCAGTGTGCTGCATCATCTATATATATTATATATCTGTCTGACTGCTCAGCTCACACAGCTTATAATTGTGGGGGAGACTGGGGAGCACTACTGCAGTGCCAGTTATAGGTTATAGCAGGAGCCAGGAGTACATAATATTATATTAAAATTAAACAGTGCACACTTTTGCTGCAGGAGTGCCACTGCCAGTGTGACTAGTGACCAGTGACCTGACCACCAGTATATATAATATTAGTAGTATACTATCTCTTTATCAACCAGTCTATATTAGCAGCAGACACAGTACAGTGCGGTAGTTCACGGCTGTGGCTACCTCTGTGTCGGCACTCGGCAGCCCGTCCATAATTGTATATACCACCTAACCGTGGTTTTTTTTTCTTTCTTTATACATACATACTAGTTACGAGTATACTATCTCTTTATCAACCAGTCTATATTAGCAGCAGACACAGTACAGTGCGGTAGTTCACGGCTGTGGCTACCTCTGTGTCGGCACTCGGCAGCCCGTCCATAATTGTATATACCACCTAACCGTGGTTTTTTTTTCTTTCTTTATACATACATACTAGTTACGAGTATACTATCTCTTTATCAACCAGTCTATATATTAGCAGCAGACACAGTACAGTGCGGTAGTTCACGGCTGTGGCTACCTCTGTGTCGGCACTCGGCAGCCCGTCCATAATTGTATATACCACCTAACCGTGGTTTTTTTTTCTTTCTTTATACATACATACTAGTTACGAGTATACTATCTCTTTATCAACCAGTCTATATATTAGCAGCAGACACAGTACAGTGCAGTAGTTCACGGCTGTGGCTACCTCTGTGTCGGCACTCGGCAGCCCGTCCATAATTGTATATACCACCTAACCGTGGTTTTTTTTTCTTTCTTTATACATACATACTAGTTACGAGTATACTATCTCTTTATCAACCAGTCTATATATTAGCAGCAGACACAGTACAGTGCGGTAGTTCACGGCTGTGGCTACCTCTGTGTCGGCACTCGGCAGCCCGTCCATAATTGTATATACCACCTAACCGTGGTTTTTTTTTCTTTCTTTATACATACATACTAGTTACGAGTATACTATCTCTTTATCAACCAGTCTATATTAGCAGCAGACACAGTACAGTGCGGTAGTTCACGGCTGTGGCTACCTCTGTGTCGGCACTCGGCAGCCCGTCCATAATTGTATATACCACCTAACCGTGGTTTTTTTTTCTTTCTTTATACATACATACTAGTTACGAGTATACTATCTCTTTATCAACCAGTCTATATATTAGCAGCAGACACAGTACAGTGCGGTAGTTCACGGCTGTGGCTACCTCTGTGTCGGCACTCGGCAGCCCGTCCATAATTGTATACTAGTATCCAATCCATCCATCTCCATTGTTTACCTGAGGTGCCTTTTAGTTGTGCCTATTAAAATATGGAGAACAAAAATGTTGAGGTTCCAAAATTAGGGAAAGATCAAGATCCACTTCCACCTCGTGCTGAAGCTGCTGCCACTAGTCATGGCCGAGACGATGAAATGCCAGCAACGTCGTCTGCCAAGGCCGATGCCCAATGTCATAGTACAGAGCATGTCAAATCCAAAACACCAAATATCAGTAAAAAAAGGACTCCAAAACCTAAAATAAAATTGTCGGAGGAGAAGCGTAAACTTGCCAATATGCCATTTACCACACGGAGTGGCAAGGAACGGCTGAGGCCCTGGCCTATGTTCATGGCTAGTGGTTCAGCTTCACATGAGGATGGAAGCACTCAGCCTCTCGCTAGAAAAATGAAAAGACTCAAGCTGGCAAAAGCAGCACAGCAAAGAACTGTGCATTCTTCGAAATCCCAAATCCACAAGGAGAGTCCAATTGTGTCGGTTGCGATGCCTGACCTTCCCAACACTGGACGTGAAGAGCATGCGCCTTCCACCATTTGCACGCCCCCTGCAAGTGCTGGAAGGAGCACCCGCAGTCCAGTTCCTGATAGTCAGATTGAAGATGTCAGTGTTGAAGTACACCAGGATGAGGAGGATATGGGTGTTGCTGGCGCTGGGGAGGAAATTGACCAGGAGGATTCTGATGGTGAGGTGGTTTGTTTAAGTCAGGCACCCGGGGAGACACCTGTTGTCCGTGGGAGGAATATGGCCGTTGACATGCCAGGTGAAAATACCAAAAAAATCAGCTCTTCGGTGTGGAGGTATTTCACCAGAAATGCGGACAACAGGTGTCAAGCCGTGTGTTCCCTTTGTCAAGCTGTAATAAGTAGGGGTAAGGACGTTAACCACCTCGGAACATCCTCCCTTATACGTCACCTGCAGCGCATTCATAATAAGTCAGTGACAAGTTCAAAAACTTTGGGTGACAGCGGAAGCAGTCCACTGACCAGTAAATCCCTTCCTCTTGTAACCAAGCTCACGCAAACCACCCCACCAACTCCCTCAGTGTCAATTTCCTCCTTCCCCAGGAATGCCAATAGTCCTGCAGGCCATGTCACTGGCAATTCTGACGAGTCCTCTCCTGCCTGGGATTCCTCCGATGCATCCTTGCGTGTAATGCCTACTGCTGCTGGCGCTGCTGTTGTTGCCCTGGGAGTCGATGGTCATCCCAGAGGGGAAGTCGTAAGCCCACTTGTACTACTTCCAGTAAGCAATTGACTGTTCAACAGTCCTTTGCGAGGAAGATGAAATATCACAGCAGTCATCCTACTGCAAAGCGGATAACTGAGTCCTTGACAACTATGTTGGTGTTAGACGTGCGTCCGGTATCCGCCGTTAGTTCACAGGGAACTAGACAATTTATTGAGGCAGTGTGCCCCCGTTACCAAATACCATCTAGGTTCCACTTCTCTAGGCAGGCGATACCGAGAATGTACACGGACGTCAGAAAAAGACTCACCAGTGTCCTAAAATAGGATTTTGGTACTTACCAGGTAAATCCTTTTCTTTGAATCCATAGGGGGCACTGGAGTACTCTTGGGGATATGGACGGCTTCCACCGGAAGAAGGCACTGAATAAATTAATTTTGAGACTACTCCTCCCCTCCATATCCTGCAGCACTCCAGTGTTTTTTACTGAGCCGAACAGGATCGATAGAGAGATTGACAAAAGGAGAATTACATATAGTCTCACAGACAACAATAAAGTTGACACAACGTAACAGACAACTAAACAGTTGACACCATAACTGATTAACCCTTGTTAAATTTAAACCAGTCGTGAAAGTGTGTTACCATAAGAACCACTGAACTCCTAAAACAGGTAAACTGCTCTGGGTGGGCGTCCAGTGCCCCCTATGGATTCAAAGAAAAGGATTTACCTGGTAAGTACCAAAATCCTATTTTCTTTTTCATCCACTAGGGGTCACTGGAGTACTCTTGGGATGTACCAAAGTCTCCTCCGTGGCGGGAGAGCTGTTTGGCACCTGTAACACTAAACGGCCAAAGCTAGATGCTGATGCCGCGAACGTATCAAACTTGTAAAAGCGCACAAACGTGTGCACTGACGACCAAGTAGCCGCACGGCAAAGCTGTGTCGTAGAAGCCCCACGACTCGCTGCCCATGACGTCCCCACAGAACGTGTGGAATGAGCTGTTACTGAAGTAGGTGGCTGTAACTTAGCATAAAGGTAAGCCTGACGTATAGTCAGTTTGATCCATCTGGATAAGGTCTGCTTAGAGGCTGGCCAACCCCTCTTAGCTGCGTCATAGAGAACAAACAACGTATCTGTCTTACGCACAGTAGACGTTCGGGAAACATAGATGCGCAATGCGCGAACTACATCCAACGTTCCAGAATCTCCTGTTAACACAGGAACTACTATTGGTTGATTGATGTGAAAAGACGACACTACTTTTGGTAGAAAAACGGGATTCGTCCGAAGTTCCGCTCTGTCATCATGAAAAATTAAATACGGTGACTTGCATGACAAGGCACCCAAATCTGAAACACGCTTAGCCGAGGCTAAGGCTAAAAGAAAAATCGTTTTCCAAGTGAGAAATTTAATATCCACTTGTTGTAAGGGTTCAAAGTAATCGGACTGTAAGAAATCTAAAACCAGATTCAAGTCCCATGGTGCTGTAGGTGGAATGAAAGGAGGTTGTATCCTCTTTACACCCTGTAGAAACGTATGTATTGACTGCAACGAGGCCAATTTCCTTTGAAAATAAATTGACAACGCAGATACCTGCACCTTTAGTGTGGAAAGACGTAGTCCTCCATCTAACCCCATTTGTAAAAATAACAAAAGACGGGATAATTTAAAAGACGATGTCGGAAATTTCCGAGCTTCACACCAACCTATATAAGTACGCCAAATTCTATAATAATGAGCTGCCGTAACCGGCTTCCTAGCTCGTACCATGGTTGGTATAACAGACTCAGGAATGCCCTCTTTCCTTAAGATGGCCTTTTCAACAGCCACCCCGTCAAACGCAACCGCGCTAAATCGGGGTAGAGGAACGGACCCTGTTGTAACAGGTCCGGACGTAGTGGGAGTGGCCATGGATCGTCTGCGAGTAACCCGAGAAGATCCGAGAACCAAGCCCTCCGAGGCCAATGAGGCGCTATTAGAATGACTGTGACGAACCCTCTCTTGATCCGTTTTAGCACCAGCGGGAGCAGCGGAAACGGTGGAAACAGATACACAAGGCTGTATGGCCACGTGGCTGTGAGAGCATCCACCGCCACTGCCCTTGGATCTCTTGTTCTGGACACATATCTTGACACCTGATGATTGTGGCGGGATGCCATTAGATCCACCTGAGGGTAACCCCACTTCTGGATCAACATCTGAAACACTTCTGGATTTAATGCCCACTCTCCTGGATGAAAATCCCGACGACTGAGAAAATCTGCCTCCCAGTTGTCCACTCCAGGAATGAACACTGCCGATAATATCACCTGGTGATATTCGGCCCATCTGAGGATCCGAGCTACTTCCCGCATAGCCATGCGGCTTCTCGTTCCTCCTTGTTTGTTTATGTATGCGACTGCCGTCGCATTGTCTGACTGCACCTGCACAGTCTGAAAACGAAACATGTACACCGCTTGTCTTAGAGCATTGTAAATCGCCCTGAGTTCCAGAACATTTATGGATAGCGATTTTTCGTGATCCGCCCAGAGGCCCTGGAGCCGATAACTCTGAACTACAGCTCCCCAACCTCTGAGACTTGCGTCCGTTGTCAGAATTATCCAATTCGCGACTCCGAATCGTCTCCCTGCAGATAGATTGTGTATTTTTAACCACCAGAGAAGAGACACCCTGACTTGTGGTGACAACCTCACCCTGTGGTGCAGCTGCAGATGTGATCCCGACCCCTGTGCTAACACTTCCAGTTGGAACGGACGTGAGTGAAATCTTCCGAACTGAAGTGCTTCGAAAGCCGCCACCATTGTGCCTAAAAGGCGAATGCACAAATGTACTGAGACTGTGCGTGGCTTGAGCACTAATTGCACCAGATGACGAATGCCCTGTACTTTCTGTTGTGGCAAGTAAACCCTTTGTTTTACTGTATCGAGAATCATCCCTAGGAATTGAAGTCGTTGACACGGAATTAGATGTGATTTCTTTAAACTGACTATCCAACCGTGCTGAACTAGTACATTGTACGTTAGCAAGGCATGTTGGAGAAGCAATTGTTGAGACGGAGCCTTTATGAGTAGATCGTCTAAATACGGAACAATTATTACCCCTAGGGACCTGAGATGAGCTGTCATCACGGACATTACCTTGGTGAATACCCGAGGCGCTGATGAGAGGCCAAACGGTAGAGCCTGAAATTGGTAATGGTCTCGTCTTATCGCAAACCTTAAGAAACTCTGGTGAGGTGGCCAAATCGGAATGTGCAAATACGCATCCTTGAGATCTAGTGCAATCATGAATTCCTGTGGCTCTAACCCTGCAATTACTGACCTGAGAGATTCCATCTTGAATCTGTGGTAAGTGACGTAATGATTGAGACCTTTTAGGTTCAATATTGGCCTGACTGAGCCATCTGGTTTTGGTACCAGAAACAGACTGGAATAATAACCCTGCCCCTGTTCCTGCACAGGGACTGGAATTATCACTGCAGCATTCAGCAGAGACTGAATGGCAATCTGCAGAACTGCTTTCTTGTCGTCCGACACAGGCAGTCCTGTCGTGAAAAATCTTCCTGTCGGAAGATAATCGAACTCTATTTTGTAACCCTCTAATACTAAATTGCGGATCCACCCATCTGTGGACGTCTGCAGCCACGCCCCCTGAAAGCTCTGAAGGCGTGCTCCCACAATTGGGGATCCGAGATGGGCTGGGAGCCCGTCATGCCACTGGTTTGTTAGTGGTCTTGGTGTCTTGACGACGTGCATTGGATTGTCGGGCACTACGTCCCCGACCTCTTCTGCCCGGCGTGACTGCTCCTGTGCCCTGCCCACGAAAGGGCTGAGTTCTAAAGGATTTGAACGCCGGACCAGAATATTTCCGTTTAGGTATAGTTGTAGGCGAAGGAAGAAAAACAGACTTTCCTCCAGTAGCCTCAGAAATCCATTTGTCCAATTCAGGACCAAAAAGTTTCTCGCCATCATAAGGCAATGCCTCTATACCTTTTTTAACCTCCGTCTCTGCCTGCCATGAACGCAGCCAAAGTGCTCGTCGTACTATGACTAGCGATGAGGACAGGCGAGAAGTAAGCTGACAGACGTCAGTAGAAGCTGTACATAGATATTCAGCAGCTTCCCAGATTTGATCTGCGAGAAGTATAAGATGATCATCTTGCAGAGCCGATTTGAGCTCTTTTATCCATACCATTAAAGCTTTAGTAACCCAAATGCCAACCAACCCAGGTCTTAACAGCACTCCAGTTGCTGTATACAAGGACCTTAGCATAGCCTCTATTTTACGATCTGCAGGGTCTTTAAGCGTAGTAGCAGTTGGTACTGGTATGGTTAACTTCCTCGTAAGTTTAGATACGGATGAATCCACCAATGGTGGGTTCTCCCATGTAGCTGTCATGGCCTCTGGGAACGGGTAACTTGATTTAAATCTACGAGGAATAGAAAACCGTTTGTCCGGATTTTTCCGTGACTCCAGTAACATTTTATTAAGAGATTCCGAGATAGGGAAACACATCGGAGATCTCTGTCGTTTAGTAAAGACTACTTCATCATTCGTCAGTGGCTCCTCAGTTTCTGTAAACTCCAGCGACTGACGAACTGCTCTGATGAGATTGTCAATACCTGGGCTGTCAAAGTCGTCACCTTCTGACTGTTGTTCTATTTCGCCCTCCTCATACTCCTGTTCAGTGAGATCTAGTATCCCAGAGACAGGAAAATTAGTAGGAAAAGGAAACTTATCTTTTCCACTCAAAGTGGACTTATGACCAGTTTGAGATTCTCCAGGTAACTCAAATGGTCTCATTTTAAACTCAGATCTTGCCGCCTCTCTTTCTTCACGAGAGGCGGCCAGCTCTGATTGTAAACCAACTAATACATCTGCAAGTAAAGCCCACGGAGGGTCCTGAGATGCTGGCTTTACCTCTGGAATGGGAATCGTATTTATGGCTGTATTAACAACACATGCTGTACATGTGGTGGATCCATCAGGCAACACACTCTTACAGACATGACATGACAAATGTTTCTTAGATTTTGCTGGTGTCTTACTCATTATGACAGACAATACAAACTCCACACAGACAGACTGCACGACTCAGTAATAACACCAAAGTTCCTGGTATATATCTTAGGCAAGTGCAGTGCCTGCCAGCAATACGAAAACTGACCCCAAAATTCCCCTAGTACCACTCTTAGCTGAGATGTAAAATAGGAAACCTGGAACAGACAGGAGAACATTAAACATACTAAGCACCAAGTCTTTTCTTAAAACTTAACACTGCCCAATACTGTTAAAATCTCCCCCCCACTCCCACGACCTCCGTGTACAGCACCGGGTCTGGGCCTGTGGAAGTTTTGCAAAGGGCCGTGTGAGCGGCCTGTCCTGTAGGCCCCGGACCACGGAACTCCTCGGCTGCTGCGGGCGGATGGCGGAAGCAGAGAGCGTGCTGCATGGAGCCGTGGAGCGGCCCATGCACACGTGCTCCCGCCCGCCACACACAGCATGGCGGCGTATCTGTGTAGCCAAGCAGCGCTGCTGCTGCGCAGGGAGCAGCGGTCTCCTAGGATGCTGGGGGCCGGAGAGTGAGAGCGCGCCGCATGGACCGTGAAGCGGCCCCTGTACACGCGCTCCGGGCACGGTGAGTACCAAACAATCCCCCACAGTGGAGCGGCAGCAAGCGCTGACCGCCCCAACCCAACATACCTGGACCGTGACAGAAGTCTATGACGGGGCTTTCATCCAAGCTCCGTCCAGCTTTCCTGCAGGCAGCCTGCAAGTGGAGTGAGGGAGCTCTTTTCAGAGAGGTCCGACACTCACGGCTACTCAGCCGCTTCCACTGTCCCTGACCCACGCCTGTTAGAAGGGGGGAAAGGACGTGGAAATTGAAGAGAAAAAAAAAACTTTAGCAAAAAAATTCCAATACTTTGTGGACGAGCTCCACTATGCCTTCTAACTGTGTCGAGCACAGAAAAAACACTGGAGTGCTGCAGGATATGGAGGGGAGGAGTAGTCTCAAAATTAATTTATTCAGTGCCTTCTTCCGGTGGAAGCCGTCCATATCCCCAAGAGTACTCCAGTGACCCCTAGTGGATGAAAAAGAAAAAATGCAGTTGTACCCAATGTCCACTTAACCACGGACATGTGGACAAGTGGAGCAGGGCAGGGTCAGGACTATATGACTGTGACAGCCCACTGGGTAGATGTATGGACTCCCGCCGCAAGAACAGCAGCGGCGGCACCAGTAGCAGCATCTCGCAAACGCCAACTCTTTCCTAGGCAGGCTACGCTTTGTATCACCGCTTTCCAGAATACGCACACAGCTGAAAACCTCTTACGGCAACTGAGGAAGATCATCGCGGAATGGCTTACCCCAATTGGACTCTCCTGTGGATTTGTGGCATCGGACAACGCCAGCAATATTGTGTGTGCATTAAATATGGGCAAATTCCAGCACGTCCCATGTTTTGCACATACCTTGAATTTGGTGGTGCAGAATTTTTTAAAAAACGACAGGGGCGTGCAAGAGATGCTGTCGGTGGCCAGAAAAATTGCGGGACACTTTCGGCGTACAGGCACCACGTACAGAAGACTGGAGCACCACCAAAAACTACTGAACCTGCCCTGCCATCATCTGAAGCAAGAAGTGGTAACGAGGTGGAATTCAACCCTCTATATGCTTCAGAGGTTGGAGGAGCAGCAAAAGGCCATTCAAGCCTATACAATTGAGCACGATATAGTAGGTGGAATGCACCTGTCTCAAGTGCAGTGGAGAATGATTTCAACGTTGTGCAAGGTTCTGATGCCCTTTGAACTTGCCACACGTGAAGTCAGTTCAGACACTGCCAGCCTGAGTCAGGTCATTCCCCTCATCAGGCTTTTGCAGAAGAAGCTGGAGGCATTGAAGAAGGAGCTAAAAGGGAGCGATTCCGCTAGGCATGTGGGACTTGTGGATGCAGCCCTTAATTCGCTTAACAAGGATTCACGGGTGGTCAATCTGTTGAAATCAGAGCACTACATTTTGGCCACCGTGCTCGATCCTAGATTTAAAGCCTACCTTGGATCTCTCTTTCCGGCAGACACAGGTCTGCTGGGGTTGAAAGACCTGCTGGTGACAAAATTGTCAAGTCAAGCGGAACGCGACCTGTCAACATCTCCTCCTTCACATTCTCCCGCAACTGGGGGTGCGAGGAAAAGGCTCAGAATTCCGAGCCCACCCGCTGGCGGTGATGCAGGGCAGTCTGGAGCGACTGCTGATGCTGACATCTGGTCCGGACTGAAGGACCTGACAACGATTACGGACATGTCGTCTACTGTCACTGCATATGATTCTCTCAACATTGATAGAATGGTGGAGGATTATATGAGTGACCGCATCCAAGTAGGCACGTCACACAGTCCGTACTTATACTGGCAGGAAAAAGAGGCAATTTGGAGGCCCTTGCACAAACTGGCTTTATTCTACCTAAGTTGCCCTCCCACAAGTGTGTACTCCGAAAGAGTGTTCAGTGCCGCCGCTCACCTTGTCAGCAATCGGCGTACGAGGTTACATCCAGAAAATGTGGAGAAGATGATGTTCATTAAAATGAATTATAATCAATTCCTCCGCGGAGACATTGACCAGCAGCAATTGCCTCCACAAAGTACACAGGGAGCTGAGATGGTGGATTCCAGTGGGGACGAATTGATAATCTGTGAGGAGGGGGATGTACACGGTGATATATCGGAGGGTGAAGATGAGGTGGACATCTTGCCTCTGTAGAGCCAGTTTGTGCAAGGAGAGATTAATTGCTTCTTTTTTGGGGGGGGTCCAAACCAACCCGTCATATCAGTCACAGTCGTGTGGCAGACCCTGTCACTGAAATGATGGGTTGGTTAAAGTGTGCATGTCCTGTTTTGTTTATACAACATAAGGGTGGGTGGGAGGGCGGTGGGAGGGCCCAAGGACAATTCCATCTTGCACCTCTTTTTTCTTTTCTTTTTCTTTGCATCATGTGCTGATTGGGGAGGGTTTTTTGGAAGGGACATCCTGCGTGACACTGCAGTGCCACTCCTAGATGGGCCCGGTGTTTGTGTCGGCCACTAGGGTCGCTAATCTTACTCACACAGTCAGCTACCTCATTGCGCCTCTTTTTTTCTTTGCGTCATGTGCTGTTTGGGGAGGGTTTTTTGGAAGGGACATCCTGCGTGACACTGCAGTGCCACTCCTAGATGGGCCCGGTGTTTGTGTCGGCCACTAGGGTCGCTAATCTTACTCACACAGCTACCTCATTGCGCCTCTTTTTTTCTTTGCGTCATGTGCTGTTTGGGGAGGGTTTTTTGGAAGGGACATCCTGCGTGACACTGCAGTGCCACTCCTAGATGGGCCCGGTGTTTGTGTCGGCCACTAGGGTCGCTTATCTTACTCACACAGCGACCTCGGTGCAAATTTTAGGACTAAAAATAATATTGTGAGGTGTGAGGTATTCAGAATAGACTGAAAATGAGTGTAAATTATGGTTTTTGAGGTTAATAATACTTTGGGATCAAAATGACCCCCAAATTCTATGATTTAAGCTGTTTTTTAGTGTTTTTTGAAAAAAACACCCGAATCCAAAACACACCCGAATCCGACAAAAAAAATTTGGTGAGGTTTTGCCAAAACGCGTTCGAACCCAAAACACGGCCGCGGAACCGAACCCAAAACCAAAACACAAAACCCGAAAAATTTCAGGCGCTCATCTCTAATTTAAACACTAGATTTAGTGACTACAAGCAGTATCATTAACAAAATGCTTTATTTCTAGACATCCACATTTTCTCCTTGGTACAGTATTTGCTGTTTAATTCCATCTCCGTCAATAGTAGTTCTACTCCATATCTAGCATCAGTGGGAAGGGGGTAATTAGCTCAGTAGTAGGTTGGGAGGTGGTATTGTGCCCTGTCACTCCCCACCCAGCTTCCTGCATGTCAGGGCAGTGTTTGGCATTTAGCTCTACACCACACCAGATGGCATCAGGAAACTTTCCTTTTAACTGACTTGGGGGATTTAACAGAGTGCAAGTGCAGTACAAGATCACAGAACAATCTAATAGCCCCTTCAATAGTAATGTTTAGTTTAAAATATCTCAAAATTTGTAAAATTACTAATTTAATTTCAATAAAAGCATACAATTAGTACAAAAGCTTCAATCACGCCAAGCCTCGTGGATGTTTTTTTTGACAGTTTTTATTATGAGACTGCTTAAGTTCTAATCAGAAAAAAACATTAAAAATAAGCTTTTACTTTTTTGTTTTGCTCTATTTCAACATTTGCTAAATAGTTTCTTCCTAAAACTAAAACTAACTAACTAACTAACTAACTAACTAACTAACTAAACAAACTAACTATTCATATATCTCTGCATGCCAACTTTTATACAAATTAGCTTAACTATCCAAACATGTTACAACCTAAATTTAAGTATCTATAAAGCTTTGGCAAACCTTACTTGTACTGATCGCTACTGCTATTAGTATCAATTGAGGTATGTTTCATGCTATAAATGGTGTAAATAGAATGTAATCACAAACATTATTTAATGACTTTTTGTTTGTTATGGAAAAGTTTAAAAACTTTGAAAGGTACTGGGTCTTTTCACACATTTATACATAAAAAAAACCTATATTATGGTTAGATTTGGATTACTTTTCTATAGTTTGCCAACACTACCTGACTTGTGAAATTCAGAAGGAATACAGAGGATAAAAGGGTATTCAGTAATAGGAAACAGAAACACAGAATTACAAATCTGCTTAGGACCAAATGAATGGTGCAATGAATCATATTAAATGCTGCCCTGTAGTGTTAGCAGGTCGACAGTAACTAGGTCAACCACTATTGGTCTACAGTAACTAGGTCGACAGGGTCTCTAGGTCAACATGTTCTAGGTCGACAGGTCAAAAGGTCAACATGAGTTTTCCACATTTTTTTTTTCATTTTTTTAACTTTTTCATACTTTACGATCCACGTGGACTACCATGCGAGGAGACACGGTGCACTAATTGGGGTTCCCGGTCACTGTATGGAGAAAACGACACAAAAAATAAATAAAAAACTCATGTCGACATTTTGACCTGTCGACCTAGACCATGTCAACCTAGAGACCCTGTCGATCTAGTTACTGTCGACCAATAGTGGTCGACCTAGACACTATCGACCTAGTTACCAGTGCCGTAACTATGCCTGGCACATAGCGCAGTCGCACAGAGGGCGCAATGGCCCCCATTCCATAAAGTCAGCGGCTTGTAATGAGTCAAAGTGACTCATTACAAGCCACCTGTGCCGCAGGAGGAGAGGAGCTTCCCTCATCCCAACATCCACAGTGGCAGCGGCCAGCCAATGCGGAAGGAGAGGGACAGCTGCAGCAGGCGCCGCCGGCAATTACAGTGCCATGCTACTGCTCCCTCCTCCCCCTCCCTCCTCTTCTTTCTCCCCTGCCCCCGGAGCTGCCAGCACCGAGGAGCCTGACTGCCTGAGCCGTTGGAGAAATGGTAAGTATCATCTATCTATCTATCTATCTATCTATCTATCTATCTATCTATCTATCTATCTATCTATCTATCTATCTATCTATCTGTCTATCTATCTGTCTGTATATATATTTATTTATCGGTCAGTCTACCTAATGTGTAAAAGGGGGACGCTGTCTGCCGTAATGTGTAAAAAGGGGACATTGTCTGCCATAATGTTTAAAAAGGGAATGCTGTCTGCCGTAATGTGTAAAAAAGGGACGAAGTCTGCCGTAATGTGTTAAAAGGTGGACTATCTGCTGTAATGTGTAAAAATGGGAATGCAGTCTGCCGTAATGTGTAAAAAGAGAACTGTCTGCCGTAATGTGTAAAAAGGGGGATGCTGTCTGCCGTAATGTGTAAAAAGGGGACGCTGTCTGGCGTAATGTGTAAAAAGGGGAATATGTCTGCCGTAATGTGTAAAAGGGGCTCTACCGGGTGTAGTGGTGCTACTGTGCAGCATAATTTGAATAATGGAGACTACTATAATATGTAATATGAATTGGTATTATTTTGTGGCCACACCCCTTCCCCATGAAGCCACACCCCTATATTTGTTGCGTGCGCCTACGGCGCGCACTGACCCTATTTTGCATAAAGGGGGACACTGATGCCCTATCTTGCACACAGCGCTAAAATGTCTAGTTATGGCACTGCTAGTTACTGTCGACCTTCCACACCACACCTTTGTTAGCAAATGGCATTTTCTTTATTGAATTAAACTTTGTTTAAAATGAGTATTTTTAATTGTCTGGCAGCATAGATGCAGGCATACTGTTACAATCCTGAACATAATACTCATGTTTTGCTAGGTATTCTTATGACTTACCTCTGCATCAGTTTGTGGAACTACAGGTCACAGCTAGCTCCTGCATAGTTGTCTCCCAGTGCCTCAGCTCCTGCATTCAGCACCTGAGTCCACAGGTGTCTGCATTCGGTAATTACAGCTGGTTACCTGAATCCTAATATTCAGCCTGACAGCTTGCTCAGGCTGCACTGCAGCTGCATGATACTGTATATCAATTACTGGGGGGCCTTTCTGGTGCTCACAGCTGATTGATCCAGCCTGTTCTTTTAAGCCTCTCAATCCCAAGGTGCTTTGCCAGTTATAGCTACTCCATACTGTGTTCTGCTCTCTGGTTCCCCTCTGGTCTCAGTTCATCTGTCCAATGGGTTTTGCCTTGCTCCTGCATTGAATTCCATCTTCCTGACGAACTTAGTCTGCAGACTACCGTTACCCTGTCTCTAAGTATCCTCTGAGGCAGACGGTGTCTTCAGTCGGTATTCACTATTCATGTAGGAGATATAATCGTCCAGAAGATGCCTGTTTGTATAGGAATATTAACAAGATCAGTATCATACAACAGCGGTTCAACCAGACTCACACCCTGCCCCCTGCATCACATCCTGCCCCCTCGTCTCTCAGCCACACCATCATCTCCCTCTCATGTCATTTCTCAGTCACACCATCACCTCCCCCTGCATCATCTCTCAGCCACACCATCAACTCCCCCTTTGATGTCACTCAGCACACCATCACCTCCCTGTGCGTCGTCATTCAGCACGCCACTGCACTGTGTCTCTCTGTGTGTGTCCTCCCTTCCTGTCAATCATCTTGCGATCACCCGCGCATTTGCTTTTTTTGTACCATCCCGTCGCTATGCAACGATGCCCAGTGCAGTTGTCCGGTGCATATGCATGCGCAGTACAGACCTGATCGCCCGCTTGGTGAAAACACACAGCAGCGATCAGGTCTGAATTACCCCCCTGGTTCGGCACTCTGTTCATTAAAAAGGGGAGCATGCTCCCAGAAGCAAGCAGACATGGCGGGCGGGCGGGCGGCTCAGGGGCAACATGATTGTGGAGGGTGAGGAGGACGGCCGGAGCTCTGGTGGCAGTGGTCACAGTGATGCGAGTGGGCCGTGCAGGTGCCGGTGGGTCCCCCCCTCTACTGGGTCTGCCATGATGCCCACAGCACGTGTCCTGCTCGCACACACTAGTTACGCCACTGGTGTGTGGCCTTAATATTTATTGATGGGGGCCCTACAAATTTGTTGCCCTGGGGCCCCCACAAGCATTAATCCAGACCTGCCCTTCCTTCTGTGTCTCTTATACCGCTTTTAGACCTAATAAAGCGGGTCGCAGTCGGGAGCCTGACACGGGTGCTACCCGGCTGCGACCCGCATCAGCCCCCTTTTACACCGGTGTCACCATCCCGGCATATTGCCGGGTTGGTGACGTTGCCGGTGACACGATGGGGGGCGGTGCTTGGAGAGCACATGATCTCCAAGTGCCGCCTGCACATAGAGTGTAAATGGGAAGCCGGGTCGCATCGACCCGGCTACCGTTTACACTGCTCAGTTTGCCGGGTTGAACACATGTTCAACCCTGCAAACTTCCCGAGTTGGAATACCGGGTCACTCGACCTGGACTATTCCAACTCGACCCTTTTACACCAGCCAGCAACACGGGTTACGCGCGCTTATGTGCAATAACTAGAGATGAGTGGGTTCGGTTCGTTGAGATCCGAACCCCCCCGAACTTCACCTATTTTACACGGGTCCGAGGCAGCCTCGGATCTTCCCGCCTTGCTCGGTTAACCTGAATGCGGCCGAACGTCATCATCCCACTGTCGGATTCTCGCGAGATTCGTATTCTATATAAAGAGCCGCCACCATTTTCACTCGTGCATTGGAGATTGAACGGAGAGGACATGGCTGCGTTCTCTCCCTGAAAAGCTCCGTAATCTGTGCTCAGTGTGCTGCAAATATCTGTGCTCAGTGTGCTGAAAATATCTACGTTCTCTGCCTGAAAACGCTCCATATCTGTGCTCAGTGTGCTACAAATATCTGTGCTCAGTGTGCTTTATTGTGGGGACTGGGGACCACCAGTATATAATTATACTTATAGTAGTACAGTACAGTAAGCCATTGCTGTATCTTGCAGCTCTGTGTCACTGCAAGTATCCATTCCATATCTGTGCTGCATTTTTGTGAGCAGTATATATAGTATTACAGTGCAGCATTTTGGTGACCCAACAGTATATAGTTGTGTACAGTAGGCCATTGCTGTATCTTGCAGCTCTGTGTCACTGCAAGTATCCATTTCATATCTGTGCTGCATTCTTGTGAGCAGTATATAGTATTACAATGCAGCATTTTGGTGACCAACAGTATATAGTTGTGTACAGTAGGCCATTGCTGTATCTTGCAGCTCTGTGTCACTGCAAGTATCCATTCCATATCTGTGCTGCATTTTTATGAGCAGTATATATAGTATTACAGTGCAGCATTTTGGTGACCCAACAGTATATAGTTGTGTACAGTAGGCCATTGCTATATCTTGCAGCTCTGTGTCACTGCAAGTATCCATTCCATATCTGTGCTGCATTTTTGTGAGCAGTATATATAGTATTACAGTGCAGCATTTTGGTGACCCAACATTATATAGTTGTGTACAGTAGTGCAGCATTTTGGTGACCAGCAGTATACATATATAGTACAGTACAGTAGGCCATTGCTGTATCTTGCAGCTCTGTGTCACTTCTAGTATCCTGATCTGTGCTCAATATCTGCTGCACTGTTGTGACCAGTATGTATACTGTACTGTGCAACGTGTGTTATACACCTGGTGATTATACATCCTGTAATCTGTACTGAGCGATGTGTGAGATACACCTGGGGATTATACACCCTATATTATTATTATTATCCTTTATTTATATGGCGCCACAAGGGTTCTGCAGCACCCAATTACAGAGTACATAAATAATCAAACAGGAAAACAGCAACTTACAGTTGATGACAGTATAGGACAAGTACAGGGTAAATACACATAATTACATCAGCAGATGACACTGGAATAAGTATCAGGTGGCAGAAGACTGCTGGATGTGGTACAGTTGAAGATTATTAAAGTAAGACAAAGGATAAGCACATGAGGGAAGTGGGCCCTGCTCGTGAGAGTTTACAATCTAAAGGGGAGGGGTAGACAGACATGGGTGACACAGATGGGGTACATAGAGAACATGGAACAGAGGGTTAGGATGAGATTTTGCTGGGTTTGGTGAAGAAGTGGACCCCCAGAAGGCACAAGTCAATACTTAACATTGCAACATTTTACTGGGCTATGCAGGAGAAAATTAAAAATAGGGAAAAAAAAAAGAATCAATAACTTCTACCGCTTTCAAAAAGGTCAATGGAAGCTGAAATAATGGACAAGTACCTCATGGAAGCCAGATATAGTATACCAAACAGTACTTAGCAGAGTTAGGAATGAGTGCTTATGAAATACAGTAACATTTTGTCATAATATTTCAGAAACTGCATGACTGGTCTCTTGCACTCTTTTGCACTAATACACCACCTGCTTTAGGATTTATATTCAAAAACATTGTGTCTCCATAATCCCAAAAAGTCAGTATTCTTGGAAAGTGGTTTGTTTCTTTGTAAGGGAAAGAGAACAAATGTTCTCAAACAACGGTTTCTCAATTTCTTTTTCCTCTGGGAAGGGATTGTGGATTTGCAGGAATATCTGAGCATTTCTGTAATCCAGTGATTTTGTAATTTTCTTCCAGTGATTTGGACCAATAATACCATTGATTAGAACGAATAATTCCTGTGATATTGAGGTGTTTGTGTGGCTTAGTTTAGCCATCCAGTGCACCTCTTTTTCTCTTTTCTTTGCATCATGTGCTGTTTGAGGCCAATTTTTTGAAGTGCCATCCTGTCTGACACTGCAGTGCCACTCCTAGATGGGCCAGGTGTTTGTGCCGCCCTCTTGGGTCGATTTGCTTAGTCATACAGCGACCTCGGTGCAAATTTTAGGACTAAAAATAGTATTGTGAGGTGTTCAGAATAGACTGGAAATGAGTGGAAATTGTGGTTATTGAGATTAATAATACTATGGGATCAAAATTACCCCCAAATTCTATGATTTAAGCTGTTTTTGAGGGTTTTTTGAAAAAAAACACCCAAATCCAAAACACACCTGAATCCGACAAAAAATCTTCAGGGAGGTTTTGCCAAAACGCGTCCGAAGATAAAACACGGCCGTGGAACCGAATCCAAAACCAAAACACAAAACCGAAAAATTTCCGGTGCACATCTCTAGCAATAACCTGTGTTATATGCTGGCGGTGTAAAAGGAGTATTGGCGTCCCCCTCCCCCCTTCAGAGAGATAGTGTGTTTTTTGTGTTTGTTTGTGTTATTTTACACCCCCCCCCTCACCTTCAGCTGTGAGCCGGGAGCCAGGGAGCCGGGTGCCTGCAAGTCCGGAGCAGGGGTGGCTGAGCAGCAGGGAGCGTGCCGCTGGTGCCGCAGTCACTCTCCCTCCCAGCAGCAGCTCAATCGCCGCCGAGCACCACGTCCACGGTGGGGTCGCATTGGGAGGACAAGACATCTCTCCCATAGCCCCGCACAGACACTAGCGGTCAATTATGACCTCTAGCATATGTGGCCGCTCCCACAATGCCGTGCGGCGAGCGATGACATCAGGCACACCGCACCAGTAGTGGCTCTTGCCACAGCGGTGGCGCCGCCCTCGGGACAGCTGCACCCCGGGCAAAAAGCCTGCTTGCCTGTGGCAAGAGCCGCTATTGACCACCATCAACTGCATCTAGCAGGAGATCAAGGAGCTGCAAGCCAACATAACCAGATAGATCACCAGTTGTAGGTTTTCATCATCTTGGTAGTCATCCTCAATTGTCTGGTTTGTGAGGACCCAAGGCCTGGCCCCTGTAGGGCTGGAGCCAAGAGGAATAGAGGCCACACCCACTGAATCTGCACCTGCAGCCCCCAGTGCTTTGGCCATGTGGAGGCAGGTGTGAATAGGGCTGTGGTTCAAAAGATCTACACTAATAGAAAGACAGCCAATAGGCCAGTGCCAAATGGTCAACATGCAAAAGGTTGACAGGGTCAAAAAGTCAACAGGGTTAAAAGGTTGACATGGAAATGTAGACAGTAGAAAAGGTTAACTGGTACAAAAGGTTGACAGGGTCAAAAGGTCGACATGAAAATAGTCAACACAATTTTTTTTTCCATATTGTATCTTTCACCAAATCTGAGCCAAATTAGTGGAAATGTGTAACTTCACAGGCTTGCTTTACTCACCATGCTTAGGACAAGGTACCTTGCTTCACGACCGCTGCACTCGGCACATGTTACTATTCCTAATGGATGGTAAAGTATGAAAAAGTTAAATAAAATGCAAAAAAAACCTGTTGACCATATCTGTGTCGACGATTGTCATGTCGACCTTTTAAACCTGTTGACCTTTTGAAACTGTCGACCTAAAGCATTGTCTACCTCGTCCATTTGGAGGTCGACCTTTTAAGTATCTTTTTACTGTAGATCTATCAACCGGATACCTGTGAATAGACCAAGCTAAGAGAGGCTACTGGAATAAAAAAATGAAAAGATCATTTTTTTCTTAAACTTTTTTTTAATGATAATTAGTTTTGAATATGATATATTGCCAGGACATTATAATTTAAAAATAAAATACCCATTACTTAAATGTATAAGAAAATAAATGCTTAAAAAAAAAAAAAAAAAAGAAGATGTGTCTGGTATTAGAGCTATAATTCTATTCACTGCAAAAATAAAATAAGATATGTATTTTATTTACATGGGAACATCACAATTTTTTATTGTAAAAAAGGAATAACAAGTGTCTAAGATATGAAGAAATTGTAATGCTTTAATATGAAGTTATTTTCTAAAATTGTGCAACATGGACGGGTAAGCAGGTTTTGCAAAAAAGGATACAACATTTACAGTTAGGAAATTCTCAACTTGCATGTGTGTTATGAAGCAACAATAAGTATGATTACTATAATTCACAAAATACTTGCAAGATAAATATTTTTGAAGTGCATAAACTTGGACCGAAAGAGAATTGTGTGATTTTCCAGCCTTGGCCTCAGTTGTGTATACATAATAAGTGCAGAGTGTGCAGCCCACCCTACAGACCCAGCACCCATATTGTGCAATATGGGCCCACATCAGCAGTGGCAGAGCTACACAAATAACCAGAATAATGGCATACAGGCCACTTTCCCAGCAATTTGCACATGCATGGAAGAAAAATCACTAGAAAGATTGATGCTGTGCCATTTTCATGGAAACCTGCGCAGTAGACTCTGGCACAGTGCCAGAGTCTACACAATTGCTCCACAAGATAGAGATGAGGGGGCCTGGACGGAGACTGCACATGGGTCCCTTTCTCTCCTTATATGCCCTTGCTTGGCCTCATTGTTATCATCTTCCTGGCCAGCATTCCTTGACCTCTTCCTGCAAAGCCTACCCCACTCCTGATAGTTACAGTATGTTATGAAAAATAGCAAACAGAAAAAAAATCTGAATTTAAATGCAGCATGTTTAATGACCAACTTGGTGGAGTCATGTGTGGTATTGTATGCATGTCTGTGTCTGGATGTAATATGGCAGTGAGGAAGCAAGGGCATGAAGGATAGGCACAGTCTCCTGAAAGCATAGTTGGAAAACTGTACATAGACATGGAGCATTGGGGAAACTGTAATGCTGTTGTCACAACTGAGGGCTGGTGTCGGCTGTGGGAAGCCTCAGTTGTAGGGGCTGAGGTGTATGTGAACTTGGGTGGTGAGATAAGACTCCTAGACATACGTATGGACCTGCAGCACCAAAGCCCAAAGGCGTGACTAGGACAACAAAGGAAAGTTTAAAGGTTTTATTGAAACTCAGCTCACAAGCATATGTCGGCAGTTAGCAATATTAAGAACAGCATATAAGTCACAGTTCCCAGGAGTGCATATAGGCAGTCTCTAGGTGTGGTATAATTAGGACTTGGAGATGATATGTCCTTACCAACACTGATGCACTGGGTAGCTGATGGGAAACAGAAGCTGATGACTGAACTGCCGGGTTGTGCCAGTCCCAGATGGGACTGGTCCAATGGTAGAGCTGAGTTGATAATGCAGGAACGCACTAATGTAGCTTGAGTGCGAGGAATATACAGGAGATGCTTTGGAGCATACACAGGAGATGCTTGGGAGCATACACAGGAGATGCTTGGGAGCATACACAGGAGATGCTTGGGAGCATACACAGGAGATGCTTGGGAGCATACACAGGAGATGCTTGAGAGTGCAGATTACTGGAATATTGAGACAGGGCACCGCTGGAAGCTGGAAGCCGGTGTTGTAGTAATCTGTCAGACGCAGGATGCAATAATGGGATACTGCGGAGTCAGGCTGCACCATGAGGATAGCAATTGGTGCCAGTCTCTAGTGGAGCTTGCAGACGGCGATCACCACAATCAGGAGAGACTGCTATCACTAGGATGACAATTGAAGCACTGACAACTTTCCAGCCCAGGAACAGGATATTTATACCAGCTGGGAAACAGGGATTGGCTTGCTGATTAAGCAGAGTCTAGAGTGCAGCTGCTGGATAATTAGGCAGAAACCAGAGTGCAGCTGATTGGCTGAAAAGTAACAAGTGATGAAAACAAACATGGCTGCGCCCATGTTTGAACTCTGAGGGAAAGACTGTTTGTAACTTGCATGTGCTTTTTAACCATGAAGCTGCCAGAATCACAGTAAAGAGATTTGAGACAATGAGATGCAGAGTGCTGCACACAGACAGTGCAGATGGAATCCAGGCCTGGAACGCTGGGACAGTCTCAGGAGGCATTTGGAAGGTAAAGACTGATAAAGAATTACCTGGATCGTGACAGAACCCCCCCCTTTAGGAGTGGCCCCAGGACACTTCTTATAAGTTCTTTACCTGAACAAACGGAAGGATTTAGATTGAATCCTGATGAACTTGAACTGGCTGGAACCAGAGGAGACTGTACCGGACCTATGGATGAGACCAGATTGAGTCCAGACAAACTTGAACCGGCTGAGACCGGTGGAGACTTTGGACCGACGGATAGGACCGGATTAGATCCGAAGGTGCTGGAGTCGTCTGGAACTGAAGGAGGCTGATCCGGACAGACGGATGGGACCGGATTGGGTCCAGAAAAGCTTGAACCGGCTGGGACCGGAGGAGTGTTCAGATTGACAGTTAAATCAGCTGGCACTGAAGGAGTCTTTGGACCTACGGATGGAACCGGATTGGGTCCAGAGTTATTGGAATTGGCTGGAACCGAAGGAGTCTTTGGACCTATGGATGGAACCGGATTGAGTCTGGAGACAGTTGAATCAGCTGGAACTGAAGGAGTCAGAATCCGGTTAAAACCGGAATGAGTGGTATCAGAGTGTTCAGTTAGACCATCCTGGACATGGTCCATGCTGGATGCCAACAGGGTGGTGCTCTCTGAAGACGGCAAACAGGAGTTCATAACTGCATCTGTAGCACAAAAATTTCCATCTGGGAACTTGGCTCTGGATACTTCCCTTGGGGCTGAAACTTTGGTGTCCCCTCCTGGGGTTAACGAATCAGACACCTCTCTCAGGGTTGTTATCTCCAGCACCCCTCCTGGGGTTGACAGATCAGAAACTCCTTTTTGAGAAGACTCATATGCCCCTACTAGAGCTTGAACATCGGATACCCCTCCTGGTACTGGACACCTGGAACCCCCTCCTGGGGCTGGAGACACGGACGCCCCTCCTTGGGCTGAGTAAAGATCGTCATAATTCCAGGAAAGCTCAGACGCTAGGATCTGGTACTGTACCAGATATTGACCAACTGTTCATGTCCCCTGACGTAGCCAGAGGATATCAGAGGAGGCTGAGGTCACACGACCTGGTTCGTCAAAGATGCACCTGAAGGTTGCCACGAAGGATCTGACTGCTCCCATAGAGGTGATGCCGAATCGAGGGCGGAGCCACTGAGGAGAGAGATGATGTAAGCAACCTTGGTGCGGTCAGTTGGGAAACTGCCAGGCTGTAACTCGAAATATATCTCACACTGATTTAGGAAACCCCGACAGGCTTTTGGGAAACCATCAAACATGGCAGGTGTCTGTAAATGGAGACAAGGAGCAGAAACGGGAATGGAGGGTGGGGATACCACCAAAGGTACTGCAGTAGGCACACTGGACGGCTCTGAACCACAAAGGGTTATTTGGATTCCATCCAGCCGAGAGGAGAGGTCCTGGAGACAGCGAATCACATGGCCCTGTGCAGCCTCCTGATGTTCAAGGCGGGCTGCAAGCTCTTGCATCGAGCTAGTCGCTTGGACCTGGTCTCCGGCCAGATCCATTAGGTCAGTGCTTACTTTCACAACTGAGGGCTGGTGTTGGCTGTGGGAAGCCTCAGTTGTAGGGGCTGAGGTGTATGTGAACTTGGGTGGTGAGATAGGACTCCTAGACATACGTATGGACCTGCAGCACCAAAGCCCGAAGGCGTGACCACGACAACAAAGGAAAGTTCAAAGACTTTATTGAAACTCAGCTCACAAGCATATGTCGGCAGTTAGCAATATTAAGAACAGCATATACAGTAAGTCACAGTTCCCAGGAGTGCATATAGGCAGTCTCTAGGTGTGGTATAATTAGAACTTGGAGATGATATGTCCTTACCAACACTGATGCACTGGGTAGCTGATGGGAAACAGAAGCTGATGACTGAACTGCCGAGTTGTGCCAGATAAGACAGGTCCCATGGTAGAGCTGAGTTGATAGTGCAGGAACACACTAATGTAGCTTGAGTGCGAGGAATATACAGGAGATGCTTGGGAGCATATACAAGAGACGCTTGGGAGCATATACAAGAGACGCTTGGGAGCGCAGATCAGTGCCGTAACTAGGTATTTTAGCGCTGTGTGCAAGAAATGGCATTGGCGCCCCCCCCCCCCCCCCCCCCACACGCAAGAAAGGAGCAGTGCACGCCGCAGGCATGCAAAAATATACATGACTTCATGGGGAAGGGGCATGGCCACAAAATAATGCCATTTGATACTACGGTGCATAGTAGTCTCCAGGGCCGGCTCCAAGCATACTAGCACCCTGAGCGAAAACATGTAAAAGCGCCCCCACCCCCCCCCCATTATGCGCGCGCCGAAGGTGCGCGTGCTCCAGGAAAAGTGGGCATGGCCTCTTGGAAAGTGGGCGTGGCCTCATAACTTCATATTATTAGACTATAAATAAATATGTTTTCACACCCCCTCTACGCACACAATTAGCAGCCTTACACATAACAGCCACAGTAGTGTTCCTTACACACAATGTCTCACTCCAGTATAGTGTCAGATACACATAATGTCTACAGTATAGTGCCAGATACACAATGTGCAGTGCCAGATAGACATGATATGCCCTTCAGCAGTGCCAGCTACACACAATATGCCCCCCAGCAGTGCCAGCTACACAATAGTGTTCACTTTTTAGGGCAGGGAGGGCACATTTTTAAGTTAGGAGGGCAAAATGATGTACATACTGTAATGCTTGGTGCTCATCTACCTTTATTGTGAAAGCATGGACAGTGCGCGCCAAAGGCGCGCAGCAAAAATTTAGGGGCGTTGCTTCGTGGGGAAGGTGCGTGGCCACATAATAGTGGCAATTCGCATTACACCACACAGTAGTGCAGTTAATACACACTGCACCAGGTAGAACCTCCTAGACACTTTGCGCCAGGCAGAGCACGTTAGACACTTTGCGCCAGGCAGAGCACGTTAGACACTTTGCGCCAGGCAGAGCACGTTAGACACTTTGCGCCAGGCAGAGCACGTTAGACACTTTGCGCCAGGCAGAGCACGTTAGACACTTTGCCTAGCCACAGACGCCTAGCGGGAACACTACATGATATGCTCCCCAGCCGTGCCAGCTACACATGACATGCCCCCCAGCAGTGCCAGCAACACATGACATGCCCCCCAGCAATGCCAGATACATTAATGGCCACACAGTGCCAGATATGTAGATACAGAAAAGCCCCCACAGTGCTAGATAAATGCCCCCACAGTGCCAGATAAATGTCCCCACAGTGCCAGATAAATGCCCCCACAGTGCCAGATAAATGCCCCCACAGTGCCAAAATGTCCCCATAGTGCCAGATAAATGCCCCCACAGTGCCAGATAAATGCCCCCACAGTGCCAGATAAATGCCCCCACAGCCACAGTGCCAGATAAATGTCCCCACAGTGCCAGATAAATGCCCACAGTGCTAGATAAATACCCCCAGTGCCAGATAAATACCCCCACAGTGCCAGATAAATGCCCCCACAGTGACAGATAAATGCCCCCACAGCCACAGTGCCAGATAAATGCCCACAGTGCCAGATAAATGCCCCCAGTGCCAGATAAATGTCCCCACAGTGCCAGGTAAATGCCCACAGTGCCAGGTAAATGCCCACAGTGCCAGATAAATGTCCCCACAGTGCCAGATAAATGTCCCCACAGTGCCAGATAAATGCCCCCACAGTGCCAGATAAATGTCCCCACAGTGCCAGATAAATGCCCCCACAGCCACAGTGCCAGATAAATGTCCCCACACTGCCAGATAAATGTCCCCACAGTGCCAGATAAATGCCCCCAGTGCCAGATAAATTGTCCCCACAGTGCCAGGTAAATGCCCCCACAGTGCCAGATAAATGCCCCCAGTGCCACAGTGCCAGATAAATGTCCCCACAGTGCCAGATAAATGCCCCCACAGTGCCATCCATAAATGATTCACTCAGCCGCCCCCCCTCCCCCCCCAAAATACCTGTGGCGTTGGAGGGGGAGGAGTACTGCTGTCCGGGTGCGGCAGTGCAGGTCCGGGTCCGGGTGCGGGGGTGCTGGCGGGCGGCCAGGAAGCCTCCAAGTCCAAGGCGCTTGAGTGCGCTGTGCGGCGCCGGCGTCTGACGTTAGACACCGGCGCCGCTCAGCGCGTATAGCGCACTCAAGTCACACGATGCTGCAGAGCAGGGCCGGCTCCATGTTTGAATATGGCGGCGCCAGCGCGTGGCGCCCATTAAGGGTGGCGCCCTGCGCGGCCGCTCTATTCGAACATGCCTAGTGCCGGCCCTGGTAGTCTCCATTATTCAAATTACGCTGCACAGTAGAGCCACTACACCAGGTAGAGACCCTTTTATACATTACGGCAGACGGAGTGCCTTTTTACACATTACGGTAGACAGCATCCCCCTTTTTACACATTACGGCAGACAGTACCCCTTATTACACATTACAGCAGACAGAGTCCCCCTTATTACACATTACGGCATACAGCGTCCCCCTTATTACACATTACGACAGCCAGTCCCCCTTTTTACACATTGCGGCAGACAGACACCAGAGAGAGAGAGAGAGAGAGAGAGAGAAAGGGAGAGAGACAGAGAGAGAGAGAGAGAGAGAGAGAGAGAAAGAGAGAGAGAGAGAGAGAGACAGAGAGAGAGAAAGGGAGAGAGACAGAGAGAGAGAGACAGAGAGAGAGAGACAGAGAGAGAAAGGGAGAGAGACAGAGAGAGAGAGAGAGAGAGAGAGAGAGAGACAGAGACAGAGAGAGAGACAGAGAGAGAGAGAGAGACAGAGAGAGAGAGAGACAAAGAGAGATACTTACCATCTCTCCCGCTGGCAGTCAGGCTCCTCATGCTGGCAGAGATCCCGGGCAGCCGCAGGGGAGAAGGAGCAGGAGGGAGGGAGACTTGAGCCGCAGCAGCGCTATGTCATTGGTAGCGGCGCCACTGCAGCACTCCCCTCTCCTTCCGTATTGGCTGGCCGCTGCTGAGAATGCTGGGATGAGGGAACCGCATCCCAGCATTCACAGCAGCGCCGGGCAGCCAGTACAGAAGGAGAGGGGAGTGCTGCAGCGGCGCTTCTATTAATGACACAGCGCTGCTGCGGTTCAAGTCCCCCTCCCTCCTCCTCCTTCTCTGCCTCCGGCGCTGCTCTCCCTCCAGCGCGGTGCACGGCACCCAGCAGAGGCGGCATGTAATGAGTCAATTTGACTCATTACATGCCGCTCGCCGTGCGCCCTCAGTGTAACTGCGCTGTGTGCCAGGAACACCTGGGACATAGGTAGTTACAGTGCTGGCGCAGATTACTGGAATATTGAGACAGGGCACCGCTGGAAGCTGGAATGCTGGAAGCCGGTGTTGTAGTAATCTGTCAGACGCAGGATGCAATAATGGGATACTGCGGAGTCAGGCTGCACCATGAGGATAGGAATTAGAGCCAGTCTCTAGTGGAGCTTGCAGATGGCGATCACCATAATCAGGAGAGACTGCTATCACTAGGATGACAATTGAAACACTGACAACTTTTCAGCCCAGGAACAGGATATTTATACCAGCTGGGAAACAGAGATTGGCTCGCTGATTAAGCAGAGTCTAGAGTGCAGCTGCTGGATAATTAGGCAGAAACCAGAGTGCAGCTGATAGGCTGAAAAGTAACATGTGATGAAAACAAACATGGCTGCGCCCATGTTTGAACTTGGAGGGAAAGACTGTTTGTAACTTGCATGTGAGTTTTAACCATGAAGCTGCCAGAATCACAGTAAAGAGATTTGAGACAATGAGATGCAGAGTGCTACACACAGACAGTGCAGATGGAATCCAGGCCTGGAACGCTGGGACAGTCTCAGGAGGCATTTGGAAGGTAAAGACTGATAAAGAATTACCTGGATCGTGACAGCTGTATGGGTGGTACTAGCATGTCAGCCAAAATCCTGTTCCTATATTTCCTGACATGCATCATTATTACCTAACAGCCACATTGTTGATTTGTGCCATATGACCTTTTTTGGCGTCACAATGTTTGTCAGCAGTGGTCTTGCTGGGCCAATCATTGGCTTTAGGTTTGTTTGCACAATACAAATAATGCACATTATGACATGATGCGTTTCACCTCTACATATGGCATCCAGAGAAGATTACATGTGACCAAGGGGGAAATATAATAGGGTGTGAGAATTATAAAGTGAGAGATTTTGGTAAAATTCTCCTGTTTTTTTAAAGTGGCAATCGTTTAGATGGCAAAATCAACCTGGTTTTGGCATGTAAATGATTGCCACTTTAAAAAAAACAGGATAACTTTACCAAAATCTCTCACTTTCTGATTCTCACGCCCTATTACATTTCCCCCCAGGGGTTAAAGTGAGCTGGAACGGGGCCAAACTGCGTTCCTTCAGTTTCATTTGGAGACCGAACTAGTTCAGTGGCGAGCTGCGCTCGACACAGGTTATATTCCCACTCTATGAGTGTTGTGGACACCCAAGAGTGGGAATAGTCCCTGTTGGGACTGTAAGGGGGCCGGATTCCGGCATCGGAATTGTGATCTAAGGATGGCTCCTGGTGGCGTAGCTTAGCTGCGCTTGCAGGAGTCCCGCCACCATGTTCTTGATCGCGGTGGCTGACATGCCCCTGTTTGGCTGCCTCCACCCCACGTTTGCACCATGCTGCCCCCGCAACGCTCCGTCTCCTCCCTGGTAATGGAGAGTTGCCCGCCTCCCCGCCACGCGACCACCTCTGCCTAATTGACAGGCATAGGCAATCACATTTTCTGCGCCCCCCACGGAAAATGTGGGTGCATGCACAGGACAGGCGCTGCGCATGTGCCCGCATCTTTTTCTCAATAATTCCAGTTGGATCGCACACTGCGATCCAACCTGAATTGGGCCCTCTATCCATAGCATGAAAATCGAATTTTCAGTACAATAAATATTACACCTGTGTCTGTAGTGTGCATAACATAATTGTAACAGTAATTCATTGTTATTCGTTGGTGTACATTGTTACCTTGTCGTACTAAAAATTAATTAATTCTCGTAAATAAAGATTGTACAATTTGGTAAATTTTAACTTTCTGTGTCTGGAAGAAATGCCTTGTCTTCACAATCCTACCAGAATAAAAGAACCTGTGCAAAAAGGTAATTAATATTGACTTCCGTAGTGTAAGATTTTGAGAGTGTTACATTACTTCTGTTAATATTAGTGATGAGCGGGTTCGGTACGTCGGAATCCGAACCCCCCCCGAACTTCACCCATTTTACACGGTTCCGAGGCAGATTCGAATCTTCCCGCCTTGCTCGGTTAACCCGAGCGCGCCCGAGCGTCATCATCCCGCTGTCGGATTCTCGCGAGATTCGGATTCTATATAATGAGCCACGCGTCGCCTCTATTTTTCACTCGTGCATTGGAAATGATAGTGAGAGGACGTGGCTGGCGTCCTCTCAGTTTTATTCAGGTGGCTGCAAATATCTGTGCTCACTGCTTTATTGTGGGGACTGGGGACCAGCAGTATTATATAGGAGGAGTACAGTGCAGAGTTTTGCTGATCAGTGACCACCAGTATTATACGTTCTCTGCCTGAAGAACGCTCCATATCTGTGCTCAGTGTGCTGCATATATCTGTGCTCACACTGCTTTATTGTGGGGACTGGGGAACAGCAGTATTATATAGGAGGAGTACAGTGCAGAGTTTTGCTGACCAGTGACCACCAGTATTATACGTTCTCTGCCTGAAAAACGCTCCATATCTGTGCTCAGTGTGCTGCATATATCTGTGCTCACACTGCTTTATTGTGGGGACTGGGGACCAGCAGTATTATATAGGAGGAGTACAGTGCAGAGTTTTGCTGACCAGTGACCACCAGTATTATACGTTCTCTGCCTGAAAAACGCTCCATATCTGTGCTCAGTGTGCTGCATATATCTGTGCTCACACTGCTTTATTGTGGGGACTGGGGACCACCTGTATTATATAGGAGGAGTACAGTGCAGAATTTTGCTGACCAGTGACCACCAGTATTATACGTTCTCTGCCTGAAAAACGCTCCATATCTGTGCTCAGTGTGCTGCATATATCTGTGCTGACACTGCTTTATTGTGGGGACTGGGGACCACCAGTATTATATAAGAGGAGTACAGTGCAGAGTTTTGCTGACCAGTGACCAGTGACCACCAGTATTATACGTTCTCTGCCTGAAAAATGCTCCATATCTGTGCTGCATTGTAGTATATAGTAGGAGTACAGTGCATAATTTTGCTGACCACCAGTATATAATATATAGCAGTACGGTACAGTAGGCCACTGCTCTACCTACCTCTGTGTCGTCAAGTATACTATCCATCCATACCTGTGGTGCATTTCAGTTTTGCACAGTTTGCTGACCACCAGTATATAATATATAGCAGTACGGTACAGTAGGCCAATGCTCTACCTACCTCTGTGTCGTCAAGTATACTATCCATCCATACCTGTGGTGCATTTCAGTTTTGCACAGTTTGCTGACCACCAGTATATAATATATAGCAGTATGGTACAGTAGGCCACTGCTCTACCTACCTCTGTGTCGTCAAGTATACTATCCATCCAAACCTGTGGTGCATTTCGGTTGTGCGCAGTATATATAGTAGTAGGCCATTGCTATTGATACTGGCATATAATTCCACACATTAAAAAATGGAGAACAAAAAGTGGAGGGTAAAATAGGGAAAGATCAAGATCCACTTCCACCTAGTGCTGTAGCTGCTGCCACTAGTCATGGCCGAGACGATGAAATGCCATCAACGTTGTCTGCCAAGGCCGATGCCCAATGTCATAGTAGAGAGCATGTAAAATCCAAAAAACAAAAGTTCAGTAAAATGACCCAAAAATCAAAATTAAATGCGCCTGAGGAGAAGCGTAAACTTGCCAATATGCCATTTACGACACGGAGTGGCAAGGAACGGCTGAGGCCCTGGCCTATGTTCATGGCTAGTGGTTCAGCTTCACATGAGGATGGAAGCACTCATCCTCTCGATATAAAACTGCAGTGCCACTCCTAGATGGGACAGGTGTTTGTGTCGGCCACTTGGGTCGCTTAGCTTAGTCACACAGCTACCTCATTGCGCCTCTTTTTTTCTTTGCATCATGTGCTGTTTGGGGACTATTTTTTTGAAGTGCCATCCTGTCTGACACTGCAGTGCCACTCCTAGATGGGCCAGGTGTTTGTGTCGGCCACTTGGGTGGCTTTGCTTAGTCACACAGCTACCTCATAGCGCCTCTTTTTTTCTTTGCATCATGTGCTGTTTGGGGACTATTTTTTTGAAGTGACATCCTGTCTGACACTGCAGTGCCACTCCTAGATGGGCCAGGTGTTTGTGTCGGCCACTTGGGTCGCTTAGCTTAGTCACACAGCTACCTCATTGCGCCTCTTTTTTTCTTTGCTTCATGTGCTGTTTGGGGACTATTTTTTTGAAGTGCCATCCTGTCTGACACTGCAGTGCCACCCCTAGATGGGCCAGGTGTTTGTGTCGGCCACTTGGGTCGCTTAGCTTAGTCACACAGCTACCTCATTGTGCCTCTTTTTTTTCTTTGCATCATGTGCTGTTTGGGGACTATTTTTTTGAAGTGCCATCCTGTCTGACACTGCAGTGCCACTCCTAGATGGGCCAGGTGTTTGTGTAGGCCGCTTTGGTCACTTAGCTTAGTCACACAGCTACCTCATTGCGCCTCTTTTTTTGTTTGCATCATGTGCTGTTTGGGGACTATTTTTTTGAAGTGCCATCCTGTCTGACACTGCAGTGCCACTCCTAGATGGGCCAGGTGTTTGTGTCGGCCACTAGTGTCGCTTAGCTCAGTCACACAGCGACCTTGGTGCGCCTCTTTTTTTCTTTGCATCATGTGCTGTTTGGGGACTATTTTTTTGAAGTGCCATCCTGCCTGACACTGCAGTGCCACTCCTAGATGGGCCAGGTGTTTGTGTCGGCCACTTGGGTCGCTTAGCTTAGTCACACAGCTACCTCATTGCGCCTCTTTTTATCTTTGCATCATGTGCTGTTTGGGGACTATTTTTTTGAAGTGCCATCCTGCCTGACACTGCAGTGCCACTCCTAGATGGGCCAGGTGTTTGTGTCGGCCACTTGGGTCGCTTAGCTTAGTCACACAGCTACCTCATTGCGCCTCTTTTTTTCTTTGCATCATGTGCTGTTTGGGGACTATTTTTTTGAAGTGCCATCCTGTCTGACACTGCAGTGCCACTCCTAGATGGGCCAGGTGTTTGTGTCGGCCACTTGGGTGGCTTTGCTTAGTCACACAGCTACCTCATTGCGCCTCTTTTTTTCTTTGCATCATGTGCTGTGTGGGGACTATTTTTTTGAAGTGCCATCCTGTCTGACACTGCAGTGCCACTCCTAGATGGGCCAGGTGTTTGTGTCGGCCACTTGGGTCGCTTAGCTTAGTCACACAGCTACCTCATTGCGCCTCTTTTTTTCTTTGCATCATGTGCTGTTTGGGGACTATTTTTTTGAAGTGCCATCCTGTCTGACACTGCAGTGCCACTCCTAGATGGGCCAGGTGTTTGTGTCGGCCACTTGGGTCGCTTAGCTTAGTCACACAGCTACCTCATTGCGCCTCTTTTTTTCTTTGCTTCATGTGCTGTTTGGGGACTATTTTTTTGAAGTGCCATCCTGTCTGACACTGCAGTGCCACTCCTAGATGGGTCAGGTGTTTGTGTCGGCCACTTGGGTCGCTTAGCTTAGTCACACAGCTACCTCATTGTGCCTCTTTTTTTCTTTGCATCATGTGCTGTTTGGGGACTATTTTTTTGAAGTGCCATCCTGTTTGACACTGCAGTGCCACTCCTAGATGAGCCAGGTGTTTGTGTCGGCCGCTTGGGTCACTTAGCTTAGTCACACAGCTACCTCATTGCGCCTCTTTTTTTCTTTGCATCATGTGCTGTTTGGGGACTATTTTTTTGAAGTGCCATCCTGTCTGACACTGCAGTGCCACTCCTAGATGGGCCAGGTGTTTGTGTCGGCCACTTGTGTCGCTTAGCTTAGTCACACAGCGACCTTGGTGCGCCTCTTTTTTTCTTTGCATCATGTGCTGTTTGGGGACTATTTTTTTGAAGTGCCATCCTGCCTGACACTGCAGTGCCACTCCTAGATGGGCCAGATGTTTGTGTCGGCCACTTGGGTCGCTTAGCTTAGTCATCCAGCGACCTCGGTGCAAATTTTAGGGCTAAAAATAATATTGTGAGGTGTTCAGAGTAGACTGGAAATGAGTGGAAATTATGGTTATTGAGGTTAATAATACTATGGGATCAAAATGACCCCCAAATTCTATGATTTAAGCTGTTTTTGAGGGTTTTTTGTAAAAAAACACCAGAATCCGACAAAAAAATTTCAGGGAGGTTTTGCCAAAACGCGTCCGAATCCAAAACACGGCCGCGGAACTGAATCCAAAACCAAAACACAAAACCCGAAAAATGTCCGGTGCACATCACTAGTTAATATATAACATGCTCGTCTGGTTTCGTCCCTCCTTGCCAGTGATTCACCTATGAAACAAAGAGTTCAGCTAATCTCAGACAGCACAAATCTATCCCAGAGAAGCACTCAAGGCAGTGCTATGTGGGAGGCAGTTACATGACCTGCGGTCAGGAGACCGCCGTTCACAATACCTATGCCGGAATCCCGCCCCCTTACAGTCCCGACAGTTGGCATGCCGACTAACAGAGACTATTCCCACTCATGGGTGTCCACGACACTCATAGAGTGGGAATATAACCTGTGTCGAGCGCACCTCGCCACTGTGCCGCTTTTGAGGAAGAGGAGACCTAGTGCCAGTGGAAGAAGTGAGAGAGCAGCATCCCCAGACTCCATGCTCAGGAAGGTAGCCCCACCTCCCTTTTTCCTGACATATCCACCAGTAGCGTTCAGGTACTCCTGGGGATTTGTGCAATAAGAGAGGACTGCATTATTATTATTATTACTACCAGTTATTTATATAGCGCACACATATTCCGCAGCGCTTTACAGAGAATATTTGGCCATTCACATCGATCTCTGCCCCAGTGGAGCTGACAGTCTATACAATCTATATTCCCTACCACATGTACAAGTGCACACATTCATACTATGGTTAATTATTGTTGGGATACAATTAACCTACCAGTATGTTTTTGGATTGTGGGAGGAAACCGGAGTACCAGGAGGAAACCCACGCAAGTACGTGGGAACCCATAGTGGGAATCGATCCCATGACCTCAGTGTTGTGAGGAAGTAATGCTAACCATTACACCGTCCGCACTGCTCCAAAGAATAGACAGAATAGGCCCTGGCTTTGGTAGATCTAGAAGCAGTGGCACCGAGAAGGGTGGCGGTAGGCGGGCACAGATTACCTGGGCCCGGGCATGCCAGAGGGGCCCAGGCCAGAGCACACCAGCATCCATTGTTTAACTTTTATTTATTTTTTTCATTTTTTTCTTTATCAAAAATCTCCGGGCGAACAGCAGGTTGTGCCGTGGGAGAAGGGGAGGAGGGGTGTGAAGGCTTGGGATACAGGTTGTGTATCCCTTATCCAAAATGCTTGGGACCAGAGGTATTTTGGATATCGGATTTTTCCGTAGTTTGGAATAAATGCATACCATAAAGAGATATCATGGTGATGGGACCTAAATCTAAGCACAGAATGCATTTATGTTTCATATACACCTTATACACACAGCCTGAAGGTAATTTTAGCCAATATTTTTTTATAACTTTGTGCATTAAACAAAGTGTGTGTACATTCACACAATTCATTTATGTTTTACATACACCTTATACACACAGCCTGAAGGTCATTTAATACAATATTTTTTAATAACTCTGTGTATTAAACAAAGTTTGTGTACATTGAGCCATCAGAAAACAAAGGTTTCACTATCTCACTCTCACTCAAAAAAGTCCGTATTTCGGAATATTTGGATATGGGATACTCAACCTGTATTAAGTGTGGGTCATCTGGCTGGCTGTGACTTCCAGCCGCCGCACTACAGCTAAGGACAGTCAATCTCGCAGGATGATGTCATTATTGCAAGTCTCTGTGCAGCCGCCTCCGGACATCCTCTTCAGCATCAGCCGCTGGGCGATGGGCAGGGACTGGGAGGAGCAGAGCATTTGTGCAGCTGGCTAGGTGTAGAACTCTGTGTCTTGTGGTGCAGATCAAATCAGAAGCAGGGCTGGTGTCGCTGGTCCTGGTGTCGCTGGTCACTTCATTGGGAGCACTATGTGAACTGAGAACTGTCTGACTGTGAGCAAGGCAGCTGCTGAAACCATTTTGTAGATTGTATCTAAATTCGATATTCTATATAGTCTATAATCATGCATCCATACTATTACAGTACTATTAATATTTCAAAATTTCATGCGGACAGTGTGTTTTACAGGTGGCAATGTTATGTGTGTGAAATATGTAATAACATACAGTATATCTATATACATATCTATATATGTATATATACCGGTTGAGTATCCTTTATCCAAAATTCAAAATTCCACATTTTTGGGTCCCCTACTGAAATAATGACAGATTTATTATATACATTATCTATAAATAAATACACATATATATATATATATATATATATATTTATAAATAATATATATTATTTATGTTATTAGCTCAGTAGGGGACCCACAAATTTGGGATTTTGAATTTTGGCCAAGGGATACTCAACATGTGTATATATATATATATATATATTGTAACAGGAGTCTTGCTAGAATGTGCTCTGCTACAAAAATTCCACCAGCGACCGACTCCAGGCTTGTGCAAAAACAACAAATACCTTTTATTCAGGTTGCTCAAAAACAAAGATACACATAAAACAAAATATCACTGTATCTAGTATAAACAACCAGGGAGGTTAGGCCCTGCCTCACTTCCTCTTACTTAATAAGGAACCCTTCAGGTGCCGGCATCCTGAAACTAGTGGCCCTGCCCTCCAGATCCCACTGTCCCTAGCAGACCTATCACCTGGACACTACTTGCCATCAGGAGCCCTGACTCATGGGAGAGACCCTGCTTTAAACCCAGCACCCAGGTGCTGGCTGATGAGGCAGCTTCTTGGGATAAGAAGCCTATAAGACCTGGTCTGGGTCAAATGGATGGGAACCTGGTCCATCCCACTTCCCACCTACCCCCAGGACCCTATATGTAGCTTACAGTTGGCAAAGTACCTCTCCTGCCACATACCCTTTCCCTCAGCTTTCCGTGGCTCAGTAAAGCGGCATGTGACATTGGCAAGGTTTCACCTTCGCCAATTATTTTGGGTTGACAAATCTTTGGGACATAACTTGGGCCCATACACCTGGGTCCCAAGTTCCTCTCCCAAGTACACGTCCGAGGCACATTTAACTGGCCTTGGAATCTACTTCCCTTAAAGGTTGGTGGCACCGACTCCACTGTACCACCTTCCCTTTCCTTCCACTTTGGCATAGTGGCCAAAGTGGTTGTTTTAATGGACAACTTCCTGTTGCCAACTAAACTTCCCCTTCTCTTCACCTTTCCACCTTTAGGGATGTTTCCCTTATCGGGCTCGGATTTACTGGCTATTGAGGAAGTCGCTTCATTCTTTTCTGGGTGTTTGTGACACCTGACATTAACCAACTTTGGACTGGGGAAGGTTTTTAAGCTCACTCTGGGCCTAGTAGTCACCCTGGCCCTTACTGATCTTGGTCTATATGGACAATTCCGGTAACACCTAGTCTCTGCCCCGACTTTAATTGTTCTGAGGTCATGGTCCAACTTTGCCCCCACACTTTCCCTCAGAGTGAGGCACTGGTCCCGAGTCTCAGAAAGTCCTTTAATTTGTTGAACTTTTAGTGCTTCCTTCAGTCTTTCCAGCTTTTATAACATTTCCTTCATTAATGTGACTGCTTCGTCCTCCGATCTCCCATCTTTAACCCTAGTCACCGACTCCTGCCATTCTATGACTGGCACATAACCCATTTTGAGTCTCTATTCCAGGTCTCTTATTCAACTCCGTAGTTTAGGAATCTCCTTCACTGTTTCTTTTAGCTGGCTGTTACTAAGGGCCAGCTTTTGTAACTCTCCCCACAGGTTTTCCAGCTCTCGTGTCTCATATAGAGAACTCTCCCTGGGTAGAGCAACCTCAAAAATGTGACTCTGCACCGATTCCCCTGAGACAGGTTCTTGCTCCTTACTTAGTGTTTCCTTTATGAACTGTCTCCGTTCAGCAATTGGATCTTGAGCCTCTTGTGGTTGATCATGCTGGGGTACAACAACCTCAAGATTGAAATCTTGCACCTTATCCTCCACATATATGAGTGGAACTCCTTCAGAAGCAGTTTCCCAGATAACTTCGGAAGTAGACTCCTGTATTGCAACTAGCTTAGCCATGACGAGCTCACATATGAGAGAGACCTCTAAAGGTACGGTCTTTGTCTGTGATTCATCAGAGAAAGTCTCACATGTGCACTGGATATCCAGAACCGGGGACTTCTGAATCTGTGATGTCCCATCAGGGATTGACTTCTGAACGTACATCGCATCAACAGGAGAAGGATCCTGGGTTTCCAAGATCTCAACAGAAGCAATCTCCAGTTCAGATAAGACTTCCTGTTCTAGGATGGGCTCTTGAGTAGTCATAAAATTTCCATCTGTCCAGGTAGATTCCTAGGGTTCATCATTCTGCCACAGATCCAGCAGATTAGAGGATTTTTGTTTTGGAGGTGGATGATCACTTGAAATCAAGTAAACCTCTCCCAGCTCCATTACCGCCTCCTCTTCACTCCCTGTCAACTGAGGAGCAGCCGGGAATCCCACATCCTCATCTTGTGTCTCCATAAACACATCTTCTGTGAGCCCCTGTGGCTGCCATGCTCCATCTTGAACAGGTTCCACTGAACTCAGGGCTTTGTTCCACTCTTCACCCAAGCAACTACGACATTCTTTTTCCATAGAATGAGGTGGTCCTGCTTCGGAGGAACTTCTCACTGCCATCCTAGGGGTTAACAACAAAACACTGCCATCTGATGTGGCTCTCTCTTGCTGCTTGAAAAATTCCCGTGGATTTTCTGTGCACTGTGCAATAATGGCTGCAGCTTCCCCCATGCTCTGGAAAGGCAATACCAACTGAATAGACATTAGTGCCTGTAAATGCTCTACCTCTGAGGAAGGGCCCTCATTTCCACTTTCCAGGCAGATGGCCTTACTAGTGGCATAGCAGGGAGCCTTCCGGGCCTTAGGCACTGGCAGCTCTGGCTCAACTTTCCTGTTCCTGCTTGCTGGAACAGGGAATCCAGTATAGCCGGGTTCCACTACAGTATGGTACCATTCTTCCGCAGCCTGCACCACAGTTGGCATAATATCCCCCGAAGATGACATCTCCATTTCGGCTGATAATGTCTCTGACCCAACATTCGGCATAATGTCTTCAGCAACTGGTATAGCTACACCTGTCTCTGAACTGAAACTAGGCATAGCCAATGGTTTTAGCTGAGAAACCTCCTCATGAAGCTCCGCCCAGTCTTGCAACAGAGCCTTATTGGCCAGCACCAGACTTCCATCTCGTGTCTAGTCACAGGAGATTTTCTCTAATAGTCCATGGCTATGTACTACAAAGTTTTCAGATCTGGGTTTAGCCTTTGCCAAGGTTTTCTGCAACTCTGACACCTGGCTTGAGAGCTTGGCAATCTCTTCTCTACTCCTTCCAAATTTGGTCAGAGAGTCATACAAAAGAGATTCCTTCTCCTCCAGCTTTTGCGTTAAGGTGTTCACCTGCTCTTGAAGGAAATCACATTTTTCCTTAAGCTCTTCTAGCTCTTGCTCCTTTAATTGGACATTGCTTTCAAGGTCACTTATCGTGTGACACCAAAAAAAAGTTCCATGCTAAAATCTTCCCCAAGATCTGGATTACTCCCCAAATAAGCTCTCCACTTCACTCTCCAACTGTGGGGCTTTAATAGGGTGACATAAGTTCCTGACCTGAGGTGTTAGAGCTGTCACCCCTTTTATTTTTTTTAGCATGAATTCTCTTTTTGTTACCTAGTTGAAGAGACACTTCAGAATATGCTGTATATCTGAAAATCTTTATTCACCCTGTTATCTTTGAAAACTTTAAGTGAAAGAAAAAATAAAAATTCCTTTTTTTCTTTTTAGCACAGATTAAGCTTTTAACAAAGCCCTGAAAGGTAGCCTGTACATAGTGGTCCCAAATACCTTACACTGGTAGTGCAAATAAATAACTTCTCCCTTCAGGCTCTTAAAACTAGAACTCAGGGATTGCTGGGACACATAGTGCCACAAAATTTCTCTATTTACATAGAACCACATTTATAAAAGGTTTTAACTTTGCATGATTGGTCTTAATGAGCTAATTAACAGGGACACCAGACTCCCATTACCAGATTTTGCAGGCACAGGTAAAAATAAGCTTGGAAAAGAAATTCAGTCATAAATTATCGGCTGCTTGCAACCCCTTAGAGCAAATCAGCACAGCTACTTTCAAAGAATGGTGCAAAGCATATAAGACAGAACAGGCCATGTACCCTGTTTAACCTCTTTGCTGCCAATGCAAACCTTTGCACCAAAATCAAACACATTCAATTTAAACAAAACATATCATTATTTTTACCCCGTGGGGTTGGGTTTAACCACTACTCACAACACCCTTAGTCTGGTACTGATGCCCACGAGTTCAGCTTGGTCTGGAGTTCGCTGGTATGTATGCCGCTACCTTGCGGCTGTTGGGTCTTCTGCCACGTGTGACAGGACTAGCAAAAGGGTCCCTGTTTAGGTGCCATTTGTAACAGGAGTCTAGCTAGAATGTGCTCTGCTACAAAATTTCCACCAGCAACCGACTCCAGGCTTGTGCAAAAACAACAAATACCTTTTATTCAGGTTGCTCAAAGACAAAGATACTCATAAAACAAAATATCACTGTATCTAGTATAAACAACCAGGGAGGTTAGGCCCTGCCTCACTCCCTCTTACTTAATAAGGAACCGTTCAGGTCCCGGCATCCTGAAACTAGTGGCCCAGCCCTCCAGATCCCACTGTCCCTAGCAGACCTATCACCTGGACACTAATTGCCATCAGGAGCCCTGACTCATGGGAGAGACTCTGCTTTAAACCCAGCACCCAGGTGCTGGCTGTTGAGGCAGCTTTTTGGGTTAAGAAGCCTATAAGACCTGGTCTGGGCCAAATGAATGGGAACCTGGTCCATCCACACTTCCCACCTACCCCCAGGACCCTGTGTGTAGCTTACAGGTGGTTTTGAATTTTTATAGACATGTATAAATTTGTAAGAAACTTAACACTAAAATGTAATTTTGCAAAAATTTAGAAGTAGAAGTACAGTAGATAATGTTTAGTGGGCAAAGTAAAAATACCTTTAAGAAAAAAATCTAATTTTTATCCTGTTAAGTCACGTGGGAGTTATATATATGCCTTTTCGAGTTTGGTTAAAAAAGATCTAGATAAAGGTTTAAGGATAACCTTAATAGGGGAGAAAGAGCCGCACTAAAATCTTTAGAAAGTGATCCCCATTTGGCTATTAAATGACTGATAAGGGCAGGGTGGAGTCCTTTTAAATAGAACTGACTATATCATGGTATGTGAGAGACTTCTGGATGATATCAAGACCTATAGAAAATTGAGTAAAGACCCTACGGAAGGTATAGTGGAAGAGATCCGATTACTCATAGATAGGGGAGTGAGAGATAAGAGCATTAGTGAGGATACATTTGTTTTTTTTGTTTATTCCACATCTTAAGGTTCCAATCTTTTACAGCTTGACAAAGATTCACAAACGTTTAGAGAAACCACCCGGACGCCTGATAGTATCGGGTATCTGTTCAGCATCATCTAATAACTCGGAATTTGTAGATGCTCATATTGGGGAATATGTGTTAAAGTTGATTTCTTATATCAAAGAATCTACACAAGTATTAAATAAACTATAAGATCTTGAATGGAGGAGTGACTATAATTGGGCAAGTATAGATGTTGAAGCCCTATATACGAGCATCCCACATGTCGGGGGCCTTCAATCTACAAAATTATTTCTAGAAAGGGACCCCAACCTGAGTGATAATAAAAAGGTTTGCTTGTTAGATTGTAAAGAATATATATTAAAGAATAATTATTTCAGTTTTCAGGAGCCTTTCTATAACCAAGAGTGCGGTGTTGCTATGGGAACCCCTTACGCACCAAGTCTCGCTAATTTTTTATCTGGGAAACTGAGAACGTAGAGAGCAATAATCCCTTTGTGAGTAATATTCATCTATATACAAGATCCATAGATGATATCCTGCTTGTTTGGTTGGGTGGAAAGGAGGTTTTTGATGAACTTATGGTGTACCTCAATAATAATAATTATAAATTTACATTTTATATCCAATTTCCAAGAAAATACTATAGAATTTTTATATCTTGTGCTTGACAGCATTAATTGTAAAAGAGGTGATAGTATAAGCACCTGTACTTACATTAAGAAAATAGATTGTAACAGCTAAAGTATGTGCATTACAACAGCTGCCATTATAAAAAGTGGGTTGAAAACATACCGTACTCACAATTTGTCAGATTACGACGAAACTGTTCGGAAATCGACAAATTTGAACAACAGGCTAATGTGTATAATTTTAGATTTAAAGAGAGAAGATATCCAGATGCTTTGATTGAGAAATGTGTTGAAAAATCAGGAGGGAGAGACAGGAATTAATTAATGGTTTATAAATCTAAAGAAGTTGGTCCCATAAGAAATGGTGGAGTCCCCTTTGTTACAAGATGTAATAGTAAAGGAAATTAAATAAGGAAGATCCTTCCTAAACATTGGGATATTCTTAGCCTTGACCCCTTGATAAAAGAAGTGATTACTCCGTTGACGAGGGTGATTTATAGAAAATCATGTTCCCTGAAAAATAGATTAGCACCCAGTAAGTTTAGTATGATACAGGAAGAGTTTAAAACAAACAAGTTAGAGGGATTTTTTTGCCTGTCAGAAATGCAAGGTTTGCCAATTTGTTCAGAAAGGTAATAAACTGTTTTTTGACTCTGGAAATAAAAAATCATGGAAAATTAAAGGGAAGATCAACTGTTTGAGCACACACGTTATATATCTTTAAGAATGTGTGTGCGGCAAACATTATGTAGGAAAAACAAAGAGACCTCTAAAGCTTTGTATATTGGAGCATATGAGGCATATCCTAAACAAGGTGGAGAATCATAGTGTACCCCGTCATTTTGAGGAATGCGGGGGTTCCAATATGCAGGGTTTTTCTTTCAAGGCTATAGAGAAAATAACTATGGACGAGAGAAAGGGAGACATTCTAAAGAAGTTGCCACAAAGAGATACTTACTGGATGGATATACACCCTAAATACACTGAATACAAAGATGATTAAAAAACAGGCGCTCTTTAAAGTATTAAAACTTTAAAACATTGGAAGTTCACTTCAAACTTTTATAGCTTCCTCCAGATCGGTGCCCAAGAAGTTATCCATGCTGTGACGAACATTTATTTTCCATGGGACATTCTTGCTGCAGTTTTTATTTTTGTGTTATTTTATGAATAAAACCTGTGTATGTTTTTATGCACGTTGGTTTGCCTGCTTCCTACCCACTGCATATGGGGATCGTTTGAAAGATACCTTTCAGTGCACTCGGGACTGAAACCAAATGTAAGTGTTATTCTATACGGCCGCTGTGTGTGATAGGATCAACTTCATCCAGACCTGTTTAAAGATACCTTTATAGGAACGCAAGGTTGAACTGCTATGTAAGTGTCTTTTCAACCCCACGTTAACACTTGGGCACCGATCTGGAGGAAGCTATAAAAGTTTGAAGTGAACTTCCAATGTTTTAAAGTTTTAATACTTTAAAGAGCGCCTGTTTTTTAATCATCTTTGTATTCGGTGTATATGTGTGTGGGGATTTTGGAGGGTAAATCCCATCGATTTTAAACGGCAGCTTTAAAATTGCAGCGCAGGATCGCAGACATATATATTTCTTATACACCCTAAATACGTTTGCACCTTGTGTTTTAAATGAAGGTTGCAATATAGGGGCAGATGTATTAAGCCTGGAGAAGTGATAAAGCAGTAATAAGTGGAAGGTGATAATGCACAAGCCAATCATATCCTAACCTGCAATTTACATATTGGAGCTGATTGGCTGGTGCATTATTACCTTGTACTTATCACTGCTTTATCACTTCTCAAGGCTTAATACATCTGCCCCATATTTCCTTTTCTTCATAGCTAGATTATTGTTTGGTTTGGATCCAGTTTGTGTCACTGGCAGCGGCTTTGACCTGACTGACATTCTTTTATAGATCCTTCTAAGTGTAATCTATTTCTTTGTAACAAATACTGCTCTTTTAAACTTGGTCTATTAAGTGTTTATTATTTACAAGATTGTTCCAATACATATGTACGTTGTGCTTCTAGAGTTTTTAAAATGTTAAAATGTTAAGAACTGTCTCTTTTAAATGGAATGTTGTGTTGTACAGCGGAGGGTTACATTTTCAAACACAGGTGACAAAGTAATTAACAAGGAAAAGGGTTTGTTAAAATACCTGGTTATGAAAGGTTTAAGTGGGAATATTACCATTTATGAAATACCCATATGGGATTAGAAAATATAGCTTTCCGCTTTGTGTAATTATTATGTATCTTTGCAGATGTATATATTAAATTTTTGTGAAATTCAATATCATGTGTATCCTGATCGAAGTTGAACAATTATCCAATGAAAATGAGTGTTGCTAATTAAGACTGGTATAAAGATATATCAACGGAGACTAACCACATCCCCTGACGAAGTCCCTGATTGGATGAAACGCGCTGTTCATGGCTAAACGACGTGGGCGCTGTGATGTCACCCGCTGGGTCCGGATCAGAGGACTGACAGTTGTACTTGTGACAGAGTGGTGGCCAAACAAGTGATTTTAAAACTGGATGTATGTGTATATTTAAATGTTTTATAAAGTTTATCAAATTATACATTGATGTGTGCGCTCTCCCATTTCTTTTTGCATATATATATATATATATATATATATATCTATCTACATGAACTACAATTACAGTGACGGCACTCACAGTGCATTCATAGCAAATAAATATATACAAAACCCGATCTTAGCGATTCAATTTCATTGGTGAAATTGATGAAAGTGTGAGTGCTTCTCATGTGCTAGACACGATTACAAAAAGGCATGGCCATGCCTCCAGCATGCTGTGATCACACCTCCTCCGGGTTGCCCTGACTTTAAGTGCCATCATGCTCTACCAGTCAATTAGGTATACTTGCCTACTCTCCCGGAATGGCTGGGAGGCTCCTGAAAATCGGGTGGCACTCCCAGCCACCTGGAAAAATGTGCAAGTCTCGCATTCTCATAGCCACGCTCCCTGCCCCTCCCCATCATGCCCCCTGTGCCGCACCACAACCCCTCCTGAGCCGACCTGGCTGTCTCCTCCCGGAGTCACTTTCTGAGCATGTGCAGTACCAATTTACGCAAGATAGGTCACCTGGTGTAGTGCTTGCTCTGCATCAGTATTAGCTTTATTTTTTTATTTACATTTTTGTTTATCCCTGCCTGCATATCCTTACACCTATTAATGAAACCAGCTGTGAATTAGTTACTCATAATCCTTTGTTTAATGACTGTTGCTTGACCAACACTATCACAAAGGATATTGACCAATCTTTAAAGGTTAAATATCGGGCATAAACATGCTCAAACGTGTCAGGTTTTACAACTCGACTCTTCGTAATAAACCCCTATAAACTCCTATGACTGGGTTCCATCAATCATAATCCTGCAACTTCTTCTGTTTGCCCCTTAGAGCACAGGTTCTCAAACTCGGTCCTCAGGACCCCACACGGTGCATGTTTTGCAGGTCTCCTCACAGAATCACAAGTGAAATAATTAACTCCACCTGTGGACCTTATAAAATGTGTCAGTGATTAATTAATACACCTGTGCGCCTGCTGGGTTACCTGCAAAACATGCACTGTGTGGGGTCCTGAGGACCGAGTTTGAGAACCACTGCCTTAGAGCATTACATGGCTCTTTTGCAGATTTAAAGGGGCAGGTATCATGTAGTTGCCAAACTCAAATCAGTCCCAGCCTACAAAAGCCTATGTTTTCCAAGCTCTATTGCTTTCTCTGTGTATTGAATTATTGCTTATTATTTGATGACAATGAACCTGTGCCTGCACCCCTGACACTTGGTTGTATATATAACACCCTGTGGTTGGCGGGTATGTCTAAGAGGTATCACATGTGTTGGGTGGCTATGTGATGGAACCTTCCCCTGAAATGTTTCTCCCCATACCTTGTCCTGCAGTACCGTGTTCAGAGAGGTAGGATAGATTGATATGAAACAGGCGTGAGTCAACAATTCCAACAGGACATCTTTTATTGAGCTGCAATGAACTCTGGATTGAAGATGATGATTAAGTGGCATTAAATTTGGATAATCACAAAAAATAAGACTTTGGGTGTAACAGATGAACAAAGAGAAGAAAACTGGCTGCATTTCACATCACAAAGGAATATGCAAAAGACAATTCATTGGAATCACAAAAGAAATGGCAGAATATCATTGCAATCACAGTTGAACATATTAGTTAGAATCATTGGTATCACAGTCTATAATGTGGTCATGAGGAGAGTGATGAAAAATACCATTAGCGATAACCAGAACTACCTTTCTAGCTTTCCCTAGCCTAGGTATATCAATCTTAACCTGCAATAAATGTTGGTGCTCTGGTAGAAGTCTGCTGTGCCACACTATGTCAATGGGGGAATTGGCACACAATTGAAAGGGGAAATCCCGGGTGTTAACAGAGTCAATTGTTCACAGCTCCTATGCAAAAAGTATGTAGCTAGCGAAGGGATGATAGTGTCACTCAACAGATTCAACTCACTTAGCAATGAGGGTTTTTCCAATGGAACACACTCTGCCTCTTTTCTTTTTACAGTGATGTATTCAAACTGGCCACAAACTCAGTCTTTTACAGAAATGTCTGCATCTGCGTTAGTAACACAACTCAGTTTTATTCTCACAGTCTCAATGTAAAAGGGGAAGAGGGTTACCTCAATAACCTCCTTGCAGCGCTTAGCTTGAGGAAAATGCAGTGTTTAATTTAGGGAATGTTGCGCTGTGTTCTCTGCGCCCTTCAGCTGCACAGATGGTGATAGGGGTTCCTTAATCTGGCCATCAAGTTTGCCCGGGGCTCTTGTTACTTAATCACTCATGTACCAATTCAGACCCACTTAACCTGAGGTTTTCGCTTGTTAGGCCAATGTCACAATCCGGTCCAGTTTGCCCTGCCGATGGGTCACTTACCCCTACTGCAGCATGCAGACTCGCTCCATCACAAGGTACCCGTGTCCGCTGTCACTTACAAGACATACAGGCTTCAGTATTTCCCGGCCTGCTAGGCCACATGCCACATCAAAGCCTAACCTAGAGTACTGCTGTGCCAAGTCCCAATCACATGACTGTGGTTCTGCCAATCGTTAGCCAGTCTGATCTCTCTGCACCATCTGATTCTGCTCAGCCTATCCCAACTGGCCTATGGTATACCAGCCAACTGGTATATGTTCCGGTTACTGGCTCTCAGTCTTCGCTAGTTCAGTGTCTAGCTCAGCTCTAGCTGAGTGAAGTTAACTGTGCTCCCTTGCATTCTGTTTCCCTGCAGGTGCAGTTTCTTCCCTAAGTGCTGCACAGCATTGTTATTCATCTCTACACCTGTGCAGGCCTTTCCTTTGGCTGCACAGGTAATATCATTAAGCTCCTGACTGATGGTGCCAGCCAGCACCTGAGATTCCAGCCTTTTCCAGTTCCCTGGATCCACTCCGGTTATTTACAAGCTACCATCCTGTTCATTGTTCAGTTTACATCTAGACCAAGTCATCTCAAGAGTGCTTCCTGAGCCAGTTTTACAGTGACCATCCAATCCGAAAGCTGGTTACCACACTGCTAAGGTCAGCCACTCCACCATACTGGACTGCAGTTACATGTAAGGAGAGTTTTGTACATCATTACTGTATCATCCCAGTGTTAGCCTGGTTACTACTATCACACTCTTCACTCTCCTCATATATCATCTATTCACCAACACCGAAACCCTTGGTGGTCTAATCGTCACAGTCCGGCATTTCCTTGCTGAGACCCGGGTTCGATTCCCGGCCAGGGGATGGTATTTGCCAGCTTACTTACATACCTCCAAGTACTTGCACAGACATTTCCAGATTCTGGATTCACAAACAAATACCAGTCTGCAGCCAGTCCTTAATGGCTCCTCTCTGTCCAAAGATGACTGCTGCGTCCTCGCCTCTCCTCAGACCTGGTGGTGTATGGTCTCTGGCTGTGGCATCTCAACATCCGCTCACCCAGCACTTGTCTCTCTGGCAGCACCCTGCTGCTCGCACTTGGCAGCGCTGCTCTCACCGCCCAGCGTCCTGCGACTGTCACTTGGGTTTCCAGATCTTGCTCTGCTCCGCATGTAACAATCGTTCCCACACCTCCTCCTCCATCTCTGCACACCAGTGACTCCTACTTCCTTCTTCCCACAAGGCTCTCTTCTCCCAGCTGCCCCTGTCCAATCAGCGGTCCGCATCTAGACCATGTGATTGGACCAGGGTCCTGGCTTTAAGTACTGCTGTTCTGCTGCGGACCTGTAAGTCAGGTCTTAAAGGGACATAATACCACTTTTCAGGGTATCACATATACTCAGTGCTGGCGCTACCCGCTCAGCAAAGCCTGCAGAGCAGGAAGGTGCCGCACATCAAAGGCGCTCTCTCCGCTCTGCTACTACACCTGGCTTTCCAGTGTTGCTGCCAGCTGCCGTAGCCTGTCACACTGACAAGCAGCAGCGGCGCTGGTAGCATAAACAGAAGCTCCTCAGTCTTATCTCCGGTTTCAGGGCCGTCCCCCCGTCCCTCACCTCTCTCACCTCCCCGCTGCACCTGTCAATCTGGATGACAGACAGGAAGCAGCGTCTCCCCCACCCCCTTCCCTCCCCCTGTCACTAAAGAGACTGCAATCTTCAGCAGGTGCCCGCTCCCCCCCCCCCCCCCCCTCTCCCCTCATCCCCCCTCCCATCAGTGGACATTCCACGGGGCCCGGGCACTTTTATTTTTCCTTTGCAGCCACATGCTGCACTGTGCTGAGACAGCAGAAGTCGGGCAGACAACTCTCATTGCTCTGCTGAGCCTGCTTCCTCATTTGGCAGGAACAGGAAGTCACGTGTGCACATGTGACTGCACTGGAGGATCCTTAAGACATGAGAAGAGGAGCAGCCCAGCAGATCTAGCAGTCAGCCATACCATACTGGAGGAGCAGACACTCAGGTAAATGCTGCTGACACACATGGGGAAACTGGTGTATTATTGTGTGCTGGGGAGGGGTGGAATGGTATATAAATGTGTGCTGGGGAGTGGGGGAATGGTATATAAATGTGTGCTGGGGAGGGGGGGATGGTATATAAATGTGTGATGGGAAGGGAGGGGGATGGTATATAAATGTGTGCTGGGGAGGGGGGGATGGTATATAAATGTGTGATGGGGAGGGAGGGGGATGGTATATAAATGTGTGCTGGGGAGGGAGGGGGATGGTATATAAATGTGTGCTGGGGAGGGGGAATGGTATATAAATGTGTGCTGGGGAGGGGGGGAATGGTATATAAATGTGTGCTGGGGAGGGGGGGGTGGTATATAAATGTGTGCTGGGGAGGGAGGGGGGATGGTATATAAATGTGTGCTGGGGAGGGAGGGGGATGGTATATAAATGTGTGCTGGGGAGGGGGAATGGTATATTTATGTGTGCTGGGGAGGGGGGAGTAGTATATTAACAATGTGTGTGTGGGGGGGGGAGTGTCATATTAATGTGTTTCTTTTTTTAATTAGCACATTTTCCCACTGCTTGTCACCCAGTGCCTCTCCCCGGCCATCACCTCTCTCCTGTCACCCACTGACCTGCATCTCTCTCTTCTGTTACACTCTCCCTTTCCCCATCACCTCTCTCTCCTGTCACCCAGTGACTCCCACCCTCTCTGTGTCACCCTCTGTTTCCGCCCTCATTGTCACCTCCCTCCTCTTACTGTCACCCACTGGCCACTGCCTCTCCTTAGCATCACTCTCTGCCCTTCTCCCACTGCCTCTCCCTGCCTTTCCCCTTTCCCCATGCACTCTCTCTCTCCTGTCACCCGCTCCTTGTCACCTACTGACTCTCCTGTCTCCCCCCGACTCTAACCCTTTTTCTCCTGTTATCCTCTGACTCTTATCCCCTCCCTGTCACCCTCTCTCTCTTTTCACATTTCTATGAAACATTGTAAAGAGACATGTCAAGAAAACATACAGATGTGTCCCTTCTCAGCTTAATGGCTAAATGTGACAAATGCAACTTGTTTTCGCATAAGTGTGCCCATGGGTGTGCATGCACCTGTGATCCATAGGATCGCATGGTGTGTACACTCCCACAAACGGGACACTGCTTGCTGTGGCTAGTCACAAGCGAGATGCGTCTGCTTGCAGGTAGAATGAGAGTGGCCACATCTGTATTTGTAGGGGGGCACAAAATTTATAGCTTGCAGGAGGGCGCCAAACATCCTAGCACCGGCCCTGCATATACCATTCCTGAACCAGTACCTGTGTCCCCATCCTTTGCCTACATCTGACTTCTATCTTGGATTAAGGTTCTGTACCATGTTATTTACTACACCTCCATAACCCAGCTAGTGATGTTAAAGGGGCAGTTAGAGGGCCGCTATCTGCAAACACCTGTCTTTGAAATAATACCAACTTGTGGCTATTCTTGGTGATGACCAGGGTTAGACTCTGCGTCTCCTACATATCCAACCTAATCTATGTCTGTCAACTACTATACACAAATCTCAGCTGCATCTGAGCATATTAGGGATGACTAATGGTACCTAGAAAATGGCTTCTTCTGTGTCTAATGTAGCCCAAAAGCACAGAAATGTTGTGACTTTGCTAGCGACAAATGAGCACAAGAGGGGTCACAGTTATGACAGTGTATACAGAGAGTTGCAGAGATATTTCAGAACTGCTATGTGGAGGTCTGAACATTATTTACACTAGAGCAAAGTGTATATGAAAGCACTCATGTGCTGATGTGTACAGGGTAAAACAATTTAATTAAATGCTTAAAATTGACAGGCCAGACACAATAATGGCTCACAGCCCTTTGTCACTAATGACACATTCCCTTGGCTTGTTTAATCAAAATGTGAGACATTATAAGTACAGTCGTTTTGGAAAGTTGTGTTAATAAGTAAGTGGGCCATAGCATACAAATTCAACACAAAGAGGGAGTATGAGGAATGTCTGCAATGCCACCTTGTGAATGTTGACAGACAGAATGGCAACACATGTATTTAGGGTTAGGCTGAAACTAGGGTTAGCCCTCATTTAATGTTAGGGTGCGAAAAGGTTTAGGGTTAGGCTTCATTTAAGTTAGGGTGCAGGTTCATGTGAGGGTTAGGGCAGTGGTTCCCAAACTTTTTTTGAATCATGGCACCCTAGAGTATCAGATTTTTTTTCACGGCACCCCTAAGCCAATAGTTTCATACTGAAAAATTTAGAAAGAAAGATTAAATTAAGTAAATTGTCTTTATATGTCATTCTTAGGGTAACTTATGTGGTGAGGGACAACATTTGCTTCTGATTGTCAATATATTTTATGATTGTCAGCCATTAACACTGGTTTTGCTTTTTACATTGACCATGCAGAATTTGAATTGGTTCTGGACCACCAACCCGAGGCTCCCCTGCAAGTGTCCCAAGGCACCCCAGGGTGCCACTGCACACAGTTTGGGAACCACTGGGTTAGGGCAAAGGTTAGTTTTAGGCTCAGGATCAGGCTAAAACTGATTTGTCAACATTTTGACTGTCAATAATCAAAATGTTAATGGCAATGTCAACACCAGGAGGCAGATGTACTAAGCCAAGGATAGTGATAAAACGGAGAGAGCTAAAGTACCAGCCAATCAGCTCCTAAGCTTCATTATTCAAACACAGCATGTAACATGGCAGAAAGGAGCGGATTGGTTGGTACTTTGGGCCTAATTCTGACACTGTGCGTATGCCAGTGCACGCATGTGCAAGGTCCTAAACTGTGTTCTCTTGAGAATGCAGTTTAAGACCTGTAGGGGGGTGGGAATGGGGCGTTGATGCCTCAATTTGTGGGCATCAATGCTCCATTTAAGGGGCGTGGTCTGGACAACAAAGGCGTGTCTAGACTGTTGCTGTGGTGGGTCGCGGTGGCTGCGTGACATCACACACAGCCGCTGCGACCCTTAACATGGCGGGTAGCTGTCTGCCTTTGCAGCTAAGCTGCGCAGGCAGAGGGCATCTCAAAACATGCAAAAATAGGATTTTAATTACCTACCGGTAAATGTCTTTTCTCGTAGTCCGTAGAGGATACTGGGGTTCCATTTAGTACCATGGGAATGTACCAAAGCTCCCAAACCGGGTGGGAGAGTGCTGAGGTTCCTGCAGAACTGATTAACCAAACTGAAGGTCCTCAGAGGCCAAAGTATCGAACCTGTAGAACTTAGCAAACGTGTTCAAACCTGATCAAGTAGCCGAGACACCCCGGGCAGCCGCCCAGGAAGAACCCACTGACCTAGTAGAGTGGTCCAGTACAGATTCTGGACATGGCAAACCTGTTGTGGAATAAGCATGCTGGATAGTAATCCTGATCCAGCGTGCAATTGTCTGCTTAGAAACAGGACACACAATTTTATTGGGATCATAAAGAACAAACAGCGAGTCCGATTTTCTGTGACGAGCTGTTCGCTTTACATACACTTTCAAAGCACTCACAACATCCAAAGACTTTGAAGTAGCAGAGGTGTCGGTAACAAACGGAACCACAATAGGTTGGTTAATGTGAAACGCAGACACCACTTTAGGAAGAAATTGTTGACGAGTTCTGAGTTTAGCTCTGTCCTCATGGAAAATGAAATAGGGACTTTTGTGAGACAAAGCTCCAAGCTCCGATACACGTCTTACTGAAGCCAAGGCCAACAGTGCGACGGTCTTCCACATAAGATATTTTATGTCCACCTTCTGTAACGGTTCAAACCAGTCCGATTGGAGGATCTGCAGCACCACATTGAGATTCCAAGGTGCCGTGGGAGGCACAAAGGAAGGTTGGATGTTCAGAACACTTTTCAAGAAAGTCTGGATCTCAGGGAGAGAAACCAATTGTCTTTGAAAGAAAATGGACAAAGCCGAAATCTGGACTTTTATGGAGCCCAGACCTAGGCCCACATCCACACCTGCCTGCAGAAAAAGCAGGAAACGTCCCAGATGAAATTCCACTGCGGAATAATTTCTGCTCTCACACCAGGAGACGTATTTCTTCCAAATACGATGGTAATGCTTAGACGCTACATCCTTCCTGGCTTGGATCATAGTCGGGATAACCTTGTTAGGGATCCCTTTCCTGGCTAGAATCAGCCGTTCAACTTCCATGCCATCAAACGTAGCTGTGGTAAGTCCTGATAGACGAACGGGCCCTGTTGCAGAAGATCCTCGCAAAGAGGTAGAGGCCATAGATCTTTTCCCTTTTTATCCACTTTAGAGTTTTTGGTATCAGAGGAAGTGGAGGAAACCCATACACCATCTGATAGACCCATGGAGTCGTCAGGGCATCTACTGCCACTGTCTGTGGGTCTCTCAACCTGGAGAAATACTGCCTGAGATTCTTGTTGAGATGAGAGACCATCATGTCGATCTGTGGATATCCTCATCGACGTGTCAAGCACTTGAACACTTCCAGGTGAGGGTCCCACTCCCCCGGGTGCAGGTCGTGTCTGCTGAGGAAGTCTGCTTCCCAGTTGTCTACTCCCGGAATGAAGACAACTGACAATGCCACAGTGTTTTTTTCTGCCCAGAGAAGAATTCTTGACACCTCCGACATTGCTGCTCTGCTTTTCGTTCCGCCCTGTCGGTTTATGTATGTCACAGCCATCACATTGTCCAACTGGACCTGAATGGCCCGATCTTGAAGAAGATGTGAGGCCTGCAGAAGGGCGTTGTATATGGCCCTGAGTTCCAGAATGTTGATTGGAAGGATGAATTCCTGACTTGACCATCTTCCTTGAAACTGCACCCCCTGGGTGACTGCTCCCCAACCTCTGAGGCTTATATCTGTGGTTAACAGAATCCAGTTCTGAATTCCAAACCTGCGACTCTCGACGAGGTGAGATGTATGTAGCCACCACAGAAGGAAGATCCTGGCTTTTGGCGACAGACGGATCCTCTGGTGCATGTGAAGATGTGATCTGGACCATTTGTCCCACAGATCGAGCTGGAAGGGTCTTGCGTGAAACCTTCCATATTGAAGCGCCTCATAAGCAGCCACCATTTTCCCCAGAAGGTGAATGCATAGATGCACCGATATCCGGGTTGACTTCAGAACATCCCGAACCATAGACTGGATTACCAATGCCTTTTCCAATGGAAGGAACACTTTGTGCGACTCTGTGTCCAGTATCTTTCCCAGGAATGGAAGCCTCCCGTTTGGCTCCAGGTGAGATTTCGGAAGGTTCAGAATCCACCTGTGATCTTGGAGGAGTTTGGTTGAGAGACCGATGCTATCCAGCAACCTCTCTCTGGAAGGTGCTTTTATCAATAGATTGTCCAGGTACGGAATTATGTTCACTCCCTGTTTGCGGAGTAGAAACATCATCTCTGCCATCACCTTGGTGAACACCCTCTGTGCCATGGAGAGACCAAATGGCAGGGCCTGGAACTGGTAGTGACAGTCCTGCAGTGCAAACCGTAGGTAAGCCTGATGAGGTGGCCAGATCGGAATGTGAAGGTATGCATCCTTGATATCCAGAGACACTAGGAATTCCCCCTCCTCCAGACCAGAGATTACCGCTCTCAGAGACTCAATCTTGAATTTCAACACTCGTAAGTACGGGTTCAACGACTTGAGGTTCATAATTGACCTTACCGAACCGTAGGCTTCGGTACTACAAACAGGTTGGAATAGTACCCCTTGGTTTGCAGGTGAGGAGGAACTGGAACAATGACTTGCCTGTACCAGTTTTTGGATGGCATGCTGTAAAGTTATACTTGCCTCTTGTGAAACTGGTAAGCTTGATTTGAAGAATCTGTGAGGTGGGAGCTCTTGGAACTCCAGTCTGTAGCCCTGGGAAATAAGACCCATGACCCAGGGATCCCGACAGGAACTTGACCAGATCTTATTGAAGAATCGTAGTTGGGCTCCCACCTGACAGCCTTCTAGGCATTGCGGTCCACCGTCATGCTGAAGGCTTTGAGGAAGCAGAGTCTGAGCTCTGTTCCTGAGCACCTGCAGTTACTGGTTTGCGTGGTTTACCTCTTGTGCAGCTGGAGGACGTAGAAGCACCTCTGGGTTTGCCCTTGAACTTGGAAGTCCGAAAGGACTGCAACTTAGAAGTTGAATAAGTCTTCTTGGTTGGGGGGGCTGCGGAAGGAATTTACGTAGACTTACCCGCAGTAGCTTTGGAAATCCATTTGTCTAGTTCATCTCCAAACAAGGCCTCTCACGTGAATGGTAGGTCCTCCACGCCTTTCCTGGAGTACGCGTCTGCAGTCCACTGGTGTAGCCACAAGCAGTGTCGGACTGGGGCATGTAGGGCCCACCAGGGGAATACAGTGGTAAGGGCCCATGTTTAGGGGTGTGGTGAGTCTGCAGAGGGGGTGTGGCCTGCCACCTCATTGGTTTGACTAACCATTAGAGAGTGCAACGTCTGGGCCCCTTCATAATTATATACATTAAATGTATCTGCTGCATGCATAATAATGTAATGGATTAATAACAGATTAATAACAGCAATGCACTGTAGAAAATACACTATAGTACGATAACATAACATATGTATGATGTATAGTTCAAATGCACAGTCTGGAACCTGATCGTTAGAGCAGGAGGTGGGACCCCAAGCAGTGGGGCCCACCGGTGGTTTCCCCTGTACATCTGTGGGCTAGTCCAAGCCTGGCCACAAGCACCGGTGTGCCGACACTGCCATAGCTGTGGTGCATGTGTTAAGCAAGCCTATCTCTTTTTTGCCCTCCACCATAAAGTTTGCAGAGTCCTGTATATGCTGCAGGAGTAAAACAACATCCCCCCTAGGCAAGGAATCTAACCCCTCAATTAGGTTACCTGACCATTTAACAATGGCTTTTGTGATCCATGCACATGCAATAGTGGGTCTCTGGGCCACCCCAGCAGCTGTGTACATTGAATTGAGTATAGTCTCAATTTTACGATCAGCCGTGTCTTTAAGGGAGGCTGCAACAGGGACAGGCAATACAATCTTTCGTGACAGCCTAGAGACTGATGCGACCACTATGGGTGGATTTTCCCATTTTTTCCTATCTTCCAAAGGAAAAGGAAAAGATGAGAGCAACCTTTTAGGGATTTGAAATTTCTTATCAGGATTAACCCACGATTCTTCAAACAGGGTATTCAATTCCTTATTTTTTACATTAAAGTAAGATTACTCACACTCCTCTGACACCTTATCAGGAATATGCAGTACATCTCTAAGAGTCTCTATTCCATGTGACAGAGCTGCATCCCCCCTCCTCCAAATCCACCTCACCCTCCTCCATGTGTGACCTGTCAGCATCAGAGTCAGACTGCAGGATATGGGCCAGAGATCGCTTTTGCAGATAAATGGGAGGGGTGGAGACGCTGTTTTGGGGACCGAGTCTCTGTTCATAAACTCATCCACCATATGTTTTAAGTATTGCGTCTCTTTCTCATTGTGGGACAATTTCGTAGAAAGAGTGGAGATCATTTCTTTAAGAGAATTAACCTACTCCGGTTCAGCCCCGCTATTCTGGGAACATGCACTGCCCTGAGAACCCAGTAGTGAGCCCCCTGGTGAGGAAATACACGTCACTGTACACGAAACACAGTCTTTGCCTGACATAATGTAATGTGACAGCACACACACACAGGAAAAGGTTAAGCACAATTAACCCACAAAGAGCCCTTCAGGGAGACACAGAGTTGTTGGAGCCAGCCCCCACCGCGCCCTCACTGCTAATGCCAAGCTTTGCCGGGTCACAGACTAAGTACCCTGATAAGGGACTTAGGCCCTCATTCCGAGTTGTTAGCTCGCAAGCTGCTTTTAGCAGCATTGCACACGCTAAGCCGCCGCCTACTGGGAGTGAACGAAAGATTCTCAAAATTGCGAATAGAAATTTCTAAGCAGTTTCTGAGTAGCTCGACACTTACTCTGCCACTGCGATCAGTTCAGTCAGTTTTGTTCCTGGTTTGACGTCACAAACACTCCCAGCGTTCACCCAGACACTCCCCCGTTTCTCCAGCCACTCCCGCGTTTTTCCCAGAAACGGCAGCGTTTTTTCACACACACCCATAAAACGGCCAGTTTCCGCCCAGAAACACCCACTTCCTGTCAATCACACTCCGATGACCAGAACGAAGAAAAAAACTTGTAATGCCGTGAGTAAAATACCAAACTTCTTAGCAAATTTACTTGGCGCAGCCGCGGTGCGAACATTGCGCATGCGCAGTTTGCGGAAAATCGCTGCGATGCGATGAAAAAGAACGAGCGAACAACTCGGAATGAGGGCCTTAGTACACTAATAATCGCTTTCCCCCTGCTATGACCCCCTGGTACCGCTGAGGTAATTTGGAGTCACACTAGAGGAGCTGCGCGTCTCTGTCAGTCAGCGCCGATGTCCACTGCAGATGTAAAATGGCGCTGGTGAGCTGCTGGATCCTCTCATAGTGAAGCACCGCTCCTTCAATGGCGCGCAGTCTTCCCACTTTTTTTGATACTAGCTGAGGTAATTTTTGTGCTTAAAATGGTGCAGAACCGTTTTAAGGCTGTGTTTACTAGTCTGGGTACTGTGTACAGTGTACAGAGACGCAGTTGTGTAATGTGTCCAGAGACACATTCCGCCCCCTTGAGAAGCCATGCATCTCCATACCCTCATGCCGCCATAATGGCCGGCGCCCTGCTAACCGGGATGCCGACTCAGTACTCACCACTCTTCATTCTTCTGGCTCTGTTAGGGGTGGTGGCGTGCTGCGGGAATGTATGCTCGCTGTGGTGGGGCTTGCGAATAGTTCCCTCAGGAGCTCAGTGTCCTGTCAGCGGGGAGCAGGACCATTAACCCTTCAAGGGGTTGGGCCATTCCTCCCCCTAAGTCCCATGAAGCAGGCAGGCTGGTGCCAACCAGCCCTGCCTGAAAATAACAAACATAGAAAATAAATGCAGAAAACTCTTCAGGAGCTTCCTTCAGCGTGACCGGCTCCTCCGGGCACATTTTCTAAAACTGGTCTGGTAGGAGGGGCATAGAGGGAGGAGCCAGACCACACTATCAATTTCTTAAAGTGCCCATGGCTCCTAGTGGACCTGTCTATACCCCATGGTACTAAATGGAACCCCAGAATCCTCTAGGACATAAGTGAAAGTATCGCTGCCGTGCGATGCTTCCGCATATCTGCGGGAAATGGGGGGGTATGTGTGGCTGGATTAGGCATGCGGGGCAGACTTGCCCTGTGCTGGGCGTCCCCCCACATTTCTAAGAATTTGACCGTAGATGTGCGTGTTTTCGCACATCTGTGATCAGGTCTGAATTACCCCTTTTATCTCTTGGATGCAGCAGCCCACCTTGCACCCTTTGCCCAGAGGTCCGAACGCACAATTCGCACAAACTGCTTGCTACCCCATGGGATAGCAAACACTTTTGTGAGAGATCCTACTGTCGTAAAGTGCGGAGGCTGCTGCATTGATTCAGCAGGGCGAATGTATTTGCCCATTAATTGAATACCCCCCTAGAGCTCTGTTTAAAAAACTGTGATCCTTTATAAGTTATAAAAGGCTTTCTTATAGCTTCAGGTTATTCAAGTAGATGGGTACTGCAGGAAAATCCAAGGATTCCTTTGCATTCCTCCAGTTTTCATGTAAATTTGCATACACAAATATGGGGAAAGCTACCGGCCGGCAATTCTATATAGTGCAGTAAATTGATGTATTGAGTCGGAATGCATGACCTTATTGGGCCACACTTGCCCAGTGTAGCGTCAAGTACCTCCTGTTAATGCATGGGAACAGCGGAAAAAGGCCGTACCGAGGGCTTCAGTAGTTCACCAGGAGACAAGGTTACTCTAATGCATCAGAAGACTGCAGTAGATAAGTATTTATTTTACAATCAATATACAAATTGTAACATTGCCACCACAATATGAAAAGAACCAGTACCTTCGGAAAAATCTTTATAAATAGAGACTTCAAGAAGACTCAATTTTCTCTATATTTGAATAGTGGTTGATGTATCAAGCAGTGAAAACAGTGCAGAAATGGACCAGTGGAGAAGTTTCTCATAGCAACCAATCAGCTTTGAGGTAACATTTATCAAGTACATTCTATAAAATGATAAGTTGAAGCTTATTGGTTGCTATGGGTACTTTCTGCACAGGTCCACTTCTCCACTCTTTTCACTGCTGGATACGTCAACGCCATAGTTTCCAAGTTACCCCTGATGTGTTGCCTTGGAGAAATAGGGGTATATTGGAAATAGTGTGATATTATATTTACCACATTGCGTTAAAACAACGCTTATTAGTAAAGTGCGCTATACATGCATAAAACTCATGCACACATATTAATAAACATATTAATACAGGATAATCAGAACTGAATTAATCTTTATCAAGCAAAATATTTTAAATGCATTTGACTTTTATTTATTGTGATATTTCTACACAATGTTGACTTTCTTTAAAGGGAGTCATGTTAAAAGCAAAGTTTTAAATGTGTGATAAAAATAAATAATATTAAAAAAAGCTTCCCAGGCTAAGAGACGCACTCCCCAAATGCAGCTGTAATCATGGCTGACAGCGTGACATGACAATGTTTCAACAAGAATAAATGTTTTTCATATTCTTGCTTTATCATTTACTTATTTACCATTCATTATGGAATATGTAGAATAAAACTTGTACTTTTCCACTTCAAACTGTGTAAAACTATTTTGAAGGGATTTAATAAAGCCTTCTGCAACATAAAATGATAAAATTTTTAAACAAATTTTACTATTATTGTAAATATTCGCTTTTTATGCCTTGCCCAGAGGAAAACTATAAATCTTGTCTCAACTGAATGAACACCATTTATCATATTCATTTTCTTGTCAATACAATTATGAAAAGCCTTTGGCTCTTTTCCAAGGAACCTGATTTGCTAGAGAAACCCAATTAGGATAAGCAAGCCTGCTACTAAACACTGCTGCAGACTCTCACTTGGAAATATAACACGGCTTTCAGCATAAATGACACCTCACCTTTGAACCCTGAGCCTAATCCAATTTTATCTGTAAAAAATAAACTTAAAGAACTGTAAATTCCTGCCACCTGCTGGACATCACAAACATATCATACGCTTACTGTGCTTCAGCTCAAATGAAAAGATAGCAATTCATTTCCAACATATCGCAACAAAACAGATGGATAGCATTAGCAATGTCTGCCAATCTCTTTGTTGTAATTCTATAGACATTGACATATATATTTATATATAATAAATTATTAATATATGAACACACACACACACACACACACACACACACACACACACACACACACACACACACACACACACACACACACACACACACACACACACACACACACTATAGATAGATAGATAGATAGATAGATAGATAGATAGATAGATAGATAGATAGATAGAATTTAAAAGGTAACGGATTACTTTCTATTATATTTGACCAGTAGGCGTCTGTATTGAAAACCATGGTAATAAAAAATGTAGATCGATTATTGTACTTTTTTTTTTCTATCAGGTATTGTCCTTGCTTCTTGCTTTAACAGATCATTACATGCACACTAATACCCCTCTGCATAGGAGGAGGCGGTGCTTGGAGATGATTATCTCCAAGCGCCGCCTCCTGTAACGTCAGCGGTGACGTCAGTGTCGGACTGGGGCATGTAGGGCCCACCGGGGGAATGCAGTGGTAGGGGCCCATGTTAGGGGTGTGGCCAGTCTGCACCTCATTGGTTTGACTAACCATTACAGTGCAACGTCTGGGCCCCTTCATAAATATATACAGTAAATTCAGCTGCATGATAATGTACCAGATTAATAACAGATTCATAAGAGCAATGCACTGTAGAAAATACACCATAGTACAGTATAAGGTGATATATGTATAATGTATAATTCAAGTGCATAGTCCGGAACCTGATCCTTAGAACAGGAGGTGGGGACCCCCAGGCAGTGGGGCCCACCGGTGGTTTCCCCTGTACCCCTGTGGGCCAGTCCAAGCCTGGGTGACTTTCATAACAGTTCTCAAAGCTTCTCTGTAACATGCAGTACTGAATGTGTGTTCTTGTTAGAAATTTGCACTTCAGTTTTCAGAAATCCAAACTCACCAGAAATGAGAGGATCTGAGTCCTGATTTGTAGCTTCCCTTGGTTCAGAACTCGTATTTAAAATTGGAATCTTGAGTTTTGGATTACTTGTAAATCCCTCCCTCGTAATTTCAGGAGCCATTTCACACTGGAAGTGAATTGTATTGATGTTGATAATACTGTAGGAACAAAAATAGGTCACAATTACATGATTTTAGCTGTTTTTATATATTTTCAAGAAATCCAAAACAAAATCCGAATCCGAACCAAAACACTTAAGGATAGTTTAGCCAAAACAGAAAACACTGAGGGTGGTTTTGGCATAGACGAAAAAAGACACGTGGGTCCACGAACATCTTTTAGAACTTCTTTATATTTACAGTAACACTTCTAAAAGCTGCAGTAAAACTAAAGCGAAGCACTTATCAGAAAGTGATAACCTTTCCATATTTACATGACAGTATTAAAGTGCATTTAATCAGCTTCATCAATATGTGTTAAACAGTTTCAATGCTGTAGCAATCTATTTATTTTATGAAAATCACTAAGAAATTATATTTGATTCACAATTTTAGCATAGTGCAATTTTAGAAAAGCTTGAGTAATAGGCCCTACACACTGGTCGATCTGACAGAAAGATATGAACGATCTTGTTCATTAATGAACGAGATACCATTCATATCTTTCAGTGTGGAGGCACCACCGATGAACGATGCTCGGCCCCGCGCTCGTTCATCGCTGGTGCCCCGTCGACTGTGCATGCAGGCCAATATGGACGATCTCGTCCATAATTGCCTGCACTTCTATGGAGCCGGGTGACGGGGGGAGTGAAGGAACTTCACTCCCCCTGTCACTGCCCCCCCCCCCCCCGCCGGGTCACCTGTCGGCCGTATCCGCCGTCGGGCAGCTCAGCGGCGGATCGTTAAATGTGTAGGGCCCACTAGGCAAACCAGTGCTGCATTATTTTTAATACAGACTGCAGTCTGGGACAACTTACCAAGCTTTAAAACTTAGGCCCAGATTTATCAAGACTTGAGAGTGATAAATTGCACGGTGAATACCTACCAACCAATCAGCATTTAACTGTCATTTTTAAAACATAGCCTTTAGGAGCTGGTTGGTTGGTACTTTATCACAGTGCAATTTATCACTCTCTAAGGCTTGATAAATCTGGGCATAAATTTTCAGAACCTGGCCCCAGCAGCTAATGACATCTTCAGGAGGTGATAGCAATTCAAGCCAGTATGAGCAGATCATCGCCAGAGAGGAACAGTTTGATCTCTTTGATCTCTTCCCGGCTTTGCAGATTTGTTTTGAACATGCATGGCCTAGGTTATGTGAGTAGTAAAATGAGAGTGATAACTATAACCTTACTACAAACACCATCACTGCTGTCCTGCAGTGTTTTTATGTTGTTAAATAACCAACAAAAAACATAAAATAGTTTTATGAACTGAATAAAACATTTTTATTTTTCAGATGATCAAACTATCAATAATAGTGTAAAACATTTTTTTCCTGTTAGATGTACTTGTTTCATGAAAACCCACATATCTCCAAAACATTGTTTTTTATATATGTTTAGACTGTTCTCTAATTAGGTTTGTAAGAAATATTACACTATGTCACTGGCTGAGATTAGATTATGAAGGTTATTTGACACTATAATTCCATACTAGAAGGTAGTGCTGATTCAGCTGCCCGTAGTGCTGTCTTTTCCAAATGAAATAACCAACGACTAGATCTTGCAAAAGTATTGGGTGAAAGACTTCAAGCGCTCAGCGTGTGTCATGCTACAAGGCTGCCAGTTTGTAACCTCACGACAGATCAGACCACCTATAATAACACTGCGAAAAGTGATTAAATACAATTTGTCCGTGAGTAGCAGACTTTTATAGATATAGCAGACAGATAGATATAGCAGACAGACTGAGCGTCTTTGTAGTGTTTACAAATATTGTATTTGAATATATGTATATCAAATGTGTCTTGTAAAGGGATCACTTGTGCAAGCAATGACCCAAAGAGAGGGTCAAAGTTGTCTACAGCTATGATGATTCAACCGAAAGTGACCTCCCAGCAGGTAGCCGCAAATGGTGTCTTTAAGGTTAACTGCACTGCTGGCATTATGGGATAAGATTTAGCTGATTACACATTAGTTCATTTAGCTTTGTTTCCCCTTTCCTGCTGTGCCGTGCCATTATCCCAAGGCTAGCGGTCTGGCCTCCTTTAGTTCATGGTTTGCGACTGTCACAGTGTAGTATGGATACATCCACTCAAACAGCATGGAGTAGCTGGTGTTTGTGTTCAGTGCACCAGCTATCCCATAAAGATCACTTGGCAGCCTGATCAACATACGCTGTCAGTGGGAAGGAGAGACAGTAATTGATTTTTATGCTCCCACCAACCAGATGGACTAATGGCTAGCCAATAATGACCAGACTGTACAATCAGTTTTAATTTGTTACTATTAATCATTTTAAATAAGTCTAATACAAATCCAATAGAACGGCTCTAGATCAGAAAATTAAAACTACATTATTTTTGCAGAAAGAGATCTAATACCAGGATGGAAGCGTTTTCAATTAGCAGGATGCGGCCAGGGAAATGAAGTTCGGAAAAGTTTTTTTTTCCTTTATTGTGCTGAACAAAGTAATATTTTATTGTGTATTAAAAGTACACTTATAGGGTATAACGAATGCTGCTGTTCGGTGTTTGGTCAGTCTCGCACAGATATTATCCTCATATTTCTACGATATAATAACAGCAGAGGAAAAAAAAGGTGAAGGGTCATTGTGCTTTGTCTTTAGAATTAAGATGGCTGTCTTCATTCTTATAGCACACTCTTAATTCTGGAGACACATCTTAATAACTTCTAAATAGTTCCAACAAAAGAGCCATGTCAGAAGAATGAGCAGGCCCCAAGGTGTTTCAACTGGAGTGTTTTCATCTGCCTTTATTGCTCTATCCCTCTCCAGAATTAAGGCAATAACCTGTGATAAATTATTCAGGAATTGCTACAGGGATCAAAGTAAAATCGTTCTGTTAAAGTGCTGTTTGCAACATTTGGCACTTAGTGAAAAAACTTTTAATGTGTGGATGCTGAAAATCATGGATTTTAAATAATTCAGCATGATGGAGTTTTTACGAACCATCTAAAGGTAGAGAATAGTGACTTAACCATTGAAGACTTGGAAACCTCCACATTACAAAAGGTGATGGGAGCACTTATCTATCTGTTATTAGTGAAATATAGGTTAAACACAATATTTTGTTCGGTCAGGCTTTTATACAAAGACTGCCCTCTAATATTATTTTATTTCCCTAGAGCTGGAATGAAATGCAGTGTGTTATTTATCAATATTTCTAGTACTTCTCATATATAATTTATTTAAAGTGAAAACAATGTAGTGTAGGGGACATGTTAGAGAATAAATCCACTTGCTTTAAATGTAATTTAATCTCAAAATATATCACCTATCACAATCACTCAGCCCGCACTATATAAATTTGTGCAATTTTCTTGTAACTGCCATAATTTGAATGAATTTGGCATTCTCAAGTTATCTCGCTTCTGATATCCTGACACCTTCATATCCCTGTGGATCGGAATACTAAACAGTTTATTTAAGAATATCACAAACTGTTTCTGTCTCTGTCACTTACATAAGGAACGCACGCACGCACACACACACACACACACACACACACACACACACACACACACACACACACACATACACAAAACAAAACAAAACAAACTACCTGAATATTAATTATCCATCAATAGCAAACAGCTTAGGCCCTCTCGCCTAAAACATATGCCTAAAATAATTTTGTTAAAAAGTTTCTGTTGATAATACAGCAAATGGCTTCGTTATTTAGTGGGTAGCTTAAAGCACCGTGTTAGCTTTATACAAATTAGACAGATGGTGCTTACAGTAGAATTTACTAAAGGTCTGTCACAACAAATGCAGCCAAGATGCATATTTAATCACTGCAGAACCTTGTCTACCTGCAGCTGCCAACTGCTAATCCAATTTCCCTGATAAATGTGGCAAGAGACACGATCAGCAATAAAGAGCATCTAACTCCATTTTCCTGCAGGGCGTCTTTTGATGAACATTTAGGACGGAAGAATGGAGTACACTGTGTGGCCCCGGCTCATGGCAGCTGTGTGCATATTGAAGGCACAGTTCTCGGGTTACTCACTTAATTCTGCCACTATCATTATGTTGCTATTGATCTTAGTTGTTGCCTACACAGCATTACTCTAGTTCAAGCTGAATCAGGCAGTTATCATGCATCAAACTTGCTCAAAAGCCTGGAGATTTTCCTTTAATTACTCGTGATTTTATTTGTAAATACCATTAAAGTGTAATCAAGCAGTCACTTTTCAGGATCATTATAGACTTTCAAGTAAGAAATGCATCACTGAGCTGTATATAACACAAGGGGGAACCGGTTTCTTTCCTGCTCTTAACTCATCATCTTCTTACATGATTTTACTGTAGTGTCATGTACTATATGTATATATGTGCACTGGAAATTTCATCCAAATGTATCTGGGTAAGCACTGTAAATTTATAAGAGATGGACATTTAGAACAAGTGAATTTGTTGTCTGCTGGGATATATCTATGAACGGAGAAAGCCTTTACGCCACACAATATAAAATGATAGATTGTTTTTATATGAGCACACATCTATATAAGAACACATCTATAACCCCCACTATGCGTATGGTCCTAACAATATACATATAGCTAATAGGGCACAATTTGAGCCTTGGATGCTGGAAAGTAGTTATGGCAGGAGCCAATGGCGGGTGGGCCCCCATCTCTTAGTTTCTGGCAGCCATCCCTGATGGTGGCCCTGTGAACACTACACACGGGCTCCCTGCCCTCGTAAGATTTTCCCAGGGCCACCGAGAGGGGATTACTAATTACACAGGCCCAGGCTTGTTGGAGGGGCCCCAGCAAAGGCCCGGGTCATCCGCTGCCACCCCTACCTGTGTCCCCTCTGACTTGACAGCAGCAGCAGCAGCAGCCTCTATCCATAATCCAGCACAAACTGCCTTGTGCTGGGTTGCTGTGGGGTCAGGGAGGCTGTTACGCACTTGAGCACCCATATTTTTTCCATGGCACTATTTAAAGCATTTGTTATTCTGATTAGTCACCCTAGGCGATATAGTAAACAACATTGCTCATTTTGATCTTTCCTGAGCGATATCATTTACTATATTGTCCAGAGTGTACGCTGTAAACGACAAACGATAAGCAGAAACACAGGTCATTAATGAACATCGGTGTCGGCTGTCCATAAAACTCAATTGACGTCACTGTGAGATATCGCACAGTGCGTATGCCCACGAAATGGCTGCCTGGACTGGGAGGGGAACACACTAGGTGAGGTTGCTCATAGAGCACATTGCCTAGTGTGCACACACCTTTAGACTAACCCTAACTCTTATCTAGATCTAACTCTAACTCTAATAGAAAACTTACCCTAACTCTAATTGAAGCCCAAGGGCGTAGCTACCATAGGTGCAGGGAGTGCAGCTGTTATGGGGCCCAAAGCTAAGAGGGGCCCAACTTCCCTGTCAAAGTTACATGTGTTATATACATTTTTCACCATAGCTGATATGTAGGGGCCCTTACAAACTTTTGCCTTGGGTCCTGCAATATATCTAGTTACGACCCTGTACCTGCTCATAGTACTGTGGTATAAAAGGAACTGGAGGGCTTTAAAATGTTAAATAATACGAACAATATGAAGTGGAGGCACTATAGTGTGGCATAATATGAACGTAGCACTGTAATATGGCATAGTAGGAACTGGGGACATTGTATGTCAATGTGAATTGGGGGATCTGTGTTACATAATGTGTACTGGCAGCCCTCCAATGTAACAATAAGTGAACTGAGGCACTACTAGGGATCACACCATAAACTAGTGCACTATTGTGGGGCATAAAGTTAACTGCTGTGAAGAGGTGTCTCTCTAGACGCATTGGGACAGAGGCCCCTTCAAAATGTTGCTATGGGGCCCACATAGTTCTGTCTATGCCCCTGTTGGAGCCTAACCATAAAATACTGTGTCAGCATTCTTACTTAACATAAAAATGTGGACATTGTGGGTGTGGATGTGTTGAATATCGACATTCTGAAAATATCATGATTGATGATATTCAGACCATGTTGACATTTAGGTGTCAATAGTATGAGTTTTGACACAATGGCTACATACTACTAACACATGTAAATTAGTGATGAGCGGGTTCGGTTCCTCGAGATCCGAACCCCCCGAACTTCACCCATTTTACACGGTTCCGAGGCAGACTCGGATCTTCCCGCCTTGCTCGGTTAACCCGAGTGCGCCCGAACGTCATCATCCCGCTGTCGGATTCTCGCGAGATTCGTATTCTATATAAGCAGCCGCGCGTCGCCGCCATTTTCACTTGTGCATTGGAGATGATAGCGAGAGGACGTGCAGCGTTCTCTCAGTTTCTGTGTTCAGTGTGCTGCATATATCTGTGCTCAGTGTGCTGCAAATATCTGTGCTCAGTGTGCTTGCAAATATCTGTGCTCAGTGTGCTGAAAATATCTACGTTCTCTGCCTGAAAAACGCTCCATATCTGTGCTGCATTGTAGTATATAGTAGGAGGACAGTGCAGAATTTTGCTGACCACCAGTATTATATAGCAGTAGCTACAGTAGTCCACTGCTCTACCTACCTCTGTGTCGTCAAGTATACTATCCATCCATACCTGTGCTGCATTTTAGTTGTGCACAGTATATATAGTAGGACAGTGCAGAATTTTGCTGACCACCAGTATATATATAGCAGTATTGTACAGTAGTCCACTGCTCTACCTACCTCTGTGTCGTCAAGTATACTATCCATCCATACCTGTGCTGCATTTTAGTTGTGCGCAGTATATATATTAGGAGGACAGTGCAGAATTTTGCTGACCACCAGTATATACATAGCAGTACGGTACAGTGGTCCACTGCTCTACCTACCTCTGTGTCGTCAAGTATACTATCCATCCATACCTGTGCTGCATTTTAGTTGTGCGCAGTATATATAGTAGGAAGACAGTGCAGTATTTTCCTGACCACCAGTATATATATATAGCAGTACGGTACAGTAGTCCACTGCTCTACCTACCTCTGTGTCGTCAAGTATACTATCCATCCATACCTGTGCTGCATTTTAGATGTGCGCAGTATATATAGTAGGAGGACAGTGCAGAATTTTACTGACCACCAGTATATATATAGCAGTACGGTACTGTAGTCCACTGCTCTACCTACCTCTGTGTCGTCAAGTATACTATCCATCCATAGCTGTGCTGCATTTTAGTTGTGCGCAGTATATATAGTAGGAGGACAGTGCAGAATTTTGCTGACCACAAGTATATATATAGCAGTATGGTACCATCGTCCACTGCTCTACCTACCTCTGTGTCGTCAAGTATACTATCCATCCATACCTGTGCTGCATTTTAGTTGTGCGCAGTATATATAGTAGGAGGACAGTGCAGAATTTTGCTGACCACCAGTATATATATAGCAGTACGGTACAGTAGTCCACTGCTCTACCTACCTCTGTGTCGTCAAGTATACAATCCATCCATACCTGTGCTGCATTTTAGTTGTGCGCAGTATAGTAGGAGGACAGTGAAGAATTTTGCTGACCACCAGTATATATATAGCAGCACGGTACAGTAGTCCACTGCTCTACCTACCTCTGTGTCATCAAGTATACTATCCATCCATACCTGTGCTGCATTTTAGTTGTGCGCAGTATATATAGTAGGAGGACAGTGTAGAATTTTGCTGATCTCCAGTATATATATATATATATATATATATATATATAAAAGTCAGTGGAAGAAACCGCACTCATTTCCTTGTCAAAGTCGGGTGCTGCAATCTCATATTACAATCATAAGTCCTCCTGTGTATGTAAAGCACACCGTTTAAAGCAGCCTGACCACATAGAGACCAGCACACCATTTTAAATGCAAAAATACTTTTAGTGAAAAAATTCAAGCAGTACATCAATAGGGTTCCATATAGCAGCAGCTGGTGAAAAATATTGTCGATAAATACATGAAAACAGCTTCAAACCAAAGAACTTATCTGGTCAGCTAGTGGATGCATTGTCCTGTAGTGATAAGCCCATCACTACAGGACAATGCATCCACTAGCTGACCAGATAAGTTCTTTGGTTTGAAGCTGTTTTCATGTATTTATCGACAATATTTTTCACCAGCTGCTGCTATATGGAACCCTATTGATGTACTGCTTGAATTTTTTCACTAAAAGTATTTTTGCATTTAAAATGGTGTGCTGGTCTCTATGTGGTCAGGCTGCTTTAAACGGTGTGCTTTACACAGGAGGACTTATATATATATATATATATATATATATATATATATAGCAGTACGGTACAGTAGTCCATTGCTCTATCTACCTCTGTGTCATCAAGTATACTATCCATCCATACCTGTGCTGCATTTTAGTTGTGCACAGTATATATAGGAGGACAGTGCAGAATTTTGCTGACCACCAGTATATATATAGTAGTACGGTTCAGTAGTCCACTGCTCTACCTACCTCTGTGTCGTCAAGTATACTATCCATCCATACCTGTGCTGCATTTTAGTTGTGCGCAGTATATATAGTAGGAGGACAGTGCAGAATTTTGCTGACCACCAGTATATATATAGCAGTACGTTACAGTAGTCCACTGCTCTACCTACCTCTGTGTCGTCAAGTATACAATCCATCCATACCTGTGCTGCATTTTAGTTGTGCGCAGTATATATAGTAGGAGGACAGTGCAGAATTTTGCTGACCACCAGTATATATATAGCAGTACGGTACAGTAGAACATTGCTATTGATATATTACTGGCATATAATTCCACACATTAAAAAATGGAGAACAAAAATGTGGAGGGTAAAATAGGGAAAGATCAAGATCCACTTCCACCTCGTGCTGAAGCTGCTGCCACTAGTCATGGCTGAGACAATGAAATGCCATCAACGTCGTCTGCCAAGGCCGATGCCCAATGTCATAGTAGAGAGCATGTAAAATCCAAAAAACAAAAGTTCAGTAAAATGACCCAAAAATCAAAATTAAAAGCATCTGATGAGAAGCGTAAACTTGCCAATTTGCCATGTACGACACGTGGGGGCAAGGAACGGCTGGGGCCCTGGCCTATGTTCATGGCTAGTGGTTCAGATTCACATGAGGATGGAAGCACTCATCCTCTCGCTAGAAAAATGAAAAGAATTAAGCTGGCAAAAGCACAGCAAACAACTGTGCGTTCTTCTAAATCACAAATCCCCAAGGAGAGTCCAATTGTGTCGGTTGCGATGCCTGACCTTCCCAACACTGGACGGGAAGAGGTGGCGCCTTCCACCATTTGCACGCCCCCTGCAAGTGCTGGAAGGAGCACCCACAGTCCAGTTCCTGATAGTCAAATTGAAGATGTCACTGTTGAAGTACACCAGGATGAGGATATGAGTGTTGCTAGCGCTGAGGAGGAAATTGACAAGGAGGATTATGATGGTGAGGTGGTTTGTTTAAGTCAGGCACCCGGGGAGACACCTGTTGTCCGTGGGACGAATATGGCCATTGACATGCCTGGTCAAATTACCAAAAAAATCACCTCGTCTGTGTGGAATTATTTTAACAGAAATGCGGACAACAGGTGTCAAGCCGTGTGTTGCCTTTGTCAAGCTGTAATAAGTAGGGGTAAGGACGTTAACCACCTAGGAACATCCTCCCTTATACGTCACCTGGAGCGCATTCATCATAAGTCATTGACAAGTTCAAAAACTTTGGGTGACAGCGGAAGCAGTCCACTGCCAACTAAATCCCTTCCTCTTGTAAGCAAGCTTCTGCAAACCACACCACCAACTCCCTCAGTGTCAATTTCCTCCTTAGACAGGAAAGCCAATAGTCTTGCAGGCCATGTCACTGTCAAGTCTGACGAGTCCTCTCCTGCCTGGGATACCTCCGATGCATCCTTGTACTACTTTCAGTAAGCAATTGACTGTCCAGCAGTCCTTTGCGAGGAAGATGAAATATCACAGCAGTCATCCTGCTGCAAAGCAGATGACTCAGGCCTTGGCAGCCTGGGTGGTGTTAAACGTGTGTCCGGTATCCACCGTTAATTCACAGGGAATTAGAGAATTTATTGAGTTAGTGTGTCCCCGGTACCAAATACCATCTAGGTTCCACTTCTCTAGGCAGGTGATACCGAGAATGTACACAGACCTCAGAAAAAGAGTCACCAGTGTCCTAAAAAATGCAGTTGTACCCAATGTCCACTTAACCACGGACATGTGGACAAGTGGAGCAGGGCAGACTCAGGACTATATGACTGTGACAGCCCACTGGGTAGATGTATTGCCTCCCACAGCTAGAACAGCAGCGGTGGCACCAGTAGCAGCATCTCGCAAACGCCAACTCGTTCCTAGGCAGGTTACGCTTTGTATCACCGCTTTCCATAAGAGGCACACAGCTGACAACCTCTTACGGAAACTGAGGAACATCATCGCAGAATGGCTTACCTCAATTGGACTCTCCTGGGGATTTGTGACATCAGACAACGCCACCAATATTGTGCGTGCATTACATGTGGGCAAATTCCAGCACATCCCATGTTTTGCACATACATTGAATTTGGTGGTGCAGAATTATTTAAAAAACGACAGGGGCGTGCAAGAGATGCTGTCGGTGGCCCGAAGAATTGCGGGCCACTTTCGGCATTCAGCCACCGCGTGCCGAAGACTGGAGCACCAGCAAACACTCCTGAACCTGCCCCGCCATCATCTGAAGCAAGAGGTGGTAACGAGGTGGAATTCAACCCTCTATATGCTTCAGAGGATGGAGGAGCAGCAAAAGGCCATTCAAGCCTATACAGCTACCTACGATATAGGCAAAGGAGGGGGAATGCACCTGACTCAAGCGCAGTGGAGAATGATTTCAACGTTGTGCAAGGTTCTGCAACCCTTTGAACTTGTCACACGTGAAGTCAGTTCAGACACTGCCAGCCTGAGTCAGGTCATTCCCCTCATCAGGCTTTTGCAGGAGAAGCTGGAGAGATTGAAGGAGGAGCTAAAACAGAGCGATTCCGCTAGGCATGTGGGACTTGTGGATGGAGCCCTTAATTCGCTTAACCAGGATTCACGGGTGGTCAATCTGTTGAAATCAGAGCACTAAATTTTGGCCACCGTGCTCGATCCTAGATTTAAAACCTACGTTGTATCTCTCTTTCCGGCAGACACAAGTCTGCAGAGGTTCAAAGACCTGCTGGTGAGACACTTGTCAGGTCAAGCGGAACGTGACCCATCAACAGCTCCTCCTTCACATTCTCCCGCAACTGGGGCTGCGAGGAAAAGGCTAAGAATTCCGAGCCCACCCGCTGGCGGTGATGCAGGGCAGTCTGGAGCGAGTGCTGACATCTGGTCCGGACTGAAGGACCTGCCAACGATTACTGACATGTCGTCTACTGTCACTGCATATGATTCTGTCACCATTGAAAGAATGGTGGAGGATTATATGAGTAACCGCATCCAAGTAGGCACGTCAGACAGTCCGTACATATACTGGCAGGAAAAAGAGGAAATTTGGAGGCCCTTGCAGAAACTGGCTTTATTTTACCTAAGTTGCCTCCCTTCAAAGTGAATTATAATCAATTCCTCCGTGGAGACATTCACCAGCAATTGCCTCCAGAAAGTACACAGGGACCTGAGATGGTGGATTCCAGTGGGGACGAATTAATAATCTGTGAGGAGGGGGATGTACACAGTGAAAGGGGTGAGGAATCGGACGATGAGGAGGAGGTGGACATCTTGCCTCTGTAGAGCCAGTTTGTGCAAGGAGAGATTGATTGCTTCTTTTTTGGTGGGGGCCCAAACCAAACAGTAATTTCAGTGACAGTCGTGTGGCAGACCCTGTCGATGAAATGATGGGTTTGTTAAAGTGTGCATGTCCTGTTTATACAACATAAGGGTGGGTGGGAGGGCCCAAGGACAATTCCATCTTGCACCTCTTTTTTCTTTCATTTATCTTTGCATCATGTGCTGTTTGGGGACTATTTTTTGAAGTGCCATCCTGTCTGACACTGCAGTGCCACTCCTAGATGGTCCAGGTGTTTGTGTCGGCCACTTGGGTTGCTTAGCTTAGCCATCCAGCGACCTTGGTGCACCTCTTTTTTTCTTTGCATCATGTGCTGTTTGGGGACTATTTTTAAATCTGCCATCCTGTCTGACACTGCAGTGCCACTCCTAGATGGGCCAGGTGTTTGTGTCGGCCACTTGGGTTGCTTAGCTTAGTCATCCAGCGACCTCGGTGCAAATTTTAGGACTAAAAATAATATTGTGAGGTGTGAGGTGTTCAGAATAGACTGGAAATGAGTGGAAATTATGGTCATTGAGGTTAATAATACTATGGGATCAAAATGACCCCCAAATTCTATTATTTAAGCTGTTTTTGAGGGGTTTTTGAAAAAAAACACCCGAATCCAAAACACACCTGAATCCGACAAAAAATCTTCAGGGAGATTTTTCCAAAACGCGTCCGAATCCAAAACACGGCCGCGGAACCGAATCCAAAACCAAAACACAAAACCCGAAAAATTTCCGGTGCACATCTCTAGCAATAACCTGTGTTATATGCTGGCGGTGTAAAAGGAGTATTGGTGTCCCCCTCCCCCTTCAGAAAGATGTGTTTGTTTGTGAGGCTGTTTTAGAGGGTTTTTTGTAAAAAAAAAAAACACCCGAATCCCCCAAAAAAAATTCAGGGAGGTTTTGCCAAAACGTGTCCGAATCCAAAACACGGCCGCGGAACCGAATCCAAAACCAGAACACAAAACCCGAAAAATTTCCGGTGCACATCACTAATGTAAATCATTTTTTTTTTAAGTCAAACAACAAGCATTAACCCACCAGGTTTTATTGCTTCCAATAACTTAGCTAGGGGTCTGGATGCTAGTCTGGAAATTACCCTTTATAGGTTTCATTCAACCTGTAAAATGCAGACTACATGTATTTTCAATGCCATATTCTGGGGAAGATGTATCAAACCTTCTAAAGAGGACTAGTGGAGGTATTGCTCATAGCAACCAATCCGATTCTAGTTATCATTTTGTAGAATGTATTAAATGATTGATAGCTAGAATTGAATTGGTTGCTAAGGGCAACATTTCCACTTGTCTTCTTTAAAAGATTTGTTACATCTCCTCCCCTATCTTCTGTAAAGAAAGCACCCTATTATCCATTGGATTGGTTGGACTTTCTAACAAATCAGATATATAGAAACTTGTGGGAAATGTTTTAGGCAAGCTTTCTGGATTGGTTGAAGCACTGGTATTGTAAGTAGAGATGTGCACCGAAATTTTTTCGGGTTTTGTGTTTTGGTTTTGGGTTCGGTTCCGTGGCCGTGTTTTGGGTTCGAACGCGTTTTGGCAAAACCTCACCGAATTTTTTTTGTCGGATTCGGGTGTGTTTTGGATTCGGGTGTTTTTTTCAAAAAACCCTAAAAAACAGCTTAAATCATAGAATTTGGGGGTCATTTTGATCCCAAAGTATTATTAACCTCAATAACCATAATTTCCACTCATTTTCAGTCTATTCTGAACACCTCACACCTCACAATATTATTTTTAGTCCTAAAATTTGCACCGAGGTCGCTGGATGACTAAGCTCAGCGACCCAAGTGGCCGACACAAACACCTGGCCCATCTAGGAGTGGCACTGCAGTGTCACGCAGGATGGCCCTTCCAAAAAACACCCCCCAAACAGCACATGACGCAAAGAAAAAAAGAGGCGCAATGAGGTAGCTGTGTGAGTAAGCTAAGCGACCCTAGTGGCCGACACAAACACCTGGCCCATCTAGGAGTGGCACTGCAGTGTCAGGCCGGATGGCCCTTCCAAAAAATACTCCCCAAACAGCACATGACGCAAAGAAGAAAAAAAAGAGGCGCAATGAGGTAGCTGTGTCACTAAGATAAGCGACCCTAGTGGCCGACACAAACACCTGGCCCATCTAGGAGTGGCACTGCAGTGTCACGCAGGATGGCCCTTCCAAAAAACACTCCCCAAACAGCACATGACGCAAAGAAAAATGAAAGAAAAAAGAGGTGCAAGATGGAATTGTCCTTGGGCCCTCCCACCCACCCTTATGTTGTATAAACAGGACATGCACACTTTAACCAACCCATCATTTCAGTGACAGGGTCTGCCACACGACTGTGACTGAAATGACGGGTTGGTTTGGACCCCCACCAAAAAAGAAGCAATTAATCTCTCCTTGCACAAACTGGCTCTACAGAGGCAAGATGTCCACCTCATCATCATCCTCCGATTCATCACCGTGTACATCCCCCTCCTCACAGATTATCAATTTGTCCCCACTGGAATCCACCATCACAGCTCCCTGTGTACTTTGTGGAGGCAATTGCTGCTGGTGAATGTCTCCACGGAGGAATTGATTATAATTCATTTTAATGAACATCATCTTCTCCACATTTTCTGGAAGTAACCTCGTACGCCGATTGCTGACAAGGTGAGCGGCGGCACTAAACACTCTTTCGGAGTACACACTTGTGGGAGGGCAACTTAGGTAGAATAAAGCCAGTTTGTGCAAGGGCCTCCAAATTGCCTCTTTTTCCTGCCAGTATACGTACGGACTGTCTGACGTGCCTACTTGGATGCGGTCACTCATATAATCCTCCACCATTCTTTCAATGGTGAGAGAATCATATGCAGTGACAGTAGACGACATGTCCGTAATCGTTGGCAGGTCCTTCAGTCCAGACCAGATGTCAGCATCAGCAGTCGCTCCAGACTGCCCTGCATCACCGCCAGCGGGTGGGCTCGGAATTCTGAGCCTTTTCCTCGCACCCCCAGTTGCGGGAGAATGTGAAGGAGGAGATGTTGACAGGTCACGTTCCGCTTGACTTGACAATTTTCTCACCAGCAGTTCTTTGAACCCCTGCAGACTTGTGTCTGCCGGAAAGAGAGATACAACGTAGGTTTTAAATCTAGGATCGAGCACGGTGGCCAAAATGTAGTGCTCTGATTTCAACAGATTGACCACCCGTGAATCCTTGTTAAGCGAATTAAGGGCTCCATCCACAAGTCCCACATGCCTAGCGGAATCGCTCTGTGTTAGCTCCTCCTTCAATGTCTCCAGCTTCTTCTGCAAAAGCCTGATGAGGGGAATGACCTGACTCAGGCTGGCAGTGTCTGAACTGACTTCACGTGTGGCAAGTTCAAAAGGTTGCAGAACCTTGCACAACGTTGAAATCATTCTCCACTGCGCTTGAGACAGGTGCATTCCACCTCCTATATCGTGGTCAGTTGTATAGGCTTGAATGGCCTTTTGCTGCTCCTCCAATCTCTGAAGCATATAGAGGGTTGAATTCCACCTCGTTACCACTTCTTGCTTCAGATGATGGCAGGGCAGGTTCAGGCGTTTTTGGTGTTGCTCCAGTCTTCTGTACGTGGTGCCTGTACGCCGAAAGTGTCCTGCAATTATTCTGGCCACCGACAGCATCTCTTGCATGCCCCAGTCATTTTTTAAATAATTCTGCACCACCAAATTCAAGGTATGTGCAAAACATGGGACGTGCTGGAATTTGCCCAGATTTAATGCACACACAATATTGCTGGCGTTGTCCGATGCCACAAATCCACAGGAGAGTCCAATTGGGTAAGCCATTCTGCGATGATCTTCCTCAGTTGCCGTAAGAGGTTTTCAGCTGTGTGCGTATTCTGGAAAGTGGTGATACAAAGCGTAGCCTGCCTAGGAAAGAGTTGGCGTTTGCGAGATGCTGCTACTGGTGCCGCCGCTGCTGTTCTTGCGGCGGGAGGCAATACATCTACCCAGTGGGCTGTCACAGTCATATAGTCCTGAGTCTGCCCTGCTCCACTTGTCCACATGTCCGTGGTTAAGTGGACATTGGGTACAACTGCATTTTTTAGGACACTGGTGAGTCTTTTTCTGAGGTCTGTGTACATTTTCGGTATCGCCTGCCTAGAGAAATGGAACCTAGATGGTATTTGGTACCGGGGACACAGTACCTCAAACAAGTCTATAGTTGGCTCTGCAGTAATGATGGATACCGGAACCACGTTTCTCACCGCCCAGGATGCCAAGGCCTCAGTTATCCGCTTTGCAGCAGGATGACTGCTGTGATAATTTCATCTTCCTCGCAAAGGACTGTTGGACAGTCAATTGCTTGGTGGAAGTAGTAAAAGTGGTCTTACGACTTCCCCTCTGGGATGACCATCGACTCCCAGCAGCAACAACAGCAGCGCCAGCAGCAGTAGGCGTTACACTCAAGGATGCATCGGAGGAATCCCAGGCAGGAGAGGACTCGTCAGAATTGCCAGTGACATGGCCTGCAGGACTATTGGCATTCCTGGGGAAGGAGGAAATTGACACTGATGGAGTTGGTGGGGTGGTTTGCGTGAGCTTGGTTACAAGAGGAAGGGATTTACTGGTCAGTGGACTGCTTCCGCTGTCGCCCAAAGTTTTTGAACTTGTCACTGACTTATGATGAATGCGCTGCAGGTGACGTATAAGGGAGGATGTTCTGAGGTGGTTAACATCCTTACCCCTACTTATTACAGCTTGACAAAGGCAACACACGGCTTGACACCTGTTGTCCGCATTTCTGTTGAAATACTTCCACACCGAAGAGCTGATTTTTTTGGTATTTTCACCAGGCATGTCAATGGCCATATTCCTCCCACGGACAACAGGTGTCTCCCCGGGTGCCTGACTTAAACAAACCACCTCACCATCAGAATCCTCCTTGTCAATTTCCTCCCCAGCGCCAGCAACACCCATATCCTCCTCATCCTGGTGTACTTCAACACTGACATCTTCAATCAGACTATCAGGAACTGGACTGCGGGTGCTCCTTTCAGCACTTGCAGGGGGCGTGCAAATGGTGGAAGGCGCATGCTCTTCACGTCCAGTGTTGGGAAGGTCAGGCATCGCAACCGACACAATTGGACTCTCCTTGTGGATTTGTGATTTCGAAGAACGCACAGTTCTTTGCTGTGCTTTTGCCAGCTTAAGTCTTTTCATTTTTCTAGCGAGAGGCTGAGTGCTTCCATCCTCATGTGAAGCTGAACCACTAGCCATGAACATAAGCCAGGGCCTCAGCCGTTCCTTGCCACTCCGTGTGGTAAATGGCATATTGGCAAGTTTACGCTTCTCCTCCGACGATTTTATTTTAGATTTTTGAGTCCTTTTTTTACTGATATTTTGTGTTTTGGATTTTACATGCTCTGTACTATGACATTGGGCATCGGCCTTGGCAGACGACGTTGATGGAATTTCATTGTCTCGGCCATGACTAGTGGCAGCAGCTTCAGCACGAGGTGGAAGTGGATCTTGATCTTTCCCTATTTTTGGAACCTCAACATTTTTGTTCTCCATATTTTAATAGGCACAACTAAAAGGCACCTCAGGTAAACAATGGAGATGGATGGATACTAGTATACTTATGGATGACGAGTGACTGACGACACAGAGGTAGCTACAGCCGTGGACTACCGTACTGCGTCTGCTAGTATAGAGATGATAATGATATAAAATATATATTTATATCACTACTGCAGGTATATATAATATAATGACGGACCTGCTGGACACTGTCAGCAGACTCCTAAACTACTAGTATGAAGAAATAGAAAAAAAAAAACCACCACAGGTAGGTATACAATTATGGACGAGCACTGACGACACAGAGGTAGCTACAGCCGTGGACTACCGTACTGCGTCTGCTAGTATAGAGAAGATAATGATATAAAAAATATATATATATCACTACTGCAGGTATATATAATATAATGACGGACCTGCTGGACACTGTCAGCAGACTCCTAAACTACTAGTATGAAGAAGATAGAAATAAAAAACCCACCACAGGTAGGTATACAATTATGGACGAGCACTGACGACACAGAGGTAGCTACAGCCGTGGACTACCGTACTGCGTCTGCTAGTATAGAGATGATAATGATATAAAAAATATATATATATCACTACTGCAGGTATATATAATATAATGACGGACCTGCTGGACACTGTCAGCAGACTCCTAAACTACTAGTATGAAGAAGATAGAAAAAAAAAACCCACCACAGGTAGGTATACAATTATGGACGAGCACTGACGACACAGAGGTAGCTACAGCCGTGGACTACCGTACTGCGTCTGCTAGTATAGAGATGATAATGATATAAAATATATATATATATCACTACTGCAGGTACATATAATATAATGACGGACTTGCTGGACACTGTCAGCAGACTCCTAAACTACTAGTATGAAGAAGATAGAAAAAAAAAAACCCACCACAGGTAGGTATACAATTATGGACGAGCACTGACGACACAGAGGTAGCCACAGCCGTGGACTACCGTACTGCGTCTGCTAATATAGAGATGATAAAGATGATAGAGATGAACAAAAAAAATATAACACTACTGCAGGTAAATATTTATATAATATAATGAATGACGGACCTGCTGGACACTGTCAGCAGAATGCGTTTATAGAATAAAAAAAAAAAAAACACCACAGGAGTGTTTAACTTTTTCAGGCAGACAATATACTGGTGGTCACTGGTCAGTCACACTGGCAGCAAAAGTGTGCACTGTACTCCTGCTATAACTGCACCCCAGTCTCCCCCACAATTCAGCTGTGTGAGCAGTGAGCACTCAGCACAGTCAGATATACATAGATGATATTATCATGCAGCACACTGAGGCTGAGCACAGATATGGTATGTGACTGTGTATCGTTTTTTTTCAGGCAGAGAACGGATTATATTAAATAATAAATAAAACTGGTGGTGGTCACTAGTAACTATCAGCAAAACTCTGCACTCTGAGTACTCCTAATGCTCCCCAAAATTACTAAGTTAGTAGTAAATCAACTCAAGTGTCTCTATCTATTCTAACGGAGAGGACGCCAGCCACGTCCTCTCCCTATCAATCTCAATGCACGTGTGAAAATGGCGGCGACGCGCGGCTCCTTATATAGAATCCGAGTCTCGCGATAGAATACGAGCCTCGCGAGAATCCGACAGCGGGATGATGACGTTCGGGCGCGCTCGGGTTAACCGAGCAAGGCGGGAAGATCCGAGTCTGCCTCGGACCCGTGTAAAAAGGCTGAAGTTTGGGGGGGTTCGGATTCTGAGGAACCGTACCCGCTCATCTCTAATTGTAAGTATATATATTTAATTAATTTATTAATTATAGTAATTAATAAATTAAAACAGAGCATCAGTGATTTTATTTTAACTTTGACTCATAGTATGGGTATATTGGTTTGGGGTTCTATTGACCCCTTATCAAATTAAACATAGAACCTATGAAGGTTTGTTGATTTATTATGTAAATAAAAATCCACACTTTTGGCTTTTGAGATGTCCTTGAAGTTACCACACCTAACCTGCTCTCATTTGTGGTAATACATCCTTTCCTACTTCAGCATTCACCAGTTTCAGCAATCACTAACACATAAAACGTAATATTGTATTTTTATTTACTATTTACATAATGCATTCTTTTTTTAGAATTATATTTTTGTTAGATACATATAGAAGAGTGGACAAATAATATTATATTTCAACCCCTTACATTTGTTATGGCCACAAGTTTATAAACCTGACCAGAACAGCATAGCCTTATCCCATAAGTCATACTGTAAATCTAAATTCAAAACTTTTTTTATTACTTTTGTCACGTCTAAGGATTATTGTAGATCCGGATTTGGGGAAGATGATTCTGGTGCACTTGGATCTCTGAATAACAAACGAGCAGGATGGATGAAGGTCCTGTGCATTTATTACTCGGAGTAGTTTAACAGGGTTCGCCAAAGACAGTTGAATAGAGATACGACTGCAGGTTAGCGGATGGCTGAGGATACCGGAACTGTGACCCAGTACTTTAAAGGAGGAATTCCAAAGGCTGGTTACTGCGGCGTCTGGAACAGGTAGCTAGGTAGGACATGGGAATAGAGGCCCTCATTCCGAGTTGTTCGCTCATTATTTTTCTTCGCATCGGTGCAATTTTCCGCTAACTGCGCATGCGCAATGTTCGCACTGCGGCTGCGTCAAGTAAATTTGGATGTTCAAAATGAAATTTGCGAACTAATGCTGGGGAATGAACATCGGTCATGTACTCCCAGGACCGTTCCTCCGGACCATATCCTTTCCAGTCCAATAGGTACTGTAACCGACCATAACCTAATTCGGGAGTCAAGTACCTTTTTAACCTCAATCTCTATTCCACTCTGGGTGAGTACTTTGGGTGGTCGTGGTAAAAGTCTCTGAAATCGGTTCAAAACTAAAGGTTTTAGCAAGGAAACATGGAAAGAAGAAGGAATTTTGAGGTAAGGGGGTAGTTTGAGTTTATAAGACACTGGATTAATTATTCCCACGATTGGAAAAGGACCTATAAAGCGGGGGGGGCAAACTTAATTGAAGCTACTCGTAAGCGTAAGTTACTTGTAGAAAGGCAAACTTGAACTCCTACCTTGAGACTAGGAATTGTTCTTCATTTTCTATCAGCCCATTTCTTGTAACGAAGAGAAGCCTTTTGAAGATTGGTATCAACCCGATTCCAAATGTTCAAAAAACGCTTTAGGGAAGTCTCCACTGCTGGTAAGTCGAGTGCCGGTAGATTTTGAAATGCTGGAACTTTAGGTTGGGCTCTGTAAACAATGATGAAGGGCGTAAGCTCAGCAGAAGAATGGTAAGTATTGTTGTGGGCGAACTCAGCCCAAGGTAAATGTTCTACCCAATCATCCTGAGAAGAGGAAAGGTGAATGCGTAGAAAGGTCTCCAAATTTTGATTAACTCCTTCCGTGGAACCGTTGGACTGTGGATGATAGGCTGTGGAATACTGCAATTTGATTTGTAAGGCTGTACAAAGGGATTTCCTGACCTTTGCTACAAATTGCACCCCTCGATCAGACACTATTTCGGTGGGAAGACCGTGAAGCCTGAAAATCCCGGAAATGAAATGATGGGCAATTCAGATGCTGTTGGTAATTTCTTCAATGGTACAAAGTGGGCCATTTTGAAGAATCGGTCTATCACCACTCAGATTGTAGTGTAGCCTCTAGAAGATGGTAAATCTGTTATGAAGTCCATTGATAAATGGGACAACGGTTGAAAGGGTACAGAAGAGGCAATAACTTCCCAGCCGGAGGTTGCCGAGAGACCTTGTGTTGGGCGCACTTAACGCAGGAGGAAATGAAGGCTGTCACATCTGCTTTCAGCGTGGGCCACCAATAGGATCTTTGCAGAAATTCCATTGTCTTGTGAACACCTGGATGACCTGAAAATCGGGAAGTGTGAGCCCAAGATATGAGTTTCTGCCGTAGTTGGGGAGTGACAAAAGTTTTTCATGCAGGAGGTTGTAGAAGAGTGGAGGCAAAAACTTTTGCATCTAGGACGGGGTGTGTTTGAGGAGGTTCTTCAGATTCAACGGAAGTAGTGGACCGTGACAGAGCATCCGCTTTTAGATTCTGTGAACCGGGCTGATAAATCAGGATGAACGAAAAGCAGGAGAAGAACATGGTCCAACGAGCAAGACGCAGACTCAGACATTGTAGATCTTTCAGAAAGGTTAAGTTCCGATGATCTGTATAAATGGTAATGGGGAAGTTAGCTCCTTCCAGGAGGTATCGCCATTCCTCTAGGGCCAGCTTGACCGCCAACAGCTCCTGCTCCCCAATAGTGTAGCTCTTCTTGGTGGGGAGAAACTTCTTCGAAAAGTAACCACAAGGATGGAGCTTATGATCTTCGTACCTTTGAGAGAGTACCGCTCCTACCGCTTCCAAGGAGGTGTCCACTTTGAGAAAAAAGGGTTTATTTATATCTGGTTGCTTTAATACTGGTGCTGATATGAATGCTTGTTTAAGCAGATGGAAAGCGGACTCTGCTTCTGGGGACCAATGAGACGGGTCTGCTCCTTTTCGAGTAAGAGCAGTGATGGGGGCTACCAAGGCGGAGAATCCTCTAATAAATTTCCGATAGTAGTTAGAGAACCCTAGAAAACGCTGCACCACTTTAAGTGAGGAAGGTCTTGACCAATTCATTATGGCTTGTACTTTCTCTGGATCCATCTGTAATCCAGAGCCCGAAATGATATACCCTAGAAAGGGAAATCTGCTCGAATATTAATTTCTCTAGTTTGCAATACAGATGGTTCTCCTGCAGTCTACGTAGTACCTCTAGAATGTGTCGTCAATACGTTCCAAGGTCTGGGGAAAAGATTAAAATGTCGTCCAGATAGACCACGACAGATTGATATACAGTCTCGGAAAGTTTAGTTGATGAAATTTTGGAATACGGCAGGGGCGTTACTCAGACCAAATGGCATGACGAGATATTCTAAATGACCATCCCTGGTATTGAACGCTGTCTTCCATTCATCGCCTGCTCGTATCCTGATCAGATTGTAGGCTCCTCTTAGGTCTAGTCTGGAGAAGATGGTCGCTCCCTTGACTTGATCAAATAATTCAGAAATGAGGGGTAGAGGGTAACAATTTTTTACCGTGATGTTATTCAGGCCCCGGTAATCTATACAAGGTCTTAACCCCCATCTTTTTTCTGGACAAAGAAGAACCCAGCTCCGGCTGGTGAGGTAGATGACCAAATGAACCCCTTGGCCAAGTTTTCTTGGATATACTCGGACATAGCCTTAGTTTCAGGAATTGATAAAGGGTAGGGCCGACCTGTGTGTTGATTTTTCCCTGGTTTAAGGTCTATAGGACAGTCCAATTTCCTATGGGGTGGCAAGATATCTGCTCCCTGTTTACTGAAGACGTCGGAGAAGGAAGCGTACTGAGGCAGAATCTGCGGGGATGATGTGACAAGGGTTTTATTGAGTGGTTTGAGACACAGTAAACAAGAGGTCAAACAAGTCTTCACCCAGGATAAGATTTGCATGGAGTGCCAATCAATATGTGGGTTATGCCTATTAAACCAAGGGTAACCCAACACAATTTCATGTGACGCCATGGGTATAACTAAAAGTTCCAATTGCTCTTTATGAAGAGCACCGATACCATCTGAAATAGGAAGAGTCCGTTGAGAAATTACTCCACGAGGAATATGGCTTCCATCAACCGCAGATAACGGAATGGAATGGGACAAATCTCGCACAGGGATCTGAAGCTGCTGAACCAGAAGGGCCGTGATGAAATTCTCTGCTGTTCCTGTATCTAAAAGAGAGAGAACGGACTTAGGGGGTCATTCTGAGTTGATCGCTAGCTGCATTCGGTCGCTGTGCAGCGATGAGACAAAAAAAGTCAATTCTGCGCATGCATATGGGGCGCAATGCGCATGCGCAACGTACTTTTACAACGGCCGATGTATTTTCACACAGGGTATAGCGAAGCTTTTCAGTCGCATTGCAGACCGCAGAGTGATTGACATGAAGTGGGCGTTTCTGGGTGTCAACTGACCCGTTTTCAGGGAGTGTTTGAAAAAAGGAAAGGGCGTGCCAGGAAAAACGCAGGCGTGGCTGGGTGAAGGCAGGGCGTTTGTGATGTCAAAACAGGAACTGAATGGTCTGAAGTCATCGCAAGCGCCGAGCAGGTATTGTGCTACTCTAAAACTGCACAAAAAAATCTTTCCCGCCAATGTGCGATCCTTTCGTTCGCACTTCTAAGCTAAAATACACTCCCAGTGGGAGGCGGCATAGCGTTTGCACGGCTGCTAAAAATTGCTAGTGAGCGAACAACGCACAATGACCACCTTAGTACCTTGCGAGAGTTCAATAGTGACTGGTAGAGTAGGTTCAGAGGAATTTGGAGACCGAGACAAGACTCCTAACCTGGTGTCTACTAGCCCAGTTAGGAGCGGGAGTTTCCCGGACGCTGTGGACATGATGCCACCGTGTGTCCCGGTGGCCCACAGTAAAGACACAAATTTTCTCGCCGCCGTTTCCGGCGCTCCTCAGGAGTAAGTCGGGCCTGGTTCAGCTGCATGGGTTCGTCAGGAGAATCTACTGCTAGCGGAGGGGGTGCCAGAGGTACGGGGTGGAAATAATAGCGATTGCCCTTGCTCTTTTCGGCCTGCCTCTCCCGGAATCATAGATCGACTTTGTTACATAATGAAATTAGATCATCCAGTTTTGGTGGTAAGTCTCGAGTTGCAGAATCATCCTTCAAATGGTCAGAAAGGCCACTCCAAAACGCTGAAACCAAGGCTTCCTCATTCCATTGTAGTTCAGAGGCGTAGGTTTGAAACTGAATGATATACTGGCCGACTGGCCTATTCCCTTGGCGTAGACGCATAATCTCAATGGATGCTGATGACGAGCGTCCCGGTTCATCAAAGATCTTTCTAAAAGTAGTTAGGAATTTTGGATAGTCACTCAGCAGAGCATCATCTCTTTCCCAGAGCGGTGAGACCCATTCCAGGGCTGCCTCTGAGAGTAAGGAGACTATGTACGCCACCTTTGCTTTTTGCATTAGGAAATTGTCTGACTGTAACGTAAAGTGCACATTGCACTGGTTAAGGAATCCACGACAGAGTTTAGATTTCCCGTCAAACTTGTTGGGGGTTGGCAAACGAGGAGAGGACGGTGATGACCCCAATGAAGCCAGGATGGGCTGGGAAACTTGGGACTCCGGTTGACAGGCAGGAGTAGTATTCGCTAGAGATGCTTGGATGGAATCCTGCCAAGTGGATATCTCTTGGAGGCACTGCGCCAAATGTCTCTGTGAATTTTCCAATCCCTCAAGATGCCTCACTATGCTGTGCAGGAGATCTGAGCCAGAACCCTGTCCAGTTCCTCGATCCATGTGGCCAGTGCATACTGTCACGTCTGAGGATTCTTGTGGATCCAGATTTGGGGAAGATGATTCTGGTGCACTTGGATCTCTGAATAAAAACGAGCGGTCGGATGAAGGTCTTGCGCATTTATTACTTGGAGTAGTTTAACAGGGTTCGCCAAAGGCAGTTGAATAGAGATACGACTGTAGGTTAGCGGGTGGCTGAGGATACCGGAACCATGACCCAGTACTTTAAAGGAGGAATTCCGAAGGCTGGTTACTGCGGCGTCCGGAACAGGTAGCTAGGTAGGACACGGGAACAGAGTCGGAAAGTCTGCGTAAGGCTATATCAGGAGGCTTGGATACTTTGCGGTAACAAGTACCTGACACTGGAGACGCTGTGGGAGCTCAGAGAGCTAGCTTCACAGATACTGTGAAAGACATTGCACTGGCAAACTCCCTCCTCCAGGCCTCCCTGTCTTATAGCAGCTGCTCGGAGCTAATTGGCCACAGGAAAGTGATAAATTGGTGAAGTGTGGGCAAGACAGGCTTTTTGCCCACATCCCAGATGGCGCAACTGGGAACACAGCACAACCTGTTCACAGAAGCTCTGGCTCCACAGCAGCACTGCTAACCCCTGCAGTAAGGACATGCTGCCAGTCTGCAGAGCCGCCAACCAGTGCCCCTGCCTGTCCTCCCAGCGCACCCTGCCCGGCGCCAGCAGCCCACACCTCCACCAGCTGGACCTCTCCAAAGGGACCGGACAGGTAAGAGCCGACTCCCCTGCACAGTCTCCCACCGGACCGTGACAACTTTATCTGTCTCTGTTAAGTTAACATTTTCCTGTGATGTCATTATGTAAATATTTGTGAATGATTTTGCTCCTTTGTCTAGCCAGCTATAAAATGATATGTAGAATTGGTTGTTGCTATGGGGTACTTCTTCACCTGCCCCTTTAGAATATCTGGGCTGTATGTACCATAAATCCACTTTTCGTGAAAGTAATGCAGCTCCAGTTTCACCTATTACTGTTGCAAAGCAGGAGGCGGCTACCACTATTGTTGCTAAAAATATCCTAGCCAAGGACATGGAACCTTCTGTAACCCCCTCAGCGTTGTCAGCATTTGGTCCTTACTGCTCTGTGTGTGGACTTACCTCTCTCCCTTCCATGCAGCCACAGCAGACTCAACAAACTTTATTGAAAAGTGGTCAAAATGACAAAGAGCTCCCTTCCTGCGTCTTTACATGAGGAAAGGCAGATATTGGCAACTAGAGGTGACGAAACCAGCACTGGAGAAGACAGATGACAGTAAGTGACCTCTCTGCTTAGTAATAGCCTGGGTCACTTAGTGTTGCCATAGGTGAGCATTAGCAGGCTGAGGGCAGAAAAAAAACACTTTAGTACATATCAAGACTAGAGATGAGCGGGTTCGGTTCCTCGGAATCCGAACCCCCCCGAACTTCAGCCTTTTTACACGGGTCCGAGGCAGACTCGGATCTTCCCGCCTTGCTCGGCTAACCCGAGCGCGCCCGAACGTCATCATCCCGCTGTCGGATTCTCGCGAGGCTCGGATTCTATCGCGAGACTCGGATTCTATATAAGGAGCCGCGCGTCGCCGCCATTTTCACACGTGCATTGAGATTGATAGGGAGAGGACGTGGCTGGCGTCCTCTCCGTGTAGAATAGATTAGAGAGACACTTGATTTACTACTTGGGGAGCATTAGGAGTACTCAGTACAGTGCAGAGTTTTGCTGATAGTGACCAGTGACCACCAGTTTTATTTATAATCCGTTCTCTGTCTGAAAAAAAACGATACACAGTCACATACCATATCTGTTCTCAGCCTCAGTGTGCTGCATGATAATATCATCTATGTATATCTGACTGTGCTGAGTGCTCACTGCTCACACAGCTGAATTGTGGGGGAGACTGGGGTGCAGTTAATAGCAGGAGTACAGTGCACACTTTTGCTGCCAGTGTGACTGACCAGTGACCACCAGTATATTGTCTGCCTGAAAAAGTTAAACAAACACTCCTGTGGTGTGTTTTTTTTTTATTCTATAAACGCATTCTGCTGACAGTGTCCAGCAGGTCCGTCATTCATTACATTATATAAATATTTACCTGCAGTAGTGTTATATTTTTTTTGTTCATCTCTATCATCTTTATCATCTCTATATTAGCAGACGCAGTATGGTAGTCCACGGCTGTGGCTACCTCTGTGTCGTCAGTGCTCGTCCATAATTGTATACCTACCTGTGGTGGGGTTTTTTTTTCTATCTTCTTCATACTAGTAGTTTAGGAGTCTGCTGACAGTGTCCAGCAGGTCCGTCATTATATTATATATACCTGCAGTAGTGATATATATATATTTTTTATATCATTATCATCTCTATACTAGCAGACGCAGTACGGTAGTCCACGGCTGTGGCTACCTCTGTGTCGTCAGTGCTCGTCCATAATTGTATACCTACCTGTGGTGGGTTTTTTTTTCTATCTTCTTCATACTAGTAGTTTAGGAGTCTGCTGACAGTGTCCAGCAGGTCCGTCATTATATTATATATACCTGCAGTAGTGATATATATATATTTTTTATATCATTATCATCTCTATACTAGCAGACGCAGTACGGTAGTCCACGGCTGTAGCTACCTCTGTGTCGTCAGTGCTCGTCCATAATTGTATACCTACCTGTGGTGGTTTTTTTTTTCTATCTTCTTCATACTAGTAGTTTAGGAGTCTGCTGACAGTGTCCAGCAGGTCCGTCATTATATTATATATACCTGCAGTAGTGATATATATATATTTTTTATATCATTATCATCTCTATACTAGCAGACGCAGTACGGTAGTCCACGGCTGTAGCTACCTCTGTGTCGTCAGTGCTCGTCCATAATTGTATACCTACCTGTGGTGGGGTTTTTTTTTCTATCTTCTTCATACTAGTAGTTTAGGAGTCTGCTGACAGTGTCCAGCAGGTCCGTCGTTATATTATATATACCTGCAGTAGTGATATATATATATATATATATATATATTTTATATCATTATCATCTCTATACTAGCAGACGCAGTACGGTAGTCCACGGCTGTAGCTACCTCTGTGTCGTCAGTGCTCGTCCATCATTGTGTACCTACCTGTGGTGGGGTTTTTTTTCTATCTTCTTCATACTAGTAGTTTAGGAGTCTGCTGACAGTGTCCAGCAGGTCCGTCATTATATTATATATACCTGCAGTAGTGATATATATATATTTTTTATATCATTATCATCTCTATACTAGCAGACGCAGTACGGTAGTCCACGGCTGTGGCTATCTCTGTGTCGTCAGTGCTCGTCCATAATTGTATACCTACCTACCTGTGGTGGGGTTTTTTTTTCTATCTACTTCATACTAGTAGTTTAGGAGTCTGCTGACAGTGTCCACCAGGTCCGTCATTATATTATATATACCTACAGTAGTTATATATATATTTTTTTATATCAATAATTATCATCTCTATACTATCAGACGCAGTACGGTAGTCCACGGCTGTAGCTACCTCTGTGTCGTCAGTCACTCGTCATCCATAAGTATACTATCCATCCATCTCCATTGTATACCTGAGGTGCCTTTTAGTTGTGCGCATTAAAATATGGAGAACAAAAATGTTGAGGTTCAAAAAATAGGGAAAGATCAAGATCCACTTCCACCTCGTGCTGAATCTGCTGCCACTAGTCATGGCCGAGACCATGAAATGCCATCAACGTCGTCTGCCAAGGCCGATGCCCAATGTCATAGTACAGAGCATGTAAAATCCAAAACACAAAAGATCAGTAAAAAAAATGACTCAAAAATCAAAATTAAAATCGTCGGAGGAGAAGCGTAAACTTGCCAATATGCCATTTACCACACAGAGTGGCAAGGAACGGCTGAGGCCCTGGCCTATGTTCATGGCTAGTGGTTCAACTTCACATGACTATGGAAGCCCTAATCCTCCCGCTAGAAAAATGAAAATAGTTAAGCTGGAAAGAGCACAGAAAAGAACTGTGTGCTCTGAGATGGTATCACAAATCCACAAGGAGCGTCCAAGTGTGTCAGAGGTTGCGATGCCTGACCTTCCCAACACTGGACGGTAAGAGGTGGCTCCTTCCACCATTTGCACAACCCCTGCAAGTGGAGACAAATTAATACTCAGTGAGGAGGATTTACACTGTGAAAGAGGTGAGGAATCGGAGGATGATGATGAGGTGGACATCTTGCATCTGTAGAGCCAGTTTGTGCAAGGAGAGATTGATTGCTTCTTTTTTGGTGGGGTCCCAAACAAACCAGTCATTTCAGCCACAGTTGTATGGCATACAATGTAACTGAAATTATGGGTTTGTTAAAGTGTGTATGTCCTGTTTATACAATATAAGGGCGGGTGGGAGGGCCCAAGGACAAGTCTATCTTGCACCTCTTTTTCTTCTTTGCATCATGTGCTGTTTGGGGACTAGTTATTTTAAGTGCCATTCTGTCTGTAACTGCAGTGCCACTCCTAGATGGGCCAGGTGTTTGTGTCGGCCACTTGTGTCGCTTAGCTTGGCCATAGAGCTACCTCATTGCACCTCTTTTTCTTCTTTGCATCATGTGCTGTTTGGTGCCTATTTTTTAAATCTACCATCCTGTCTGCCACTGCAGTGCCACTCCTAGATGGCCCAAGTGTTTGTGCCGCACACTTGTGTCGCTTAGAACAGTCATACAGCTACCTCATGGCGTCGCTTTTTCTTCTTTGCATCATGTGCTGTTTGGGGACTAGTTTTTGAATAGTGCCATCTTGTCTGCAACTGCAGTGCCACTCCTAGATGGGCCAGGTGTTTGTGCCGCACACTTGTGTCGCTTAGCTTAGTCATACAGACACCTCGGTGCAACTTTTAGGCCTAAAAACAATATTGTGAGGTGTGAGGTGTTCAGAATAGACTGGAAATGAGTGGAAATGAATGTTATTGAGGTTAATAATACCGTAGGAGCAAAATTACCCCCAAATTCTGTGATTTAGCTGTTTTTATGTTTTTTCCCCAAAAATCATCCAGAACCAAAACCAAAACACGAAAGGGTGGTTTTGGCAAAACCAAGCCAAAACCAAAACACAAAAATGGAATTAGAACCAAAACCAAAACACAAAACACGAAAAGTGCCAGCCGCACATCTCTAACAAGACACAGTATGTACAGGAATTTCTCTGCCTTTGTCCAATTAGACCCATTATCTTTGCTTAATACACCTCTCCCTTACGGGTGTGGTATGCATGGTCAACCACACTTAGGTCGACAATGTCTAGGTTGACCACTATTGGTCGACAGTAAGTAGGTCGACATGGTTACTAGGTTGACAGGGACTCTATGTCGACATAATTGTGGACTGGAAAAAAAAACAGCAGAAAAAGAAGAAAAAAAAGAAGCAACTCTTAAGTCACGTATTGGAAAAAGTACAGCAATGTGATTTTCCTTTCAACATTAAGTCCATATTATGCCTTGACTTTGTACAATATATGAGATTTAGAATATAATTAACTGATATATATATCTGAAGGCTAGTGATGGATCACTCTCATAAACTCGGTTATTCATCCTGGAATTTATGTGCATTCAGATCTCAATAGAACCTACATATTAGTAGATGTAATTGCTCTTTAACTGGATTGTGAAGGCTGATAACAAAACTCAATGTAACTTACAAGTGCATCCTAATTATAACATTACATGCAACAGAAAGCTATCACTCACAAGACAATTCATTTTTCTTAACATTTGATTGCACATGCATTGCATGCTAATGCAGATATAGGGGGAGATGTATCAAACCTTGGAGTGCGATAAAGGGAAGAGAGATAAAGTACCAACCAATCAGCTTCTAGTTGTCATTTTACAGGCTGTGTTTGAAAAAAAGAGAGTTAGGTGCTGATTGGTGGGAACTTTATCTCTCATCACTGTATCTCTCTTTAAGGTTTGATATATCTCCCCCATAGTAAGGATGAAGTATTCAAATATGGTACTAGACGAAAATGCTGTTTGTATAGAAATGAACTGAACGGAGTATAAATAATAAAACCTTTTTCCTGTGAAGCTTATGGAGGAAATGTATCTTGCAGTTCTGAAAACCCATAGCTGGTAGGACTCCTTTAATAAAAATGTGAGTGCAAACGTTGGTCGGATTCTTTTTAAACAAAATTATAATCTGCAGGTAAAATTGGGACTCCCATCAATCAGAGAGAAAGGCAGCAACCAAGAAACATATGGGGGCCTATTCATGATCAATAATGGACCCGTCACACATGCAGAATACCAGTTCTGGGCCCATTCATTATTAGGGGCCCAATGTGGGTGCTCAGTATTCAGCAAACTCCTAAAAATGAATGTTTTTGGAATGCGCTTTAACACTGTCGGGACAGTCCTTGTACTAACTCTACTGGTACTAACTAGCAATGGAGTCATCAGTGGTAAGTAGCACTAGGACAAAGATAGCCAGAATAAGTGATGGAGCTTGCACATCTCTTCTCAATTTCCTATGTGTAATACCTGATAAGTGTACAAATGCATAAGAGACCAAAGGTCTTCTCTTACCTTATAGACAACCCAAATAGAAATAAACATTCAGTAACAATATGATACATTAAATTATTTATAGTTTCCATGCCAGGTATCTTCTCAAATATAAATTATGAAACATTTGCACCAAACTATACACCCTACCTAACTAAACTTTTTCATTCCATTGGTGATGGAGGACACTGCCCATATGTAATGTTGGAACATTATGTTTATGGTTATTTCTAAGAAGGTCAATATCCTAATTATTGTGAGATTTCTCTACTTAATTCAAGGCCAGATTCAAGTTTGTTAGCAAAGCAAGAAAGCAAACAACTGGGCAAAACCATGTTGCAGTGCAGGTGGGGTAGCTGTAACATGTGCAGAAAGATTAAGATTTGGGTGGGTTAGATTGTTTTTGTGCAAGGTAAATATTGGCTGCTTTTGCATGTATATCACAAATGTTAGCTTTATTTTCAGTTTGAACACACCCCACCCAAATCTAACTCTCTCTGCATGTTATATCTGCCCCACCTGCAGTGCAACATGGTTTTGCCCAGTTGTGTGCGTTTTTTGCTTTGCTAACAAAACTGAATCAGGTCCACAGATCTGGAGATTTATGCTAATGTTTTGTCTTCCAGATTAAACTGATAATTATTAACACTTGTTACATTAGCCAGCCTCAACCCATCAAGCATTGAACACTACAGCCTAGCTTTATCATTCAGCACCATGGTTGTCCTCCGGCAATTGTCCTGCTTCTGAAGAAGCCACTGACACAGCCAACAACCTTTATTATATACTCTATGGACCATCAACTTTGGCAAGAAATGTTTAACAACTTTAAAGGTATACACCTACCAGACCATTCAGTGTATTCAGATGTTCATAGAACCCATCACAGCAATCTATTTTCCTCACTTCACTTACAACTGTCAAATGAAAAGTGATTAATCACAAACAATACTTACAGTGGGTGGTATTCATGTGACCGGCGGTCGGGAGACCGACAGTCACATGACCTCCTCCACCATCCCGACCCCTCACTATCCCGATGGTCAGCATGCCGACCAACAGGGACTATTTCCACTCGTGGGTGTCCACGACACCCATAGAGTGGGAATAGAACCCGTGGCGAGCACAGGTCGCCACCGAGCCAGCAAGGGGCTTGCTGCACTCGCCCCTCCCCGCCGGGATCCCGGCATCGGTAAGCTGACCGGCGGTCTCCTGACCGCCGGTCAGCCATACTACACCCCTTACAGTATATGAGTATACAGTACAATGCTCTATGGGCTTGTGATACAGCATATACCCAGGAGCGGTTCTAGGCACAGGCAAGCAGGGCAGGTGCTGGGGGTGCTACAACCTGTGGGTGTGGCCACAGTCACCTCGCAGATGCACGCCGCCCACCCGCACCCCGCATCCCGCTCCCCGTCTGTTGCCGTGGGTTGTGTGGGCGCCCGCTGCAGCCAGCACCACTGTCTGACGCTAGAGGTCCTAATTGACCTCTAGTGTCTGTGTGGTGCTGCTATGGGAGAGATGTCATGACGTCTCTCCCATAGAGAAGAGCGGGCGGGCAGAGACGGAGGGCAGCGCAGCAGCGGGCGGGAAGCAGGAGCGGGGCTGGAAAGTTTTGTGTGGGTTTTTTTTTTTAATGGTGTGTGTAAGCTGCGCTACTGGGGGCACTGCTACAGGGGGCACAACTATAGGAGGTACAACTACTGGGTGCATATCTACTGGGGGCACAGCTACAGGGGGAACAGCTACAGGGGGCACAACTACAGGAGGCACAACTACTGGGGCAGTGGCGTAACTAGAAATTTTTCTCCCCCAAGCCAAAAAATCCTTCGGCGCCCCCCCCCATACCCCCCATAATTGTCACTAGTAAAGGGACAAATATGCACGCGCCGCAGGCGCGCACCGCCAAAAAGGGTGTGTGGCTTCGTTGATATGGGTGTGGCTTTGCGTAAAGGGGCGTGGCATTGCAGGAAAAGACTACCTTATACCCCAGTTTTGCAACCTGCACGCCCAGACGTTAGCCACCACAGGAAAGAAAAATAATCCTGATTCATGCCCCTTACATTATTTGTCATTTTTCCTCCTTATAGTAATGCCCAGTATACATTATGCCACATACTGCAATGGCCCTTAGACATTATTCCACGCACAATAATGCACATGACACAATATGCACACACCATAGTGCCCCCGACACATTATGCCACACACCGTAATGCCTGTGACACATTATGACAGGAATCGCAATGCCCGTTATACATTATGCTACACACTGCAATGCCCCTGATACATTATAGCACATACAATGTCTGTGACACAGTATGACACACACCACAATGATCCTGAGACATTATACCACATACCACAATGCCCGTGATATAGTATACAACACACCGTAATGCCTGACACATTATGACACACACCGCAATGTCCGTGATACATTATGCCAAACACTGCAGTGACCCTGAGACATTATACCACATACCACACAATGCCCGTGATATAGTATACCACACACCGTAATGCCCATTACACATTAAGTTCTACAGTAAGGCTTCCAATTACTTTTAAATTACCTGCTCGTTGCCAGGGGTTTCATGCTCTTGGTTCCATGCACGGTGCCAGGGGTTTTCATGCTCAGGGTGTCATGCTCGTTGCCAGGGGTTTCATGCACTGGGTGTCATGCTCGTTGCTAGGGGGTAGTGCTTGTTGCTAGGGCCGTGCTCCCAGTGCCAGATATTCCCCCACAGTGCCAGGTATATGCACCCAGTGCCAGATATTCCCCCACAGTGCCAGGTATATGCCCCCCAGTGCCAGATATTCCCCCACAGTGCCACATATGCCCCCTCAGTGCCTGCTCCCCCCAGTGCCAAATATTCCCCCACAGTGCCAGGTATATGCCCCCAGTGCCAGATATTCCCCCACAGTGCCAGGTATATGCCCCCAGTGCCAGATCTTCCCCCACAGTGCCAGGTATATGCCCCCAGTGCCAGATCTTCCCCCACAGTGCCAGGTATATGCCCCCAGTGCCAGATCTTCCCCCACAGTGCCAGGTATATACCCCCAGTGCCAGATATTCCCCCCAGTGCCAGGTATATGCCCCCAGTGCCAGATCTTCCCCCACAGTGCCAGGTATATGCCCACAGTGCCAGGTATATGCCCCCCCAGTGCCAGATATTCCCCCACAGTGCCTGCTTCCCCCCCAGTGCCAGATATTCCCCCCAGTGCTAGGTATATGCCCCTAGTGCCAGATATTCCCCCCCAGTGCCAGGTATATGCCCCCAGTGCCAGGTATATGCCCCTCAGTGCCAGGTATATGCCCCCCCAGTGCCAGATATTCCCCCCCAGTGCCAGGTATATGCCCCCAGTGCCAGATATTCCCCCACAGTGCCAGGTATATGCCCCCAGTGCCAGGTATATGCCCCCCAGTGCCAGATATTCCCCCACAGTGCCTGCTTCCCCCCCAGTGCCAGGTATATGCCCCCAGTGCCAGGCATATGCCCCCCCAGTGCCAGGTATATGCCCCCCCCAGTGCTTGCTTCCCCTCCCCCTCCTTTGTGTTGGAGGGACACGGAGCGCATAGCGCGCCTCTCCAATGTCCCTCCTGGCTCTCCCCCGGCCGGTCTAATAAAGGAAGTGCCGGTACGTGAGCCAATCAGAGCTCACGAACGGCACTTCCTTTATTAGACCGGCCGGGGGAGAGCCAGGAGGGACACAGGAGAGGCGCGCTATGTGCGCTCCGTGTCCCTCCGTACACAGTAGGCAGCAGCGGAGGGAAAGAGGGTGAGGAGACCGCAGATTGACATGTCAATCTGTTCTGTCAGTGGCGCCCCCACAGCCCCTCGCCCCCATGCCACCGCGAGGGCTGCGGGGGCATTAGTTACACCACTGTACTGGGGGCACATCTACAGGACGTACAGCTACAGGGGGCACAACTGCTGGGGGCACATCTACTGGGGGTACAGCTACAGGGGGGACAGCTACTGGGGGCAAATTTACTGTGGGCACAACAACAGGGGGCACAACTACAGGAGGCACAACTACTGGGGGCATATGTACAGGACGTACAGCTACAGGGGGCACATCTACTGGGGGGAACATCTACAGGGGGCACAGCTACTGGGAGCAAATCTACTGTGGGCACAACTACAGGGGGCACAGCTACAGGAGGCAGAGTTACAGTAGGCAAAACTATTGGGGGCATAACTACTGGGGACAAATCTACTGGGGGCACAACTACTGGGGAAACAACTACTGAGGGCAAATCTACTGGGGGCACAGCTACAGGGGGCACAACTACTGGGGGCACAACTACAGGGCCATAACTGTGGCCATGTCCCTTCCCTATGAAGCCATGCCCCTCTTTTTGGTTGCGCACCAACTCTGTTTTCCCTGTCGGGGGGTGGGGGGCAAAGGCAACTTTCGCCCTGGGCGCCACAAGGTCTATAACCGGCCCTGCATATACCTTGTCCAAAACGTTGACTACTCTACTACCAGTTTATTTAAGAATTCTCTAACTTTCAAATGAATAATAAATAGTTGAATGCTTTATCTATTAGACTACCTGTATGTACTGTACAATCAAGCTTCAAGAGCGTTTTGACTTTAGTGTGTTAAAACTATTGCACCCTCCATTCTCCCCAATGGAAATAAAGGGGGTTGTTCAGATCTGATCGCTGTTGTGTGTTTTCGCACAGCGGCTGATCAGGTCCAAACTGCGCATGCATATGCACCGCAATGCGCACACACGTCGGGAATCGCCGGTCAGTGACAGGATGGTGCGAAAAATCAGTTAGCATGGGCGTTCACAAGGTGATTGATAGGAGGCCAATTGTGGGTGACAACTGAGCGTTTACAGGGAGTGTCAGTGAAAACGCAGCCATTACCAAGTATTTCCAGGGAGGGTGTGTGACGTCAGCTCTGGCCACGATCAGCCTGTTCTCATCGCACTGTAGCCTGGGTTGCGCACACACTGCACACACTGGATTTTTGCAGCTCAGCATACACATGCGATCGCTCACTTGCACTGTGAATTTACTCCCCCTGGAGGCGGCGACTATCTGATAGCGGGACAGCAAAAATAGCAGCCCAGCGTCATGTCTGAATTAGGCCCACAGTTTGGTGCAAGGTTTCTGGGCTCCCTAGGCAGAGCTTTGGCCTATCGCCCCCCCCCCAGCACCCATTTGCATAATAATTGTCCTAATAACGGGCATGTGAAAAATAAATAAAAATTTACAAATTACATTGCCACGGTTTGATCAACTGGTAACTTTGTAGAGTTTGCGTTCGTACAAATAGTATGAGTTGTGCGTATATTGGCCCTCATTCCGAGTTGTTCGCTCGTTGCCGAATTTCGCAATATTGCGATAAGTCGCTTACTGCGCATGTGCAATGTTCGCAGAGCGCATGCGCTTAGTTATTTTACTCAAAAGTTAGGTATTTTACTCACGGCATTACGAGGATTTTTCTTCGTTCTGGTGATCGGAGTGTGATTGACAGGAAGTGAGTGTTTCTGGGCGGAAACTGGCCGTTTTATGGGTGTGTGAAAAAACGCTGCCGTTTCTGGGAAAAACGCGGGAGTGGCTGGAAACGGGGGAGTGCCTGGGCGAACGCTGGGTGTGTTTGTGACGTCAAACCAGGAATGAAACTGACTGAACTGATCGCAGTGGCAGAGTAAGTCCCGAGCTACTCAGAAACTGCTAAGAAATTTCTATTCGCAATTTTGCGAATCTTTCGTTCGCAATTCTGCTAAGCTAAGATTCACTCCCAGTAGGCGGCGGCTTAGCGTGTGCAATGCTGCTAAAAGCAGCTAGCGAGCAAACAACTCGGAATGAGGGCCATTGTACATTATCTTTGGTGATGGGAGCCAGCAGGTACTGTATACTGTACAGTATATGTGCGGATAAGAGGCAGCAGGGTCTGTATACTGTACTTTAGCTGTGGTGATGGGAGGCAGCAGGGACTGTATACTGTACATCATCTGTGGTAATGGGAGGCAGCAGGGACTATATACTGTACATTATCTGTGGTGATAGGAGGCAGCAGGGACTATATACTGTACATTATATGTGGTGATAGGAGGCAGCAGGGGCTGTGTACTGTACATTATATGTTGTGATAGCAGGCAGCAGGGACTGTATACTGTACATTATCTGTGGTGATGGGAGGCAGCAGGGACTGTATACTGTACATTATCTGTGGTGATGGGAGGCAGCAGGGACTGTATACTGTACATTATATATGGTGATAAGAGGCAGCAGGGTCTGTATACTGTACATTATCTGTGGTGATAGGAGGCAGCAGGTACTGTATACTGTACATTATATATGGTGATAAGAGGCAGCAGGGTCTGTATACTGTACATTATCTGTGGTGATAGGAGGCAGCAGGTACTGTATACTGTACAGTATATGTGCGTATAAGAGGCAGCAGGGTCTGTATAGTGTACTTTAGCTGTGGTGATGGGAGGCAGCAGGGACTATTTACTGTACATTATATGTGGTGATAGGAGGCAGCAGGGACTGTGTACTGTACATTATATGTTGTGATAGCAGGCGGCAGGGACTGTATACGGTACATTATCTGTGGTGATGGGAGGCAGCAGGGACTGTATACTGTACATTATATATGGTGATAAGAGGCAGCAGGGACTGTATACTGTACATTAGCTGTGTTGATAGGAGGCAGTAGGGACTATATACTGTACATTATATGTGGTGATGGGAGGCAGCAGGGACTGTATACTGTACATTATCTGTGGTGATGGGAGGCAGCAGGGACTGTATAATGTATAATATCTGGGATGATGGGAAGCAGCAGGGACTATATACTGTACATCATCTGTGGTTATGGGAGGCAGCAAGGATTGCATACTGTACATTATCTGTGGTAATGGGAGGCAGCAGATACTGTATACTGTACATTATCTGTGGGAATGGGAGGCAGCAAGGACTGTATACTGTACATTATCATTGGTGATGGGAGGCAGCAGGGACTATCTACTGTACATACCTATATCTCTGCTGCTGCAAGTCCTAGGATGTCCTATTTGACTGGTAGAGCATGATGGAACTTATAGTATTACCAAAGCCAATGAGGGACCATTCTGTAGTGCAGTCCTCTCTTATTGCACAAACTCCCTGGAGTACCTGAGCGCTACTGGTGGATGTGTCCTCTTCATGAGCGTGGAGTCATACTTACCTACTCTCCCGGATTCTGCTGGAGACACCCGGTTTTCGGGTAGTCCCCTGCAGCCCCCGGAAGAGTGGGCAGCCCTCCCACATTCTGCTCACTTCCTAGTGAAGTGGGCAGAATAGGGAGAATAACACAGCAAAATCACGGACCCGGCGGAGGGGCAGAGCCTAATGACGCGATCATATGCTAATCACCTCATTTTAGCCCTGCCCCTATGCAAATTTCATCCAATTACAGTCTTTTACCGGTGGGCGGGCGGGGTCTACTGATGTAATCAGCTTGGCTCCTCCCTCTTCACCGCCCACCTGCTTCTCCTCTCCGGTCATCTCCCGGAGAGGAGATTTAAAATATCGGCAAGTATGGCGTGGAGTACAGGGTATGTTACTCTGGTAGCGCCAGGTCTCCTCTTCCTCAAAAACGGCAGCATATGGCAGCTAGCACAGCACTGCCTTGCATGTATCTTTGGGATCGATTTGTGTTTGAGACTAGCTGAGCCCTATACATTAACAAAGTAACAGCAGAGTAAAAGTATGAGTGCTGTAGCTGTCTATATAATCCACTTCTGCTGTCAGTACTAAGAAGCATTCATTCTTGTGCTAGCAACCTCAATAGCTCCCCCCCACCCCACGAGCTGCCACCTCTAGGCAACTGCCTTATGCTGCCTAATGGTAGCTCTGGCCCTGCCTCCCCTGTGGCCATAGATTTCTCCCGCCTTCCCAGCAGCATTACTCATTCCTAAAATGCCATTGACCCCTTTACCTCCCGCACTTGCAGAGATCATCCTATTTGTGCTCAGTGTTACTAAATACTAATATGTGCATCTTTATTATTTATGTAAATAAGACTTATTTTTAGTAATATTATTTGATGAATTATAAAACTCATATATAGGGGGGGAATTCAAATGTTTGAAATGTTAGTTGGGTGTCTGTGTTTTCCTGTCTATTAGATAGGAAAAAACAGACACCCAACTGACTTTTCAAACAATTGAATATCCCCCATAATGTTTTACTCATTTTTTTTAAGTGTAGTGGTTATATTACTCGGCTGGTATCGATATCCCGGTGCACAGGATCCTGACAACCAGAATGCCAACAGCGGGACATGCTCAAAATACTGTGATTTTGCTAAGAATTTTAACCCTAATGCTAACCCACCCCTCCCACAGCCTAACCCTTACCATCCTCCTGGTGCCTAACTCTAACCCTAAACCTAACCCTAACCCCAGTACTTACCATCAGTATTCTGACCGTTGGGATGCTGCTGTTGGCATTGGGATCCTGAGTGCTGGGATATTAACTACATCCCATATTTCTTACTCCGACAATCTTTTTATATTGATCCAATGGGTTGAAATAAAATGTTAGTAGCTAGAGACTGTTCCTGATTTGCTGCCTGTCTCCAAGATAGGTAGAAGGTTAACTCATTTATATATGGGAGCTCTAATGAGCGATCTGCTTCACTTGTACTGGGAAATAATTGTATTTGTTTAACCAATTGGACTACATTAGCAGTGCCGTTTCTTGCGGCGGGCGAGCCGTGCTGCCGCACGGGGCACCTGCCGTGGCACTTTGCAAGGCCTTGTCTCCCCCTCCTTCCTCTTCCAGAGTACTCCTGCTCGGGGGGCAGAGTTTTGCGGAATGACGCGGTTGCATCGTGACGTCACGACGCAATCGCGTCATTCCGCGAAACTCCGCCCCCGAGCAGGAGTACTGTACTGATGACAAGAGGAGGGGGAGCCAAGCTAAGGAGGCAGCGGCCCGCATGAGGAAGGAGAGGTGGCCCAAAGAGCGGGAAGATCCTCTTCATATGTAAGTAGTTTCTCTCCCCCCCCTTCCTTCCCCCCTACTTGACACTTGCCTGCGTACTGTGTAAAATGGGGACACTTGCCTGCTGTACTGCGTAAAATGGGGACTCTTGCCTGCGTACTGTGTAAAATGGGGACTCTTGCCTGCGTACTGTATAAAATGGGGACTCTTGCCTGCGTACTGTGTAAAATGGGGACACTTGCCTGCCGTACTATGTAAAGTGGGGACACTTGCCTGCTGTACTGTGTAAAATGGGGACACTTGCCTGCCGTACTATGTAAAGTGGGGACACTTGCCTGCTGTACTGTGTAAAATGGGGACTCTTGCCTGCGTAGTGCGTACTGTGTAAAATGGGGACACGTGCGTGCTGTAATGTGTAAAATGGGGACTCTTGCCTGCGTACTGTATAAAATGGGGACTCTTGCCTGCGTACTGTGTAAAATGGGGACACGTGCCTGCTGTAATGTGTAATATGGGGACTCTTGCCTGCATACTAGTGATGAGCACCGGAAATTTTTCGGGTTTTGTGTTTTGGTTTTGGGTTCGGTTCCGCGGCCGTGTTTTGGGTTCGAACGCGTTTTGGCAAAACCTCACCGAATTTTTTTTGTCGGATTCGGGTGTGTTTTGGATTCGGGTGTTTTTTTCAAAAAACCCTAAAAAACAGCTTAAATCATAGAATTTGGGGGTCATTTTGATCCCAAAGTATTATTAACCTCAATAACCATAATTTCCACTCATTTTCAGTCTATTCTGAACACCTCACACCTCACAATATTATTTTTAGTCCTAAAATTTGCACCGAGGTCGCTGGATGGCTAAGCTAAGCGACCCAAGTGGCCGACACAAACACCTGGCCCATCTAGGAGTGGCACTGCAGTGTCACGCAGGATGGCCCTTCCAAAAAACACTCCCCAAACAGCACATGACGCAAAGAAAAAAAGAGGCGCAATGAGGTAGCTGTGTGAGTAAGCTAAGCGACCCTAGTGGCCGACACAAACACCTGGCCCATCTAGGAGTGGCACTGCAGTGTCACGCAGGATGGCCCTTCCAAAAAACACTCCCCAAACAGCACATGACGCAAAGAAAAAAAGAGGCGCAATGAGGTAGCTGTGTGAGTAAGCTAAGCGACCCTAGTGGCCGACACAAACACCTGGCCCATCTAGGAGTGGCACTGCAGTGTCACGCAGGATGTCCCTTCCAAAAAACCCTCCCCAAACAGCACATGACGCAAAGAAAAAAAGAGGCGCAATGAGGTAGCTGTGTGAGTAAGCTAAGCGACCCTAGTGGCCGACACAAACACCTGGCCCATCTAGGAGTGGCACTGCAGTGTCACGCAGGATGGCCCTTCCAAAAAACACTCCCCAAACAGCACATGACGCAAAGAAAAAAAGAGGCGCAATGAGGTAGCTGTGTGAGTAAGCTAAGCGACCCTAGTGGCCGACACAAACACCTGGCCCATCTAGGAGTGGCACTGCAGTGTCACGCAGGATGGCCCTTCCAAAAAACACTCCCCAAACAGCACATGACGCAAAGAAAAAAAGAGGCGCAATGAGGTAGCTGTGTGAGTAAGCTAAGCGACCCTAGTGGCCGACACAAACACCTGGCCCATCTAGGAGTGGCACTGCAGTGTCACGCAGGATGGCCCTTCCAAAAAACACTCCCCAAACAGCACATGACGCAAAGAAAAAAAGAGGCGCAATGAGGTAGCTGTGTGAGTAAGCTAAGCGACCCTAGTGGCCGACACAAACACCTGGCCCATCTAGGAGTGGCACTGCAGTGTCACGCAGGATGGCCCTTCCAAAAAACACTCCCCAAACAGCACATGATGCAAAGAAAAAAAGAGGCGCAATGAGGTAGCTGTGTGAGTAAGCTAAGTGACCCTAGTGGCCGACACAAACACCTGGCCCATCTAGGAGTGGAACTGCAGTGTCACGCAGGATGGCCCTTCCAAAAAACACTACCCAAACAGCACATGACGCAAAGAAAAAAAGAGGCGCAATGAGGTAGCTGTGTGAGTAAGCTAAGCGACCCTAGTGGCCGACACAAACACCTGGCCCATCTAGGAGTGGCACTGCAGTGTCACGCAGGATGGCCCTTCCAAAAAACACCCCCCAAACAGCACATGACGCAAAGAAAAATGAAAGAAAAAAGAGGTGCAAGATGGAATTGTCCTTGGGCCCTCCCACCCACCCTTATGTTGTATAAACAGGACATGCACACTTTAACCAACCCATCATTTCAGTGACAGGGTCTGCCACACGACTGTGACTGAAATGACGGGTTGGTTTGGACCCCCACCAAAAAAGAAGCAATTAATCTCTCCTTGCACAAACTGGCTCTACAGAGGCAAGATGTCCACCTCATCATCATCCTCCGATATATCACCGTGTACATCCCCCTCCTCACAGATTATCAATTCGTCCCCACTGGAATCCACCATCTCAGCTCCCTGTGTACTTTGTGGAGGCAATTGCTGCTGGTCAATGTCTCCACGGAGGAATTGATTATAATTCATTTTAATGAACATCATCTTCTCCACATTTTTTGGATGTAACCTCGTACGCCGATTGCTGACAAGGTGAGCGGCGGCACTAAACACTCTTTCGGAGTACACACTTGTGGGAGGGCAACTTAGGTAGAATAAAGCCAGTTTGTGCAAGGGCCTCCAAATTGCCTCTTTTTCCTGCCAGTATAAGTACGGACTGTCTGACGTGCCTACTTGGATGCGGTCACTCATATAATCCTCCACCATTCTTTCAATGGGGAGAGAATCATATGCAGTGACAGTAGACGACATGTCCGTAATCGTTGTCAGGTCCTTCAGTCCGGACCAGATGTCAGCATCAGCAGTCGCTCCAGACTGCCCTGCATCACCGCCAGCGGGTGGGCTCGGAATTCTGAGCCTTTTCCTCGCACCCCCAGTTGCGGGAGAATGTGAAGGAGGAGATGTTGACAGGTCGCGTTCCGCTTGACTTGACAATTTTGTCACCAGCAGTTCTTTGAACCCCAGCAGACTTGTGTCTGCCGGAAAGAGAGATCCAAGGTAGGTTTTAAATCTAGGATCGAGCACGGTGGCCAAAATGTAGTGCTCTGATTTCAACAGATTGACCACCCGTGAATCCTTGTTAAGCGAATTAAGGGCTCCATCCACAAGTCCCACATGCTTAGCGGAATCACTCTGTGTTAGCTCCTCCTTCAATGTCTCCAGCTTCTTCTGCAAAAGCCTGATGAGGGGAATGACCTGACTCAGGCTGGCAGTGTCTGAACTGACTTCACGTGTGGCAAGTTCAAAAGGTTGCAGAACCTTGCACAACGTTGAAATCATTCTCCACTGCGCTTGAGACAGGTGCATTCCACCTCCTATATCGTGCTCAGTTGTATAGGCTTGAATGGCCTTTTGCTGCTCCTCCAACCTCTGAAGCATATAGAGGGTTGAATTCCACCTCGTTACCACTTCTTGCTTCAGATGATGGCAGGGCAGGTTCAGGCGTTTTTGGTGGTGCTCCAGTCTTCTGTACGTGGTCCCTGTACGCCGAAAGTGTCCCGCAATTCTTCTGGCCACCGACAGCATCTCTTGCACGCCCCTCTCGTTTTTTAAATAATTCTGCACCACCAAATTCAAGGTATGTGCAAAACATGGGACGTGCTGGAATTTGCCCATATTTAATGCACACACACTATTGCTGGCGTTGTCCGATGCCACAAATCCACAGGAGAGTCCAATTGGGGTAAGCCATTCTGCGATGATCTTCCTCAGTTGCCGTAAGAGGTTTTTAGCTGTGTGCGTATTCTGGAAAGCGGTGATACAAAGCGTAGCCTGCCTAGGAAAGAGTTGGCGTTTGCGAGATGCTGCTACTGGTGCCGCCGCTGCTGTTCTTGCGGCGGGAGTCCATACATCTACCCAGTGGGCTGTCACAGTCATATAGTCCTGAGCCTGCCCTGCTCCACTTGTCCACATGTCCGTGGTTAAGTGAACATTGGGTACAACTGCATTTTTTAGGACACTGGTGAGTCTTTTTCTGAGGTCTGTGTACATTTTCGGTATCGCCTGCCTAGAGAAATGGAACCTAGATGGTATTTGGTACCGGGGACACAGTACCTCCAACAAGTCTCTAGTTGCCTCTGCAGTAATGATGGATACCGGAACCACGTTTCTCACCGCCTAGGATGCCAAGGCCTCAGTTATCCGCTTTGCAGCAGGATGACTGCTGTGATATTTCATCTTCCTCGCAAAGGACTGTTGGACAGTCAATTGCTTGGTGGAAGTAGTAAAAGTGGTCTTACGAGTACGACTTCCCCTCTGGGATGACCATCGACTCCCAGCAGCAACAACAGCAGCGCCAGCAGCAGTAGGCGTTACACGCAAGGATGCATCGGAGGAATCCCAGGCAGGAGAGGACTCGTCAGAATTGCCAGTAACATGGCCTGCAGGACTATTGGCATTCCTGGGGAAGGAGGAAATTGACACTGAGGGAGTTGGTGGGGTGGTTTGCGTGAGCTTGGTTACAAGAGGAAGGGATTTACTGGTCAGTAGACTGCTTCCGCTGTCGCCCAAAGTTTTTGAACTTGTCACTGACTTATGATGAATGCGCTGCAGGTGACGTATAAGGGAGGATGTTCCGAGGTGGTTAACGTCCTTACCCCTACTTATTACAGCTTGACAAAGGCAACACACGGCTTGACAAATGTTGTCCGCATTTCTGTTGAAATACTTCCACACTGATTTTTTTTGTATTTTCACCAGGCATGTCAATGGCCCTATTCCTCCCACGGACAACAGGTGTCTCCCCGGGTGCCTGACTTAAACAAACCACCTCACCATCAGAATCCTCCTGGTCAATTTCCTCCCCAGCGCCAGCAACACCCATATCCTCCTCATCCTGGTGTACTTCAACACTGACATCTTCAATCTGACTATCAGGAACTGGACTGCGGGTGCTCTTTCCAGCACTTGCAGGGGGCGTGCAAATGGTGGAAGGCGCATGCTCTTCACGTCCAGTGTTGGGAAGGTCAGGCATCGCAAACGACACAATTGGACTCTCCTTGTGGATTTGTGATTTCGAAGAACGCACAGTTCTTTGCTGTGCTTTTGCCAGCTTGAGTCTTTTCATTTTTCTAGCGAGAGGCTGAGTGCTTCCATCCTCATGTGAAGCTGAACCACTAGCCATGAACATAGGCCAGGGCCTCAGCCGTTCCTTGCCACTCCGTGTGGTAAATGGCATATTGGCAAGTTTACGCTTCTCCTCCGACAATTTTATTTTAGATTTTTGAGTCCTTTTTTAACTGATATTTGGTGTTTTGGATTTTACATGCTCTGTACTATGACATTGGGCATCGGCCTTGGCAGACGACGTTGCTGGCATTTCATCGTCTCGGCCATGACTAGTGGCAGCAGCTTCAGCACGAGGTGGAAGTGGATCTTGATCTTTCCCTATTTTTGGAACCTCAACATTTTTGTTCTCCATATTTTAATAGGCACAACTAAAAGGCACCTCAGGTAAACAATGGAGATGGATGGATACTAGTATACTTATGGATTGACGAGCGACTGCCGACACAGAGGTAGCTACAGCCGTGGACTACCGTACTGCGTCTGCTGCTAATATAGACTGGATGATAATGAGATATAAAATATATATATCACTACTGCAGCCGGACAGGTATATATTATATAATGACGGACCTGCTGGACACTGTCAGCACTGCAGACTCCTAAAGTAAGCTACTAGTATCAAGAAGATAGAAAAAAAAAAACACCACAGGTAGGTGGTATACAATTATGGATGGACGAGCGACTGCCGACACAGAGGTAGCTACAGCCGTGGACTACCGTACTGCGTCTGCTGCTAATATAGACTGGATGATAATGATATAAAATATATATATATATATCACTACTGCAGCCGGACAGGTATATATTATATAATGACGGACCTGCTGGACACTGTCAGCTCAGCACTGCAGACTCCTAAAGTAAGCTACTAGTATCAAGAAGATAGAAAGAAAAAAAAACACCACAGGTAGGTGGTATACAATTATGGATGGACGAGCGACTGCCGACACAGAGGTAGCTACAGCCGTGGACTACCGTACTGCGTCTGCTGCTAATATAGACTGGATGATAATGATATAAAAAATATATATATATCACTACTGCAGCCGGACAGGTATATATTATACAATGACGGACCTGCTGGACACTGTCAGCTCAGCACTGCAGACTCCTAAAGTAAGCTACTAGTATCAAGAAGATAGAAAAAAAAAAAAACACCACAGGTAGGTGGTATACAATTATGGATGGACGAGCGACTGCCGACACAGAGGTAGCTACAGCCGTGGACTACCGTACTGCGTCTGCTGCTAATATAGACTGGATGATAATGACATAAAAAATATATATATATATATATCACTACTGCAGCCGGACAGGTATATATTATATAATGACGGACCTGCTGGACACTGTCAGCTCAGCACTGCAGACTCCTAAAGTAAGCTACTAGTATCAAGAAGATAGAAAAAAAAAAACACCACGGGTAGGTGGTATACAATTATGGATGGATGAGCGACTGCCGACACAGAGGTAGCTACAGCCGTGGACTACCGTACTGCGTCTGCTGCTAATATAGACTGGATGATAATGAGATATAAAATATATATATATCACTACTGCAGCCGGACAGGTATATATTATATAATGACGGACCTGCTGGACACTGTCAGCTCAGCACTGCAGACTCCTAAAGTAAGCTACTAGTATCAAGAAGATAGAAAAAAAAAAAAGCACCACGGGTAGGTGGTATACAATTATGGATGGACGAGCGACTGCCGACACAGAGGTAGCTACAGCCGTGGACTACCGTACTGCGTCTGCTGCAGTGCTAATATAGACTGGATGATAATGATATAAAAAATATATATATATCACTACTGCAGCCGGACAGGTATATATTATATAATGACGGACCTGCTGGACACTGTCAGCAGAATGCGTTTATAGAATAAAAACACCACACGACGAGTGTTTAACTTTTTCAGGCAGACAATCACAATATACTGGTGGTCAGTGGTCACTGGTCAGTCACACTGGCAGTGGCACTCTGGCAGCAAAAGTGTGCACTGTTAAAATATGTACTCCTGCTATAACTGCTCCCCAGTCTCCCCCACAATTAAGCTGTGTGAGCAGTGAGCACTCAGCACAGTCAGATATTCAGTATTACATAGATGATGCAGCACACTGAGGGCACACTGAGGCTGAGCACAGATATGGTATGTGACTGTGTCACACTGTGTATCGTTTTTTTTCAGGCAGAGAACGGATTAATTAAACTGGTGGTCACTGGTCACACTATCAGCAAGTAGTACTCCTAATATGCTCCCCAAAATTAGTAAATCAAGTGTCTCTACTACTCTCTAGTCTACTCTAAACGGAGAGGACGCCAGCCACGTCCTCTGCCTATCAATCTCAATGCACGTGTGAAAATGGCGGCGACGCGCGGCTCCTTATATAGAATCCGAGTCTCGCGATAGAATCCGAGCCTCGCGAGAATCCGACAGCGGGATGATGATGTTCGGGCGCGCTCTGGTTAACCGAGCAAGGCGGGAAGATCCGAGTCTGCCTCGGACCCGTGTAAAAAGCGTGAAGTTCGGGGGGGTTCGGTTTCCGAGAAACCGAACCCGCTCATCACTACTGCATACTGTATAAAATGGGGACTCTTGCCTGCGTACTGTGTAAAATGGGGACACTTGCCTGCCATACTATGTAAAGTGGGGACACTTGCCTGCTGTACTGTGTAAAATGGGGACTCTTGCCTGCGTACTGTGTAAAATGGGGACACGTGCCTGCTGTAATGTGTAATATGGGGACTCTTGCCTGCGTACTGTATAAAATGGGGACTCTTGCCTGCGTACTGTATAAAATGGGGACTCTTGCCTGCGTACTGTGTAAAATGGGGACACTTGCCTGCCGTACTGTGTAAAATGGGGACTCTTACCTGCTGTAATGTGTAAACTGGGGACACGTGCCTGCCGTAATGTATAAAATGGGGACTCTTGCCTGCCGTACTGTGTAAAACGGGGACACGTGCCTGCCGTAATGTGTAAAATGGGGACACGTGCCTGCCATACTGTGTAAAATGGGGACTTTTGATTTATTAATTTTTTCCCTGTGGTGGCCGTGATGATATCAGATGAGGCCATGCCCATTTTAATGAGACTATGCCCATTTTAACAAGGCCACGTCCCCTTGCCGGGAGCGCATGCTTTTTCTTTTATGGCTATGGGGGGGGGGGGGCACATTTTTTTTTATGTCAATGGGGGTGGGGGGGGGGGGGGAGAGGGCGCATTTTTAAATCTCGCACTGGGAGCCAAATTGGCTAATAACAGCCCTGTACATTGGTAACCTATTGGACTACATTAATCAGTGAACAGTAAATTCTGTGTCAGCTGATATCAGTCTACATTTATGCACAGATAAACAATATATAAACTTATATAAAGACACAAACCTATTGCCAGGGGAAAAGAGTCAGCTTTATTTATTTATAACAAAGAAGGGAAATATATGTTGGTGAACAGTGGCTGCCACTTCAGTGAGCTCAGCTGAGTCAGTTGCAGCATTTGACTGCACTGGCTTTATTGTGACTGGCAGTGACTTCCTATTGGACTGCATGACCAGGCTGCGATTAGCAGAGAGCGTGCTTTCAGTTGGAAGCCACTCCCTGCCTGATCGCATGGGTAGCGGCAGCACCCCCACTCAAAACAGGTAGGAACCTCCACTGGTGGCGAACAAAGTATGACCTTAAATGCAATATCACCATCTGCTCAAATAAACAGGCTTGAAAGGGGAGGCAATTGCCAGTTTACAAAATGTAATGTGGACCTAGATAGTGGCCAAATGCCAGCTCATCACTCAAACACTTAATGAATCCAACCCTTCTTCCCAGTAACGCACAAGAACCCCACCTGGACCTTTGGTGCCACTGACCCCATTAAAGTAGAATCAGCCTAAACTTGTGTATTGGAAGGGAGAGCACCTCAAAACTTACAGCCATCAGCAATTGCTGCTATATTATTCTTTCTCACAATAATAAAGCTGACAACAATAATGACGATAATGACTAAAATTTGGGTGGAAGGGAGGTAACATCCAAAGAAGCAAGAGAACTACCAACCCAAAGAACAGTAGTATAAAACAAAAATCACACCCACAATCCCACCATTCAATTCATAATAAACCAAATCAAAACATAAAATGGTTAACCTCCTCTCAAAATTAATGCCTGCTATTCCCACCCTAGAGGTTTAAATTCCCACCCTAGAGGTTTAAATTCCACTAGGCATATGAGATGCCTTCTGTCCCCTTTAACAGTGGGGATAAATTCCTAACAGGTAACGTGGAACCAAATATCAGCCTACCCAGCATTTTCTACAGTAACAGTGACACTACCAGTATATCCATCTTCCATGCAGAATAATCAATGGACACTGGGCCTGATTCAGTAAGGATTGCAATTGCAAACAGCTTTGCAAATACAATCCTTTGCAATGCTAATGCAGGAGGAGGTGCATACCACCTCCTGCCTGCATTTGGGATGCAATCACATATTTGATGAATGTCGCAATGTTCATGTGCGATGGCAGGCTGAGTAAGCCTGTGCTTACTCAGGCTTGGCGTCGCAGTGCAGCTTGCGGGGCCAAAGAAACTGCATATGTAACGCAATCCTTGGACTCACCGCTCACGGAAAATTTTGGTGACGTGCCCCATGTTTTCCTCAACACCAGCCACCCCTACCCCTCCCCGTGAACATCTCGGCCTGCGATCGCAGGACCCACTCTGCACATGCACAGAACTGGGCCTGCACATGCACAGTTTCTTGACCATCCGGAAACTGCAATAAGGATTGCATTGTTGAGACAACAAGTAGAAGAGCTACTGGCTACCAGCCTAGTCCATAAATGGAAAGATATGCGACTCCTTACCCACTATTATGGAACGCAATGAGATCCCAGATAATAGGTCTGAAATTCCTACACCAGACGCAACTTTTGGTCATGCACATTTGAAACGTATAGAACATCTGATACCAGAACTAGATCCACAAGTCCAGATGAGCCTACTTATAGAGGTATATTAGGAGTCCACAAAGTCAGAAGTCAGATTTATGGTCCACACAATGCACCTTAAGCTCAACGACTGGACCTAGAATGGGTCACAATATAGGAAGTATGTCTAGGAGATTAACACAGACCAGTTTCTATCAACAGTATGCTTATTTGTACTTTAGAAAATAGACACCCTTCCCTTTTCTAGCCATGTCATAATTACTTTCTCATAAAATTATTACCACACTAAACTGTCATAGACTCTCCTAGTGACAACTACATCTGTGACAACTTCCAAGTTCATCTGGGGTACACAGTTTTCCAAAGAACAAAAAAGAATGACCAGATGGCAATGTCCGCAGAGGACAAACTATTCTTGAAAATAATGGAGAATGGACTAGTCAAAGATGTTCAGCTAAGGATTGCGAGCTAGAATATGGTTCTTATATGAGACAACTCATAGAAAAATATTTCTACAGTATGGGTATGACTGTTAAAATCTAAATCTAAACAGATGAGACAGCAATCTGACCTCCTCAAGAGGGCTCAGGAAATGCTTGCCTGTTCTAATCTAAGGTGTCACAAAATTGTTTCTTACAGCAAAGGAGTGATGGAAGCCTTCCCTTCCCAAGATCATACCAGTGACTTCAGAGATTTGGATTTAGGAACTGATTCTACACCAGCTCAACATAGCTTTAGACTCTTATGGGACATAAAATCTGACTCCTTTACCTTCCAAGTGAATAGTGAAGTAAGGCCCTTGCTTCTGTCACTATCCAATGTGAAGTTCTGCTCAGAGACCTAACCTGTGAGACATCCCACTGAGATGCTCTACTGCCCCCACAGAAAATGGATTTGTGGGAGCACACCATACATAGACTTGAACTTTGTGCTGCATTACTAGATGTAGAATTACAGTTATCAATTGAACTCTCGGGAACAGAATTCCACACAGACAGTAAAGCAGTGTTAGGCTACATTTGCAACATGACTGATTTCATGTTTATGTCAGTAATGGGGTGCTATGGATCAGGAGATACACCAATCCAAAACAGGGGCATTATGAATCTACAGATGAGATCACAATCCTGCACATTCAGAGCCATCTCAGCCAGTCTCCTTAAAGACACTTCATGGCTCAGAGGACCTGAGTTTCTATTAGAGATGAGCGCCTGAAATTTTTCGGGTTTTGTGTTTTGGTTTTGGGTTCGGTTCCGCGGCCGTGTTTTGGGTTCGAACGCGTTTTGGCAAAACCTCACCGAATTTTTTTTGTCGGATTCGGGTGTGTTTTGGATTCGGGTGTTTTTTTCCAAAAACACTAAAAAACAGCTTAAATCATAGAATTTGGGGGTCATTTTGATCCCAAAGTATTATTAACCTCAAAAACCATAATTTACACTCATTTTCAGTCTATTCTGAATACCTCACACCTCACAATATTATTTTTAGTCCTAAAATTTGCACCGAGGTCGCTGTGTGAGTAAGATAAGCGACCCTAGTGGCCGACACAAACACCGGGCCCATCTAGGAGTGGCACTGCAGTGTCACGCAGGATGTCCCTTCCAAAAAACCCTCCCCAAACAGCACATGACGCAAAGAAAAAAGAGGCTTTTTACTGATATTTGGTGTTTTGGATTTGACATGCTCTGTACTATGACATTGGGCATCGGCCTTGGCAGACGACGTTGCTGGCATTTCATCGTCTCGGCCATGACTAGTGGCAGCAGCTTCAGCACGAGGTGGAAGTGGATCTTGATCTTTCCCTAATTTTGGAACCTCAACATTTTTGTTCTCCATATTTTAATAGGCACAACTAAAAGGCACCTCAGGTAAACAATGGAGATGGAAGGATTGGATACTAGTATACAATTATGGACGGGCTGCCGAGTGCCGACACAGAGGTAGCCACAGCCGTGAACTACCGCACTGTACTGTGTCTGCTGCTAATATATAGACTGGTTGATAAAGAGATAGTATACTCGTAACTAGTATGTATGTATAAAGAAAGAAAAAAAAACCACGGTTAGGTGGTATATACAATTATGGACGGGCTGCCGAGTGCCGACACAGAGGTAGCCACAGCCGTGAACTACCGCACTGTACTGTGTCTGCTGCTAATATATAGACTGGTTGATAAAGAGATAGTATACTCGTAACTAGTATGTATGTATAAAGAAAGAAAAAAAAACCACGGTTAGGTGGTATATACAATTATGGACGGGCTGCCGAGTGCCGACACAGAGGTAGCCACAGCCGTGAACTACCGCACTGTACTGTGTCTGCTGCTAATATATAGACTGGTTGATAAAGAGATAGTATACTCGTAACTAGTATGTATGTATAAAGAAAGAAAAAAAAACCACGGTTAGGTGGTATATACAATTATGGACGGGCTGCCGAGTGCCGACACAGAGGTAGCCACAGCCGTGAACTACCGCACTGTACTGTGTCTGCTGCTAATATATAGACTGGTTGATAAAGAGATAGTATACTCGTAACTAGTATGTATGTATAAAGAAAGAAAAAAAAACCACGGTTAGGTGGTATATACAATTATGGACGGGCTGCCGAGTGCCGACACAGAGGTAGCCACAGCCGTGAACTACCGCACTGTACTGTGTCTGCTGCTAATATATAGACTGGTTGATAAAGAGATAGTATACTCGTAACTAGTATGTATGTATAAAGAAAGAAAAAAAAACCACGGTTAGGTGGTATATACAATTATGGACGGGCTGCCGAGTGCCGACACAGAGGTAGCCACAGCCGTGAACTACCGCACTGTACTGTGTCTGCTGCTAATATATAGACTGGTTGATAAAGAGATAGTATACTCGTAACTAGTATGTATGTATAAAGAAAGAAAAAAAAACCACGGTTAGGTGGTATATACAATTATGGACGGGCTGCCGAGTGCCGACACAGAGGTAGCCACAGCCGTGAACTACCGCACTGTACTGTGTCTGCTGCTAATATATAGACTGGTTGATAAAGAGATAGTATACTCGTAACTAGTATGTATGTATAAAGAAAGAAAAAAAAACCACGGTTAGGTGGTATATACAATTATGGACGGGCTGCCGAGTGCCGACACAGAGGTAGCCACAGCCGTGAACTACCGCACTGTACTGTGTCTGCTGCTAATATATAGACTGGTTGATAAAGAGATAGTATACTCGTAACTAGTATGTATGTATAAAGAAAGAAAAAAAAACCACGGTTAGGTGGTATATACAATTATGGACGGGCTGCCGAGTGCCGACACAGAGGTAGCCACAGCCGTGAACTACCGCACTGTACTGTGTCTGCTGCTAATATATAGACTGGTTGATAAAGAGATAGTATACTCGTAACTAGTATGTATGTATAAAGAAAGAAAAAAAAACCACGGTTAGGTCACTGGTATATACAATTATGGACGGGCTGCCGAGTGCCGACACAGAGGTAGCCACAGCCGTGAACTACCGCACTGTACTGTGTCTGCTGCTAATATAGACTGGTTGATAAAGAGATAGTATACTACTAATATTATATACTGGTGGTCAGGTCACTGGTCACTAGTCACACTGGCAGTGGCACTCCTGCAGCAAAAGTGTGCACTGTTTAATTTTAATATAATATTATGTACTCCTGGCTCCTGCTATAACCTATAACTGGCACTGCAGTAGTGCTCCCCAGTCTCCCCCACAATTATAAGCTGTGTGAGCTGAGCAGTCAGACAGATATATAATATATATAGATGATGCAGCACACTGGCCTGAGCCTGAGCAGTGCACACAGATATGGTATGTGACTGAGTCACTGTGTGCTGTGTATCGCTTTTTTCAGGCAGAGAACGGATTATAAATAAAAGTGGTGGTCACTTGTCACTATCAGCAAAACTCTGCACTGTACACTACTGAGTACTCCTAATGCTCCCCAAAATTAGTAAATCAAGTGTCTCTCTAATCTATTCTAATTCTAAACGGAGAGGACGCCAGCCACGTCCTCTCCCTATCAATCTCAATGCACGTGTGAAAATGGCGGCGACGCGCGGCTCCTTATATAGAATCCGAGTCTCGCGATAGAATCCGAGCCTCGCGAGAATCCGACAGCGTCATGATGACGTTCGGGCGCGCTCGGGTTAACCGAGCAAGGCGGGAAGATCCGAGTCGCTCGGACCCGTGAAAAAAAACATGAAGTTCTGGCGGGTTCGGATTCAGAGAAACCGAACCCGCTCATCTCTAATTTTTACTTCCCTCATGGTCCCAGCCAGACTTCACATATGTGTTTACCCTCAGCATAGAATCTGATGGTAAGAAACTCTGGGGGTCATTCCGAGTTGATCGCTAGCTGCCGTTGTTTGCTGCGTAGCGATCAGTGAAAAAAAATGGCTAATGTGCGCATGCGTATGCACCGCAATGCGCACGCGCTTCGTACAGGTACGAAGTCCTTTGTGGTTTTGAAATGGTTCTAGCGACGATTCCAATAGCACAGCCGAACGCAAGGAGATTGACAGGAAGTGGAAGTTTCTGGGTGGCAACTGACCATTTTCTGGGAGTGTTTGGAAAAACACAGGCGTGGACGGGCGTTTGCTGGGCGGGTATCTGACGTCATTACCGTCACACTCATTGCAGCAATCATTGCACAGAATAAGTAACTACAGGGCTGGTCTTGTTCTGCACAAAATGTGTTTGCTGCCACGCGGCTGCACAGGCGTTCGCACTCCTGCAAAGCGAAAATACACTCCCCCCGTGGGCGGCGACTATGCGTTTGCACAGCTGCTAAAAGTAGCTAGCGAGCGATCAATTCGAAATGAGGGCCTCTACCCTTAAATCTGCCATCATAGATCTGACAGTCAGTTTTGTATACCAGCTGTATCCCTTTACGCTGCTGCTGCTCCTCTGCATGTTTTTAGCTTGTTGTTTGCATATAGGGGGTCATTAAGACCCGTTCGCACGCAGCGGTTCTTCGCTGCGGTGCGAATGGGTTGGAAATGCGCATGCACGGCGGGCGCATTGGGTGCGTGCGTCATTGCCTGGTGATGATGCCGCCAGCGACAAATGTGATCGCAGCGGCAATCGCAAGAAGATGGACAGGCGGGAGGCATTCTGGGGCGGACACTCACCGTTTCCAGACGTTTTCAGGGAGTGGTAAGAAGAACAAAGGCGTGTCCAGGCGAATGGAGGGTGGATGTCTGACGCCAGGACCGGGACCTTCATGGCTGGATCTGTCACACTGGGTAAGTAGCTGCAGGGCTACTCTTGTTTTGAGTGAAACTTTTTTTTAGCATAGCAGGGCTGCACAAGTGTTTGCCCCCTGCTATGCTAAAATACACTCCCCCATAGGCGGAGATTAGTTGATCGCACGAGCAGCAAAAAGTTGCTATGTGCAATCAATTCTGAATGACCCTCATAGTACCTTGTTTATGTTTATACATAACGCATGCTTTAATGTTTGCATACTCGATGTTATGTTTAGATGTTTGTATTTCATTATCCTTATGCTTATTGTAATTGCATTTCAGCATTTGTATTTTCTCTAACGTCCTAGTGGATGCTGGGGACTCCGTAAGGACCATGGGGAATAGACGGACTCCGCAGGAGACTGGGCACTCTAAGAAAGATTTAGTACTACTGGTGTGCACTGGCTCCTCCCTCTATGCCCCTCCTCCAGACCCCAGTTAGAATCTGTGCCCGGAAGGAGTTGGGTGCATTTTAGTGAGCTCTCCTGAGCTTGCTATTAAGAAAGTATTTTAGTTAGTTTTTTTATTTTCAGAGAGCTTCTGCTGGCAACAGACTCTCTGCTACGTGGGACTGAGGGGAGAGAAGCAAACCTACTAACTGCAGCTAGGTTGCGCTTCTTAGGCTACTGGACACCATTAGCTCCAGAGGGATCGAACAGAGGAACTTAACCTTGGTCGTCCGTTCCCGGAGCCGCGCAGCCGTCCCCCTCGCAGAGCCAGAAGACAGAAGCCGGCGGGTTGAAGCAAGAAGACGTCAAAATCGGCGGCAGAAGAGACTCCTGTCTTCATATGAGGTAGCGCACAGCACTGCAGCTGTGCGCCATTGCTCCGACACTAACCCACACACTCCGGTCACTGTAGGGTGCAGGGCGCAGGGGGGGGGGGGGGGCGCCCTGGGCAGCAATTGAGTACCTCCTGGCAAAAAGCAGCATATATACAGCTGGGCACTGTAATATGCATGAGCCCCCGCCATTATTTTTACACAAAATCGTGGGACAGAAGCCCGCCGCTGAGGGGGCGGGGCTTCTTCCTCAGCAATCACCAGCGCCATTTTCTCTCCACAGCTCCGCTGAGAGGAAGCTCCCCAGGCTCTCCCCTGCAGAAGCACGATAGAAGAGGGTGAAAAAGAGAGGGGGGGCACATAAATTTGGCGTAAAAACAATATATACAGCAGCTACTGGGTTAACACTAAGTTACTGTGTGATTCCTGGGTCATATAGCGCTGGGGTGTGTGCTGGCATACTCTCTCTCTGTCTCTCCAAAGGGCCTTGTGGGGGAACTGTCTTCAAATAGAGCATCCCCTGTGTGTGTGGTGTGTCGGTACGTGTGTGTCGACATGTCTGAGGTAAAAGGCTCCCCTAAGGAGGAGATAGAGCAAATATGTGTGTGAGAGGGTGTCTCCGTCGACAACGCCGACACCTGTTTGGATATGTGTAAGTGCTAAGGTGAATTTATTGCACAAAAGATTAGAGAACAGACAGGAAATCTACCCATGTCTGTCCCTATGGCGCAGAGACCTTCAGAGTCTCACAATGCTCACTATCCAAAATAATAAACACTGATATCGACACGGAGTTTGACTCCAGTGTCGACTACGATAATGCAAAGTTACAGCCAAAATGGCAGAAAAGTATTCAATATATGATTATTGTAATAAAAGATGATTTGCAGATCCCTGATGACTCATTTGTCCCTGACACAAGGGTACACATGTTTAAGGGGAAGAAAGCTGAGGTAAATTTCCCTCCTCTCATGAGGAAAAAGAGCGGGAATCTCCAGACAAGAGACTGCAGCTTCCCACATAGAATTCTCAGGCAGTATCCTTTCCCCACTAGGGCCAGGATGTGATGGGAATCTTCCCCTAGGGTGTCACGTTTGCCCAGAAGGTAGCCCTAGCTGTTCTCAGGGATCCTGCAGATAGCGTGCACATTCTGGTACACTACTCAGACCGGCGATTGTGTCGGCATGGGTTTATAGCGCTGGGGCGGCGTGGACAGGTACTTTATCAGCAGAAATTGAGACCCTAGTATATATATATATATATATATATATATATATGTATATATATGTATATGTATATAGAGAGATATGTATATATATTAAAGATGCTGTCTTAAGAGATATATATAATCAAACATGCCCAAAGAGACATGAGTATACTGGGTCCTAGAGTCAAAGCTATGTCGATTACTGCTTGATGTGTCCTGTAGAATATGCAATGGACAGATGATGTCAACTTAAGTAGCATATGGAAGGCTGAGGATTGTGTGGAGAAGGGTTCTCGGACCTGGTCTCCACAGCTATAGCTGGTAATTCGGATATTTTGCCTTATATTTCTGCACAGCCTAGGAAAGCACATCATTATCAAATGCAGCTTTTTGAACAAAGAAACAAGGAAGTCCGAGATGCGTCCTTTCTTGCCAGAGGCGGGGCCAGAGGAAAGAAGCTGCACAACACAGCTAGTTCCCAGGAACAGAAGTCCTCCCCGGCCTCTATGAAAATCCACCGCATGTCGCTGGGGCTCCACAGACGGAGCTAGGCCCGGTGGGGGCACGCGTTCGTAAATTCTGCAACAATAGTGGGTTCACTCCCTGTTAGATCCCTGGGCAATAGATATTGTGTCTCAGGGATACAAGCTGGACTTTGAGAAGATGCCGCCTCACTGACGGCCCTGCCGGCTTCCCCCCACGAGAGGGAAACAGGGTTAACTGCAATTCACAAATTGTATCTTCAACAGGTGGTGGTCAAGGTTCCCCTCCTTCGACAAGGAGGGGGTTATTATTCGACCATGTGGTAGTCCCGAAACCAGACGGTTCGGTCAGACCCATATTGAATTTAAAATCCCTGAACATATACCTGAAAAGGATCAAGTTCAAGATGGAATCGCTAAGAACGGTCGTTACAAGCCTGAAAGGGGGAGATTTTATCGTGACTCGGGACATAAAGGAGGCATACCTTCATGTCCCCATTTATCCACCTCATCAGGCGTACCTCAGAATTGCGGTACGGGATTGTCATTACCAATTTCAGACATTGCCGTTTGGTCTCTCCACGGCCCCGGGAATATTCACCAAGGTAATGGCGGAAATGATGGTGCTCCTGCGGAAGCAAGGTGTCACTATTATCACGTACTTGGACGATCTCATAAAAGCGAGATCAAGAGAGCAGTGGCTGAACAGCGTATCACTTTCTCTGGAAGTGTAACGGCAACACGGCTGGATTCTATATATTCCAAAGTCGCAGTTGGTTCTTACAGCTCATCTGCCTCTCCTAGGCATGATCCTTGACACAGACCAGAAAAGGGTTTATCTCCCGATAGAGAGAGCTCAGGAGCTCGTGACACCGGTCAGGAATCTATTAAAACCAAAACAGGTGTCAGTGCATCACTGCACTCGAGTCCTGGGAAGGATGGTGGCATCATACGAGGCCATTCCTTTCGGCAGGTTCCATGAGAGGACCTTCTAATGGGACTTACTGGACAAAGTGGTCCGGATCACATCTTTAGATGCATCGGTTAATCACCCTATCCCCCGGGGCCAGGGTGTCTCTCTGGTGGTGACTGCAGAGTACTCACCTTCTCGAGGGCCGCAGGTTCGGCATTCAGGACTGGGTCCTGGTGACCACGGATGCAAGCCTCCGAGGGTGGGGGGCAGTCACTCAGGGAAGAAGTTTCCAAGGGCTGGGGTCAAGTCAGGAGACTTGCCTTCACATCAATATCCTGGAACTAAGGGCCATATACAACGCCCTAAGTCAAGCGGAGACCCTGCTTCGCAACCAATCAGTGCTGATCCAATCAGACAACATCACCGCAGTGGCTCATGTAAACCGCCAAGGCGGCACAAGGAGCAGGGTGGCGATGGCGGAAGCCACCAGAATTCTTCGATGGGCGGAGAGTCACGTACAAGCACTGTCAGCAGTGTTTATTCCGGGAGTGGACAACTGGGAAGCAGACTTCCTCAGCAGGCACGACCTCCACCCGGAGAGGGGGGACTTCATCAAGAAGTCTTTGCGCAGATTGTAGGTCGGTGGGAACTGCCACAGGTGGACATGATGGCATCCCGCCTCAACAAAAAGATACAGAGGTATTGCGCCAGGTCAAGAGACTCTCAGGCGATAGCTGTAGACGCACTGGTGACACCGTGGATGTTCCAGTCGGTTTATGTGTTTCCTCCTCTTCCTCTCTTACCCAAGGTGCTGAGAATCATAAGGAAAAGAGGAGTGAGAACAATACTCATTGTTCCGGATTGGCCAAGAAGGACTTGGTATCCAGAGCTGCAAGAAATGCTCACAGAGGACTCATGGCCTCTGCCTCTAGGGCAGGATCTGTTGTAGCAGGGACCTTGTATGTTCCAAGACTTACCGCAGCTGCGTTTGACGGCATGGCGGTTGAACGCCGGATCCTAGTGGAAAAAAGGGGATTCCGGATGAGGTTATTCCTACGCGGATAAAGGCTAGGAAGGACGTAACGGCTAAACATTATCACCGTATACGGCGAAAATATGTTGCTGGGTGTGAGGCCAGGAATGCCTCTACAGAGGAATTCCAGCTGGGCCATTTCCTTCACTTCCTACAGTCGGGAGTGACTTTGGGCCTAGAATTGGGGTCCATTAAGGTCCAGATTTCGGCCCTATCCATTTTCTTTCATAAAAAACTAGCTTCTCTACCTGAAGTTCAGACGTTTGTAAAGGGAGTGCTGCATATTCAGCCCCCTTTTGTGCCATCAGTGGCACCTTGGGATCTTAACGTGGTGTTGAGTTTCCTGAAATCTCACTGGTTTGAGCCACTTAAGACCGTGGAGTTAAAATATCTCACGTGGAAAGGGGTCATGCTATTGGCCTTAGCTTCGGCTAGGCGTGTGTCAGAATTGGCGGCTTTGTCATGTAAAAGCCCCTATCTGGTTTTCCATATGGACAGGGCAGAATTACGGACTCGTCCGCAATTTCTGCCAAAGGTGGTGTCATCTTTTCATTTGAACCAACCTATTGTGGTGCCTGCGGCTACTCGTGACTTGGAGGATTCCAAGTTACTAGATGTAGTCAGGGCTTTGAAGATTTATGTAGCCAGAACGGCTGGAGTCAGGAAAACTGACTCGCTGTTTATCCTGTATGCATCCAACAAGCTGGGTGCTCCTGCTTCAAAGCAAACTATTGCTCGCTGGATCTGTAACACGATTCAGCAGGCTCATTCTGCGGCTGGCTTGCCGCCTCCAAAATCAGTAAAAGCCCATTCCACAAGAAAGGTGGGCTCTTCTTGGGCGGCTGCCCGAGGGGTCTCGGCATTACAGCTTTGCCGAGCAGCTACTTGGTCGGGTTCAAACACTTTTGCAAAGTTCTACAAGTTTGATACCCTGGCTGAGGAGGACCTTGTGTTTGCTCATTCGGTGCTGCAGAGTCATCCGCACTCTCCCGCCCGTTTTGGAGCTTTGGTATAATCCAAATGGTCCTAACGGAGTCCCCAGCATCCACTAGGACGTTAGAGAAAAATAAGATTTTACTCACCGGTAAATCTATTTCTCGTAGTCCATAGTGGATGCTGGATACTCCGTAAGGACCATGGGGAATAGACGGGCTCCGCAGGAGACTGGGCACTCTTTAAAGAAAGATTAGGTACTACATCTGGTGTGCACTGGCTCCTCCCTCTATGCCCCTCCTCCAGACCTCAGTTAGGGAAACTGTGCCCGGAAGAGCTGACATTACTAGGAAAGGATTTGGAATCCAGGGTAAGACTCATACCAGCCACACCAATCACACCGTATAACTCGTGATAACTATACCCAGTTAACAGTATGAACAACAACTGAGCCTCATTAAACAGATGGCTCAGAACAAAAAACCCTATAGTTAAGCAATAGCTATATACAAGTATTGCAGAATTCCGCACTTGGGACGGGCTCCCAGCATCCACTACAGACTACGAGAAAAAGAATTACCGGTGAGTAAAATCTTATTTTCTCTGACGTCCTAGTGGATGCTGGGTACTCCGTAAGGACCATGGGGATTATACCAAAGCTCCCAAACGGGCGGGAGAGTGCGGATGACTCTGCAGCACCGAATGAGCAAACTCAAGGTCCTCCTCAGCCAGGGTATCAAACTTGTAGAATTTTGCAAACGTGTTTGATCCCGACCAGGTAGCAGCTCGGCAAAGTTGTAAAGCCGAGACCCCTCGGGTAGCCGCCCAAGAAGAGCCCACCTTCCTCGTGGAATGGGCTTTGACTGATTTAGGATGCGGCAGTCCAGCCGCAGAATGTGCAAGTTGAATCGTGCTACAGATCCAGCGAGCAATAGTCTGCTTAGAAGCAGTAGCACCCAGCTTGTTGTGTGCATGCAGGATAAACAGCGAGTCAGTTTTTCTGACTCTAGCCGTCCTGGAAACATAGATTTTCAGGGCCCGGACTACATCCAGCAACTTGGAAGCCTCCAAGTCCCGAGTAGCCGCAGGCACCACAATAGGTTGGTTCAAATGAAACGCTGATACCACCTTAGGGAGAAATTGGGGACGAGTCCTCAATTCTGCCCTGTCCATATGGAAGATCAGATAGGGGCTTTTACATGACAAAGCCGCCAATTCTGCCACACGCCTAGCCGAAGCCAAGGTCAAAAGCATGACCACTTTCCACGTGAGATATTTCAACTCCACGGTCTGAAGTGGCTCAAACCAATGTGATTTTAGGAAATCCAACACAACGTTGAGATCCCAAGGTGCCACTGGAGGCACAAAAGTAGAGATGAGCGGGTTCGGTTTCTCTGAATCCGAACCCGCACGAACTTCATGTTTTTTTTTGACGGGTCCGAGCAGACTCGGATCCTCCCGCCTTGCTCGGTTAACCCGAGCGCGCCCGAACGTCATCATGACGCTGTCGGATTCTCGCGAGACTCGGATTCTATATAAGGAGCCGCGCGTCGCCGCCATTTTCACACGTGCATTGAGATTGATAGGGAGAGGACGTGGCTGGCGTCCTCTCCATTTAGATTAGGGTTGAGAGAGAGAGAGAGATTGACCTGAGGCTGTGATACTGTAGAAGAGAGTGCAGAGTTTAGTGACTGACGACCACAGTGACCACCAGACAGTGCAGTTGTTTGTTTTATTTAATATATCCGTTCTCTGCCTGAAAAAAACGATACACACAGTGACTCAGTCACATACCATATCTGTGTGCACTGCTCAGCCCAGTGTGCTGCATCAATGTATATATATATCTGACTGTGCTCAGCTCACACAGCTTATAATTGTGGGGGAGACTGGGGAGCACTGCAGTGCCAGTTATAGGTTATAGCAGGAGCCAGGAGTACATAATATTATATTAAAATTAAACAGTGCACACTTTTGCTGCAGGAGTGCCACTGCCAGTGTGACTAGTGACCAGTGACCTGACCACCAGTATATATAATATTAGTAGTATACTATCTCTTTATCAACCAGTCTATATTAGCAGCAGACACAGTACAGTGCGGTAGTTCACGGCTGTGGCTACCTCTGTGTCGGCACTCGGCAGCCCGTCCATAATTGTATATACCACCTAACCGTGGTTTTTTTTTCTTTCTTTATACATACATACTAGTTACGAGTATACTATCTCTTTATCAACCAGTCTATATTAGCAGCAGACACAGTACAGTGCGGTAGTTCACGGCTGTGGCTACCTCTGTGTCGGCACTCGGCAGCCCGTCCATAATTGTATATACCACCTAACCGTGGTTTTTTTTTCTTTCTTTATACATACATACTAGTTACGAGTATACTATCTCTTTATCAACCAGTCTATATATTAGCAGCAGACACAGTACAGTGCGGTAGTTCACGGCTGTGGCTACCTCTGTGTCGGCACTCGGCAGCCCGTCCATAATTGTATATACCACCTAACCGTGGTTTTTTTTTCTTTCTTTATACATACATACTAGTTACGAGTATACTATCTCTTTATCAACCAGTCTATATATTAGCAGCAGACACAGTACAGTGCGGTAGTTCACGGCTGTGGCTACCTCTGTGTCGGCACTCGGCAGCCCGTCCATAATTGTATATACCACCTAACCGTGGTTTTTTTTTCTTTCTTTATACATACATACTAGTTACGAGTATACTATCTCTTTATCAACCAGTCTATATTAGCAGCAGACACAGTACAGTGCGGTAGTTCACGGCTGTGGCTACCTCTGTGTCGGCACTCGGCAGCCCGTCCATAATTGTATATACCACCTAACCGTGTTTTTTTTTTCTTTCTTTATACATACATACTAGTTACGAGTATACTATCTCTTTATCAACCAGTCTATATATTAGCAGCAGACACAGTACAGTGCGGTAGTTCACGGCTGTGGCTACCTCTGTGTCGGCACTCGGCAGCCCGTCCATAATTGTATATACCACCTAACCGTGGTTTTTTTTTCTTTCTTTAGAGTCATACTAGTTACGAGTATACTATCTCTTTATCAACCAGTCTATATTAGCAGCAGACACAGTACAGTGCGGTAGTTCACGGCTGTGGCTACCTCTGTGTCGGCACTCGGCAGCCCGTCCATAATTGTATATACCACCTAACCGTGGTTTTTTTTTCTTTCTTTATACATACATACTAGTTACGAGTATACTATCTCTTTATCAACCAGTCTATATATTAGCAGCAGACACAGTACAGTGCGGTAGTTCACGGCTGTGGCTACCTCTGTGTCGGCACTCGGCAGCCTGTCCATAATTGTATATACCACCTAACCGTGGTTTTTCTTTCTTTCTTTATAGTCATACTAGTTACGAGTATACTATCTCTTTATCAACCAGTCTATATTAGCAGCAGACACAGTACAGTGCGGTAGTTCACGGCTGTGGCTACCTCTGTGTCAGCACTCGGCAGCCCGTCCATAATTGTATATACCACCTAACCGTGGTTTTTTTTTCTTTCTTTATACATACATACTAGTTACGAGTATACTATCTCTTTATCAACCAGTCTATATTAGCAGCAGACACAGTACAGTGCGGTAGTTCACGGCTGTGGCTACCTCTGTGTCGGCACTCGGCAGCCCGTCCATAATTGTATATACCACCTAACCGTGGTTTTTTTTCTTTCTTTATACATACATACTAGTTACGAGTATACTATCTCTTTATCAACCAGTCTATATATTAGCAGCAGGCACAGTACAGTGCGGTAGTTCACGGCTGTGGCTACCTCTGTGTCGGCACTCGGCAGCCCGTCCATAATTGTATATACCACCTAACCGTGTTTTTTTTTTCTTTCTTTATACATACATACTAGTTACGAGTATACTATCTCTTTATCAACCAGTCTATATATTAGCAGCAGACACAGTACAGTGCGGTAGTTCACGGCTGTGGCTACCTCTGTGTCGGCACTTGGCAGCCCGTCCATAATTGTATATACCACCTAACCGTGGTTTTTTTTTCTTTCTTTATACATACATACTAGTTACGAGTATACTATCTCTTTATCAACCAGTCTATATATTAGCAGCAGACACAGTACAGTGCGGTAGTTCACGGCTGTGGCTACCTCTGTGTCGGCACTCGGCAGCCCGTCCATAATTGTATATACCACCTAACCGTGGTTTTTTTTTCTTTCTTTATACATACATACTAGTTACGAGTATACTATCTCTTTATCAACCAGTCTATATATTAGCAGCAGACACAGTACAGTGCGGTAGTTCACGGCTGTGGCTACCTCTGTGTCGGCACTCGGCAGCCCGTCCATAATTGTATATACCACCTAACCGTGGTTTTTTTTTCTTTCTTTATACATACATACTAGTTACGAGTATACTATCTCTTTATCAACCAGTCTATATATTAGCAGCAGACACAGTACAGTGCGGTAGTTCACGGCTGTGGCTACCTCTGTGTCGGCACTCGGCAGCCCGTCCATAATTGTATACTAGTATCCAATCCATCCATCTCCATTGTTTACCTGAGGTGCCTTTTAGTTGTGCCTATTAAAATATGGAGAACAAAAATGTTGAGGTTCCAAAATTAGGGAAAGATCAAGATCCACTTCCACCTCGTGCTGAAGCTGCTGCCACTAGTCATGGCCGAGACGATGAAATGCCAGCAACGTCGTCTGCCAAGGCCGATGCCCAATGTCATAGTACAGAGCATGTCAAATCCAAAACACCAAATATCAGTAAAAAAAGGACTCCAAAACCTAAAATAAAATTGTCGGAGGAGAAGCGTAAACTTGCCAATATGCCATTTACCACACGGAGTGGCAAGGAACGGCTGAGGCCCTGGCCTATGTTCATGGCTAGTGGTTCAGCTTCACATGAGGATGGAAGCACTCAGCCTCTCGCTAGAAAAATGAAAAGACTAAAGCTGGCAAAAGCAGTAGCACCGCAAAGAACTGTGCGTTCTTCGAAATCCCAAATCCACAAGGAGAGTCCGACTCCAATTGTGTCGGTTGCGATGCCTGACCTTCCCAACACTGGACGTGAAGAGCATGCGCCTTCCACCATTTGCACGCCCCCTGCAAGTGATGGAAGGAGCACCCGCAGTCCAGTTCCTGATAGTCAGATTGAAGATGTCAGTGTTGAAGTACACCAGGATGAGGAGGATATGGGTGTTGCTGGCGCTGGGGAGGAAATTGACCAGGAGGATTCTGATGGTGAGGTGGTTTGTTTAAGTCAGGCACCCGGGGAGACACCTGTTGTCCGTGGTAGGAATATGGCCGTTGACATGCCTGGTGAAAATACCAAAAAAATCAGCTCTTCGTGTGGAAGTATTTCACCAGAAATGCGGACAACAGGTGTCAAGCCGTGTGTTCCCTTTGTCAAGCTGTAATAAGTAGGGGTAAGGACGTTAACCACCTCGGAACATCCTCCCTTATACGTCACCTGCAGCGCATTCATAATAAGTCAGTGACAAGTTCAAAAACTTTGGGTGACAGCGGAAGCAGTCCACTGACCAGTAAATCCCTTCCTCTTGTAACCAAGCTCACGCAAACCACCCCACCAACTCCCTCAGTGTCAATTTCCTCCTTCCCCAGGAATGCCAATAGTCCTGCAGGCAATGTCACTGGCAATTCTGACGAGTCCTCTCCTGCCTGGGATTCCTCCGATGCATCCTAGCGTGTAACGCCTACTGCTGCTGGCGCTGCTGTTGTTGCTGCTGGGAGTCGATGGTCATCCCAGAGGGGAAGTCGTAAGCCCACTTGTACTACTTCCAGTAAGCAATTGACTGTTCAACAGTCCTTTGCGAGGAAGATGAAATATCACAGCAGTCATCCTGCTGCAAAGCGGATAACTGAGGCCTTGACAACTATGTTGGTGTTAGACGTGCGTCCGGTATCCGCCGTTAGTTCACAGGGAACTAGACAATTTATTGAGGCAGTGTGCCCCCGTTACCAAATACCATCTAGGTTCCACTTCTCTAGGCAGGCGATACCGAGAATGTACACGGACGTCAGAAAAAGACTCACCAGTGTCCTAAAAAATGCAGTTGTACCCAATGTCCACTTAACCACGGACATGTGGACAAGTGGAGCAGGGCAGGGTCAGGACTATATGACTGTGACAGCCCACTGGGTAGATGTATGGACTCCCGCCGCAAGAACAGCAGCGGCGGCACCAGTAGCAGCATCTCGCAAACGCCAACTCTTTCCTAGGCAGGCTACGCTTTGTATCACCGCTTTCCAGAATACGCACACAGCTGAAAACCTCTTACGGCAACTGAGGAAGATCATCGCGGAATGGCTTACCCCAATTGGACTCTCCTGTGGATTTGTGGCATCGGACAACGCCAGCAATATTGTGTGTGCATTAAATATGGGCAAATTCCAGCACGTCCCATGTTTTGCACATACCTTGAATTTGGTGGTGCAGAATTTTTTAAAAAACGACAGGGGCGTGCAAGAGATGCTGTCGGTGGCCAGAAGAATTGCGGGACACTTTCGGCGTACAGGCACCACGTACAGAAGACTGGAGCACCACCAAAAACTACTGAACCTGCCCTGCCATCATCTGAAGCAAGAAGTGGTAACGAGGTGGAATTCAACCCTCTATATGCTTCAGAGGTTGGAGGAGCAGCAAAAGGCCATTCAAGCCTATACAATTGAGCACGATATAGTAGGTGGAATGCACCTGTCTCAAGCGCAGTGGAGAATGATTTCAACGTTGTACAAGGTTCTGATGCCCTTTGAACTTGCCACACGTGAAGTCAGTTCAGACACTGCCAGCCTGAGTCAGGTCATTCCCCTCATCAGGCTTTTGCAGAAGAAGCTGGAGACATTGAAGGAGGAGCTAACACGGAGCGATTCCGCTAGGCATGTGGGACTTGTGGATGGAGCCCTTAATTCGCTTAACAAGGATTCACGGGTGGTCAATCTGTTGAAATCAGAGCACTACATTTTGGCCACCGTGCTCGATCCTAGATTTAAAGCCTACCTTGGATCTCTCTTTCCGGCAGACACAAGTCTGCTGGGGTTGAAAGACCTGCTGGTGACAAAATTGTCAAGTCAAACGGAACGCGACCTGTCAACATCTCCTCCTTCACATTCTCCCGCAACTGGGGGTGCGAGGAAAAGGCTCAGAATTCCGAGCCCACCCGCTGGCGGTGATGCAGGGCAGTCTGGAGCGACTGCTGATGCTGACATCTGGTCCGGACTGAAGGACCTGACAACGATTACGGACATGTCGTCTACTGTCACTGCATATGATTCTCTCAACATTGATAGAATGGTGGAGGATTATATGAGTGACCGCATCCAAGTAGGCACGTCACACAGTCCGTACTTATACTGGCAGGAAAAAGAGGCAATTTGGAGGCCCTTGCACAAACTGGCTTTATTCTACCTAAGTTGCCCTCCCACAAGTGTGTACTCCGAAAGAGTGTTTAGTGCCGCCGCTCACCTTGTCAGCAATCGGCGTACGAGGTTACATCCAGAAAATGTGGAGAAGATGATGTTCATTAAAATGAATTATAATCAATTCCTCCGCGGAGACATTGACCAGCAGCAATTGCCTCCACAAAGTACACAGGGAGCTGAGATGGTGGATTCCAGTGGGGACAAATTGATAATCTGTGAGGAGGGGGATGTACACGGTGATATATCGGAGGGTGATGATGAGGTGGACATCTTGCCTCTGTAGAGCCAGTTTGTGCAAGGAGAGATTAATTGCTTCTTTTTTGGGGGGGGTCCAAACCAACCCGTCATATCAGTCACAGTCGTGTGGCAGACCCTGTCACTGAAATGATGGGTTGGTTAAAGTGTGCATGTCCTGTTTTGTTTATACAACATAAGGGTGGGTGGGAGGGCCCAAGGACAATTCCATCTTGCACCTCTTTTTTCTTTTCTTTTTCTTTGCGTCATGTGCTGTTTGGGGAGGGTTTTTTGGAAGGGACATCCTGCGTGACACTGCAGTGCCACTCCTAGATGGGCCCGGTGTTTGTGTCGGCCACTAGGGTCGCTTATCTTACTCACACAGCTACCTCATTGCGCCTCTTTTTTTCTTTGCGTCATGTGCTGTTTGGGGAGGGTTTTTTGGAAGGGACATCCTGCGTGACACTGCAGTGACACTCCTAGATGGGCCCGGTGTTTGTGTCGGCCACTAGGGTCGCTTATCTTACTCACACAGCTACCTCATTGCGCCTCTTTTTTTCTTTGCGTCATGTGCTGTTTGGGGAGGGTTTTTTGGAAGGGACATCCTGCGTGACACTGCAGTGCCACTCCTAGATGGGCCCGGTGTTTGTGTCGGCCACTAGGGTCGCTAATCTTACTCACACAGCTACCTCATTGCGCCTCTTTTTTTCTTTGCGTCATGTGCTGTTTGGGGAGGGTTTTTTGGAAGGGCCATCCTGCGTGACACTGCAGTGCCACTCCTAGATGGGCCCGGTGTTTGTGTCGGCCACTAGGGTCGCTTATCTTACTCACACAGCGACCTCGGTGCAAATTTTAGGACTAAAAATAATATTGTGAGGTGTGAGGTATTCAGAATAGACTGAAAATGAGTGGAAATTATGTTTTTTGAGGTTAATAATACTTTGGGATCAAAATGACCGCCAAATTCTATGATTTAAGCTGTTTTTTAGGTTTTTTGGAAAAAAACACCCGAATCCAAAACACACCCGAATCCGACAAAAAAAATTCGGTGAGGTTTTGCCAAAACGCGGTCGAACCCAAAACACGGCCGCGGAACCGAACCCAAAACCAAAACACAAAACCCGAAAAATTTCCGGCGCTCATCTCTACACAAAAGGGGGCTGAATATGCAGCACTCCCTTAACAAACGTCTGAACTTCAGGCAGTGAAGCCAGTTCTTTTTGAAAGAAAATAGACAGGGCCGAAATCTGGACTTTAATGGATCCCAATTTTAGGCCCATAGTCACTCCTGACTCTGTAGGAAGTGCAGAAATCGACCCAGCTGAAATTCTTCTGTTGGGGCCTTCATAGCCTCACACCAAGCAACATATTTTCGCCATATGCGGTGATAATGTTTTGCTGTCACATCCTTCCTAGCTTTTATCAGCGTAGGAATGACTTCAACCGGAATGCCCTTTTCCATCAGGATCCGGCGTTCAACCGCCACGCCGTCAAACACAGCCGCGGTAAGTCTTGGAACAGACAGGGCCCCTGCTGTAGCAGGTCCTGTCGGAGCGGCAGAGGCCAAGGGTCCTCTGAGATCATTTCTTGTAGTTCCGGGTACCAAGTCCTTCTTGGCCAATCCGGAACGATGAGTATAGTTCTTACTCCTCTCTTTCTTATTATCCTCAGTACCTTGGGTATGAGAGGAAGAGGAGGGAACACATAAACCGACTGGTACACCCACGGTGTCACTAGAGCATCCACAGCTATTGCCTGAGGGTCCCTTGACCTGGCGCAATATCTTTTTAGCTTTTTGTTGAGGCGGGACGCCATCATGTCCACCTGTGGCCTTTCCCAACGATTTACAATCAGCTGGAAGACTTCTGGATGAAGTACCCACTCTCCCGGGTGGAGGTCGTGCCTGCTGAGGAAGTCTGCTTCCCAGTTGTCCACTCCCGGAATGAACACTGCTGACAGTACTATCACGTGATTTTCCGCCCATCGGAGAATTCTTGTGGCATCTGCCATCGCCATCCTGCTTCTTGTGCCGCCCTGTCGGTTTACATGGGCGACCGCCGTGATGTTGTCTGACTGAATCAGCACCGGCTGGTTTTGAGATGAGCGCCTGAAATTTTTCGGGTTTTGTGTTTTGGTTTTGGGTTCGGTTCCGCGGCCGTGTTTTGGGTTCGAACGCGTTTTGGCAAAACCTCACCGAATTATTTTTGTCGGATTCGGGTGTGTTTTGGATTCGGGTGTTTTTTTCAAAAAACCCTAAAAAACAGCTTAAATCATAGAATTTGGCGGTCATTTTGATCCCAAAGTATTATTAACCTCAAAAAACATAATTTACACTCATTTTCAGCCTATTCTGAACACATCACACCTCACAATATTATTTTTAGTCCTAAAATTTGCACCGAGGTCGCTGTGTGAGTAAGATAAGCGACCCTAGTGGCCGACACAAACACCGGGCCCATCTAGGAGTGGCACTGCAGTGTCACGCAGGATGTCCCTTCCAAAAAACCCTCCCCAAACAGCACATGACGCAAAGAAAAAAAGAGGCGCAATGAGGTAGCTGACTGTGTGAGAAAGATAAGCGACCCTAGTGGCCGACACAAACACCGGGCCCATCTAAGAGTGGCACTGCAGTGTCACGCAGGATGTCCCTTCCAAAAAACCCTCCCCAAACAGCACATGACGCAAAGAAAAAAAGAGGCGCAATGAGGTAGCTGTGTGAGAAAGATAAGCGACCCTAGTGGCCGACACAAACACCGGGCCCATCTAGGAGTGGCACTGCAGTGTCACGCAGGATGTCCCTTCCAAAAAACCCTCCCCAAACAGCACATGACGCAAAGAAAAAAAGAGGCGCAATGAGGTAGCTGTGTGAGTAAGATTAGCGACCCTAGTGGCCGACACAAACACCGGGCCCATCTAGGAGTGGCACTGCAGTGTCACGCAGGATGGCCCTTCCAAAAAACCCTCCCCAAACAGCACATGACGCAAAGAAAAAAAGAGGCGCAATGAGGTAGCTGACTGTGTGAGTAAGATTAGCGACCCTAGTGGCCGACACAAACACCGGGCACATCTAGGAGTGGCACTGCAGTGTCACGCAGGATGTCCCTTCCAAAAAACCCTCCCCAAACAGCACATGACGCAAAGAAAAAAAGAGGCGCAATGAGGTAGCTGTGTGAGTAAGATTAGCGACCCTAGTGGCCGACACAAACACCGGGCCCATCTAGGAGTGGCACTGCAGTGTCACGCAGGATGTCCCTTCCAAAAAACCCTCCCCAATCAGCACATGATGCAAAGAAAAAGAAAAGAAAAAAGAGGTGCAAGATGGAATTATCCTTGGGCCCTCCCACCCACCCTTATGTTGTATAAACAAAACAGGACATGCACACTTTAACCAACCCATCATTTCAGTGACAGGGTCTGCCACACGACTGTGACTGATATGACGGGTTGGTTTGGACCCCCCCCAAAAAAGAAGCAATTAATCTCTCCTTGCACAAACTGGCTCTACAGAGGCAAGATGTCCACCTCATCTTCACCCTCCGATATATCACCGTGTACATCCCCCTCCTCACAGATTATCAATTCGTCCCCACTGGAATCCACCATCTCAGCTCCCTGTGTACTTTGTGGAGGCAATTGCTGCTGGTCAATGTCTCCGCGGAGGAATTGATTATAATTCATTTTAATGAACATCATCTTCTCCACATTTTCTGGATGTAACCTCGTACGCCGATTGCTGACAAGGTGAGCGGCGGCACTAAACACTCTTTCGGAGTACACACTTGTGGGAGGGCAACTTAGGTAGAATAAAGCCAGTTTGTGCAAGGGCCTCCAAATTGCCTCTTTTTCCTGCCAGTATAAGTACGGACTGTGTGACGTGCCTACTTGGATGCGGTCACTCATATAATCCTCCACCATTCTATCAATGTTGAGAGAATCATATGCAGTGACAGTAGACGACATGTCCGTAATCGTTGTCAGGTCCTTCAGTCCGGACCAGATGTCAGCATCAGCAGTCGCTCCAGACTGCCCTGCATCACCGCCAGCGGGTGGGCTCGGAATTCTGAGCCTTTTCCTCGCACCCCCAGTTGCGGGAGAATGTGAAGGAGGAGATGTTGACAGGTCGCGTTCCGCTTGACTTGACAATTTTGTCACCAGCAGGTCTTTCAACCCCAGCAGACCTGTGTCTGCCGGAAAGAGAGATCCAAGGTAGGCTTTAAATCTAGGATCGAGCACGGTGGCCAAAATGTAGTGCTCTGATTTCAACAGATTGACCACCCGTGAATCCTTGTTAAGCGAATTAAGGGCTGCATCCACAAGTCCCACATGCCTAGCGGAATCGCTCCGTGTTAGCTCCTTCTTCAATGCCTCCAGCTTCTTCTGCAAAAGCCTGATGAGGGGAATGACCTGACTCAGGCTGGCAGTGTCTGAACTGACTTCACGTGTGGCAAGTTCAAAGGGCATCAGAACCTTGCACAACGTTGAAATCATTCTCCACTGCACTTGAGACAGGTGCATTCCATCTCCTATATCGTGCTCAATTGTATAGGCTTGAATGGCCTTTTGCTGCTCCTCCAACCTCTGAAGCATATAGAGGGTTGAATTCCACCTCGTTACCACTTCTTGCTTCAGATGATGGCAGGGCAGGTTCAGTAGTTTTTGGTGGTGCTCCAGTCTTCTGTACGTGGTGCCTGTACGCCGAAAGTGTCCCGCAATTTTTCTGGCCACCGACAGCATCTCTTGCACGCCCCTGTCGTTTTTTAAAAAATTCTGCACCACCAAATTCAAGGTATGTGCAAAACATGGGACGTGCTGGAATTTGCCCATATTTAATGCACACACAATATTGCTGGCGTTGTCCGATGCCACAAATCCACAGGAGAGTCCAATTGGGGTAAGCCATTCCGCGATGATCTTCCTCAGTTGCCGTAAGAGGTTTTCAGCTGTGTGCGTATTCTGGAAAGCGGTGATACAAAGCGTAGCCTGCCTAGGAAAGAGTTGGCGTTTGCGAGATGCTGCTACTGGTGCCGCCGCTGCTGTTCTTGCGGCGGGAGTCCATACATCTACCCAGTGGGCTGTCACAGTCATATAGTCCTGACCCTGCCCTGCTCCACTTGTCCACATGTCCGTGGTTAAGTGGACATTGGGTACAACTGCATTTTTTAGGACACTGGTGAGTCTTTTTCTGACGTCCGTGTACATTCTCGGTATCGCCTGCCTAGAGAAGTGGAACCTAGATGGTATTTGGTAACGGGGGCACACTGCCTCAATAAATTGTCTAGTTCCCTGTGAACTAACGGCGGATACCGGACGCACGTCTAACACCAACATAGTTGTCAAGGACTCAGTTATCCGCTTTGCAGTAGGATGACTGCTGTGATATTTCATCTTCCTCGCAAAGGACTGTTGAACAGTCAATTGCTTACTGGAAGTAGTACAAGTGGGCTTACGACTTCCCCTCTGGGATGACCATCGACTCCCAGCGGCAACAACAGCAGCGCCAGCAGCAGTAGGCGTTACACGCAAGGATGCATCGGAGGAATCCCAGGTAGGAAAGGACTCGTCAGACTTGCCAGTGACATGGCCTGCAGGACTATTGGCATTCCTGGGGAAGGAGGAAATTGACACTGAGGGAGTTGGTGGGGTGGTTTGCGTGAGCTTGGTTACAAGAGGAAGGGATTTACTGGTCAGTGGACTGCTTCCGCTGTCACCCAAAGTTTTTGAACTTGTCACTGACTTATTATGAATGCGCTGCAGGTGACGTATAAGGGAGGATGTTCCGAGGTGGTTAACGTCCTTACCCCTACTTATTACAGCTTGACAAAGGGAACACACGGCTTGACACCTGTTGTCCGCATTTCTGGTGAAATACCTCCACACCGAAGAGCTGATTTTTTTGGTATTTTCACCTGGCATGTCAACGGCCATATTCCTCCCACGGACAACAGGTGTCTCCCCGGGTGCCTGACTTAAACAAACCACCTCACCATCAGAATCCTCCTGGTCAATTTCCTCCCCAGCGCCAGCAACACCCATATCCTCCTCATCCTGGTGTACTTCAACACTGACATCTTCAATCTGACTATCAGGAACTGGACTGCGGGTGCTCCTTCCAGCACTTGCAGGGGGCATGCAAATAGTGGAAGGCGCATGCTCTTCACGTCCAGTGTTGGGAAGGTCAGGCATCGCAAACGACACAATTGGACTTTCCTTGTGGATTTGGGATTTCAAAGAACGCACAGTTCTTTGCGGTGCTTTTGCCAGCTTGAGTCTTTTCAGTTTTCTAGCGAGAGGCTGAGTGCTTCCATCCTCATGTGAAGCTGAACCACTAGCCATGAACATAGGCCAGGGCCTCAGCCGTTCCTTGCCACTCCGTGTGGTAAATGGCATATTGGCAAGTTTACGCTTCTCCTCCGACAATTTTATTTTAGGTTTTGGAGTCCTTTTTTTTCTGATATTTGGTGTTTTGGATTTGACATGCTCTGTACTATGACATTGGGCATCGGCCTTGGCAGACGACGTTGCTGGCATTTCATCGTCTCGGCCATGACTAGTGGCAGCAGCTTCAGCACGAGGTGGAAGTGGATCTTGATCTTTCCCTAATTTTGGAACCTCAACTTTTTTGTTCTCCATATTTTATAGGCAGAACTAAAAGGCACCTCAGGTAAACAATGGAGATGGATGGATTGGATAGTTTACTAGTATACAATTATGGACGGACTGCCACGGTTAGGTGGTATAAAAAAACCACGGTTAGGTGGTATATATTATAATAATAATACAATTATGGATGGACGGACTGCCTGCCGACTGCCGACACAGAGGTAGCCACAGCCGTGAACTACCGCACTGTACACTGGTTGATAAAGAGATAGTAGTATACTCGTAACAACTAGTATGACACTATGACGACGGTATAAAGAATGAAAAAAAAACCACGGTTAGGTGGTATATATTATAATAATAATACAATTATGGATGGACGGACTGCCTGCCGACTGCCGACACAGAGGTAGCCACAGCCGTGAACTACCGCACTGTACACTGGTTGATAAAGAGATAGTAGTATACTCGTAACAACTAGTATGACACTATGACGACGGTATAAAGAATGGAAAAAAAAACCACGGTTAGGTGGTATATATTATAATAATAATACAATTATGGATGGACGGACTGCCTGCCGACTGCCGACACAGAGGTAGCCACAGCCGTGAACTACCGCACTGTACACTGGTTGATAAAGAGATAGTAGTATACTCGTAACAACTAGTATGACACTATGACGACGGTATAAAGAATGAAAAAAAAACCACGGTTAGGTGGTATATATTATAATAATAATACAATTATGGATGGACGGACTGCCTGCCGACTGCCGACACAGAGGTAGCCACAGCCGTGAACTACCGCACTGTACACTGGTTGATAAAGAGATAGTAGTATACTCGTAACAACTAGTATGACACTATGACGACGGTATAAAGAATGGAAAAAAAACCACGGTTAGGTGGTATATATTATAATAATAATACAATTATGGATGGACGGACTGCCTGCCGACTGCCGACACAGAGGTAGCCACAGCCGTGAACTACCGCACTGTACACTGGTTGATAAAGAGATAGTAGTATACTCGTAACAACTAGTATGACACTATGACGACGGTATAAAGAATGGAAAAAAAACCACGGTTAGGTGGTATATATTATAATAATAATACAATTATGGATGGACGGACTGCCTGCCGACTGCCGACACAGAGGTAGCCACAGCCGTGAACTACCGCACTGTACACTGGTTGATAAAGAGATAGTAGTATACTCGTAACAACTAGTATGACACTATGACGACGGTATAAAGAATGGAAAAAAAACCACGGTTAGGTGGTATATATTATAATAATAATACAATTATGGATGGACGGACTGCCTGCCGACTGCCGACACAGAGGTAGCCACAGCCGTGAACTACCGCACTGTACACTGGTTGATAAAGAGATAGTAGTATACTCGTAACAACTAGTATGACACTATGACGACGGTATAAAGAATGAAAAAAAAACCACGGTTAGGTGGTATATATTATAATAATAATACAATTATGGATGGACGGACTGCCTGCCGACTGCCGACACAGAGGTAGCCACAGCCGTGAACTACCGCACTGTACACTGGTTGATAAAGAGATAGTAGTATACTCGTAACAACTAGTATGACACTATGACGGTATAAAGAATGGAAAAAAAACCACGGTTAGGTGGTATATATTATAATAATAATACAATTATGGATGGACGGACTGCCTGCCGACTGCCGACACAGAGGTAGCCACAGCCGTGAACTACCGCACTGTACACTGGTTGATAAAGAGATAGTAGTATACTCGTAACAACTAGTATGACACTATGACGACGGTATAAAGAATGGAAAAAAAACCACGGTTAGGTGGTATATATTATAATAATAATACAATTATGGATGGACGGACTGCCTGCCGACTGCCGACACAGAGGTAGCCACAGCCGTGAACTACCGCACTGTACACTGGTTGATAAAGAGATAGTAGTATACTCGTAACAACTAGTATGACACTATGACGGTATAAAGAAAGAAAAAAAAATACCACGGTTAGGTGGTATATATTGTAATACAATTATGGATGGACGGACTGCCTGCCGAGTTCCGACTGCCGACACAGAGGTAGCCACAGCCGTGAACTACCGCACTGTACTGTGTCTGCTGCTAATATAGACTGGTTGATAAAGAGATAGTATACAATACATACAACAATATACTACTATACTGGTGGTCAGGCACTGGTCACCACTAGTCACACTGGCAGTGGCACTCCTGCAGCAAAAGTGTGCACTGTTTAATTTTAAATTAATATAATATTATGTACTCCTGGGGGCTCCTGCTATAACAACCTGCAGTGCTCCCCAGTCTCCCCCACAATTATTATAAGCTTTGCCTTTTATACATTGATGTGCAGCACACTGGGCTGAGCTGAGTGCACACAGACTGAGTCACACTGTGTGACTGGCTGCTGCTGTGTATCGTTTTTTTTCAGGCAGAGAACGGATATAGCAGAGAACGGATATATATTAAAATAAATAAAAGTTAACTAACAACAACTGCACTGGTCACTGTGGTAAACTCTGTCTGACTCTGCACAATCTCTCTCTCTCTTCTAATCTAATTTCTAATGGAGAGGACGCCAGCCACGTCCTCTCCCTATCAATCTCAATGCACGTGTGAAAATGGCGGCGACGCGCGGCTCCTTATATAGAATCCGAGTCTCGCGAGAATCCGACAGCGTCATGATGACGTTCGGGCGCGCTCGGGTTAACCGAGCAAGGCGGGAAGATCCGAGTCGCTCGGACCCGTGAAAAAAAACATGAAGTTCGGGCGGGTTCGGATTCAGAGGAACCGAACCCGCTCATCTCTAGTTTTGAAGCAGGGGTTTTGCCTAACTTAGGGCATTGTAAATGGCCCTTAGTTCCAGAATATTTATGTGTAGGGAAGCCTCCTGACTCGACCATTGTCCTTGGAAGTTTCTTCCCTGAGTGACTGCCCCCCAACCTCGGAGGCTTGCATCCGTGGTCACCAGGACCCAGTCCTGTTTGCCGAATCTGCGGCCCTTGAGAAGATGAGCACTCTGCAGCCACCACAGCAGAGACACCCTGGCCCTCGGGGACAGGGTGATCAGCCGATGCATCTGAAGATGCGATCCGGACCACTTGTCTAACAGATCCCACTGAAAGATCCTTGCATGGAACCTGCCGAAGGGAATTGCTTCGTAAGAAGCTACCATCTTTCCCAGGACTCGCGTACAGTGATGCACCGACAGAATCCAGCCGTGCTGTTGTAGCACTTCCTGAGATAGTGCTACTCCGACAACAACTGCTCCATGGACCTCGCCTTTATAAGGAGATCGTCCAAGTACGGGATAATTATAACTCCCTTCTTTCAAAGGAGTATCATCATTTCGGCCATGACTTTGGTAAATACCCTCGGTGCCGTGGACAGACCAAACGGCAACGTCTGGAATTGGTAATGGCAGTCCTGTACCACAAAACGGAGGTACACCTGGTAAGGTGGGTAAATGGGGACATGTAGGTAAGCATCCTTGATGTCCAGTGATACCATGTAATCCCCCTCTTCCAGGCTTGCAATAACCGCCCTGAGCGATTCCATTTTGAACTTGAACTTCCTTATATAAGTGTTCAAGGATTTCAAATTTAGAATGGGTCTCACCGAACCATCTGGTTTCGGTACCACAAACATTGTGGAATAGTAACCCCGTCCCTGTTGAAGGAGGGGAACTTTTATTATCACCTGCTGGAGGTACAGCTTGTGAATTGCCGCCAGTACTACCTCCCTGTTCTGGGGATTAGCTGGCAAGGCTGATTTGAGGTAACGGCGAGGGGGAGACGTCTCGAATTCCAGCTTGTATCCCTGAGATACCACTTGTAAAACCCAGAGATCCACCTGTGAGCGAACCCACCGGTCGCTGAAGTTCCGGAGATGGGCCCCCACCGCACCTTGCTCCACATGTGGAGCCCCAGCGTCATGCGGTGGACTTAGTGGAAGCAGGGGAGGATTTTTGTTCCTGGGAACTGGCTGTATGGTGCAGCTTTTTCCCTCTACCCCTGCCTCTGGGCTGAAAGGACGCGCCTCTAACCCGCTTGCCTTTCTGAGGCCGAAAGGACTGTACTTGATAATACGGTGCTTTCATAGGCTGTGAGGGAACCTGAGGTAAAAAAAGTCGACTTCCCAGCTGTTGCTGTGGATACGAGGTCCGAGAGACCGTCCCCAAACAATTCCTCACCCTTATAAGGCAAAATTTCCATGTGCCTTTTAGAATCAGCATCACCTGTCCACTGCCGAGTCCATAATACTCTCCTGGCAGAAATGGACATTGCATTAATTCTAGATGCCAGCCAGCAAATGTCCCTCTGTGCATCTCTCATATATAAGACTACGTCTTTAATATGCTCTATGGTTAGCAATATAGTGTCCCTGTCAAGGGAATCAATGTTATCAGACAGGGAATCAGACCACGCTGTGCAGCACTACACATCCATGCTGAAGCAATAGCAGGTCTCAGTATAGTACCTGAGTGTGTATACACAGACTTCAGGATAGCCTCCTGCTTTCTATCTGCAAGCTCCTTTAAGGCGGCCGTATCCTGAGAAGGCAGTGCCACCTTTTTTGATAAGCGTGTGAGCGTCCACCTTAGGGGATGTCTCCCAGCGTAACCTATCCGTTGGCGGGAAAGGGTACGCCATTAGTAACCGCTTAGAAATTACTAGTTTCTTATCTGGGGAACCCCACGCTTCTTCACACAATTCGTTTAACTCATCTGATGGGGGAAAAGTCACTGGCTGCTTTTTCTCCCCAAACATAATACCCTTTTTTGTGGTAACCGGGTTAATGTCAGAAATGTGCAACACATTTTTCATTGCCGTAATCATGCATCGGATGGCCCTAGTGGATTGTACATTTGTCTCATCCTGTCTGCCATCTGAGGTAGCGGGCGTTTTTGAGCCCCTGACGGCCTCAGAGATGCCTGGGCAGGCGCGGGCTGAGATGCCGGCTTTCCCAAAGCTGCGTCATCGAACCTTTTATGCAAGGAGTTGACACTGTCGGTTAATTCCTTCCACATATCCATCCACTCAGGTGTCTGCCCAGCAGGGGGCGACATCACACTTATCGGCACCTGCTCCGCCTCCACGTAAGAGTCCTCATCAAACATGTCAACACAGCCGTACCGACACACCGCACACACACACAGGGAATGCTCTGACTGAGGACAGGACCCCACAAAGTCCTTTGGGGAGACAGAGAGAGAGTATGCCAGCACACACCAGAGCGCTATATAACAGCGGGATATACACTATACACAAAGTGAATTTTCCCCCTATAGCTGCTTATATCACAATTTGCGCCTAAATTTATGTGCCCCCCCTCTCTTTTTTACCCTTTCTGTAGTGTATACTGCAGGGGAGAGCCTGGGGAGCGTCCTTCCAGCGGAGCTGTGAAGAAAAAATGGCGCTGGCTGTGCTGAGGAAGATAGCCCCGCCCCTTCAACGGCGGGCTTCTCCCGCTTTTTTAATGAAAATTATGGCGTGGGATTAGGCACATATACAGTTTAGAACTGTATTATGTGCAGTTTGCCATTAAGGTATACTAATTGCAGCCCAGGGCGCCCCCCCCCAGCGCCCTGCACCCACCAGTGACCGGAGCGTGTGGTGTGCTGTGGGAGCAATGGCGCACAGCTGCAGTGCTGTGCGCTACCTTATTGAAGACCGGAGTCTTCAGCCGCCGATTTTCTCCGGTTTCTTCCGTCTTCTGGCTCTGCAAGGGGGACGGCGGCGCGGCTCTGGGAACGGACGATCGAGGTCGGGCCCTGTATTCGATCCCTCTGGAGCTAATGGTATCCAGTAGCCTTAGAAGCACAAGCTAGCTGCAAGCAGGTAGGTTTGCTTCTCTCTCCTAAGTCCCACGTAGCAGTGAGTCTGTTGCCAGCAGATCTCACTGAAAATAAAAAAACCTAACAAATACTTTCTTAAACATCTATTCCTAATGATACTCGGTGGACCCCTTCATTCAAAGTAAAGCATTCATATACCTCAAATACCAAGAAATAATGACACGGAGACTTGAATTTGGCAGAAAAATTGCTAGCTATTTATTGTACCCTAACCATTAGCAAACCTGTAATTGAAAATTTTGTTAACATGCCGATTCAGCCGGCATATGGTGGCAGAAAAAAGAACGGCTCTATTGAACTGACGCTAACCTTAAAAACGTTAAAATTCAAAACTATACTAATTTAAATACAAACTATAAAATCGGTAATAGGTGCCCAACTCAACCCCCACAGTGACTACCCACCCTGATGGGTGCCTGCCGCTGCCCCCTGAAGGGTGGTCGAGCGGCCCTAAAAGTCGATGTAGGTGAGTGCACCTAAACCACACCAAACTGTAAATCACTACAGCTAACAATACAAACTACAACCTGCCGTTCTTTTCCGCCAATAAATAGCCAACGATAAAACAGGCCAACAATTCAACGCCAAGGCACTCCGTGCCAGAACATCTACCAACAGGGCGGGAAGGCAATTCAGCAGCAAGAGAGACCAGGCTGGGCCTAGCATTCCCTATATATATTAACCCTCCCCTTTTTCCAAAGGCTGTACTTTCCTCACAGCTAGGTCCACCCCCTCACAGGATGTTTAACTCTTTCCTTTCCTATGCAGTCAATTCTCTCTCCTTATAGTGAACTCAGGAGAGCCCACTAAGTGCATCCAGCTCAGGCTGGGCACAGATTCTAACTGAGGTCTGGAGGAGGGGCATAGAGGGAGGAGCCAGTGCACACCAGATGTAGTACCTAATCTTTCTTTAAAGAGTGCCCAGTCTCCTGCGGAGCCTGTCTATTCCCCATGGTCCTTACGGAGTACCCAGCATCCACTAGGACGTCAGAGAAATAAGATTTTACTCACCGGTAAATCTATTTCTCGTAGTCCGTAGTGGATGCTGGGCGCCCATCCCAAGTGCGAGTGCGGACTTCTTCTGCAATACTTGTATATAGTTATTGCTTAAATAAGGGTTATGTTATGGTTGCATCAGGTTTGTCTGATGCTCTGTTATTGTTCATACTGTTGACTGGGTATGTTATCACAAGTTATACGGTGTGATTGGTGTGGCTGGTATGAGTCTTACCCTGGATTCCAAAATCCTTTCCTTGTAATGTCAGCTCTTTCCCGGGCACAGTTTCCTTAACTGAGGTCTGGAGGAGGGGCATAGAGGGAGGAGCCAGTGCACACCAGTAGTACTAAATCTTTCTTAGAGCGCCCAGTCTCCTGCGGAGCCAGTCTATTCCCCATGGTCCTTACGGAGTCCCCAGCATCCACTACGGACTACGAGAAATAGATTTACCGCTGAGTAAAATCTTATTTTTACAGTTTTACCAGTTTACTCTATTGTATAATAAACGCCATTCTTCAGATTATCACATCTGATTGGGATTATTGAAAAGTAGAGTTGGTTATGCTATCACAGTGAAGGCAGAACAGGTACGGTACACCGCAAAGATGCATACAATGGGAAAATATATGCATTTAGTTCCCTGTATGCAACAGGGGGAAACTAAAGCTAATTTGTGTTCAACTCTACAGGCCCAATGTATCTTTATTTGTTCGAAACTGATACAGAGGCTGATGCAGTTAAAGGAATGCCAACATATCTTGCTTGTTTTTACTCTGTGCATTGAGAGTCGCACATGTTACTTTTCCATTTACAGTGTTTGTATGACTGAAGAGCAGGGTCGGATTAAGGGCCACATTGGCCTGGAGCTGAAAATATTCAAGGGCCTATTGTGAGAAATAGGGGAGGTGTGATCAGTGCTGTGTGGGTGTGGCCAGAATTTGATAGTGTGGGCTGGCTCCTCCCTCTATACCCCATCTACCAGACTCAGTCTAGGAAACTATGCCCGAGGAGACGGACATACTTCGAGAGAAGGATAGATAAGGATAGTGGTGAGACTCTGAAACATTACACACACAACAAGAGGAAAGCCAAACTAACCAAACTTGAAACAGGAACAGCAACGGCTGAACCAACATTACTTAATCAAGTAACACTGCAGGAAGAACGAAGCACTGAGCAGGCGCCCAGTATCCTCTACGGACTACGAGAAAAGGATTTACTGGTAGGTAATTAAAGTCCTATTTTCTCTTACGTCCTAGAGGATACTGGGGTCCATTTAGTACCATGGCGATGTACCAGAGCTCCCAAACTGGGTTGGAGAGTGCTGACATTCTTGCAGGATTGATTGACCAAACTGAAGGTCCTCAGAGGCCAAAGTATCGAACTTGTAGAACTTAGTAAACGTGTTCGATCCTGACTAAGTAGCTGCTCGACAGAGCTGTAAAGCCGAGACACCGTGGGCCGCCACCCAGGGATATCCCACTGACCTAGTAGAGTGGGCCTGTACAGATCTTGGACATGGCAAACCTGCCGTGGAATAAGCATGCTGGATAGTAAGCCTGATCCCGCGTGCTCTGAAGCAGGACACCCAATCTAATTGGGATCATAAAGAACAAACACCGAGTCCGATTATCTTCGACGAGCTGTTCTCTTCACATACAACTTCAAAGCCCTCACAACATCCAAAGACTTTGAAGTAGCAGAAATGTCAGTGACAACCGGAAACCACAGTAGGTTGGTTGATGTGAAACGCAGATACCACTTTAGGAAGAAATTGCTGACGAGTTCCGAGTTCAGCTCTGTCAGTATGGAAAATCAAAGAGGGACTTTTATGAGACAAAGCCCCCAATTCTGACACACTTTTTGCTGAAGCCAAGACCAACAGTGTGACACTCTTCCACGTAATATATGTTACGTCCACCTCCTGTAACGTTTCAAACTAGCCCGATTGGAGGAACTGCATGATCACGTTGAGATCCCAAAGTGCCGTGGGAGGCACAAAGGGAGGGTATAAGTGCAGAACACCTTTCAAGAACGTCTGGACCTCAGGGAGAGAAGCCAATTGTCTTTTTAAGAAAATGGACAAGGCCGAATCTGGACCTTTTAGGAGCCCAGACACAGGCCCACATCCACACCTGCCTGCAGAAAAAGCAGGAAACGTCCCAGATGAAATTCTACTACAGAATAATTTCTGCTCTCACACCAAGAGATGTTTTTCTTCCAAATACCATGGTAATGCTTAGACGTTACCCCCTTCCCGGCTCGGATAATAGTCGGGATTGATCTTCCTGTTGAGCCAAGAGGCCATCATGTCTACTGCTGGAATGAATACAACTGACAACGCCACATTGTCCGACTGGACTTGAATGGTTCGATCTTGAAGAAGATGTGAGGCCTGCAGAAGGGCGTTCCGAACCTCCAACCTTCGACGAGGTGAGAAGATTGTAGCCACCACAGAAAGGAGATCCTGGTTTTTGGCGAGAGACGGAACCTCTGGTGAATGCGAAGATGCGATCATGACCATTTGTCCAACAGATCTATCTGGAAGGGTCTTGCGTGAAACCTTCCATGTTGAAGAGCCTCGTAAGAGGCCACCATGTTTCCCAGAAGGCGAATGCACAGATGCACCGACACCCGGGCTGGCTTCAGGACATCCCGAACCATCGACTGGATCACCAATGCCTTTTTCAACGAAAAGGAACAATTTCTTTAACTCAGTGTCCAGTACCATTCCCAGGAATGGGAGCCTCCTGGTTGGCTCTAGGTGAGATTTTGGAAGGTTCAGAATCCACCCGTGATTCTGGAGGAGTTTGGTTGAGAGACCAATGCTGTCCAGCAACCTTTCCCTGGACGGTGCTTTTGTCAGGAGATCATCCAGGTACGGAATTATGTTCACTCCCTGTTCACGGAGTAGAAACATCCTCTCTGCCATCACCTTGGTGAACACCCTCTGCGCCGTGGAGAGACCAAAGGGCAGGGTCTGGAACTGGTAGTAACAGTCCTGAAGTGCAAACTGTAGATAGGCCTGAAGAGGCGGCCAGATCGGAATGTGAAGGTACGCATCCCTGATATCCAGAGACGCTAGGAATTCGCCCTCCTCCAGACTTGAGATTCCCGCTCTCAGAGACTCCATCTTGTTGAGCTGATGAGGTGGAGCTGGAACAATGACCACAGTCTGTATCAGTTTTAGGATGGCATATTGTAAAGTTATACTTGCCTTTTGTGAAACTGGCAAGCCTGATTTGAAGACTCTGTGAGGTGGGAGCTTTTGGAACTCCAGTCTGTAGCCCTGGGAAATAAGAACTATGACCCAGGGATCCTGTCACGAACTTGAACAGATCTGACTGAAGAATTGTAGTCGGGCTCCCACCTGACAGCCTTCTAGGCATTGCAGTCCACCGTCATGCTGAAGCCTTTGAGGAATCAGAGCCTGGGCTCTGTTCCTGAGCACCTGCAGTTGCTGGCTTGCGTGGTTTACCTCTTGCGTCGCTGGAGGATGTTGAAGCACCTCTGGATTTGCCCTTGAATTTGGGTGTCCAAAAGGACTGGAACTGAGAAGCTGAATAAGTCTTCTTGGTTGGGGGAGCTGCGGAAGGAAGATACGTAGACTTACCCGCAGTAGCTGTGGAGATCCATTTGTCTAGTTCATCTCCAAACAAGACCTCTCCTGTGAATGGTAGGCCTTTCACGCCTTTCCTGTAGTCTGCGTCAGCAGTCCACTGGCGTAGCCACAAGCCCTTGTGTGCTGATACTGCCATAGCGGTGGTGCGTGTGTTAAGCACGCCTATTTCCTTTATGGCTTCCACCATAAAGTTCGCAGAGTCCTGCATATGCTGCAGGAGTAAGACAACATCCCCCCTAGATAAGGAATCTAACCCCTCAATTAGGTTACCTGACCATTTAGAAATGGCTTTAATGATCCACACACATTCAATAGTGGGTCTTTGGGCCACCCCAGCAGCTGTGTACAATGATTTGAGTGTAGTCTCAATTTTACGATCAGCCATGTCTTTTAGGGAGGCTGCACCAGGAACAGGCAATACAATTTTACTTGACAGCCTAGAGACTGATGCGTCCACTATCGTTGGATTTTCCCATTTTTTCCTATCCTCCAGAGGAAAAGGAAAAGACGAGAGTAAACTTTTAGGATCTTAAACTTCTTATCAGGATTTACCCATGATTCTTCAAACAGGGTATTCTATTCCTTTGATGCAGGAAAAGTTACTGAGGACTTATTTTTTACATTAAAATTAGATTCCTCACACTCCTCTGACACCTTATCAGGAATATGCAAAACATCTCTGATAGCCTCTATGAGAGCCTCTATTCTCTGTGACAGAGCTGCATGCCCCCACTCTGAGTCCACCTCCTCCTCCTCCATGTCTGACCTGTCAGCGTCAGAGTCAGACTGCTGGATATGAGCCAGAGATCGCTTTTGCGGACAAATGGGAGGGGATCGAGATGCTTTTCTGGGGACTGAGTCTCTGTTCATAAACTCATCCACAGTCTGTTTTAAGTATTGCGTCTCTTTCTCATTGCAGGACAATTTTGTTGAGATCATTCCCTTTAGAGATGTAACCCATTCCAGTTCAGCCCCGCTATTCTGTGAACCCTGAGTACCCAGTAGTGCGCCCCCTGGTGAAGAGGAACACTCCGCTGTACAATAAACACACTCTTTGTCTGATATAATGTAATGTGACAACACACACACACACACACACACACACACACACACACACAGGAAAAAGGTTAAGCACAATTAACCCACAAAGAGCCCTTCAGGTAGACATAGAGTTGTTTGGAGCCAGCCCCCACCGCACCATTATCGCTAATGCCAAGCTTAGCCGCGTCGCAGACTAAGTACCCTGATAGGGGACTTAGTACACTAATAGTCGCTCCCCCCCTGCTATGACCCCCTGGTGCCGCTGAGGTAATCTGGAGTCACACCGGAGGAGCTACGCATCCCTGTCCTGTCAGCGTCTGTGTCCACTGCAGAGGGAAAATGGCGCTGGTGAGCTGCTGGATCCTCTCATAGTGAAGGCTCGCCCCTTCAATGGTGTGCGGTCTTCCCGCTTTTTTTATAATGGCAGAGAAATCTGGTGCTTAAAATGGAGAGAACCGTTTTAAGGCTGTTTTTGCCAGTGTGGGTACTGTGTACAGTGTACAGAAACGCAGTTGTGTACTGTGTCCGGAGACGCATTCTGCCCCGTTTAGAAGCCGTGCGTCTCCATACCCTCATGCCGCCATAATGGCCTGTGCCCCACTAGCCGGGACGCCGGCTCTGTACTCACCACTCTTCATTCTTCTGGCTCTGTTAGGGGTGGCAGCATGCTGCAGGACTGTACGCTCACCATGGTGGGGCTTGCATATAGGTCCCTCAGGAGCTCAGTGTCCTGTCAGCGGGGATCGGGACCATTAACCCTTCAAGAGGCTGTGCCATCCCCCCCCCCCACCTCCCTAAGTCCTAAGGCCATCCAGCCCTGCCTAAAAATAACAAACATAGAAAATAAATGCAGAAAATTCTTAAGGAGCTTCCTTCAGCGTGACTGGCTCCTCGGGCACATTTTCTAAACTGAGTCTGGTAGGAGGGGCATAGAGGGAGGAGCCAGCCCACACTATCAAATTCTTAAAGTGCCCATGGCTCCTAGTGGATCCGTCTATATCCCATGGTACTAAATGGACCCCAGTATCCTCTGGGACGTAAGAGAAAAAAAATGTGGCTTTTGCATTTGGAAGCTGTTGCGGTGAACCTACAACTTGCAGTCATAGGAGCTCTCAGTGCAAGTAAAACAGGCCATCCTTAGACTGAAATAATAAAAAAAAACTCCATCAGATATATAGTAGGAACCTTAGGAGAGGCCAAACAACAGTTTGGTACATTCTGAGGAAAAACAAATGCAGTGATGATCTTGGCAATACTGAACGTCCTGGATGTTCACGGAAGACAAACATGGTGGATGATCGCAGGATTCTTTCCATAGTAAAGAAAAACCTCTTTACAACATCCAGCCAAGTGAAGAGCACTAAAAACTTGGCAAAGCATAACAAAGGAGTAAACCCAGCATTTGGTTATGTCCATGGGTTCCACACTCCAGGCAGTCATTACCTGCAAAAGGCTCTTGACAAAGTATTAAAAATTAACATTTTATTTTTGATTATGTTAATTTGAGCCCCTGGAAATAAGGGACAAGGTATAAAAATGGTTGTAATTCCTAATTGTTTCATAAAATATTTTGGTTCATCTCCTTGAATTAAAACTGTAATTCTGCACTTCAAATGCATCTCATTGCTTAATTTCAAATCCAATCTGGCAGCGTACAGAAACTAGTGATGTGCACCGGACATTTTTCGGGTTTTGTGTTTTGGTTTTGGATTCGGTTCCGCGGCCGTGTTTTGGATTCGGACGCATTTTGGCAAAACCTCCCTGAAATTTTTTTGTCGGATTCGGGTGTGTTTTGGATTCGGGTGTTTTTTTTACAAAAAACCCTCAAAAACAGCTTAAATCATAGAATTTGGGGGTCATTTTGATCCCATAGTATTATTAACCTCAATAACCATAATTTCCACTCATTTTCAGTCTATTCTGAACACCTCACACCTCACAATATTATTTTTAATCCTAAAATTTGCACCGAGGTCGCTGGATGACTAAGCTAAGCGACCCAAGTGGCCGACACAAACACCTGGCCCATCTAGGAGTGGCACTGCAGTGTCAGGCAGGATGGCACTTCAAAAAAATAGTCCCCAAACAGCACATGATGCAAAGAAAAAAAGAGGTGCACCAAGGTCGCTGGATGGCTAAGCTAAGCGACACAAGTGGCTGACACAAACACCTGGCCCATCTAGGAGTGGCACTGCAGTGTCAGGCAGGATGGCACTTCAAAAAAATAGTCCCCAAACAGCACATGATGCAAAGAAAAAAGAAAGAAAAAAGAGGTGCAAGATGGAATTGTCCTTGGGCCCTCCCACCCACCCTTATGTTGTATAAACAGTAGAGATGTGCACCGGAAATTTTTCGGGTTTTGTGTTTTGGTTTTGGGTTCGGTTCCGTGGCCGTGTTTTGGGTTCGAACGCGTTTTGGCAAAACCTCTCCGAATTTTTTTTGTCGGATTCGGGTGTGTTTTGGATTCGGGTGTTTTTTTTCAAAATACCCTAAAAAACAGCTTAAATCATAGAATTTGGGGGTCATTTTGATCCCAAAGTATTATTAACCTCAATAACCATAATTTCCACTCATTTTCAGTCTATTCTGAACACCTCACACCTCACAATATTATTTTTAGTCCTAAAATTTGCACCGAGGTCGCTGGATGACTAAGCTCAGCGACCCAAGTGGCCGACACAAACACCTGGCCCATCTAGGAGTGGCACTGCAGTGTCACGCAGGATGGCCCTTCCAAAAAACACTCCCCAAACAGCACATGACGCAAAGAAAAATGAAAGAAAAAAGAGGTGCAAGATGGAATTGTCCTTGGGCCCTCCCACCCACCCTTATGTTGTATAAACAGGACATGCACACTTTAACCAACCCATCATTTCAGTGACAGGGTCTGCCACACAACTGTGACTGAAATGACGGGTTGGTTTGGACCCCCACCAAAAAAGAAGCAATTAATCTCTCCTTGCACAAACTGGCTCTACAGAGGCAAGATGTCCACCTCATCATCATCCTCCGATTCATCACCGTGTACATCCCCCTCCTCACAGATTATCAATTCGTCCCCACTGGAATCCACCATCACAGCTCCCTGTGTACTTTGTGGAGGCAATTGCTGCTGGTGAATGTCTCCACGGAGGAATTGATTATAATTCATTTTAATGAACATCATCTTCTCCACATTTTCTGGAAGTAACCTCGTACGCCGATTGCTGACAAGGTGAGCGGCGGCACTAAACACTCTTTCTGAGTACACACTTGTGGGAGGGCAACTTAGGTAGAATAAAGCCAGTTTGTGCAAGGGCCTCCAAATTGCCTCTTTTTCCTGCCAGTATACGTACGGACTGTCTGACGTGCCTACTTGGATGTGGTCACTCATATAATCCTCCACCATTCTTTCAATGGAGAGAGAATCATATGCAGTGCCAGTAGACGACATGTCCGTAATCGTTGGCAGGTCCTTCAGTCCGGACCAGATGTCAGCATCAGCAGTCGTTCCAGACTGCCCTGCATCACCGCCAGCGGGTGGGCTCGGAATTCTGAGCCTTTTCCTCACACCCCCAGTTGTGGGAGAATGTGAAGGAGGAGATATTGACAGGTTGCGTTCCGCTTGACTTGACAATTTTCTCACCAGCAGTTCTTTGAACACCTGCAGACTTGTGTCTGCCGGAAAGAGAGATCCAAGGTAGGTTTTAAATCTAGGATCGAGCACGGTGGCCAAAATGTAGTGCTCTGATTTCAACAGATTGACCACCCGTGAATCCTTGTTAAGCGAATTAAGGGCTCCATCCACAAGTCCCACATGCCTAGCGGAATCGCTCAGTGTTAGCTCCTCCTTCAATGTCTCCAGCTTCTTCTGCAAAAGCCTGATGAGGGGAATGACCTGACTCAGGCTGGCAGTGTCTGAACTGACTTCACGTGTGGCAAGTTCAAAAGGTTGCAGAACCTTGCACAACGTTGAAATCATTCTCCACTGCGCTTGAGACAGGTGCATTCCACCTCCTATATCGTGGTCAGTTGTATAGGCTTGAATGGCCTTTGCTGCTCCTCCAACCTCTGAAGCATATAGAGGGTTGAATTCCACCTCGTTACCACTTCTTGCTTCAGATGATGGCAGGGCAGGTTCAGGCGTTTTTGGTGTTGCTCTGTACGTGGTGCCTGTACGCCGAAAGTGTCCTGCAATTCTTCTGGCCACCGACAGCATCTCTTGCATGCCCCTGTCGTTTTTTAAATAATTCTGCACCACCAAATTCAAGGTATGTGCAAAACATGGGACGTGCTGGAATTTGCCCATATTTAATGCGCACACAATATTGCTGGCGTTGTCCGATGCCACAAATCCACAGGAGAGTCCAATTGGGGTAAGCCATTCTGCGATGATCTTCCTCAGTTGCCGTAAGAGGTTTTCAGCTGTGTGCGTATTCTGGAAAGCGGTGATACAAAGCGTAGCCTGCCTAGGAAAGAGTTGGCGTTTGCGAGATGCTGCTACTGGTGCCGCCGCTGCTGTTCTTGCGGCGGGAGTCAATACATCTACCCAGTGGGCTGTCACAGTCATATAGTCCTGAGTCTGCCCTGCTCCACTTGTCCACATGTCCGTGGTTAAGTGGACATTGGGTACAACTGCATTTTTTAGGACACTGGTGAGTCTTTTTCTGAGGTCTGTATACATTTTCGGTATCGCCTGCCTAGAGAAATGGAACCTAGATGGTATTTGGTACCGGGGACACAGTACCTCAAACAAGTCTATAGTTGGCTCTGCAGTAATGATGGATACCGGAACCACGTTTCTCACCGCCCAGGATGCCAAGGCCTCAGTTATCCGCTTTGCAGCAGGATGACTGCTGTGATATTTCATCTTCCTCGCAAAGGACTGTTGGACAGTAAATTGCTTGGTGGAAGTAGTAAAAGTCGTCTTACGACTTCCCCTCTGGGATGACCATCGACTCCCAGCAGCAACAACAGCAGCGCCAGCAGCAGTAGGCGTTACACGCAAGGATGCATCGGAGGAATCCCAGGCAGGAGAGGACTCGTCAGAATTGCCAGTGACATGGCCTGCAGGACTATTGGCATTCCTGGGGAAGGAGGAAATTGACACTGAGGGAGTTGGTGGGGTGGTTTACGTGAGCTTGGTTACAAGTGGAAGGGATTTATTGGTCAGTGGACTGCTTCCGCTGTCACCCAAAGTTTTTGAACTTGTCACTGACTTATGATGAATGCGCTGCAGGTGACGTATAAGGGAGGATGTTCCGAGGTGGTTAACGTCCTTACCCCTACTTATTACAGCTTGACAAAGGCAACACACGGCTTGACACCTGTTGTCCGCATTTCTGTTGAAATACTTCCACACCGAAAAGCTGATTTTTTTGGTATTTTCACCAGGCATGTCAATGGCTATATTCCTCCCACGGACAACAGGTGTCTCCCCGGGTGCCTGACTTAAACAAACCACCTCACCATCAGAATCCTCCTTGTCAATTTCCTCCTCAGCGCCAGCAACACCCATATCCTCATCCTGGTGTACTTCAACAGTGACATCTTCAATTTGACTATCAGGAACTGGACTGCGGGTGCCCCTTCCAGCACTTGCAGGGGGCGTGCAAATGGTGGAAGGCGCCACCTCTTCCCGTCCAGTGTTGGGAAGGTCAGGCATCGCAGCCGACACAATTGGACTCTCCTTGGGGATTTGTGATTTAGAAGAACGCACAGTTCTTTGCTGTGCTTTTGCCAGCTTAAGTCTTTTCATTTTTCTAGCGAGAGGATGAGTGCTTCCATCCTCATGTGAAGCTGAACCACTAGCCATGAACATAGGCCAGGGCCTCAGCCGTTCCTTGCCACTCCGTGTCGTAAATGGCATATTGGCAAGTTTACGCTTCTCCTCAGACGCTTTTCATTTTGATTTTTGGGTCATTTTACTGAACTTTTGTGTTTTGGATTTTACATGCTCTCTACTATGACATTGGGCATCGGCCTTGGCAGACGACGTTGATGGCATTTCATCGTCTCGGCCATGACTAGTGCCAGCAGCTTCAGCACGAGGTGGAAGTGGATCTTGATCTTTCCCTATTTTACCCTCCACATTTTTGTTCTCCATTTTTTAATGTGTGGAATTATATGCCAGTATCAATAGCAATGGCCTACTACTATATAACCTGCGCACAACTGAAATGCACCACAGGTATGGATGGATAGTATACTTGACGACACAGAGGTAGGTAGAGCAGTGGCCTACTGTACCGTACAGATATATATTATATACTGGTGGTCAGCAAACTGTGCAAAACTGAAATGCACCACAGGTATGGATGGATAGTATACTTGACGACACAGAGGTAGGTAGAGCAGTGGCCTTCTGTACCGTACTGCTATATATTATATACTGGTGGTCAGCAAAATTATGCACTGTACTCCTACTATATACTAGAGATGAGCGGGTTCGGTTTCTCTGAATCCGAACCCGCACGAACTTCATGTTTTTTTCACGGGTCCGAGCAGACTCGGATCCTCCCGCCTTGCTCGGTTAACCCGAGCGCGCCCGAACGTCATCATGACGCTGTCGGATTCTCGCGAGACTCGGATTCTATATAAGGAGCCGCGCGTCGCCGCCATTTTCACACGTGCATTGAGATTGATAGGGAGAGGACGTGGCTGGCGTCCTCTCCATTTAGATTAGGGTTGAGAGAGAGAGAGAGAGATTGACCTGAGGCTGTGATACTGTAGAAGAGAGTGCAGAGTTTAGTGACTGACGACCACAGTGACCACCAGACAGTGCAGTTGTTTGTTTTATTTAATATATCCGTTCTCTGCCTGAAAAAAACGATACACACAGTGACTCAGTCACATACCATATCTGTGTGCACTGCTCAGCCCAGTGTGCTGCATCAATGTATATATATATCTGACTGTGCTCAGCTCACACAGCTTATAATTGTGGGGGAGACTGGGGAGCACTGCAGTGCCAGTTATAGGTTATAGCAGGAGCCAGGAGTACATAATATTATATTAAAATTAAACAGTGCACACTTTTGCTGCAGGAGTGCCACTGCCAGTGTGACTAGTGACCAGTGACCTGACCACCAGTATATATAATATTAGTAGTATACTATCTCTTTATCAACCAGTCTATATTAGCAGCAGACACAGTACAGTGCGGTAGTTCACGGCTGTGGCTACCTCTGTGTCGGCACTCGGCAGCCCGTCCATAATTGTATATACCACCTAACCGTGGTTTTTTTTTCTTTCTTTATAGTCATACTAGTTACGAGTATACTATCTCTTTATCAACCAGTCTATATTAGCAGCAGACACAGTACAGTGCGGTAGTTCACGGCTGTGGCTACCTCTGTGTCGGCACTCGGCAGCCCGTCCATAATTGTATATACCACCTAACCGTGGTTTTTTTTTTCTTTCTTTATACATACATACTAGTTACGAGTATACTATCTCTTTATCAACCAGTCTATATTAGCAGCAGACACAGTACAGTGCGGTAGTTCACGGCTGTGGCTACCTCTGTGTCGGCACTCGGCAGCCCGTCCATAATTGTATATACCACCTAACCGTGGTTTTTTTTTCTTTCTTTATACATACATACTAGTTACGAGTATACTATCTCTTTATCAACCAGTCTATATATTAGCAGCAGACACAGTACAGTGCGGTAGTTCATGGCTGTGGCTACCTCTGTGTCGGCACTCGGCAGATCGTCCATAATTGTATATACCACCTAACCGTGGTTTTTTTTTCTTTCTTTATACATACATACTAGTTACGAGTATACTATCTCTTTATCAACCAGTCTATATATTAGCAGCAGACACAGTACAGTGCGGTAGTTCACGGCTGTGGCTACCTCTGTGTCGGCACTCGGCAGCCCGTCCATAATTGTATATACCACCTAACCGTGGTTTTTTTTTCTTTCTTTATACATACATACTAGTTACGAGTATACTATCTCTTTATCAACCAGTCTATATTAGCAGCAGACACAGTACAGTGCGGTAGTTCACGGCTGTGGCTACCTCTGTGTCGGCACTCGGCAGCCCGTCCATAATTGTATATACCACCTAACCGTGGTTTTTTTTTCTTTCTTTATACATACATACTAGTTACGAGTATACTATCTCTTTATCAACCAGTCTATATATTAGCAGCAGACACAGTACAGTGCGGTAGTTCACGGCTGTGGCTACCTCTGTGTCGGCACTCGGCAGCCCGTCCATAATTGTATATACCACCTAACCGTGGTTTTTTTTTCTTTCTTTATACATACATACTAGTTACGAGTATACTATCTCTTTATCAACCAGTCTATATTAGCAGCAGACACAGTACAGTGCGGTAGTTCACGGCTGTGGCTACCTCTGTGTCGGCACTCGGCAGCCCGTCCATAATTGTATATACCACCTAACCGTGGTTTTTTTTTTCTTTCTTTATACATACATACTAGTTACGAGTATACTATCTCTTTATCAACCAGTCTATATATTAGCAGCAGACACAGTACAGTGCGGTAGTTCACGGCTGTGGCTACCTCTGTGTCGGCACTCGGCAGCCCGTCCATAATTGTATATACCACCTAACCGTGGTTTTTTTTTCTTTCTTTATACATACATACTAGTTACGAGTATACTATCTCTTTATCAACCAGTCTATATATTAGCAGCAGACACAGTACAGTGCGGTAGTTCACGGCTGTGGCTACCTCTGTGTCGGCACTCGGCAGCCCGTCCATAATTGTATATACCACCTAACCGTGGTTTTTTTTCTTTCTTTATACATACATACTAGTTACGAGTATACTATCTCTTTATCAACCAGTCTATATATTAGCAGCAGACACAGTACAGTGCGGTAGTTCACGGCTGTGGCTACCTCTGTGTCGGCACTCGGCAGCCCGTCCATAATTGTATATACCACCTAACCGTGGTTTTTTTTCCTTTCTTTATACATACATACTAGTTACGAGTATACTATCTCTTTATCAACCAGTCTATATATTAGCAGCAGACACAGTACAGTGCGGTAGTTCACGGCTGTGGCTACCTCTGTGTCGGCACTCGGCAGCCCGTCCATAATTGTATATACCACCTAACCGTGGTTTTTTTTTCTTTCTTTATACATACATACTAGTTACGAGTATACTATCTCTTTATCAACCAGTCTATATATTAGCAGCAGACACAGTACAGTGCGGTAGTTCACGGCTGTGGCTACCTCTGTGTCGGCACTCGGCAGCCCGTCCATAATTGTATACTAGTATCCAATCCATCCATCTCCATTGTTTACCTGAGGTGCCTTTTAGTTGTGCCTATTAAAATATGGAGAACAAAAATGTTGAGGTTCCAAAATTAGGGAAAGATCAAGATCCACTTCCACCTCGTGCTGAAGCTGCTGCCACTAGTCATGGCCGAGACGATGAAATGCCAGCAACGTCGTCTGCCAAGGCCGATGCCCAATGTCATAGTACAGAGCATGTCAAATCCAAAACACCAAATATCAGTAAAAAAAGGACTCCAAAACCTAAAATAAAATTGTCGGAGGAGAAGCGTAAACTTGCCAATATGCCATTTACCACACGGAGTGGCAAGGAACGGCTGAGGCCCTGGCCTATGTTCATGGCTAGTGGTTCAGCTTCACATGAGGATGGAAGCACTCAGCCTCTCGCTAGAAAAATGAAAAGACTAAAGCTGGCAAAAGCAGTAGCACCGCAAAGAACTGTGCGTTCTTTGAAATCCCAAATCCACAAGGAGAGTCCGACTCCAATTGTGTCGGTTGCGATGCCTGACCTTCCCAACACTGGACGTGAAGAGCATGCGCCTTCCACCATTTGCACGCCCCCTGCAAGTGATGGAAGGAGCACCCGCAGTCCAGTTCCTGATAGTCAGATTGAAGATGTCAGTGTTGAAGTACACCAGGATGAGGAGGATATGGGTGTTGCTGGCGCTGGGGAGGAAATTGACCAGGAGGATTCTGATGGTGAGGTGGTTTGTTTAAGTCAGGCACCCGGGGAGACACCTGTTGTCCGTGGTAGGAATATGGCCGTTGACATGCCTGGTGAAAATACCAAAAAAATCAGCTCTTCGGTGTGGAAGTATTTCACCAGAAATGCGGACAACAGGTGTCAAGCCGTGTGTTCCCTTTGTCAAGCTGTAATAAGTAGGGGTAAGGACGTTAACCACCTCGGAACATCCTCCCTTATACGTCACCTGCAGCGCATTCATAATAAGTCAGTGACAAGTTCAAAAACTTTGGGTGACAGCGGAAGCAGTCCACTGACCAGTAAATCCCTTCCTCTTGTAACCAAGCTCACGCAAACCACCCCACCAACTCCCTCAGTGTCAATTTCCTCCTTCCCCAGGAATGCCAATAGTCCTGCAGGCAATGTCACTGGCAATTCTGACGAGTCCTCTCCTGCCTGGGATTCCTCCGATGCATCCTTGCGTGTAACGCCTACTGCTGCTGGCGCTGCTGTTGTTGCTGCTGGGAGTCGATGGTCATCCCAGAGGGGAAGTCGTAAGCCCACTTGTACTACTTCCAGTAAGCAATTGACTGTTCAACAGTCCTTTGCGAGGAAGATGAAATATCACAGCAGTCATCCTGCTGCAAAGCGGATAACTGAGGCCTTGACAACTATGTTGGTGTTAGACGTGCGTCCGGTATCCGCCGTTAGTTCACAGGGAACTAGACAATTTATTGAGGCAGTGTGCCCCCGTTACCAAATACCATCTAGGTTCCACTTCTCTAGGCAGGCGATACCGAGAATGTACACGGACGTCAGAAAAAGACTCACCAGTGTCCTAAAAAATGCAGTTGTACCCAATGTCCACTTAACCACGGACATGTGGACAAGTGGAGCAGGGCAGGGTCAGGACTATATGACTGTGACAGCCCACTGGGTAGATGTATGGACTCCCGCCGCAAGAACAGCAGCGGCGGCACCAGTAGCAGCATCTCGCAAACGCCAACTCTTTCCTAGGCAGGCTACGCTTTGTATCACCGCTTTCCAGAATACGCACACAGCTGAAAACCTCTTACGGCAACTGAGGAAGATCATCGCGGAATGGCTTACCCCAATTGGACTCTCCTGTGGATTTGTGGCATCGGACAACGCCAACAATATTGTGTGTGCATTAAATATGGGCAAATTCCAGCACGTCCCATGTTTTGCACATACCTTGAATTTGGTGGTGCAGAATTTTTTAAAAAACGACAGGGGCGTGCAAGAGATGCTGTCGGTGGCCAGAAGAATTGCGGGACACTTTCGGCGTACAGGCACCACGTACAGAAGACTGGAGCACCACCAAAAACTACTGAACCTGCCCTGCCATCATCTGAAGCAAGAAGTGGTAACGAGGTGGAATTCAACCCTCTATATGCTTCAGAGGTTGGAGGAGCAGCAAAAGGCCATTCAAGCCTATACAATTGAGCACGATATAGTAGGTGGAATGCACCTGTCTCAAGCGCAGTGGAGAATGATTTCAACGTTGTGCAAGGTTCTGATGCCCTTTGAACTTGCCACACGTGAAGTCAGTTCAGACACTGCCAGCCTGAGTCAGGTCATTCCCCTCATCAGGCTTTTGCAGAAGAAGCTGGAGACATTGAAGGAGGAGCTAACACGGAGCGATTCCGCTAGGCATGTGGGACTTGTGGATGGAGCCCTTAATTCGCTTAACAAGGATTCACGGGTGGTCAATCTGTTGAAATCAGAGCACTACATTTTGGCCACCGTGCTCGATCCTAGATTTAAAGCCTACCTTGGATCTCTCTTTCCGGCAGACACAAGTCTGCTGGGGTTGAAAGACCTGCTGGTGACAAAATTGTCAAGTCAAGCGGAACGCGACCTGTCAACATCTCCTCCTTCACATTCTCCCGCAACTGGGGGTGCGAGGAAAAGGCTCAGAATTCCGAGCCCACCCGCTGGCGGTGATGCAGGGCAGTCTGGAGCGACTGCTGATGCTGACATCTGGTCCGGACTGAAGGACCTGACAACGATTACGGACATGTCGTCTACTGTCACTGCATATGATTCTCTCAACATTGATAGAATGGTGGAGGATTATATGAGTGACCGCATCCAAGTAGGCACGTCACACAGTCCGTACTTATACTGGCAGGAAAAAGAGGCAATTTGGAGGCCCTTGCACAAACTGGCTTTATTCTACCTAAGTTGCCCTCCCACAAGTGTGTACTCCGAAAGAGTGTTTAGTGGCGCCGCTCACCTTGTCAGCAATCGGCGTACGAGGTTACATCCAGAAAATGTGGAGAAGATGATGTTCATTAAAATGAATTATAATCAATTCCTCCGCGGAGACATTGACCAGCAGCAATTGCCTCCACAAAGTACACAGGGAGCTGAGATGGTGGATTCCAGTGGGGACGAATTGATAATCTGTGAGGAGGGGGATGTACACGGTGATATATCGGAGGGTGATGATGAGGTGGACATCTTGCCTCTGTAGAGCCAGTTTGTGCAAGGAGAGATTAATTGCTTCTTTTTTGGGGGGGGTCCAAACCAACCCGTCATATCAGTCACAGTCGTGTGGCAGACCCTGTCACTGAAATGATGGGTTGGTTAAAGTGTGCATGTCCTGTTTTGTTTATACAACATAAGGGTGGGTGGGAGGGCCCAAGGACAATTCCATCTTGCACCTCTTTTTTCTTTTCTTTTTCTTTGCGTCATGTGCTGTTTGGGGAGGGTTTTTTGGAAGGGACATCCTGCGTGACACTGCAGTGCCACTCCTAGATGGGCCCGGTGTTTGTGTCGGCCACTAGGGTCGCTTATCTTACTCACACAGCTACCTCATTGCGCCTCTTTTTTTCTTTGCGTCATGTGCTGTTTGGGGAGGGTTTTTTGGAAGGGACATCCTGCGTGACACTGCAGTGACACTCCTAGATGGGCCCGGTGTTTGTGTCGGCCACTAGGGTCGCTTATCTTACTCACACAGCTACCTCATTGCGCCTCTTTTTTTCTTTGCGTCATGTGCTGTTTGGGGAGGGTTTTTTGGAAGGGACATCCTGCGTGACACTGCAGTGCCACTCCTAGATGGGCCCGGTGTTTGTGTCGGCCACTAGGGTCGCTAATCTTACTCACACAGCTACCTCATTGCGCCTCTTTTTTTCTTTGCGTCATGTGCTGTTTGGGGAGGGTTTTTTGGAAGGGCCATCCTGCGTGACACTGCAGTGCCACTCCTAGATGGGCCCGGTGTTTGTGTCGGCCACTAGGGTCGCTTATCTTACTCACACAGCGACCTCGGTGCAAATTTTAGGACTAAAAATAATATTGTGAGGTGTGAGGTATTCAGAATAGACTGAAAATGAGTGGAAATTATGGTTTTTGAGGTTAATAATACTTTGGGATCAAAATGACCGCCAAATTCTATGATTTAAGCTGTTTTTTAGGTTTTTTGGAAAAAAACACCCGAATCCAAAACACACCCGAATCCGACAAAAAAAATTCGGTGAGGTTTTGCCAAAACGCGGTCGAACCCAAAACACGGCCGCGGAACCGAACCCAAAACCAAAACACAAAACCCGAAAAATTTCCGGCGCTCATCTCTACTATATACTACAATGCAGCACAGATATGGAGCGTTTTTCAGGCAGAGAACTTATAATACTGGTGGTCACTGGTCAGCAAAACTCTGCACTGTACTCCTCCTATATAACACTGCTGGTCCCCAGTCCCCACAATAAAGCAGTGTGAGCCCAGATATATGCAGCACACTGAGCACAGATATGGAGCGTTTTTCAGGCAGACAACGTATACTGGTGGTCACTGGTCAGCAAAACTCTGCACTGTACTCCTCCTATATAATACTGCTGGTCCCCAGTCCCCACAATAAAGCAGTGTGAGCACAGATATATGCCTCACACTGAGCACAGATATGGAGCGTTTTTCAGGCAGACAACGTATAATACTGGTGGTCACTGGTCAGCAAAACTCTGCACTGTACTCCTCCTATAATACTGCTGGTCCCCAGAATAAGGATATGCAGCCCCCTGAAACAAAGTGAGAGCACGTCCTCTCACTATCATTTCCAATGCACAAGTGAAAAATGGCGGCGACGCTCGGCTCCTTATATAGAATCCGAATCTCGCGAGAATCCGACAGCGGGATGATGACGGTCGGGCGCGCTCGGGTTAACCGAGCCATACGGGAGAATCCGAGTATGCTTCAGACCCGTGTAAAATGGGTGAAGTTCGGGGGGGGGGGGGGGGGGGTTCGGATTCCGAGGAACCAAACCCGCTCATCTCTAACAGAAACAGAATTATGAAAATTGTGTCAGTGTTCATATATACATGGACCTAACTGTACATACTGTATATATAATATTTGTGTGTAAACAAAAAAAAAATAATATATATTTATTTATTTATTTAACAATAGCCTCCACGTTCTCGGTAAGGGTGCATATGCTTATTTCAGTCATTTACTGAAATTATTTCGCTTATTTTCTTCCTTTTTTCTGGAACTGGCTGTGAGAATAATAAACCCCCCAAAAAGTGCCTATACTGTGTACTTTGAGTACACCCAGAACCAAAGCACTGTAAAAATAAATATATATATATATATATATATATATATACAGCTCTGAAATGCCCGGCACTCTCAATATAAATGGTAAGTCCGGGTGCCCTCCGCAGCAATAAGTACATCAAAAAAAGGGGAATAAAGCAGCGGCACTCCGTCGGTTAAGAATCAAATGTGTAATATATCAAAGCATAACAAACGCCTTGACAAAAGGGTTTCAGGACCCCGAAACATTCGTTTTTTGTGACCATTGTTTGTTATGCTTTGATATATTACACGTTTGATTCTTAACCGACGGAGTGCCGCTGCTTTATTCCCCTTTTTTTGATATATATATATATATATATATATACATATATATATATATATATTATACACAAATGCTCTCCCCCCCTCCCTTCCCCCCCTCCACCCCACCCACACACGCTGTGGCTAGTGCAATTATTATATCATCTCATCATATTTTGTTAAGTCTCAGGTATTCTTCTTTCCACACTCATCTGTAAGCATTAGCTGGTTATCACAAATTTCCTCCTTCTGGTCCTCCATCATAGTTTTAACCAGCTCATATTTTTGTGCAGATAACTCAATTTTACGCTCTCTTAGTGATTCCAATATTGTGTCAAATTGCTTGAGCTGTGCATCAGTCATACATACAGGCCAGGTCTGTCCTGTTCATTTATACTCCGATATCCTTTATTATCAATTATAAAGCACTGTGTACATTTTGTTAAGTAGCCTATTCTGAGTTATTTAATGACTGGCTCGATCTTTATATTGTCGTAACACATAGAATTATCATATCTGCATATTTCCGTAATTACTGTAAGAATAGTTTATGCAGCATTTATAGGAATGTAAATAATGTATCAATGTACAGTACATATTTGAAGTATGAAGAAGATGACAAAAATTCTAAGTGAACGCAAAGCGATTGCCTGCACTTATCATTCAGTGTCACACAAAACAAATTTGTTTTTGTGACAAGAGCAGGTGTTACCATCACTTACATACACACAAAATCTCTTCACATTTAAATATATTTTATTGCAAATATGCCAACTGTATTATTGTACTTAACCTTCCCACATGCATACAAGTCAAATCAACAATAATTAAATATCTTATGTTTCACCAATTGCTTCCTGAAAGCCATCCTCCTATCCTATTTCAGCCATTTCCCGTAGGGTTAGCGTTTTGTAACTTAATTGTTTATTTCAAACATCTCATTTCATCTATTGCTTTGTATTCCCTGGGAAGCTGTAACTATCTTACGTTAGCCTCTTCCTCTTTGAGACTGTTGTTAAATTTTCAAGCAGTTGTTTCAAATGAACTGTAAATTAGTAGTAGGAAATTCTCAAACTCATGCTTATACGGCAAGGAGCTGTCAAAAATGCACTCAGTTTGTGAGCAACAAAAGATATCGACACAAATTTTATTGCCTGCGTGAGGGGCGGGTCGTGGCGAGATTTTGCCGAAAGAGCTGCAAGATTTAAAGCAGCAATCCCATTTAAGGCAAAAGCAGGTTGGGTTTGCCCTTAAATGGTTTCTGCCTTAAATCTTGCAGCTGTATTACTCACAACTCGCAGGCTATTACGTTTCTGGACCATCGTGTCAGGAATAGCTTACTTATGCCACTAAACATAAAAATAGACATTGGATCTAACATATAGACGGTGATCATTTGGGCAAGACCATCTTTACCTTTTGGTTCATGTCATTGTGTGTAGTACAGTACTTTGTTATATATTATGATCCCCTCAATATACAGTGCTGTGTAATATAACATATTAGTGCTTGAAAAACACCACATATTAATGATAAACAGGACCAACAAGAGATAAGCTGAACCCTTGTAGTAAGGGTGTGTGGCCAAGTGTGGAGGCATATCCCCGCCCTATCAGGTGCCCTTTGTGGAAAATGCACTCCGCTGCCATGGAGGCATAGCTGTGGCATCATAGGGGTGTGACTGTACCTACTTGGCAGGCCAAGACATCCTATTTGCACTTCTGATGATAAATGTGTGTTGTGATCTATGATAAACTGTACATAGTTAATATCTTTAATACATTGGCACAGAATACAAAAAGCCATGTACATAAAACAGAGGTTACATTAAAATAAAATAAAAAATATGCATATAAAGATAAAAACATTATACAGAGGTTCACACTTGCAGAAAATACAGGAACAATGAACTTAGCGCCTATTTCAGTTTAATTAAATTATTAGATTAGTTTTATTTGCAGTGGGTGTCAGAAACGATGCCATACTACGTCATACTGTACAAAGGATAGCAGGTTAGCACATTGTCTGTTACTCTATTAAATTTCTCCTCATGGTCACTATATTAAAATAGTGATTGTCATTTAATATGATGTAATACAGCGGGTGATTCCGAGGTGGACTCTGAGCAGCAGCAGCTGCAAATTTTGTTGATGATGGAAATGCTGCAACCAATGAGCTGTCTATTAAGGAATAAATATGGATTATCGATGGTCGGGATGTGGCCATCAGTATACAGACAGCAGCATCCCAGCCGTCAGGATGCCGGCAGCGGGTTGAGCGCAGGGAGTCCCCTTGCGGGCTCACTGCGCTTGCCACAGGTTCTATTCCCACTCTATAGGTGTTGTGGACACCCACAGTGGAAATAGCCCTTGTGAGCTGGGATTCCTGCTGGCAGCATTGTCAGCAGTCGGGATTCCGGCGTCGGTCTCCTGACCGCCGGGATCCCGACTGCTACAATTTAACTGCATCCCGTATATTAAGATGCCCACTGGCTGCAGCTCTAATCTGCCGATGTGCGCACAAAGGTGCACCCAGGGGCATCTTAAGAGAGGAGGTGGCCTGTGTGCACACTCCGGGTGGGTCCCCACCTTTCCACGGTGCCGTAGGCTCTGGCAATATGCCAAAGTCTACTGTGCATGCGCAGGTCTCCCGAAACATGGCGCCCACCATGTTTCAGAGACAAAAGTCATACTACGCATGTGCGGTGGCCATTTTTTAGGTGTTTCTTTGCCGCGACGGCTGCCGACTTCAGAGAGGTGGGTATGAAAATATGAGTGCAATGTGTGCAGTGTGGGCCCCCCTGGACCCAGGAGCCCGTGTGCACCACACACATCGCACCCATGATAGACATGCCAATGGGTGCACCATCGATCCCACATCAGCTGCACCATCGGTCTTTTCAGCAACCCTATGGGTGCTCAGAATGATTGACAGTATTTGCTGCCGGTGTCAGAGAAACTATGGGGGTAATTCAGACCTGATCACGCGCTAGCGTTTTTTGCAGCGCTGCAATCAGGTCAGAACTGCACATGGGTATGCACCGCAATGCACAGGCGCATCGCACAGGTACAAAGCGGATCTCCACTCAGCGATGGGATTGTGCAAAGAATCCATTCACACATTTGTGGGTGTCAACTGACCGTTTTCTGGGAGTGGTTGGAAAAATACAGGCATGTCCAAGTGTTTGCAGGGAGGGTTCCTGACATTAATTCTGGTCCCGGACAGACTGAAGTGATCGCAGTGGCTGAGTAAGTCCTGGGCTACTCAGAGACTGCACAAGATCTGTTTGTACAGCTCTGCTACACATGCGTTTGCACACTTGCAAAGCGAAAATACACTCCCCTATAGGCGGCGACTATCTGTTCGCCGCAGTGCAAAAAACCCCTAGCAAGCGATCAGGTCTGAATTAGGCCCTATGTCATCTGTTAGGGGTAAGGAGAAAGATGTCAGAGACATAGAAAGATTGAACATTGACACAGCAAATAGGTGACACCCCGAGCCCCCCTCTCCGACTCTCTGAAGGGGCCCCCCACCGCAGATCGGATCTTATTCACAAATCTGCTGCACCGCATAGCTGTCACTGACAGCGTCACAGTGCAGTGCTGACCCACTCCCCCCACCAACATCCCACGCTGCTAGTCACAAGGCCGGCAGATGCGGTAATCACGGAGAAGAAGTGCTATTTGAATCCAGGAGCCGGCAGCTACAGCATCACCCTACACTGCACAATGGGAGTAGCATCCCGTCCACAAAGTAAGGTAACAGCGTTAGCAGGGATTGCACTTCAAGTACCGGCTACCCTAGCAATCACTGCCGACACCTGCTAAGGGATATCGCAATCCGGAGAAGGAGCCACAGAAGCAGGATGACTTCAAATTATAAGTCCATACTGGACTTGCCCCTGTGAGCTCTCACTTACAGTAAACTGCATATACATCACTGCAGTATACTTTCTATTTCTGGACCAGCAGACTGACCACTGGAGAGCTCTCAAATGACACCTCTCCTTACCTCCCCTTTACAGACACCTATGTCTGTTTTTGTAGTTATCCCATATTGTCCTGGTTATATATTGTCCCCCTCAGTCTTATTTGATATGGATCCCATTTGATATACAGATGGATAGATAGATAGCCTGTGTCCCCCCATATACTACACAGTGCTTGGGGATCACCACAAAATGTCGTAAATAGTGCTTTTCAAGAGGGCGTTTATTTGACAGCGGCGACTGTAAAACTTCTAAGCAGCCTCCTTTATATCCGGGACAACTGGAAAGTTGGTGTGTGTGGGCGGGATGTACTAAAGCAAAAATGCGGTCCCCGAAAACGGGGGTTTTACCGCATTTTCAAATTTACTAAGACTTTACCGCCGCATTTTCGGCGTCCAGGGTATCACCATCTCTGGATGGCGATACCCTATAGAAGCCTATGGGCTTCTTATCACCGACCACCGCAGCCCGCCGACACCGCCGCCCCCGCCGCAGACCCCCCTCCCCCCCGGCTTACCTTCCTCCAGGCTGCCCTGGACCCTGAAGGTAATCTCCTCCTGGGTGTTCCCAGTATGCGGTGGAAAGTACTACCAAAAGTGGTTCAAGAAGGGACAAACGGTGAACTGGCAACAGATTCATGGGTGACCAAGCCTCATTGATGTGTGTAGGGAGCAAAGGCTAGCCCGTCAGGTCTGATCCCATTCTTGCCTCCACCATCCCATCCTCTGTCTACCCTCCATTCTTTGGCTGACCTCTATTCCGCCTCATTCACAGAGACATGACACACTGCTGACTCAATTATTATATATGTATGCATTCGTGTATATAGGTATATTATATAGGTATATTATTATATTAGAATTGCACATCACCATGGACATGCACGTGCAACCAGATAGATTTGCAAGCAAGTTAAGACTTTAGGGACCCCCTGTCTTAAGTGCCCCAGGCCCCCCAAAGCCTTAATCCGGCTCTGTACTAAACTCTGCTATAGAGTGCACTATACACAAAATGTACAGAAAACAGTTTTTGTATGTGTCTGCATCAATCTTTAAGCATACTTGCCTACTCTCCCGGAAGCTGCGGAAGGCTCCCATTTTTGGGGTAGCCCCCCCCGCACCCCCGGAAGAGTAGGCAGGTCTCCCGCATCCTGCTCGCACCCTAGTGATACGGGCAGAATGAAGAGATAAATTCCCGTATATACGGCGCGCGAGTCCGTGGGGTGGGGAAGGGGTTAAAATGACGCAATGATGTCATAGCCCAGCCCTGCCCCCCAAAGTCTCCTGCAGTGTCTCCTCAGGAAAACCATGTGCACTGCAGGGGGTGGGCAGATATAACATGTGCAGAGAGAGTTAGATTTGGGTGGGGTGTGTTCAAACTAAAATCTTAATTGCAGTGTAAAAATAAAGCAGCCAGTATTTACCCTGCACAGAAACAATATAACCGATCCAAATCTACTCTCTCTGCAAATGTTAGATCTGCCACGCCTGCAGTGCACATGGGGGGTCATTCCGAGTTGATCACACGTAGCAACTTTTTGCTGCTCATGCGATCAACTAGACGCTGCCTATGGGGGAGTGTATTTTAGCATAGCAGGGCTGCGATCGCTTGTGCAGCCCTGCTATGCTAAAAAAGTTTTCTGCAGCACAAGATTAGCCCTGCAGTTACTTATCCCATGCGATGGATCCACAAATGAAGGTCCCGGAATTGATATCAGACAACTGCCCTCCAAATGCCTGGACACGCCTGCGTTCGGATCTCCACGCCCGGAAAACGGTGAGTATCCACCCCGGAACGCCTCCCCACTTTCAATCTTCTTGCGATCGCGCTAGCGATCACTTTCTTCTCCGTTCTGGTCGTTGCCCGGTGACGGCTGTTGCTGGGCAACGACGCGCATGCGCATTGTGGGCGCCACGCATGCGCAGTTCTGACCCGTTCACACCACTGCGTGCGAACGGGTCGGAATGACCCCCATGCTTTTGCCCAACTGCTAACAAATTTTCTGCTGCGATCAACTCTGAAATACCCCCTTTGTCTAAGAATTCTGTACACAATTTTTTGCAAGTTGATGTCATATGCTACAGCAAAATGATTACATTTATGTGCAGTCATTAGAAATGCATACACATAATCCATACAGGCTAACTGCTTGCCGCCCGTAAACCCATTCTGTTTATTGATGAGCAATAATAAGGCGAAAATCCTCATTGAACCCAAATCAAATGCCTCATAAAGGGAAATACAATTCTCCGTCACCCCTGAATCAGATTTTACCTGGATCATCAGTCCCCTCCCTTTTACAACAATTTAAAAAGACTTACTAAACCAAAGCCAATAAGACATGTCTGCAAATAAAGTACACAGTGCCATATTCGGAGATGTACACAAATCGATGTTTACTAAACTGCGCATGCGCAGGACCCATTAGCATACACGATGCCCCCTAAGCCGCAGCACCGCTTCAGGATGGGGAATGGGTGGTGTTGGCCAGCACTCCTGAAAACGAGGATATGTCGGCCCATGTTTTCTGGGAGTAACGAGGCCAGTGTCTGTGTCTTCAGATGCAGATTTACTGGTCTCGGCTATGCGGCTGAGACAGCCATTCTTATTAACCTCAGGCTTACTTAGATGTTCCATGCTATGACGCAGCACTTGGATCTGCGATGCCGGCAGTGTGCGTCTTTTGTCCAGAGACATTTCCTGCAGCATCAGCATATTTTAGCTGCTGCACATCCCTGAATCAGGCCCACTGAAAGTAAAATGTGTAGATCTTTTTTTTCCTGACTTATGTATTCTCCTTTTATCTCTGCCTGCAAAGAGATTTGGAATGCTTCTTCATTGCTCTGATTGCTTTCTCTATGTGCTGTGGGATAGGAAATTATATTATCTTATTATACCCTATTCACAATTACCATCTTAAGAGCTTTTAGCATTAATCATCTAGACAGGAAAACTATCAATGAAACAAGTCACTTCATAATAAATATGCCACATGTAAAATTATATACTTTGCAAGTTCATAACTTCTAAAATGATGTCTACACAAAAAGGAATATACAGTTTAATACTGAGCCTGATTCAGAGATGTACACAAATGTATTTGCAGCTGCGAATGTGTATGTGGCGGATGTGCGGAAGTACGCCAATGCTATTGCTGCCTCGAGATGTACTGAGTAGAGATGAGCGGGTTCGGTTTCTCTGAATCCGAACCCGCCCGAACTTCATGGTTTTTTTCACGGGTCCGAGCAGACTCGGATCCTCCCGCCTTGCTCGGTTAACCCGAGCGCGCCCGAACGTCATCATGACGCTGTCGGATTCTCGCGAGACTCGGATTCTATATAAGGAGCCGCGCGTCGCCGCCATTTTCACACGTGCATTGAGATTGATAGTGAGAGGACGTGGCTGGCGTCCTCTCCATTTAGATTATAAGAGAGAGAGATTTACTGGAGCTTAGGACTAGGAGGAGTACTGTAGAAGTGTAGAGAGTGCAGAGAGTTTACTAGTGAGTGACCACCAGACAGTGCAGTTTATTTAATATATCCGTTCTCTGCCTGAAAAAAGCGATACACACAGTGACTCAGTCACATACCATATCTGTGTGCACTGCTCAGGCTCAGCCCAGTGTGCTGCATCATCTATATATTAGAGATGAGCGGGTTCGGTTTCTCTGAATCCGAACCCGCACGAACTTCATGTTTTTTTCACGGGTCCGAGCAGACTCGGATCCTCCCGCCTTGCTCGGTTAACCCGAGCGCGCCCGAACGTCATCATGACGCTGTCGGATTCTCGCGAGACTCGGATTCTATATAAGGAGCCGCGCGTCGCCGCCATTTTCACACGTGCATTGAGATTGATAGGGAGAGGACGTGGCTGGCGTCCTCTCCATTTAGATTAGGGTTGAGAGAGAGAGAGAGAGATTGACCTGAGGCTGTGATACTGTAGAAGAGAGTGCAGAGTTTAGTGACTGACGACCACAGTGACCACCAGACAGTGCAGTTGTTTGTTTTATTTAATATATCCGTTCTCTGCCTGAAAAAAACGATACACACAGTGACTCAGTCACATACCATATCTGTGTGCACTGCTCAGCCCAGTGTGCTGCATCAATGTATATATATATCTGACTGTGCTCAGCTCACACAGCTTATAATTGTGGGGGAGACTGGGGAGCACTGCAGTGCCAGTTATAGGTTATAGCAGGAGCCAGGAGTACATAATATTATATTAAAATTAAACAGTGCACACTTTTGCTGCAGGAGTGCCACTGCCAGTGTGACTAGTGACCAGTGACCTGACCACCAGTATATATAATATTAGTAGTATACTATCTCTTTATCAACCAGTCTATATTAGCAGCAGACACAGTACAGTGCGGTAGTTCACGGCTGTGGCTACCTCTGTGTCGGCACTCGGCAGCCCGTCCATAATTGTATATACCACCTAACCGTGGTTTTTTTTTCTTTCTTTATAGTCATACTAGTTACGAGTATACTATCTCTTTATCAACCAGTCTATATTAGCAGCAGACACAGTACAGTGCGGTAGTTCACGGCTGTGGCTACCTCTGTGTCGGCACTCGGCAGCCCGTCCATAATTGTATATACCACCTAACCGTGGTTTTTTTTTCTTTCTTTATACATACATACTAGTTACGAGTATACTATCTCTTTATCAACCAGTCTATATTAGCAGCAGACACAGTACAGTGCGGTAGTTCACGGCTGTGGCTACCTCTGTGTCGGCACTCGGCAGCCCGTCCATAATTGTATATACCACCTAACCGTGGTTTTTTTTTCTTCCTTTATACATACATACTAGTTACGAGTATACTATCTCTTTATCAACCAGTCTATATATTAGCAGCAGACACAGTACAGTGCGGTAGTTCACGGCTGTGGCTACCTCTGTGTCGGCACTCGGCAGCCCGTCCATAATTGTATATACCACCTAACCGTGGTTTTTTTTTCTTTCTTTATACATAAATACTAGTTACGAGTATACTATCTCTTTATCAACCAGTCTATATTAGCAGCAGACACAGTACAGTGCGGTAGTTCACGGCTGTGGCTACCTCTGTGTCGGCACTCGGCAGCCCGTCCATAATTGTATATACCACCTAACCGTGGTTTTTTTTTCTTTCTTTATACATACATACTAGTTACGAGTATACTATCTCTTTATCAACCAGTCTATATTAGCAGCAGACACAGTACAGTGCGGTAGTTCACGGCTGTGGCTACCTCTGTGTCGGCACTCGGCAGCCCGTCCATAATTGTATATACCACCTAACCGTGGTTTTTTTTTCTTTCTTTATACATACATACTAGTTACGAGTATACTATCTCTTTATCAACCAGTCTATATTAGCAGCAGACACAGTACAGTGCGGTAGTTCACGGCTGTGGCTACCTCTGTGTCGGCACTCGGCAGCCCGTCCATAATTGTATATACCACCTAACCGTGGTTTTTTTTTCTTTCTTTATACATACATACTAGTTACGAGTATACTATCTCTTTATCAACCAGTCTATATTAGCAGCAGACACAGTACAGTGCGGTAGTTCACGGCTGTGGCTACCTCTGTGTCGGCACTCGGCAGCCCGTCCATAATTGTATATACCACCTAACCGTGGTTTTTTTTTCTTTCTTTATACATACATACTAGTTACGAGTATACTATCTCTTTATCAACCAGTCTATATATTAGCAGCAGACACAGTACAGTGCGGTAGTTCACGGCTGTGGCTACCTCTGTGTCGGCACTCGGCAGCCCGTCCATAATTGTATATACCACCTAACTGTGGTTTTTTTTTCTTTCTTTATACATACATACTAGTTACGAGTATACTATCTCTTTATCAACCAGTCTATATTAGCAGCAGACACAGTACAGTGCGGTAGTTCACGGCTGTGGCTACCTCTGTGTCGGCACTCGGCAGCCCGTCCATAATTGTATATACCACCTAACCGTGGTTTTTTTTTCTTTCTTTATACATACATACTAGTTACGAGTATACTATCTCTTTATCAACCAGTCTATATATTAGCAGCAGACACAGTACAGTGCGGTAGTTCACGGCTGTGGCTACCTCTGTGTCGGCACTCGGCAGCCCGTCCATAATTGTATATACCACCTAACCGTGGTTTTTTTTTCTTTCTTTATACATACATACTAGTTACGAGTATACTATCTCTTTATCAACCAGTCTATATTAGCAGCAGACACAGTACAGTGCGGTAGTTCACGGCTGTGGCTACCTCTGTGTCCGCACTCGGCAGCCCGTCCATAATTGTATATACCACCTAACCGTGGTTTTTTTTTCTTTCTTTATACATACATACTAGTTACGAGTATACTATCTCTTTATCAACCAGTCTATATATTAGCAGCAGACACAGTACAGTGCGGTAGTTCACGGCTGTGGCTACCTCTGTGTCGGCACTCGGCAGCCCGTCCATAATTGTATACTAGTATCCAATCCATCCATCTCCATTGTTTACCTGAGGTGCCTTTTAGTTGTGCCTATTAAAATATGGAGAACAAAAATGTTGAGGTTCCAAAATTAGGGAAAGATCAAGATCCACTTCCACCTCGTGCTGAAGCTGCTGCCACTAGTCATGGCCGAGACGATGAAATGCCAGCAACGTCGTCTGCCAAGGCCGATGCCCAATGTCATAGTACAGAGCATGTCAAATCCAAAACACCAAATATCAGAAAAAAAAGAACTCCAAAACCTAAAATAAAATTGTCGGAGGAGAAGCGTAAACTTGCCAATATGCCATTTACGACACGGAGTGGCAAGGAACGGCTGAGGCCCTGGCCTATGTTCATGGCTAGTGGTTCAGCTTCACATGAGGATGGAAGCACTCAGCCTCTCGCTAGAAAAATGAAAAGACTCAAGCTGGCAAAAGCAGCACAGCAAAGAACTGTGCATTCTTCGAAATCCCAAATCCACAAGGAGAGTCCAATTGTGTCGGTTGCGATGCCTGACCTTCCCAACACTGGACGTGAAGAGCATGCGCCTTCCACCATTTGCACGCCCCCTGCAAGTGCTGGAAGGAGCACCCGCAGTCCAGTTCCTGATAGTCAGATTGAAGATGTCAGTGTTGAAGTACACCAGGATGAGGAGGATATGGGTGTTGCTGGCGCTGGGGAGGAAATTGACCAGGAGGATTCTGATGGTGAGGTGGTTTGTTTAAGTCAGGCACCCGGGGAGACACCTGTTGTCCGTGGGAGGAATATGGCCGTTGACATGCCAGGTGAAAATACCAAAAAAATCAGCTCTTCGGTGTGGAGGTATTTCACCAGAAATGCGGACAACAGGTGTCAAGCCGTGTGTTCCCTTTGTCAAGCTGTAATAAGTAGGGGAAAGGACGTTAACCACCTCGGAACATCCTCCCTTATACGTCACCTGCAGCGCATTCATAATAAGTCAGTGACAAGTTCAAAAACTTTGGGTGACAGCGGAAGCAGTCCACTGACCAGTAAATCCCTTCCTCTTGTAACCAAGCTCACGCAAACCACCCCACCAACTCCCTCAGTGTCAATTTCCTCCTTCCCCAGGAATGCCAATAGTCCTGCAGGCCATGTCACTGGCAATTCTGACGATTCCTCTCCTGCCTGGGATTCCTCCGATGCATCCTTGCGTGTAACGCCTACTGCTGCTGGCGCTGCTGTTGTTGCTGCTGGGAGTCGATGGTCATCCCAGAGGGGAAGTCGTAAGCCCACTTGTACTACTTCCAGTAAGCAATTGACTGTTCAACAGTCCTTTGCGAGGAAGATGAAATATCACAGCAGTCATCCTGCTGCAAAGCGGATAACTGAGGCCTTGACAACTATGTTGGTGTTAGACGTGCGTCCGGTATCCGCCGTTAGTTCACAGGGAACTAGACAATTTATTGAGGCAGTGTGCCCCCGTTACCAAATACCATCTAGGTTCCACTTCTCTAGGCAGGCGATACCGAGAATGTACACGGACGTCAGAAAAAGACTCACCAGTGTCCTAAAAAATGCAGTTGTACCCAATGTCCACTTAACCACGGACATGTGGACAAGTGGAGCAGGGCAGGGTCAGGACTATATGACTGTGACAGCCCACTGGGTAGATGTATGGACTCCCGCCGCAAGAACAGCAGCGGCGGCACCAGTAGCAGCATCTCGCAAACGCCAACTCTTTCCTAGGCAGGCTACGCTTTGTATCACCGCTTTCCAGAATACGCACACAGCTGAAAACCTCTTACGGCAACTGAGGAAGATCATCGCGGAATGGCTTACCCCAATTGGACTCTCCTGTGGATTTGTGGCATCGGACAACGCCAGCAATATTGTGTGTGCATTAAATATGGGCAAATTCCAGCACGTCCCATGTTTTGCACATACCTTGAATTTGGTGGTGCAGAATTTTTTAAAAAACGACAGGGGCGTGCAAGAGATGCTGTCGGTGGCCAGAAGAATTGCGGGACACTTTCGGCGTACAGGCACCACGTACAGAAGACTGGAGCACCACCAAAAACTACTGAACCTGCCCTGCCATCATCTGAAGCAAGAAGTGGTAACGAGGTGGAATTCAACCCTCTATATGCTTCAGAGGTTGGAGGAGCAGCAAAAGGCCATTCAAGCCTATACAATTGAGCACGATATAGTAGGTGGAATGCACCTGTCTCAAGCGCAGTGGAGAATGATTTCAACGTTGTGCAAGGTTCTGATGCCCTTTGAACTTGCCACACGTGAAGTCAGTTCAGACACTGCCAGCCTGAGTCAGGTCATTCCCCTCATCAGGCTTTTGCAGAAGAAGCTGGAGACATTGAAGGAGGAGCTAACACGGAGCGATTCCGCTAGGCATGTGGGACTTGTGGATGGAGCCCTTAATTCGCTTAACAAGGATTCACGGGTGGTCAATCTGTTGAAATCAGAGCACTACATTTTGGCCACCGTGCTCGATCCTAGATTTAAAGCCTACCTTGGATCTCTCTTTCCGGCAGACACAAGTCTGCTGGGGTTGAAAGACCTGCTGGTGACAAAATTGTCAAGTCAAGCGGAACGCGACCTGTCAACATCTCCTCCTTCACATTCTCCCGCAACTGGGGGTGCGAGGAAAAGGCTCAGAATTCCGAGCCCACCCGCTGGCGGTGATGCAGGGCAGTCTGGAGCGACTGCTGATGCTGACATCTGGTCCGGACTGAAGGACCTGACAACGATTACGGACATGTCGTCTACTGTCACTGCATATGATTCTCTCAACATTGATAGAATGGTGGAGGATTATATGAGTGACCGCATCCAAGTAGGCACGTCACACAGTCCGTACTTATACTGGCAGGAAAAAGAGGCAATTTGGAGGCCCTTGCACAAACTGGCTTTATTCTACCTAAGTTGCCCTCCCACAAGTGTGTACTCCGAAAGAGTGTTTAGTGCCGCCGCTCACCTTGTCAGCAATCGGCGTACGAGGTTACATCCAGAAAATGTGGAGAAGATGATGTTCATTAAAATGAATTATAATCAATTCCTCCGCGGAGACATTGACCAGCAGCAATTGCCTCCACAAAGTACACAGGGAGCTGAGATGGTGGATTCCAGTGGGGACGAATTGATAATCTGTGAGGAGGGGGATGTACACGGTGATATATCGGAGGGTGATGATGAGGTGGACATCTTGCCTCTGTAGAGCCAGTTTGTGCAAGGAGAGATTAATTGCTTCTTTTTTGGGGGGGGTCCAAACCAACCCGTCATATCAGTCACAGTCGTGTGGCAGACCCTGTCACTGAAATGATGGGTTGGTTAAAGTGTGCATGTCCTGTTTTGTTTATACAACATAAGGGTGGGTGGGAGGGCCAAAGGACAATTCCATCTTGCACCTCTTTTTTCTTTTCTTTTTCTTTGCATCATGTGCTGATTGGGGAGGGTTTTTTGGAAGGGACATCCTGCGTGACACTGCAGTGCCACTCCTAAATGGGCCCGGTGTTTGTGTCGGCCACTAGGGTCGCTAATCTTACTCACACAGTCAGCTACCTCATTGCGCCTCTTTTTTTCTTTGCGTCATGTGCTGTTTGGGGAGGGTTTTTTGGAAGGGACATCCTGCGTGACACTGCAGTGCCACTCCTAGATGGGCCCGGTGTTTGTGTCGGCCACTAGGGTCGCTAATCTTACTCACACAGCTACCTCATTGCGCCTCTTTTTTTCTTTGCGTCATGTGCTGTTTGGGGAGGGTTTTTTGGAAGGGCCATCCTGCATGACACTGCAGTGCCACTCCTAGATGGGCCCGGTGTTTGTGTCGGCCACTAGGGTCGCTAATCTTACTCACACAGCTACCTCATTGCGCCTCTTTTTTTCTTTGCGTCATGTGCTGTTTGGGGAGGGTTTTTTGGAAGGGCCATCCTGCGTGACACTGCAGTGCCACTCCTAGATGGGCCCGGTGTTTGTGTCGGCCACTAGGGTCGCTAATCTTACTCACACAGCTACCTCATTGCGCCTCTTTTTTTCTTTGCGTCATGTGCTGTTTGGGGAGGGTTTTTTGGAAGGGACATCCTGCGTGACACTGCAGTGCCACTCCTAGATGGGCCCGGTGTTTGTGTCGGCCACTAGGGTCGCTTATCTTACTCACACAGCGACCTCGGTGCAAATTTTAGAACTAAAAATAATATTGTGAGGTGTGAGGTATTCAGAATAGACTGAAAATGAGTGTAAATTATGGTTTTTGAGGTTAATAATACTTTGGGATCAAAATGACCCCCAAATTCTATGATTTAAGCTGTTTTTTAGTGTTTTTTGAAAAAAAACACCCGAATCCAAAACACACCCGAATCCGACAAAAAAAATTCGGTGAGGTTTTGCCAAAACGCGTTCGAACCCAAAACACGGCCGCGGAACCGAACCCAAAACCAAAACACAAAACCCGAAAAATTTCAGGCGCTCATCTCTAGTACTGAGACGCCCAGCAGCAATTCTCAGCATCTGCGTAGAAAGGTCCAGCATCCATCGCAGATCATTAGATTTACTGGAGTTCTCAGTAGCCCTATGGTTGTGCAGCATGTGGTCACAAAAAGTAAGATGCAGAGCCTTTTATACTGCGGCGGGATCATAGGTGCAAGCTAAGACACGCCCTAAAAATGGTCGCCACATGCCTATAGTTTTTCTGCCACTCTCAGTTACTTCCCACTGCTGTGCAGTAAAACCAATGGCCAATATATGTTCAGATATAACAGCACACCCTGACTGTGTGTACGGACAATCTTCCGACCACCTGTACACTTGCTGCAATGATCTGATACTTTGAGCTGCCAATTGGTAAGTGTGTATACTTACCAGGAGTGGCCGCTCAATTGGCACAGCAGCTGGTCCGCTGATGTGTCAGTAATGTGCGTACCAAGCTGACACATGCGCAGTCAGCTGATAATCACTCAAATGCAATAAATTTGGGTCTGCATACAACTCTGAATCAGGACCATTGACCAGGGCCTTTACTAGGGTGTTGCGGGCGGTGTGCCACACAGAGCACATACAGTATGCCCAATAGGCAGAATCCACCCGCAATGGCCAATTGTCAGTCTGCATAATTATGCGCTGCTGGCACGCCACTCCCTTCTCTTTAACCCCTGCTGCAATGTCATAGAGCAGTGCGCCCGGCTCCTTCAGTACTAACACACATTGCAGCGGGCAGTGGTTCTGTGGCTGTGCTGATGCTTAACTCCGCCACCCCTGGCTATCGTCATCTCTCCAGACTTCCAGAGTCGTGTCTTTCCAGACTTCAAGAGGTAAATTTATGAACTGGAGATATGGGGAAGGGGGGGGGGAGTGGTATCAGCGCACATTATGTGCGCTATACCCCTCACCCCCCATGTATGATAGCTGTGGTGCTGGCTCAGTGACATAGCGCCCCTGTCCATATCGGCACTGTTATCTAAACAGAGGCGGAACTCTGGGAGGCAATGGAGTCGGCTGCCGCCGGGCTCCTGCCCTGAAGGGGGCACTACTCCTGAAGGATTCCATTACCATCAGTGGGGACTGGAGTCCCAGCAGGCAGCCATAGCCATGGAGAGATAGAGCTGCTGGCATACCTGAGTGGTGTAGGCTGTCTCACTCTTCTGTGTAACTCCGTCCCCTCCTCCAGCAAGTACTGCAGTCTCCTGGTCCTGGCCAGTGGCCACTGCTGTGCAGGAGGATGGGGGTCTCTGAGGGTGGATTCTGGGTCCTAAGTCTCCTCAGTGTGTCCTGCTGCTGCCTGTCCCTCCTCAGACCCCTCTCTCTGTCAGCGCCCATCACAGACACCCAGAACCCAAGGTACAGGCTGGGTGTTACTGTGTGCATGTGTGTGTGTATGTGGCACAGGCTGGGTGTTGTTGGGTTAAGGCATAGGCTGAATGTTGCTATATGTGTGTTTGGTTGGGGCACAATGTTGGTGTCACTGTGTGTGTGTTTTTGGGGAACAGGCTGCGTGTTAATGTGTGTGTGTGTGTGTGTGTGTGTGTGTGTGTGTCTATATGTATCTCTCTCTCTCTCTCTCTCTATATATATATATATATATATATATATACTTCTAGGGGGGGCACCAGCATTTATCTTGCGACTGGGACGAACTTATGCCACTGTATCTAAAAGATAGCCTTGGTAGTGAGGCGAAGCAGGAAGTGTTATAGCGACACGATGCATGCTGCTATAATACAGTTACCCCCTAGTGTCGCAGTGCTGATTAGCCGTTGGGTGCATATTGAGACAGAGTCAGTTTGGACAGTGGAGACTGGCAGCAAGCAGCAGTATCACTGTGCATATTGAGACTCCTGTATTACAGATTAATTGACCTGGGAATGTGCTGCATTTTTTGAGACTCATCATGCAGTCCCTCATAGGGGTCAGGCATAGAAGTCCTGGGTTGGGGTGGAGGAATAGGGGGTTATTGTTCTTTTATTTTATAGTTGAATTCTAATGTGTGTGTCCCCCATCCCCCCCCTCTGCCTAGGCCTAATCTAACAGTACTTTTTTATTAGCAGTAATGGGCATAGGTGTGCTGGTGGTGTGTGTGTGTGTGTGTGTGTGTGTGTGGGGGGGGGGGGGGGGGGAGGGGGGGGGGTTATGGCAGTGCTCATTCATGAATTCTTTGAGTCCCTAATACTTAAGTACTACATGATGCCAGCTAGACAACAGGACCATACAGGCAACCTTTAACAGTGGTACAAGAATGTATTTTACGTCTACTGTTAGTACTGGCCATGATACATGTGTACGCTTCTGTTGGTTGGTAATAAAAGTGAGCCAGAGTAGGATATAAAAATAGCTCTGACATACCAAGGTGATCAGTATGAAATCCCGACAGCCGGAATCCCGATCTCGAGCACAGCGTGTCCCCTTGCGGACTTGCTGTGCTCGCCAGGTTTCAAGCCGAGTTACTTCCTTCAAAACTTGCCACAAAGTTCAATTCCCCCTCGGGTGGTAGCTTGGACCACCACCCAAGAGGGGTTTTTGGCCGGCGGTCGGGATTCCGACTGTCGGCAGTTTAATGGCTGTCGGGATTTTGACCGCCGAGATCCCGACAGTCAGGAATATAACTGTATACCATACCAAGCACACCAAAGCATGGAGTTGGGGAAAACACCACATAGGCTGCAGACAATGGAGGTCAAATTGCAGGTGTTGGGAGGAATTTGCTAATTTTGTATATCATTGTTTCATTTTTTTAGATTTTGTATGAATAATTTATTATTGACACAAAGTAAATATTAAAGCATTGGTTCAAAGGGGGCTTTATCCTATTCATGTGTATATTGATTGCAGAAGGAATGCATCGTGATTTGGAACTATGGGGAAGGTATTAGAGTGTGGCACTAAAATGTGGAATCTGTACTGCAACACAAACACTGTATGAACACCATCAGGATGCATGCATTGTGCACCTCAGATGCATGTGCAAATGAAAAAACACACAGGGAAAAAATAAAACACATTCACCTCCACAGGAAAAAAAACACGTTTGACCCCACAGAAAAAATACAGTCTATGTCCCTGGGTTGGGGGGGGGGGGCTTGTCTAGGAGACCGAAGGTAGGGTGAGCAGTTTATGTATCCAGGGCCTCCAACAGGGGGGTGATGTGGGCACAACTGTTTCGGGCCTGGCTGCTCTGAGAGAGAGTGGAGGGCCCAGTCCGCCCACCACCTGCTGCCCGCTGCTGCCACATATGACTGTATGAGGCATAATATGGTGACAGGGGCATAACTGTGGGGCCATAATATGGTGATAGGGACATTACCGTGGGGACTTTGGGGGTCATTCAGACCCAGCTACTGTTGCATATGCAGCCATCTACGTTCATCTCTGAATAACCCCCTTAATATGGTGTCAGGAGAATTACTGTGTGGGTTTATCATGCAAGGGGCATTACTTTGTGGGGCATAATATAGTGTTGCTCATAGTATGTGCACAGGAATATATATATATATATATATATATATATATATATATATACACATACACACACACACAACAAATACCCCATTCGCTAAAATCAGGAGTCAGCTGCACCTCTAGAAAAGCCCTCTGCTAGTAAGGGCCCACACATAAAACATGAAACACAATTTCTGAGGGCGCTAATATTAGTCAGAATCAGAAATATTAAAGAACAATATAAAATATGTATAATTTATTCACAATTTCCACATAACAGACATAATCAAAACATTTTCCACACCGTGAATAGTTCTAATTTAATCAAACAGAATTTTCTTGCCAAGTAGTTGTTCAAAAAAGGTGATGTATGTATCAAGAAGACACAGAATCCAACGCGTTTTGTCCCAAAGGACTTCCTCAGGGGTAAGTATCTAGATGATAAATAAAACAATAAAATAATAAACATGTATAAAATACCAGTCGTTTAACAATAGTCCAAAAAAACCATACACAACGATGTTTGTGAAGCGGCTATACACAATAACATTCACTAACAGCCAGTTGATGATTTATCATAGAGTTCATTTTCAGAAATCTATTGAATATACAAAGGAGAAAAGAGCAGGTATACATACCACATTTGTTTTTCCATATAAACAAATAAAAGAACACACATTTTGTTCGTAAAAATGATCCTTTATAGGGATTATTTAGATGTGCTAGCCAACAATTGTGTTGGACCTAAAGTGGAAAAGAAAAACGGACCATTATAACGGTCATACTGTCATATCAAGTTGATAGGCACCCATAGGGGTGGTTATACATACCAAAGTGCAAAAGATCACAAGGAACACTACTGCAGTCGTGATAGTCCTGCTGGATGGTATAGTGGTATTCACCAATGCAATAAGGCAATGATCTGTAGAAATTCATACATCAATTGTAGGCCTCTGTTGTAAGATAATGAGATCCAATATAGAAAAAAATCCAATATAGAAAAATAATGGGGCTTAAAGGTACCACACTCTCCATAAAAATACAACATATCGCGATTATCCATGCCCCAAATACTTTAAAGGAAATTAATTCTAACACTAGTGTCCAAGGGGTAAGCTATCTATATGTTTATAAACGTCATAATACCCCAGGCATGGGCTTTCAATATAGTTGTAAGATTATACAAATATATATATGTCTATACAGAAATAGACAAATCCATACAAAAATATACAAGACATAAAGCCCCAAGCATGAGCCAACAATATAGTGATAGAAAGTATACAGGTGACAAAGTATACAGATCATATATCACATATGGGAGCAATGAACAGATAGAGGTACAATACTTACAGAGACCTGCTGTATATCTGTCAAGATTCAAATGTGGAATGAAAGGAGTGAACCTGTGAGAGGTATATATACCATGAGTGGATGACATCACTTCCTGTCATTTAGTTAACAGGGATCAGGATATGCCAATTAAAGAACTTCTAACATTAGAGGGACCTATATCCTTTTAACAAATCTCACCAAAGTCACTATAAACTAAAACAAAGTGAATAAACGTATAATTTTTTTTTAATAGAGTCATTTTTATTCAAAAGAATAGAAATATAGTTACAGACATTGCATATCATTGGTATAACATGTGCAATAAATCAAAGTTCCATTTATGGGACAACATCCACATGTAGTATAGTAACAAGCCATAGTATAGAGGAAATGGGCAAATACATATAGTTATTTATAACAAATGGACTTGCAAGATCCGCAAATAGTGTAAAAATCCTCATTAAACTTTTTGCTTTTAAACATTTTAACTAACCCCAAAAGAAGAACAAGAAAAGAAAGAAGAAAAGAAGAGAAAATAGAAGAGAAAGGAAGAAAATAAGAATCACCCAACTCAGAACCGGTCTAACCGTTCATAGAGTTAGGCGACCATGCAGGTCGCATCAGACATGAACAGAACACATATCATCAAACAGTAATTCAGGTACATAGCAGCATTCCAATGGCCATTATAGCATAGGATCTGGGTGGGAGTAGGGAGATTCCAGCCATGGAGACCAGACCCTATCAAATTTAGCAGAAGCGTTTTGTTTCATATAGATATAACATTCCTTGAAGATAGTATCATTAACTAGGACCTTAAAAGCAGAGACTAAAGGGCCACCAGGGGCCATCCACAGCCTCGCAATGCATACCTTAGCCAAGGCACATACATTGCGTGCATAAAGACCCTCAGGATCAGACATAGAAACAGAGCATCCCATCCCCAAAATACAAAACTGTGGGGTGAGCAAATCACCAGTCACTCCAGTATTCTCCAGAATCGACCTGACCCCCGACCAGAACACCCGTAACGTCGGCCAGTCCCACACAAGATGCCAAAATGCTCCCACAGCCACCCCGCACTTAGGGCAGACATCCGATCTGCCAGTCCCAATTTTGGCCAGTCTAACTGGAGTCATATATGTTCTATGTAGAAAGAAGAACTGTATTTGTTGGTACCTGAGGGATTCGGTGACCGTAGCAGGATATTCCAGAGCAAGGGTCCAATCCTCCTCAGTTATTAAACCCAGATCTTCCTCCCATTTTCCACGGAGACGCGTCAGAGGGACCGCATGGAGTTTGGTAAGAAGATACCCATATGCAAGGGAGACCATCTTAACTCGACCCAATGTATTTACAAAGGTCTTAATGGGAAATGGGAGGATCCGTGGGGGGGATTCAGCAAATTGGGACTAGAGAGCATGATGGAGTTGAAGGTATATGAAAAAGTAGGAGTTGGGTAATTCAAACTCATCTTTCAGTTGCTGAAAGGATTTAAGTACATTGGGGGTCATTCCGAGTTGATCGCTCGCTAGCTGCTTTTAGCAGCATTGCAAACGCTAGGCCGCTGCCCTCTCGGAGTGTATCTTAGCTTAGCAGAAGTGCTAACGAAATATTAGCAGAACTGCTCGAAAATCTTTTCCTGCAGTTTCTGAGTAGCTCCAGACCTACTCCTAGATTGCGATCACCTCAGTCCGTTTAGTTCCTGCTTTGACATCACAAACACGGTCTGCGTTCGGCCAGCCACTCCCCCGTTTCCCCAGCCACTCCTGCGTTTTAGCCTGACACGCCTGCGTTTTTTAGCACACTCCCGGAAAACGGTCAGTTTCCGCCCAGAAACACCCACTTCCTGTCAATCACACACCGATCAGCAGAGCGACTGAAAAGCGTTGCTCGCCCCTGTGTAAAATTGCTTAGTTTTGTGTGAAATTACTTGGTGTGTGTACCCTGCGGCCCATACGCATGCGCAGAACAGCGGGTTTTTAGCCTGATCGCTATGCTGCGAAAAACGGCAGCGAGCGATCAACTCGGAATGACCCCCATTATCTGCATATAGGTGGGAAATAGAAACCACAGATTTAGGAGCCCAAACCTCCCGCCCCTCAAGCACATGCAGTTCGGGAAGCCAATCAGAGTACCATAAGGGGGTATCTGGGTCTAGGCCGTTGTATCGTAAGAGGTCCCTCAGGGCCCGCCAGATCTTCAAGGCCTGGAAAATAATAGGGGGAAAGAACCGAGCTATATTCCCACTCAACAACACCTGTATCGGAGAGAGGTCAGGAAAGTAGCATCTATCGAATACCCAATGTAGAGAGTCAACGCCAGTATCTTGCGCCCATGCACTAATATGAGTCAACTGAGCAGCGTAATAATACATCAGAGTATTTAACAGTATCTTGCACCCATGCACTAATATGAGTCAACTGAGCAACATAATAATACATCTGAAAATTGGGCAAAGCCAAGGCCACCATCACAGCGTTGCCTGGTGAGAGTATTTAACTGTATCCTGGGTCGTTTATTAGCCCAAATTAGAGAGGATAAGACACTGTTCAATTTCCTAAAAAATAAAGGATAAATATATACGGGGGACTGAAGAATAATATATAGAATTTTGGGCAGTATTATCATTTTAATGAGACTAACCCTGCCAGACACCGTCAATGGAAGCTTACACCAAGGGGTATATTTACTAAGGTCCCGATTTTGACCGAGATGCCGTTTTTTCTTCAAAGTGTCATCTCAGTAATTTACTAAGCAAAAATCACGGCAGTGATGAGGGCATTCGTAATATTTTGGAAGTCCTAGGAAAAAATCACGAATCAATACACCATCGGTCAAATACGCCTGCAATTTGGTAGAAATCGGTCATTTACTAAAAAGTGCAAAACACAAACACTGCCGACAATAGCCAAACACTGCCGTGATAAAATACAAATCGTGAAAAAGTGCTAAAAAAAAAACAGACCTGCTTTTTTATCCCGTGTTTGTATAGGCATGCACGGATCTATGAGATCCGTGCATGTTTTTCAGTGGGAAGGGGGGGGAAATGTTATAAATTTAAAAAAGAAAAATGCGTGGGGTCCCCCCTCCTAAACCAAACCAGCCTCGGGCTCTTTGAGCCGGCCCTGGTTGCAAAAATATGGGGAAAAAATTGACAGAAGTTCCCCCATATTTAAGCAACCAGCACCGGGCTTTGCGCCTGGTCCTGGTTCCAAAAATACGGGGAACAAAAAGAGTAGGGGTCCCCCGTATTTTTTAAACCAGCACTGGGCTCCACTAGCTGGACAGATAATGCCACAGCCGGGGGTCACTTTTATACAGTGCCTTGCGGCCGTGGCATCAAATATCCAACTAGTCACCCCTGGCCGGGGTACCCTGGGGGAGTGGGGACCCCTTCAATCAAGGGGTCCCCCCCCAGCCACCCAAGGCCCAGGGGTGAAGCCCGAGGCTGTCCCCCCCATCCAATGGGCTGCGGATGGGGGGCTGATAGCCTTTGTTCAAAGTGATTGATATTGTTTTTAGTAGCAGTACTACAAGGCCCAGCAAGCCTCCCCCGCAAGCTGGTACTTGGAGAACCACAAGTACCAGCATGCGGCGGAAAAATGGGCCCGCTGGTACCTGTAGTACTACTACTAAAAAAATATCCCAATAAAGACATCACACACACACCTTGAAAGTATAGCTTTAATACATCCATCCACACCTCCATATACACATACTTACCTTATGTTCCCACGCAGGTCGGTCCTCTTCTCCAGTAGAATCCATGGTGTACCTGTAGAAAAAATTATACTCACATAATCCATGGTTGAATGCTCCTCTGCTTGTAATCCTTTTGTAATCCACGTACTTGAAAAAATAAAAAAAAACGGACACCCGACCACGAACTGAAAGGGGACCCATGTTTTCACATGGGACCCCTTTCCCCGAATGCCGGAAACCCACTCTGACTGATGTCTAAGTGGGTTTCTTCAGCCAATCAGGGAGCGCCAATGGTGGGAACTTTCAGGTCAGCGGTTGACCGAAAGTGACCTCACCGCTGACCTGAAAGTTCCCACCATTGGTTACAATGGAGCGCATAGGCGCTACATTGTAACACTGCCGTGTGCCGCCTGTCAGACAGTACAGGAGCACACAGCCGATCAGGAGGGTGCCACAACGTGGCGCTCCCTGATTGGCTGAAGAAACCCACTTAGACATCAGTCAGAGTGGGTTTCTGGCATTCGGGGTAAGGGGTCCCATGTGAAAACATGGGTCCCCTTTCAGTTCGTGGTCGGGTGTCCGTTTTTTTTATTTTTTCAAGTACGTGGATTACAAAAGGATTACAAGCAGAGGAGCCTTCAACCATGGATTATGTGAGTATAATTTTTTCTACAGGTACACCATGGATTCTACTGGAGAAGAGGACCGACCTGCGTGGGAACATAAGGTAAGTATGTGTATATGGAGGTGTGGATGGATGTATTAAAGTTATACTTTCAAGGTGTGTGTGTGATGTCTTTATTGGGGTATTTTTTTTAGTAGTAGTACTACAGGTACCAGCGGGCCCATTTTTCCGCCGCATGCTGGTACTTGTGGTTCTCCAAGTACCAGCTTGCGGGGGAGGCTTGCTGGGCCTTGTAGTACTGCTACTAAAAACAATATCAATCACTTTGAACAAAGGCTATCAGCCCCCCATCCGCAGCCCATTGGATGGGGGGGACAGCCTCGGGCTTCACCCCTGGCCCTTGGGTGGCTGGGGGGGGACCCCTTGATTGAAGGGGTCCCCACTCCCCCAGGGTACCCCGGCCAGGGGTGACTAGTTGGATATTTGATGCCACGGCCGCAAGGCACTGTATAAAAGTGACCCCCGGCTGTGGCATTATCTGTCCAGCTAGTGGAGCCCGGTGCTGGTTTCAAAAATACGGGGGACCCCTACGCTTTTTGTCCCCCGTATTTTTGGAACCAGGACCAGGCGCAGAGCCCGATGCTGGTTGCTTAAATATGGGGGAACCCCTGTCCATTTTTTCTCCATATTTCTGCAACCAGGATCGGCTCAAAGAGCCCGAGGCTGGTTTGCCTTAGGAGGGGGGACCCCACGCAATTTTTTTTTTACATTTAAACTTTTTTTTTTTTTTTTTACAAGCTGCACAATGAAGCCCAGCACGGATCTCTCAGATCCGGCCGAGATTCATTGTATTAAAGTCTGCAGTGTTTTACAAGTCACTCACGTAAAACACTGCCAAAAAAAAACGAATGACATCGACATCGGAAAACCCGAAAATGCAGAATACGGCACCTTAGTAAATTAGTCGTAATCAATTCAAAAAGTTGCATATTTACACTTTCGATGTCATTCGTGATTGAACTTTGACCTCAAACGGGAAAATACGAATCTTAGTTAATTTACCCCCAAGTCTTAGATTTGCACGCAACCTGTTGCATGATCGGGTCAAGATTTAAAGGGATAAAATCAGAAGGGTCATTAGTTATTTGAACCCCAAGGTATTTAAATTGTGTTGTCCAACATAGTGGCAAGGAGATTATAGGAACAGTAGGAGGGGGGCCTATTACTGGCATAATTTATGATTTAGACCAGTTAATATGAAGACCCGAGTAGGCACCGAAGCTCTCGATCACTCGCAACAGAATGGGCATAGACTTGGCGTAATCCTGCAAAAACAACATGTTGAATAAACGTATAATTTAAATGAATATAAATATCGCAGCTCGCGGTGGAGCATATTAACAATATGTGTTCCATCCGTGGACAGCACTACTTCCTGTTTGCGTTCCACCTATATGCGCTCCACCCGCGGACAACACTATTTCCTGTCAGCATTCCACTACCAGGGGATTCTTAACAGCATCACCTGGAAGCGCACAACATCCTTTCCAAAGCAAGGGGAGTCAGCAGCGTGTATGTGCGTTCTAACCATGGGGGAAAGCAGTTTGTATTCCACCGCCCGATAACGTACTTCCAGGGGGCGGATCCCGGACAAGTAAAGAGAGCATGCAAAGTATATAACAACACTGGGTGACAATCTACCGGGGAGGGCCAGTATGCGTTCCATACGTGATGACATGCTATCAGGGGGAAGGGACCAAGCCTGGGGAATAGCTGATGTAATGCACTCCAGCATTTAATTATAAACTTCCAAATGGATTACAGTGTACATTCCATACCATAATGTCGCGCAACCAGAAGACAAACACAAACACTCACTTTAATCTATAAGGGACTGAATAAGGGAAAAAATACATTTTCTATTGATAAGGGTTAATTCTAATAAACAACAGTGTGACTAATTAACTAGGTAAACCTACAAAACTACTAAAGTGTGACTAATTAAGGTGAAGAGCATAGTGATTTAAATGAATAAAGATCAATGACCCTATATAGCGGAAGTGCTAAATTTAATTACTAATCTCAACCTAATAGAATTAGCCCATTATAGTAGATTATGGGCTAATATTAAAATTATTAATTGCTCCCATATTAACAGATTAGCACATACAATACATTAAGGATATGTTTTTGACCTATAAATACTGGGCAATAACATTTGCAATCACAGAATAACATAATAATACAAACATTCCTGGAGTGATATTGAAGGGTATATTCAATTAAAGTCGGATCCATTCCGACATGTATTTGTCGGAATGGATCCGACAACCCCTATTCAATCCCATCTTAATTCGACTTTTTCAAGTCGAATTGAGATGGGATGCAGAGGAGGAGAAGGAGGGCGAGCCGCGAGGAGACCAGCGGGAGGACAGCCGGCGGGCATACAGGGAAGATCAGCGCCACAGTAGCGCTGCAGCAGGATGTCACTCAGCCGCCCAACCTCACGGCAGCTTCCACCCGGCTCCAGCAGCATGCTGGAGCCGGGTGGAAGCTGCCGTGAGGTCGGGCGGCTGAGTGACATCCAGCTGCAGTGCTACTGTAGCGCTGATCTCCCTGTATGCCCGCCGGCTGTCCCCCTGTCTCCCTGCGGCTCCCCCTCCCTCCTCCTCAGGGTCCGCATCTCAGTCCGACATCTTTTTGATGTCGGACTGAGATGGACGAAAAGGGGGCCAAAACCTGTCAGTTTTGGCCCTGTTTTCGTCACAAGCACGTGGATCGGCAGCTATTCCGCCGATCCACGTGCTTTTCGACAAGTCAAATTCATTGACTTGTCGAAAAATTTAGGGATATATTGAATAGGTCGAATCAGGATTCGACCTTAAAAAGTCGAAAACTGCCGTCTTTTCGACAGATGGCTGTTTTCGACTTCAATTGAATATTGAAAGTGTTGACCAACAGCAAATGGTTTGCACTTTTGAAAAATGGCCCCAAAACACCTACAGAGGGATGTGACAGACATCTATTAAGGGAAAATAAGACCTAAATAAAGGACGCTATGTCTATGCCCTCATTTAAGGCACATGGAGTCATGGAATTTAAAGTATAAATCCAGAAACTCTCTTTTTTGGCTAATGCTAAATCCCTATTCCCTCCCCTAGGAGGTTCTTTGACCACTTCCAAAACTGTACATTTGAATGTGGATGGGTGTACCTCTGATCTATGCTTTTCCTGAAAATGTTTAGGCAGACTGTGGGTCCCTACTTTATTTTTAATGTTCCGTATATGCTCTTGCATACAGATCTTAATCTTTCTTTTAGTCTTTCCAACATATACAAGACCACACCCACATGTGATTTTAACGACGACATATTCAGAATTACAAGTTACAGATTGAGTTAGGGTGTACACTTTCCCAGAATCCATTTTCCAGCTAAATTTCGGCCTATCAAGAAATTTACAGCATATGCATTTATTATAAGGAAGACACTCCAGTTTCTTAGTCATCAGAAAACCCCCGGGTGTGCTTTCCTGAGAGTCATCCAGTTTGAGTCTACTGGGGGCTAGCTGGTTTCTAAGGTTAGAAGATTGATGGAACACCAGATTCAGTCTAGGTGGAAGGTGTGGACCTAAAATGGGATCTTTGGTAAGGATCCCCCAATGTCGATCCAATATTTTGCGTATAAAATGGTTCTCTCTATTATATTGAGTGAAGAAAGGCCTAGAAGATCCATCTTTCTTAATCTTCATTTTAGGTATCAGTAAGTCTTCTCTACTCCTTTCAGCTGCTCGCAACCTAGCGTCATCCACCAATTCATGTGCATACCCCCTATTGATAACCTATCATATAGTAATTGGGATTTCAACCAGTAAATCCCTTTCATCACTACAATTCCTTCTTACTCGTAGGAACTGTTAGAAAGGAACTCCTTTCTTCCAAACCGGGTGATGGCAACTGGAGAATGGAATATAGCTGTTGGCTTCAACAGTTTTGAAATGAGTTTTAGTCTGAATAATTTGGCAAGGGATTCCGATTAATTCCAAGTCCAAGTACTCAATCTTACAGGAATGCTGTTTATGGGTAAACCGCAAGGTTCTATCATTAACATTCACATAAGTAATAAATTCCGTCATGGTTTCTGGTTCTCCCTGCCAAATAATGATAATATCATCAATATATCTTTGATACATAACGATGTTCTTCTCATACTTGGAACCATAAATGTAATCATTTTCCCAGATGTTCATAAACAAATTAGCGTATGAAGGGGGGAGTTTCGTCACCATGGCCGTGCCCTGGGTCTGCAGAAAAAACTCATTTTTATATTCCAAAAAGTTATGCTCTAGTATGAATTGAATACAATTTAGAACAAAGATTGTTTCAGTTTGATTAGACTCAGGACAAGTGTCCAAAGTAATTTTGGTGGTCTCTAAGCTTTTATGATGAGGTATTGAAGAATACAATGCTTGTACATCAATGGTAATCCATACCATCTCCATGGACCAGATAAAACCCTTGAGTTTTTGAAGGATAGCTGTTGAATCTCTAAGATGGGACTTAGTATTCAACACATGGGGTTGCAACTTCAGATCTATAAACTGAGACAAATTTGCAGTCAGGGAGTTTATCCCTGCAATGATAGGTCTTCCCGGAGGGTGATCCTTGTCTTTATGAACCTTAGGTATATGGTAGAAAATAGGTATAACCAGGGTTTTAACCGCTAAATAATTATATTCATCTATACAAATGGAACCTTCCCTCAGGCCTCTGTTCAGGAGGACATTTAGATTTTCCTGAAAAATAATGGTAGGATTATCCTTCAATTTTTAATAGGTACTTTCCTCCCGTAGTATCTTATCCAATTCATCCATATACACTGACAGATTCTGGATTACAACAGCTCCTCCCTTATCCGCCTGTTTTATGATGATGTTCTTATCTTTCTTGAGGTTCTTAAAGGCATGATTTTCTTGTGGGTTAAGATTACTACAGTGTCTCAAATCACACTGCTTAATTTTTCTAAAGTCATCTCTCACCGAGTCATAGAAGATGTCAATGTAACTTCCTCTTGACTCTACTGGATATAAACGTGAGGGTAATGATACCAAAGGTTTTGCTTTTTCGGATTGAGAAGCCCCAGATACTGGAGGGTTTCTTAAGAAATGTCTTTGTATTGTGAGTGATCGTATGTACTTATTCAAATCTACAAATAGGATGAATTTATCGAGGTGGTTGTCTGGGGCAAATTTGAGGCCCTTACTTAGAACTGAGAGTTCTGCTGTAGAAAGCCCCTTCTTAGAGTTGTTAATGACTCCTATCTGGTACTCTCTTGGGTTTGAAACCCTCTCTTTTCTTTGGCGATCTTTCTACCTCCTCCTCTAGTTCCTCCCTTCTTCCATATCTTGTTTTGGTGCCCTGTGGGGAGTCTATCCTTGTATATAACTCCAATTTCCACTGACGTTGTGGAATCATATTCCTCTTTTCGGTTCTTTCCCCTAAAAAACGTTGGCAATTTTTGGGTGTAGGAGATCTAAACACTTCATATCAATTGGTCCCAAACCTATCGTTTCTTCTATTGGAATGAGAAGGGAACCTATTACGCTGATATCGGGGTCTACCAATGTCATGACTTCCCTGTTGTTCCCCTCTATTGCCCTGCCGTGGTTCAATATATCTCTGTCTCATTCTAAAGTTGCCGTACTGTCTATTTTGGACCTGATCGCATTGTGAATCTCGTCTGTAATAGGGACGAGAACGATTGGTACTGGTGTTGGTGGGTAATACCCTATAGTTCATATCACCACTGGCGTGCGCAGCACATTTTGTCAGGGGGTGCACAGTCGGAGGGGTGTGTCTAGCACCGCCTTTTGGCCGTGTCTAGCACCAACTATTGATGGTCAACGCATATAAAATATCCACCTTTGTACCAAGCCTAATAAAACAGATACAGTACATTGTCAGATGTTGTGGTGTGCACCAAACAAACACCCCTGATGGCACTCACTGCAATTACACTGCTCCTCCTCAGCCTGATCTGGCTCCCCCTCTCTTTCCTTTGCAAGCTGCAGCAGCTTACTTACTAGTCAGCCACTCACTGACACTGACAGTCGCAGACTAGTACTGCTGCTGCTGGAAAAAACGAGTGACGTGTCAATGCTGCTGCCGACCGCCTGCCAGTATTGAATTTGTCTTCCTAAGAGGAACGCTGGCTGCATGCTGCTCCTCATCAGTGGCTGGCCTTGGCATAACTTAGAAGGAGAGAGGTGGGCATGTGGCGGGTGGGCGTGCGAGCATAATCACGTCACATAACGCTGTATTTGTACATGGAGGTGGAGCTGGGAATTTGAAAGCCGGTGTCAGTGGCACCCTTGATTACCCCAGGCGTCAGGTCAGTAATACAGTCCTGACAGGGTGCAGTGCAGAGGAGACAGTAATCAGCCTGCTCGGCGCTCACTGCATCAGGCATGTGAGATTGGGGTGCCGGACATTAGGGGGTGCCTGTGCGCACCAGGCACCCCCCCTGCGCACACCTATGCATATCACCAGCATCTAATGTCTCATTAGGTCGATTATGGATCTGACCACAGGCATAATCTCTTTTATCACGTAAAAATTTATTTTTTTGTTTCCTTGAGATAATTTCTTTTTCCAAACTATCTAATTTGTATTGTAGATCTTTAATGTCTCTCTGGTACTCCTCACTTTCTTCAAACTTAGCCGCTAGAGATTCTATCTTATTAATCTCTTCCTGAAACTTAGCCATCTCATTTTTACGCTCACTGACTATCAAGCCTATTAATTTGATTGAACATTCATCCAAAGTTGAATTCCATAAGTTCAGAAATGAAACGTTATCCCCTCCAAAAGTGGGGAATTTATGGAGTCTGAGCCCTCTTGGTATGCGTCCAACCTCTAGATATTTCTCAAGTGTGACTATATCATACCATCCTTTCATTTCTTGGAAGCCAATTTCTCCAAGGAATTCAAGTATCCATAATATTCCTCCTCATCATCCTCAACTTGTATAGCCTGCTCATCTTCAACAAAAATATTATTAACTTTCTGGGACCACTTGGTCCTATCCAAACAAACCGGCATATTTTAAAAGCTGCAGTACAAGGTAACTAGCAGAAAGAATGTATGAAAACAACAAATACCCCACTGAGCTAAAATCAGGAGTCAGCTGTACCTCTAGATGGTGTTAGGGACATTACCGTGGGGACTTTGGGGGTCATTCAGACCCAGCTGCTGTTGCATATGCAGCCATCTACGTTCATCGCTGCGTTAAAACGCAGCGAGTGAACGGGTCAGAATGACCCCTTTTATGTCTTGTATATTATTGTATGGATTTGTCTATTTCTGTATAGACATATGTATATTTGTATAATCTTACAACTATATTGACGGCCCATGCCTGGGGTTTTATGACGTTTATAAACATATAGATAGCTTACCCCCTTGCCTTGGACACTAGTGTTAGAATGCATTTCCTTTAAAGTATTTGGGGCATGGATAATGGCGATATGTTGTATTTTTATGGAGAGTGTGGCACCTTTAAGCACCATTATTTTTCTATAATGGATTTTTTTCTATATTGGATCTTATTATCTAACAACAGAGTCCTAAAATTGCTGCATGAATTTCTACAGATTATTGCCTTAATGTATTGGTGAATACCACTATACCATCCAGCAGGACTATCACAACTGCAATAGTATTTCTTGTGATCTTTTGCACTTTGGTATGTATAACCACCCCTATGGGTGCCTATCAACTTGATACGACAGTATAACCGTTATAATGGTCCGTTTTTCTTTTCCACTTTAGGTCCAACACAATTGTTGGCTAGCACATCTAAATAATCCCTATAAAGGATCATTTTTACGAACAAAATGTGTATTCTTTTATTTGTTTATATGGAAAAACAAATGTGGTATGTATACCTGCTCTTTTCTCCTTTGTATATTCAATAGATTTCTGAAAATGAACTCTATGATAAATCATCAACTGGCTGTTAGTGAATGTTATTGTGTATAGCCGCTTCACAAACATCGTTGTGTATGGGTTTTTTGGACTATTGTTAAACGACTGGTATTTTATACATGTTTATTGTTTTATTTATCATCTAGATACTTACCCCTGATGAAGTCCTTTGGGACGCAACGCGTTGGGTTCTGGGTCTTCTTGATACTTACATCACCTTTTTTGAAAAACTATTTGGCAAGAAAATTCTGCTTGATTAAATTAGAACTATTCCCTGTGTGGATAAAGTTTTGATTATGTCTGTTATGTGGAAATTGTGAATAAATGTTACATATTTTATATTGTTCTTTAATATTTCTGATTCTGACTAATATAGCACCCTCAGAAATTGTGTTTCATATATATATATATATATATATATATATATATATATATATATGCAGCGCTGGTGCCAGACCTTGCGGCGCCCGGGGCGGAAGTTTCCTTTGCCCCCCTCCGACAGGTGAAACAGGGTTAGTGCAAGCCTAAGGCGCGCATAAACAAATAGGGGCGTGGCTTCATAGGGAAGGGCATGGCCCCTGTAGTTGTGCCCCCAGTAGATGTGCCCCCAGTAGTTATGCCCCCAGTAGAGATGCCCCTGTAGTTATGCCCCTTTAGATGTGCCCCCAGTAGGGATGCCCCCTGTATACGTGCCCCATTAGAGATGCCCCTGTAGTTATGCCCCCTTAGATGTTCCCCCATTAGAAGTGCCACCAGTAGAGATGCCCCCTTGTAGTGCCGCTTACAAACACACCCAAAAAAATACTCACCAGCCCTGCTCCTCCTTCCCGACCGCTGCTGCATCCAGAGGCGTATCTAGCACGGGGCGAGCAGGGCACGTGCCCTGGGCGCCATGGCAGCCCCAACAGAGGGGGGCGCCACCGGCACCTGCACGGCCCACTCGCCCCATGCTTCAGGGATTCCGCCGGCGCTACCCGCGGCGCTTTCCCTGTCTCCCTGGCTGCTGTGCCTGTCACAATAGACAGGCAGCGGCAGCCAGGAGCCTCCCGGCCCCTACTCCCCCCTGCAAAGTGACTGTGTACGCGATCGCGTGCGCGATCGCGACCGCGGAGGTGCGCGCATGCGCGACCTCGGGGGGGCGTGCGGCCCCTGAACAGCAGTGAGTGCAGGTGAGCGGGAAGGGGGTGCGGGACATTTTGTATGTGTGTGTGTGTTAAGTGTGTGTGTGTTAATTGTGTGTGTGTCGGACAGTGTGCGTGTGTGTTGTGTGTGGGACAGTGCGTGTGTGTTAATTGTGTGTGTGTGGGACAGTGTGAGTGTGTTAATTGTGTGTGTGGGACAGTTTGAGTGTGTGTAAATTGTGTGTGTGTGTGTGTGACAGTGTGCGTGTGTTAATTGTGTGTGTGTGGGACAGTGTGTGTGTGTTAATTGTGTGTGTGTGTGACAGTGTGAGTGTGTTAATTGTGTGTGTGGGACAGTGCGTGTTTGTTAATTGTGTGTGTGTGTGTGTGTGTGACAGTGTGAGTGTGTTAATTGTGTGTGTGGGACAGTTTTGAGTGCGTGTTAATTGTGTGTGTGTGGGACAGTGTGCGTGTGTGTTAATTGTGTATGTGTGGGACAGTGTGAGTGTGTTAATTGTGTGTGTGTGTGGGACAGTGTGAGTGTGTTAATTGTGTGTGTGTGTGTGTGTGTGGGACAGTTTGAGTGTGTGTTAATTGTGTGTGTGTGTGTGTGTGTGTGTGTGTGTGTGTGGGACAGTGTGCGTGTGTTAATTGTGTGTGTGTGGGACAGTGTGCGTGTGTATTAATTGTGTGTGTGTGGGACAGTGTGCGTGTGTGTTAATTGAGTGTGTGTGGGACAGTGTGCGTGTGTTAAGTGTGTGTGTGTGGGACAGTGTGAGTGTGTTAATTGTGTGTGTGTGGGACAGTGCGTGTTTGTTAATTGTGTGTGTGGGACAGTGTGCGTGTGTGTTATTTGTGTGTGTGGGACAGTGTGCGTGTGTGTTATTTGTGTGTGTGGGACAGTGTGCGTGCGTGTGTGTTATTTGTGTGTGTGGGACAGTGTGCGTGTGTTAATTGTGTGTGTGTGTTAATTGTCCCGGCGTTTATTGGCGTCTGTAGTGTGCGCCCCGTCCTCCTCCGCTGCCGCTGACAGGAGCGGCGGTGTGCGGCTCTCCCCCTCCTCCGCCGGCTCCGTCCTCCCGTCGTGGCCTTGCAGTGTGTGCTGGTCTCCCCAGCAGCAGCAGCAGGTTAGTCTCTCCCCCCCCCCTCTCTCTCTCTCTCTCTCTCTCTCTCTCTCTCCTCCTGTGGATTGCAGTTTGTAAGTATCATTTTAATTTTTACAGGTACCCCTATTGAATTCTACTGGACAAGTGGATGTGACCGGCGTGGGATGTAGGTAAGTAATCTGTCTCTTATTTTTACAGGTACCCCTATTGGATTCTTCTGGACAAGTGGACGTGACCGGCGTGGGATGTCGGTAAGTAATCTGTCTCTCATTTTTACAGGTACCCCTATTGGATTCTACTGGACAAGTGGACGTAACCGGCGTGGGATGTAGGTAAGTAATCTGTCTCTCATTTTTACAGATTCCCCTACTGGATTCTACTGGACAAGTGGACGTGACCAGCGTGGGATGTAGGTAAGTAATCTGTCTCTCATTTTTACAGGTACCCCTATTGGATTCTACTGGACAAGTGGACGTGACCGGCGTGGGATGTAGGTAAGTAATCTCTCTCTCATTTTCACAGGTACCCCTATTGGATTCTACTGGACAAGTGGACGTGACCGGCGTGGGATGTAGGTAAGTAATCTGTCTCTCATTTTTACAGGTGCCCCTATTGAATTCTACTGGACAAGTGGACGTGACCAGTGTGGGATGTAGGTAAGTAATCTGTCTCTCATTTTTACAGATTCCCCTACTGGATTCTACTGGACAAGTGGACGTGACCGGCGTGGGATGTAGGTAAGTAATCTGTCTCTCATTTTTACAGGTACCCCTATTGGATTCTACTGGACAAGTGGACGTGACCGGCGTGGGATGTAGGTAAGTAATCTGTCTCTCATTTTTACAGGTACCCCTATTGGATTCTACTGGACAAGTGGACGTGACCGGCGTGGGATGTAGGTAAGTAATCTGTCTCTCATTTTTACAGATTCCCCTACTGGATTCTGCTGGACAAGTGGACGTGACCAGCGTGGGATGTAGGTAAGTAATCTGTCTCTCATTTTTACAGATTCCCCTACTGGATTCTACTGGACAAGTGGACGTGACCAGCGTGGGATGTAGGTAAGTAATCTGTCTCTCATTTTTACAGGTACCCCTATTGAATTCTACTGGACAAGTGGACGTGACCGGCGTGGGATGTAGGTAAGTAATCTGTCTCTCATTTTTACAGGTACCCCTATTGGATTCTACTGGACAAGTGGACGTGATCGGCGTGGGATGTAGGTAAGTAATCTCTCTCTCATTTTCACAGGTACCCCTATTGGATTCTACTGGACAAGTGGACGTGACCGGCGTGGGATGTAGGTAAGTAATCTGTCTCTCATTTTTACAGATTCCCCTACTGGATTCTACTGGACAAGTGGACGTGACCGGCGTGGGATGTAGGTAAGTAATGTGTCTCTCATTTTTACAGCTACCCCTATTGGATTCTACTGGACAAGTGGACGTGACCGGCGTGGGATATAGGTAAGTATGTGTGAGTGTGTCAGTGTGCTTTAATACATTTTTACTGTCACGGTGTGTGAGTTGTGTTTTTATTTGGGTATTTTTTCTGTTGTAGAACTACAGGTACCGGCGGGCCCGTTATTATTCCCTGCATGTTGGTACTTGAGGTTCTCCAAGTACCAGCAAGCGGGGGAGGCTTTCTGGACCTTGTAGTTCCACAACAAAAAACAATATTCTTTTTTTACTTACATGGTTATCAGCCTCCCATCCACAGCCCACGGATGGGGGGGACTGCCTCGGGCTTCACCCCTGGCCCTTGGGTGCCTGGAGGGGGGTGACCCCTTGATTTAAGGGGTCCCCACTCCTCCAGGGAACCCCGGCCAGTGGTGACTAGTTGGGGGGGTAATGCCACGGCCGCAGGGACCTACATAAATGTGTCCCCCGGCTGTGGCATTATGTCCCTGGCTAGTGGAGCCCGGTGCTGGTTTTAAAAATACGGGGGGACCCCTACATCTTTTGTCCCCCGTATTTTTGGAATCAGGACCGGACTAAGAGCCCGATGCTGGTTGTCTAAATACGGGGAACCACTGTCCAATTTTTTCCCAGTATTTAAACAACCAGGACCGGCTCAAAGAGCCCGAGGCTGGTTATACTTAGGAGGGGGACCTCACGCAGTTTTTTTTTTACATTTTTAACCCATTCAGACCCTTCTCCATTAAGTTAATGGAAACCCTGGACAACAAAATTGCATTCATGTCCTCCTCCCACTCCCTTCCCAGTCCCAAACACTAATTATTAATTTTTTCTATAAAAATGTACAATATATCACAAGTATGATGAGCAGGCATGCAGCGGGCATTGGCGGCTTTGGACTGAGTTGCAAATTAGTGGCGGAGGGCTGGGTCAGTTGATGGTGGGCGAGTTTGTAAGCCATTGGTGGTGGCAGCGGGCATCGGCTCAGAGGCAGTGGCGGGCATTGGCTCGGTGGCGGTAGGGGTCATCGGCAGGATTCGGCAGACATTATGGCTGTAGTGCCTCACCGCACGCCACTGACCTCACCGCATGCCACTGGTGTGTGGGACAGTGTGCGTGTGTGTTAATTGTGTGTGTGGGACAGTGTGAGTGTGTGTTAATTGTGTGTGTGTGGAACAGTGTCAGTGTGTGTAAATTTTTGCAGTCCAGTGTGTGTGTGGGGGAGAGGAAAGTATGAGAATGTGTGTGTGTAGTCTGAGTGGGTGTGTGTAGGATTTGGGGGTGGCAAGTCTGTGTGTGTGTAATCAGTGTGTGTGGGATGTACTAATGGCCATTTACCAAAGACAGATATGTATTAAACCACGGGCACTGAGATGCCCTTCTCACTCACCATCCAGCTGGGTGGGCGAGCCGGGCGGGTGGAAAGCCAGCAGCAGGGGCAGCATGCCGGATATCAGCAGCCGAGGGTGGGGGCTGTAATGCACGTGCGGAGCCCAAAGCCGGAGATCAGCAGCATGCTGACCGGCAATAAGCAGCTTCTGCTTCCGCGTTCAACATGCTGCTGATCTCCGGCTTTGGGCTACGCAGGGTTCGGGGGATGGGTGTCCTCTGCCGGTGTACTGCAGCTCCAGGGGTGCGGGCTCCGGAGGCTTTCAGCACTGTTGAATATCCAGCTGCCTCAAGTATGTACAGCCCGCACCCAGGGGTGTATCTAGGGGTCTGAGCACCCCTGGCAAAGTAAGGAACTGGCGCCCCCCACCTCCCCCACCCAGGGACAATGAGGGGGGAGTTACAGATAGGCTGAGGTCAGGGACACTGAGGGGCAATTACAGGGAGGGTGTGGGCAGGAACACTGAGGGATAATTACAGGAGTGCACGGGCAGGGACAATGAGGGGGAATTACGGGGAGGGTACGGGCAGGGACACTGAGTTGGAATTACAGGAGGGTGCGGGCAGGGACACTGAGGGGGGAGTCACAGGGAGGCTGAGGTCAGGAACACTGAGGGAGAATTACAAGGAGGGTGCAGACGTGGACACTGAGGAGGAATTACGAGGATGGTGCGGGCAGGGACACTGAGATGGAATTACGGAGAGGGTGCAGGTAGGGAGACTGAGGGGGAATTACGAGAAGTGTGCAGGCAGGGACACTGAGGGGGAATTACAGAGAGGGTGCGGGCAGGGATACTGAGGAGGAATTACAGGGAGGGTGCGGGCAGGAATACTGAGGGGAAATTATGGGAAGGGTGCGGGCATGGACACTGAGAGGGAATTACAGGAGTGTATGGGCAGGGTCGCTGAGGGGGCAGTTACAGGGATAGTGTGGGCAGGGACACTGAGCAGGAATTATAAGAAGGGTGCAGGCAGGGACACTGAGGGGGAATTACAAGGAGAGGGCAGGCAGGTACACTGAGGGGGAATTATGAGTAGGGTGTGGCCAGGAACATTGAGAGGAAATTACAGGGAGGTTGCAGGCAGGGACACCGAGGGGATATATGCACACATGCATACAGTTAAAAACCTCTCTCTAGGTGTGATGGCACTACATGTCCCAGCAAATCCAGTTGACAAGGTGTGTTGGAACTTGTAGTCTCAACACAGCTGGACAGGCAGTCACTGGTCTAGATACCTCTCCATACAGAGCTCTTTGTAAGCTGTGATCCAGGTGAGAATGCTGATTTTCATACAGGACTAAAAGCAACACTTTAAAAAGACATTTCATACACTTTAAATGAAGCCGCTGCGGCCGCTATACTTAATCCGCAACCTACGGACTTTTTACACCGTTAGCGTACAGAGTCCCGTACCGAGTACGGACTTTGCATACAAACGCCGCGCTGGCTGTACAAAGTACACACAGCGCGTACACACCGAATGATACAACGTGAACCCTTAACAGCTATGCAATGCGATAATAATACACTTTTAACCTTAGCAGGGAAAGGAAGACACGACACCAGATTGTAATTAAACTACTGGGTTCCGACACCACAGCGTATTATTACTGAAAGGGGGTTACAATAACAAAGCAATACAATACAAAAGAATAATGGCTACAGTCAATGATACATACTTGTTTGGATTTCGCCGCTCTACCCAGTCTGGTCCTCGGTCATCTAGATAGATAACTTTGTGAGTCTTGTGTGACCAGGCCTGCAGCAGGCATCTTTTATACGGTAGATCAAAATATAATACAATAGACACTGTGTGTTTTTCTTCCATTGGTTCGGGGGTGGGACATATCCTGTGCACCGGAGATCATTGGTCAGCTCAAGAAGTGGGCGATGGCTAGGACCTGAGATGTGGTTTCTGTTGTTTGCATCTGAGTTCCCGCCCCATGACCAGTTAAACCCATCACATTAATCATACATAAATCTGATATTATTAATAACTTAATGTGGTAATATGTAATAATATTCTTATTCCCATCAGATTAATGTTTACGTGAATCTGAACAATATGATCCCACACATGATATGATTATCTATTTCCATCCTCAAGATATACATATATCCACATATATCTATATACTCATATAGAGTAGGACTTGCAGTGAAATGGGGTCCAGTGGAGTGGGCCGCAAGCTTACATGCATTGTACAATTCATAAACCAAAACCCCATTGTTTATTTAGATGTAACATTAAAGCATTAAGGTGAATGAAGCTGCTTAGGAGAGTGCTGGGTTTTCTGTTTGGTATATTTGAGTTTGGTGGTCACAGCCCACCGCACCCCAACCCCTGGGAATGGTGAGTGCAGTGGTTCCTCATGTTTGTTTGTATAACAGGGTTAATTTTTAATTGGCCCATTTGTGACCATATCTCTCTCTCATGCACCCATAAGCTCATTTACCTTTAACCTGGATCAGCTGCTATGTAGGTGTGTTGGTGACTGTCTCACTTTGAAAGCCAGTAGTCTGTTGGCAGGTGAGCTGTAAACCAGGTACGCACACTTGTGTAGTTGTGTTATTTGTGTTGGTGACTGTCTTACCTTTTAAAAGCCATAAGTGTGGCAGGTAAGCTCTAAACCAGAAAAGCACATTTTCCTCTATGAGACAGCAGTTGCCAGGTTTCTATAAAATCTATGTGAAAGTTTGTGATAGAGTAGGACTTGCGGTGAAATGGGGTCCCGTGGAGTGGGCCGCAAGCTTGCATGCATTGTACAATTCATAAACCAAAACCCCATTGTTTATTTAGATGTAACATTAAAGCATTAAGGTGAATGAAGCTGCTTAGGAAAGTGCTGGGTTTTCTGTTTGGTATATTTGAGTTTGGTGGTCACAGCCCACCGCACCCCAACACCTGGGAATGGTGAGTGCAGTGGTTCCTCATGTTTGTTTGTATAACAGGGTTAATTTTTAATTGGCCCATTTGTGACCATATCTCTCTCTCATGCACCCCTAAGATCATTTACCTTTAACCTGGATCAGCGGCTATGTAGGTGTGTTGGTGACTGTCTCACCTTGAAAGCCAGTAGTCTGTTGGCAGGTTAGCTGTAAACCAGGTAAGCACACTTGTGTAGTTGTGTTATTTGTGTTGGTGACTGTCTTACCTTTTAAAAGCCATAAGTGTGGCAGGTAAGCTCTAAACCAGAAAAGCACATTTTCCTCTATGAGACAGCAGTTGCCAGGTTTCTATAAAATCTATGTGAAAGTTTGTGATAGAGTAGGACTTGCGGTGAAATGGGGTCCCGTGGAGTGGGCCGCAAGCTTACATGCATTGTACAATTCATAAACCAAAACCCCATTGTTTATTTAGATGTAACATTAAAGCATTAAGGTGAATGAAGCTGCTTAGGAGAGTGCTGGGTTTTCTGTTTGGTATATTTGAGTTTGGTGGTCACAGCCCACCGCACCCCAACCCCTGGGAATGGTGAGTGCAGTGGTTCCTCGTGTTTGTTTGTATAACAGGGTTAATTTTTAATTGGCCCATTTGTGACCATATCTCTCTCTCATGCACCCATAAGCTCATTTACCTTTAACCTGGATCAGCTGCTATGTAGGTGTGTTGGTGACTGTCTCACTTTGAAAGCCAGTAGTCTGTTGGCAGGTGAGCTGTAAACCAGGTACGCACACTTGTGTAGTTGTGTTATTTGTGTTGGTGACTGTCTTACCTTTTAAAAGCCATAAGTGTGGCAGGTAAGCTCTAAACCAGAAAAGCACATTTTCCTCTATGAGTCAGCAGTTGCCAGGTTTCTATAAAATCTATGTGAAAGTTTGTGATAGAGTAGGACTTGCGATGAAATGGGGTCCCGTGGAGTGGGCCGCAAGCTTACATGCATTGTACAATTCATAAACCAAAACCCCATTGTTTATTTAGATGTAACATTAAAGCATTAAGGTGAATGAAGCTGCTTAGGAGAGTGCTGGGTTTTCTGTTTAGTATATTTGAGTTTGGTGGTCACAGCCCACCGCACCCCAACACCTGGGAATGGTGAGTGCAGTGGTTCCTCGTGTTTGTTTATATATATATATATATATATATATATATATACGTATACACACACATACTCCTGCTATTACAATTTGTTATATATATATATATATATATAATTCCTATGTGTGTGTATATATATGTGTATATATATATATATATATATATATATATACAAACACATACATCTCCAAGAGTTTAAACTATGAATGTTAATATCTCAGATTTCTAAATGTCTGGTTTGTATTTTGGTTAGCTATTTGCTAATTGAGTTTCTCGCAGCTTCGGTTCCTGGGTATTGTCTCTTTGTTTGTTTTTGTCTTCAGGTGAGACATTGACAATCCAGTACTTATTGTTTTAAATAGAAACTCGACTATCCTAGTAAACAAAGGTGTTTGCCTTCTTCATAGAATTTCAAAGCTTAGTGTAAATAAGGCCATTGTATTTTAGTCTCTGGGAGTTTTAATTTATGTGTGACCGATCTTCATGCTATTTAGAAGAAAAAGCAGACCGTGTGGGATCTATGCAATATATAGATTAGATTTATGATATGTCTTTGTGGCTTTTCCATGAGAGTACAAATTCCACTGTAATTACTCATACCACGCTCTAATGCGCAGGACCGCGGGAGCGACCATACGCAATTTGCGAATATGTGCAATCACAGTCGAACACGGACGCACACGGAGGCCATCTATGTGGTGTTTGTACGTAATGTGTGTGTTGTAATATTTTCTGACTTCGACACAGGATAGACCATGCAGTGCAGCAACGGTACTGCAGAAAATGTACAGGTGCTGTCATGCTGCACTGCTGAATAGTGCTGATTGTAGTGGCTGGTGTTTGGTGACAGACCGCGTGGGACCAATGATATGGGGAGCGGATGAGGAATAGGAAGTGCCTCATCCCCTCCCCCATATCTGGAAGTGCCTCTCTCCCCGGCTATATTCACCATCATTGTGACTGTAGTCACCTAGAGTGTCAGAGTGCATTACGCTTCTGAGAGTCCAGCAGTGGATGAGCACTGCTAAGGGATGTACTCAGTGAGAACTACTATGTCATTCTACCCCCTGGCGTGGATGGCACTGCTGGGCTGCGCCCCCCCATCCTTGGCCGGCGCCCCTGGCAAGTGCCATCCTGGCCAATAGGAAGATACACCCCTGCCCGCACCCTCTGCTGCTGATATCCGGCATGCTGCTGCTGGCTGTCCCCCCGCCCGGCTCGGCCACAAAGCTATATGGTGAGAAGGGCATCTCAGTACCTGAGGTTTAACACATATGCCTCAGAAAATGGCCTCTGCGGTAAACGATACTAATGCTTACCATGACAGTAACAGCGGGGAGGAAGGCGCACATCGGGATCCTGCAGCATGAAACAAGAACCCCTTCGGAGCGCAGCAGACCACACTGAAAAGGGTGCATACCCGGTGCGGTGCTCTGCATCCCGGGTGGTGCCGAAGATGTGGAGTGTCGGAGGTGGCAGAAGCGCCGCAGCTTGGGGTGAGAAACCGCTGCAGCCCTTCCGCTGCTAAACTCTGCAATTAGTCTATTAAGGGGGTGGGCTCCCCTCATCATAGTGCCCCACAGGCCATGTTAATTCTGGGGTAGGATCCCCTAACTCTATAATGGGAATTTTGGCTCATATCATGTGCTGTAACGTGAATTTTGGCTCATACCGTGTGCTATAATGTGAATTTCGGCTCATACTATGTGGGGTAATGTGAATTTTGGCTCATTCCGTGTGCTGTAATGTGAATTTCGGCTCATACTGTGTGCTATAATGTGAATTTCGGCTCATGCCGTGTGGGGCAATGTGAATTTCGGCTCATACTGTGTGCTATAATGTGAATTTCAGTTCATACCGTGTGCTATAATGTCAAAGGGGCACCAGTACTAGATAGTATAAGGGGTCCTACTACACTGAAGGACACGCCCCTTTTGAGTGACCACGCTCCTTTTCCGGAGCACTCTTTCATTCCACCTTCAAAAATTCAACTTCGACCACTGCACCTACATACACATACATACACATACATACACACCCTGACATCTTTATATGCAGTGACACCGGTGGCGTCTGCACATACTTTCCTTTTGTATTTTTTTTTATTATCATTTTATTAATTTATTATTTTTATTTAAAAAAATAAATATTTTTTTTTGGGGGGGGGAGGGGGGGGGGGCGCCATTATTGATCTTGCCCTGGGCTCCAAAAACCCTAGTTACGCCTCTGGCTGCATCGTTTCTGTCCACTGCCGGCTCTTCTCTATGGGAGAGACGTCATGACATCTCTCCCATAGCAGCGCTGCACAGACACTAGAGGTCAATTATGACCTCTAGTGTCTGTCTGAAAATGGCCCACACTGCCCACGGCGCTTGCTGCAGCCGTACTGCGGGATGTGGGGTGCGGGTGGGCGCCTGCGGGGTGACTGCGGCCGCATCCATGGGCCGCAGCGCCCCGGCCTCCCCCCTTCTTCCCTGTGCCTAGATCCGCTCCTGCATACAGGATCGGTGCTAGGGTGTTCTACGCCCCCCTGCAAACTATACATTTGCGCTCTCCCATACTTTACAGAGGGATGGCACGCAATGAAAAAAGGGTGTGTGGTCTCACAAGGAAGGGGCATGGCCACACAATAGTACCCCCATTTCAAATTACTTCACACAGTAGGACAATTATTCACATTACACCACACGCAGTAGTGCCGCTTATACGCATAGTGCCCCCAGTAGTAGAGCCGATTACACACATAGTGCCCCCAGTAGTAGTGTTGCTTACACGCATAGTGCCCCCAGTAGTAGCGCCGATTACACGCATAGTACGCCCAGTAGTAGCACAGCTTATACACACAGTGCCCCCAGGAGGAGATCCACTGTCACGCATAGTTCCCCCAGTAGTAGCACCGATTACATGCAGAGTGCACCCAGTAGTAACCGCCACTTATACGAACCGTGCCCACAGGAGGAGTGCCGCTGTTATGCATAGTGCCCCAGTAGTAACGCTGATAACATGCATAGTGCCCCCAGTAGGAGTGCCGATTACACGCATAGTGCCCCCAGTAGAAGCATCGATTACATGCATAGTGCCTCCAGTAGTAGTGCTGCTTATATGCATAGTGCCCCCAATAGGAGTGCAGTAGCGCCCCCCAGTAGTAGTGCCTCCAGTTGCAGCGCCGCTTACACGCATAGTGCTACCAGTAGTAGTGCCACTTATACACAGTGCCCCCAGTAGTTGTGCTGTTTATACTCAGTGCCCCGAGTAACAGTGCCCCCAGTAGTAACGCCACTTAGACATATAGTGCCCCTAGTAGTAGTTATACATAATACCCCCAATAGTAGTGCCACTTATACACATAATACCCCACCAACACACTGACACACACACAATTTTTCTCACTCACTCCACTTACCCAAGTCTGTCTGGCCTGATCAGGAGCAGCATCCTCTCCCTCTTCACAGTTCGTACACAGTAGTATGGTCCATGTAACTCTGCCTCTCTGCCCCGTGTAGCTCCAACCCTCCACCCAGTTTAGCTCCACCCACTTTCCTCATCAACAACACTTCTGCTTTGAAGTTTGACAGGGAGAAGGGGGATGGACTCTTCAAGCTGCCGGCGCCACTGCATGTGTCTGTAGTGTGACAAGCGCAGCAGCAGCCAGCAGCAGCAGGGGAGCTCAGCACAGAGATGCATAGCAGGGAGAGCGCCTAGCCAGCCTGGTGCCTATACGTTTTTTTTTTACATTTATCTATGGGCTGGGGGGATGGTAGTGTGGAAAGGATATGTTTCTGGGGGCAGGGGGTACTGTTAGTAGTGTATTCCCTGGAGCTGGGGGAAGGTAGTAGGGGGATAGTGTATGTCCCTGGGCTGGGGGTAGTAGTGTATGTATAGGGAGCGGTGGGGGGTAGGGTATGTTCCAGAGGCCAAGGTGTAGGGTGGATTATGGATATGTTTCAGCAGTGATAGTGGTGGTTAGGTTGGGAACTGTACTGTGAGGCTAGGGGGTAGGGTTGGTTAGCCTATGACCCCCCCATCGAGCCAACACCTGGAGCACCAACTCTTGGAGCAGGATGGGAGTAGTAGTAGTGGGAGGCAGGGGTAGAATGGGAGTAGTCATAGTGGGAAGTAGGGATGAGGATGGGAGTAGTGGTGGGAAGTGGGTAACAAAATGAGAGTAGTAGTGACAAGCAGGGGAAGGAAGGGAGTAGTAGTGAGAAGCAAGGGTCAGGATGGGAGTAGTAGTAGTGGGAAGTGGAGAACTCAGCCTATGCCCTTCGAGTTCAGTGCCAGGCCGCAGTGCTTTCACTGTGTGCAAGGTGTTTTGCAGTTGATTAAAATAAATACTTCATTCTCTTATTCATTGTCAGTCAATGATACAAACAAGACTGCTTTTATTGCAACCAACATGATGCTTAAATAAACATTCTTGCTAAAGGCCCATACACACTTGACGATGCACACGTCGTTAATGACTTCCCTTGAACAGCTGAGCAAACGACATGAGCATACACACTACCAACGACCAAAGACCAAAGACCATTCATCGTTGAAGCATCCAAGCTGAACAGTTTATTAAAATAATGAGCTGGGAACAGGGCTGGTGAACAGTGGCTTGGTCGTTGGTCGTTCACACCATACACATTCAACGACGTCTCTGGTCGGTAACGACCATAGTGGAAAATGAGCATACATGCTCCACAGATAAGCGAGGGTTGTTAACGTCCCGCGGGGCCGCGCATCTGTGGTCATCGGATGCATACACACTTGACAATATAATGAGCGACGTCGTTGATGAGGGCTGAAATGAATGCCGTCGCTCATTTTATCGTCAAGTGTGTATAGGCCTTAAGAGATAAATAAAAGTGAGAATACGTGTCAAGATTTGTCTGGCAAATTGGTTTAACTATTTTACCATTATTGCAAGGCTTTTTAAGAACCGAGAAAGTAACCGGTTAACCTTACTTATTCTTGTGTTGTTTTAAGATGAAAGGGACGAATTATCAAGCTATTTTTTTCACTAAAATAATGTGAAATGGGGCGTTTTCACACCCTTTAAACATTATTTTGGTTTCACTCAAATGTATTAAAGGGTTTTCGTGAAAAACGTCTCCAAACCGTTTAAATCACTTTTTTTTTATGAACCCAGATCACATTTCCCATACTTATAATGGGAAATGTGATCTGGATGAATTTATATTAAAAAAACAACAACAAAAAACGCAGTGAGCCCTGTGATAATTACGCCAGCTTCAACTGGTGTAATCACAGGGCAGCACTGCGATATGTATCCTTCTGCACATCTTTCTCTGCTCCTATGCAGAGAAAGCTCTGCGGAGACCCAGCAGTGTGATAAGCTGATCACCTTAAAAAAAAAGAGATATATATACAGTATATATATTTTTTAATATCATACTTACCCGTCCAGGAGCTGTCAATCAGTGCTCCGGTGAGCGCTGCTGGGCATCAGGATCTCCTGCTGCTGTGCTGTGATCACTGTGCAGTAAAGTGAGCAGCTCACAACACAGCAACAGGATCCCGCATCCGGCAGCCCCCTGGAAGCAGCGGTCACTGGCTCCTGGATGGGTAAGTATAATTACCGTGGGGGGGGGGAGTCTCGGCACAGCGCAGGGGTAGTCGCGAAGGGGGGTACATGTCGACAGTCGGCGGCGCATGCACAGCCGAACGCGGGGGTATTTTTTGCAAAAAATACCCAGATAATGCTGCGGAGGGCATTTCCAGGGACAGAGCTTTCTCATAAAAGCTCAGCCTCCGTTATCTGGTGCTGAAGTTAGTGGCTGCATTCAAGGACACAGTTATACTGGTCCTGGCAATATATTTTTGCCTGACATCCTGAGTAACCTGTGGGTTACCCAGAGGTACAATGCTGTGACCAGTGATTGCGATGTTGATCCGATGCTGCATCTGCAGACGTAGCAGCACACCAGAGAAGTGGGCAGTGGACATATTTTTATTTAAGATACCTCCTGTGGCTTTTGCATATTTTCGCTAAGCCACGGTGCTCCATTAGACTCTTGGTACCAGGTAACCTGGCTGCATTTCTTTAGTTATAATCTTAATTCCTTTGCAATACTTTATTGCATAGATTGCATGGTGTACCTTGCAAGCAACCATAGAAAAATCCTTATATTTCCTTTGAAAGTCAGTATATATTTATTCCTATAAATCGTGTGTATATGTAAATATATTTTGTTTTTGTGCAGCTTAGAGGATGCAAGCAAATTTGTGATTAGGGGCCATAGGTTGCAGAACAATTTTAGTCTTCGCTCCAGGCTATTAACTGAACACTGTTATAGTGTATTCTTTATTATGCTCAAAGGTCAACTTAAAGAGAAACTCTATTCCATTTTTTTGTACATGAATACCTCAAAACTGTTAATAAGATGATTTGAAAACATGTTTCAATTTTCTTTTTCTTCTTCTTCCTTTTAATTGAAAAAGAACATTTATTTATACCCATGTGGCCTTCTTCAGCATTCAGCTAACAGTTTCCCAGAGAGCTGCATCAAAGTGTAGAAATAAACAGTAATTTTTGCTGATTAACAAATTTTGTTATAGTGTACAGGAGAGATGGGCAAGCTGATATACTTTACGGGCCATGTACAAGGCACACCAAGCTTCAAAAGGGCCACACCTTACCCTTATTTGCAAGATATAAAAAAACAGCCCAAAAAATACGATTTTACTCACCGGTAAATCTATTTCTCGTAGTCCGTAGTGGATGCTGGGGACTCCGTAAGGACCATGGGGAATAGACGGGCTCCACAGGAGACAGGGCACTTTAAGAAAGAATTTGGATACTGGTGTGCTCTGGCTCCTCCCTCTATGTCCCTCCTCCAGACCTCAGTTAAAGAAACTGTGCCCGGAAGAGCTGACAGTACAAGGAAAGGATTTTGGAATCCAGGGCAAGACTCATAACAGCCACACCAATCACACCGTATAACCTGTGATAAACTTACCCAGTTAACAGTATGAACAACAATAGAGCATCAGATCAACCCTGATGCAACTATAACATAACCCTTATGTAAGCAATAACTATATACAAGCATTGCAGAAAAAGTCCGCACTTGGGACGGGCGCCCAGCATCCACTACGGACTACGAGAAATAGATTTACCGGTAAGTAAAATCTTATTTTCTCTAACGTCCTAGTGGATGCTGGGGACTCCGTAAGGACCATGGGGATTACCAAAGCTCCCAAACGGGCGGGAGAGTGCGGATGACTCTGCAGCACCGAATGAGCAAACACAAGGTCCTCCTCAGCCAGGGTATCAAACTTGTAGAACTTTGCAAAAGTGTTTGAACCTGACCAAGTAGCTGCTCGGCAAAGCTGTAATGCCGAGACCCCTCGGGCAGCCGCCAAAGAAGAGCCCACCTTCCTCGTGGAATGGGCTTTTACTGATTTTGGTAGCGGCAATCCCGCAGCAGAATAAGCCTGCTGAATCGTGTTACAGATCCAGCGAGCAATAGTTTGCTTTGAAGCAGGAGCACCCAGCTTGTTAAGTGCATACAGGATAAACAGTGACTCAGTTTTCCTGACTCTAGCCGTTCTGGCCACATAAACCTTCAATTCCCTGACCACATCTAGTAACTCGGAATCCTCCAAGTCACAAGTAGCCACAGGCACCACAATAGGTTGGTTCATATGAAAAGATGACACCACTTTTGGCAGAAATTGCGGACGTGTCCGCAATTCCGCCCTGTCCATATGGAAAACCAGATAGGGGCTTTTATGTGACAAAGCCGCTAATTCTGACACACGCCTAGCTGAAGCCAAGGCTAATAGCATGACCACCTTCCACGTGAGAAATTTTAACTCCACGGTTTTAAGTGGCTCAAACCAGTGTGACCTCAGGAAACTCAACACCACGTTAAGATCCCAAGGTGCCACTGGAGGCACAAAAGGGGGCTGAATATGCAGCACTCCCTTTACAAACATCTGAACTTCAGGAAGAGAAGCCAGTTCTTTTTGAAAGACAATGGATAGGGCCGAAATCTGGACCTTAATGGAACCCAATTTTAGGCCCAAAGTCACTCCCGACTGTAGGAAGTGAAGGAAACGGCCCAGCTGGAATTCCTCCGTAGGGGCATTCCTGGCCTCACACCAAGCAACATATTTATTATTTTCGCCATATACGGTGATAAAGTTTAGCCGTCACGTCCTTCCTAGCCTTTATCAGCGGAGGAATAACCTCATCCGGAATGCCTTTCTCTGCTAGGATCCGGCGTTCAACCGCCATGCCGTCAAACGCAGCTGCGGTAAGTCTTGGAACAGACAGGGCCCCTGTTGCAACAAGTCCTGTCTTAGAGGCAGAGGCCATGGGTCCTCTGTGAGCATTTCTTGCAGCTCTGGATACCAAGTCCTTCTTGGCCAATCCGGAACAATGAGTATTGTTCTCACTCCTCTTCTTCTTATGATTCTCAGCACCTTGGGTATGAGAGGAAGAGGAGGAAATACATAGACCAACTGGAACACCCACGGTGTCACTAGAGCGTCTACAGCTATCGCCTGAGGGTTCTTGACCTGGCGCAATACCTCTGTATCTTTTTGTTGAGGCGGGATGCCATCATGTCTACTTGTGGCAGATCCCACCGACTCGCAATCTGCGTGAAGACTTCTTGATGAAGTCCCCACTCTCCCGGGTGGAGGTCGTGCCTGCTGAGGAAGTCTGCTTCCCAGTTGTCCACTCCCGGAATGAACACTGCTGACAGTGCACTTACGTGATTCTCCGCCCAGCGAAGAATTCTGGTGGCTTCCGCCATCGCCACCCTGCTCCTTGTGCCGCCTTGGCGGTTTACATGAGCCACTGCGGTGATGTTGTCTGACTGAATCAGCACCGGTCGGTCGCGAAGCAGGGTCTCCGCTTGACGTAGGGCGTTGTATACTGCCCTTAGTTCCAGGATGTTGATGTGAAGACAAGTCTCCTGACTTGACCACAGACCTTGGAAATTTCTTCCCTGTGTGACTGCTCCCCACCCTTGGAGGCTTGCGTCCGTGGTCACCAGGACCCAGTCCTGAATGCCGAATCTGCGGCCCTCGAGAAGGTGAGCACTCTGCAGCCTCCACAGGAGAGACACCCTGGCCCTGGGGGATAGGGTGATCAGCCGATGCATCTGTAGATGTGATCCGGACCACTTGTCCAACAGATCCCATTGAAAGGTCCTCGCATGGAACCTGCCGAAGGGAATGGCCTCGTATGATGCCACCATCTTTCCCAGGACTCGCGTGCAGTGATGCACCGACACCTGTATTGGTTTTAATAGGTCTCTGACCAGTGTCATGAGCTCCTGAGCCTTCTCCATTGGGAGATAAACCCTCTTCTGGTCTGTGTCCAGAATCATGCCCAGGAATGGCAGAAGAGTCGTAGGAATCAACTGCGACTTTGGAATATATAGAATCCAGCCGTGCTGTTGTAACGCTTCCTGAGAGCGTGCTACGCTGATCAGCAACTGCTCTCTGGACCTCGCCTTTATGAGGAGATCGTCGAAGTATGGGATAATTGTGACCCCTTGCTTTCGCAGGAGCACCATCATTTCCGCCATTACCTTGGTAAATATTCTCGGTGCCGTGGAGAGACCAAACGGTCACATCTGGAATTGGTAATGACAATCCTGTACCACAACTCTGAGGTACGCCTGATGAGGTGGATAAATGGGGACATGAAGGTAAGCATCCTTTATGTCCAGAGACACCATAAAATCCCTCTCTTCCAGGCTTGCGATGATCGCTCTGAGCAATTCCATCTTGAACTTGAACCTTTTCAGGTATATGTTCAGGGATTTTAAATTCAGTATGGGTCTGACCGAACCGTCCGGTTTCGGTACTACAAACATGGTCGAATAGTAACCCCTTCCCTGTTGAAGGAGGGGAACTTTTACCACCACCTGCTGAAGATACAATTTGTGAATTGCAGCTAACACTATTTCCCTCTCTAAGGGGGAAGCTGGCAGGGCCGATTTGAGGTAACGGTGAGGGGGCATCTCTTCGAATTCCAGCTTGTATCCCTGAGACACAATCTCTATAGCCCAAGGATCCACCTGGGAGTGAACCCACTTGTGGCTGAAATTTCGGAGACGCACCCCCACCGGGCCTAGCTCCGCCTGTGGAGCCCCAGCATCATGCGGTGGATTTAGTGGAAGCCGGGGAGATCTTCTGTTCCTGGGAACTAGCTGTATTGTGCAGCTTCTTTCCTCTACCCCTGCCTCTGGCAAGAAAGGACGCACCTCGGACTTTCTTGCCTCTTTGTGATCGAAAGGACTGCATTTGGTAATACGGTGCTTTCTTAGGTTGTGAGGGAACATATGGCAAAAAATTTGACTTTCCAGCCGTAGCTGTGGAGACCAGGTCCGAGAGACCGTCCCCAAACAATTCCTCACCCTTGTAAGGTAAAACCTCCATGTGCCTTTTTGAGTCGGCATCGCCTGTCCATTGCCGAGTCCACAGGACCCTTCTGGCAGAAATCGACATTGCATTTATTCTAGAGCCCAGTAGGCTAATGTCTCTTTGAGCATCTCTCATATATAGGACAGCGTCTTTTATATGACCCAGGGTCAGTACTATAGTATCCTTGTCCAAGGTATCAAGTTCCTCAGATAAGGTATCTGTCCATGCTGCTACAGGACTACACATCCAGGCCGACGCAATCGCCGGCCTTAGTAGGGTACCTGAATGTGTATAAATGGACTTCAGGATACCCTCCTGCTTTCTATCCGCAGCATCTTTTAGGGTGGCCGTATCCTGTGACGGTAGGGCTACCCTCTTGGATAAGCGTGTTAAAGCTTTGTCTACCCTCGGGGAGGATTCCCAGCGTAACCTGTCTGTTAGCGGGAAAGGATACGCCATAAGCATCCGTTTGGAAATCTGCAGTTTTCTATCTGGAGATTCCCATGCCTTTTCACATAACTCATTTAACTCATGTGAAGGGGGAAAGGTCACCTCTTGCCTTTTTTCCCCATACATATAAACCCTCTTGTCAGGGACTGGGGTTTCATCTGTGATGTGCAACACATCTTTCATTGCTATAATCATGTTACGGATGGCTTTAGCCATTTTAGGCTGTAACTTTGCATCATCGCCATCGACACTGGAGTCAGAATCCGTGTCGACAACTGTGTCAACAATTTGGGATAGTGGGCGCTTCTGAGACCCTGACGGCCTCTGCGACATAGGATCAGGCATGGGCTAAGACCCCGGCTGTCCCAATGCTTCAGCTTTATCCAACCTTTTATGCAAGGAAGTAACATTATCATTTAAAACCTTCCACATATCCAATCGGGTGTCGGCGCCGTCGGCGGCGACCCCACATTAATTTGTTCCCGCTCTGTTTCCACATAGCCTTCCTCGTCAAACATGCCGACACAAGCGTACCGACACACCACACACACAGGGGATGCTCTATTTGAAGACAGTTCCCCCACAAGGCCTTTTGGAGAGACAGAGAGAAAGAGTATGCCAGCACACACCCCAGCGCTATATGTCCCAGGAGTCACACAGTAACTTAGTGTTAACCCAGTAGCTGCTGTATATACTATTTTTGCGCCAAATTTATGTGCCCCCCCTCTCTTTTTACCCTCTTCTACCGTGATTCTGCAGGGGAGAGCCTGGGGAGCTTCCTCTCAGCGGAGCTGTGGAGAGAAAATGGTGCTGGTGAGTGCTGAGGAAGAAGCCCCGCCCCCTCAGCGGCGGGCTTCTGTCCCGCGATTCTGTGTAAGAATATGGCGGGGGCCCATGCATATATATAGTGCCCAACTGTATATATGCCCACTTTTGCCAAGAGGTCTCTAATTGCTGCCCAGGGCGCCCCCCCTCTGCGCCCTGCACCCTACAGTGACCGGAGTATGTGGGTTTAGTGTGGGAGCAATGGCGCACAGCTGCAGTGCTGTGCGCTACTTCATATGAAGACTGGAGTCTTCTACCGCCGATTTCGAAGTCTTCTTGCTTCTGTCACCGGCTTCTGTCTTCCGGCTCTGCGAGGGGGACGGCGGCGCGGCTCCGGGATCGGACGACCAAGGGTGCGATCCTGTGTACGATCCCTCTGGAGCTAATGGTGTCCAGTAGCCTAAGAAGCAGGACCTATCTTCAGTGAGTAGGGCTGCTTCTCTCCCCTCAGTCCCACGTAGCAGAGAGTCTGTTGCCAGCAGATCTCTCTGAAAATAAAAAAACCTATCAAAATACTTTCTTTTTAGCAAGCTCAGGAGAGCTCACTAAGTAGCACCCAGCTCGTCCGGGCACAGATTCAAACTGGAGTCTGGAGGAGGGACATAGAGGGAGGAGCCAGAGCACACCAATATCCAAATTCTTTCTTAAAGTGCCCTGTCTCCTGCGGAGCCCGTCTATTCCCCATGGTCCTTACGGAGTCCCCAGCATCCACTAGGACGTTAGAGAAAACAACCTTGGTCACTTATCCCAATGTTAGGAGGTGTCCCAGAAAGGTGATGGCAAGAGTTACCCATTAAGGGGCACTACAGTGTCCCACAAAGGACAGCATACCATAAACATCCTAATGATACTCGGTGGACCCCTTCATTCAGAGTAAAGCATTCATATGCCTCAAAGGCTCAAATACCAAGAAATAATGACACGGAGACTTGAATTTGGCAGAAAAATTGCTAGCTACCCTAACCATTAGCAAACCTGTAATTGAAAATTTTGTTAACATGCCGATTCAGCCGGCATATGGTGGCAGAAAAAAGAACGGCTCTATTGAACTGACGCTAACCTTAAAACGTTAAAATTCAAAACTATCCTAATTTAAATACAAACTATAAAATCGGTAATAGGTGCCCAACTCAACCCCCACAGTGACTACGCACCCTGATGGGTGCCTGCCGCTGCCCCCGGAAGGGTGGTCGAGCGGCCCTAAAAGTCGATGGAGGTGAGTGCACCTAAACCACACCAAACTGTAAATCACTACAGCTAACAATACAAACTACAACCTGCCATTCTTTTCCGCCAATAAATAGCCAACGCTAAACCAGCCAACAATTCAATGCCAAGGCACTCCGTGCCAGAACCTCTACCAACAGGGCGGGAGAGCGGGAAGGCAATTCAGCAACAAGAGAGACCAGGCTGGGCCTAGCATTCTCTATATATATTAACCCTCCCCTTTTTCCAAAGGCTGTACTTTCCTCACAGCTAGGTCCACCCCCTCACAGGATGTTTAACTCTTTCCTTTCCTATGCAGTCAATTCTCTCTCCTAAACATCCTAATGATACTCGGTGGACCCCTTCATTCAGAGTAAAGCATTCATATACCTCAAATACCAAGAAATAATGACACAGAGACTTGAATTTGGTAGAAAAATTGCTAGCTATTTATTGTACCCTAATCATTAGCAAACCTGTAATTGAAAATTTTGTTAACATGCCGATTCAGCCGGCATATGGTGGCAGAAAAAAGAACGGCTCTATTGAACTGACGCTAACCTTAAAACGTTAAAATTCAAAACTATCCTAATTTATATACAAACTATAAAATCGGTAATAGGTGCCCAACTCAACCCCCACAGTGACTACCCACCCTGATGGGTGCCTGCCGCTGCCCCCGGAAGGGTGGTCGAGCGGCCCTAAAAGTCGATGGAGGTGAGTGCACCTAAACCACACCAAACTGTAAATCACTACAGCTAACAATACAAACTACAACCTGCCGTTCTTTTCCGCCAACAGCGAAAGACTCCACCCCAGAGTCTTCGCACCGCCACCATAACCTTACCCTAACTCCTGCAACACTAGACACAGATCCTCCAGGAAAAACATCATCCCCTCTTTGGATAGATGCACACCATCAGGCCGAAAAAGGTGACTGTCTCGGAACCGAATCCTAGGGTGGCGAACCACTTTGCCTCCGTGGGACAACACCCACGTCGCCACCGCCCCATTCACCTTCTGTCTGGCCTCATCAATCAGGCGACCATCCGCCACACCTCGCCAACTCAACCTTGGCACCATCATCGAGAACACCAAGACACAATTGGTCCATGCTGCGGTCACACTGGCCAGATCCTTTATCATGGCCCACCGCAGCTCCAAAGATGTCCTCTTCCCCAGGTCGTTGCCACCTAAATGGACAACCAGCACCCTAGGGACTCCATGTTCGCTGGCCTGACTGACTAGTCTACTCTTCAGCTCATTCCACATCATCCCCCGCCAACCGAGCCAACGAACTCCCTGAGCCCTAGGAAACATCTGTGCCCCCTCCGAGGCCAAAAACCTGGCTGCCCAATACACATAAGAGTGGCCAACCACCCATATAGCCAAGTCATCGTCAAACCAACCTGAAGAGAAGGAAAGGGGGTAAAATTGGTTACTGATTATCTATAGCGTTGTTATTAAACGCATTAACCTGAAGGATCTGCCAAAAGAAAAAATTGAGATTTCGTTTATTGCAGAAGTCACGGCCTAGCCGATCTGCACAAGCTTCCAGCCAATTTGAAGCAAAACATAAACACACTAATGGGAAGATCAAAGTAAAATAAGAAATTAAACGGGGGGGGGGGGGGGGGTATAAAATGGGAAAAAACATGTAAGCACTCAGCTGGAGGTGAAAGCGTAAAAACCTGCTGAGGGAGTTTGATTAGAACTGATCAGCCGAATTGTGGATTAGAATTCAGTCCGTCAAGTCAGGCAAAAAATCGCAAAAGAACTCCAGACCCCCGCTGCCAGCAGCGGCGAGTGGCTAATCCTTGAGTAGGATAAAAAGGGGGGACAAACAGACGGACAACACAAGAACGTACTGAACTGTACAACATAACTTATCACAACTACAATTTAAACAACCGCATGCAAGCCGATATCTCATGCAACGGGGCGAATATACCGTCTGTAACTTGACGACTTCCATCGCCCCACCGCCTGGATCTCAGCCACGGAAAACCCTGTGGACGCAGCCGACGTTGCAGCCCCGATGCGGAAGGAATGCGTCCCGAAAGCAGCGGGTGGAAGGCCCAAGCTCGCCAGACAGCGACCCAGCATCCAACGAAAATGATATTTCGTCACCGGCAGACCGTCATAATGCAGCAGCCATGACCCCCGACCATCGGGCCGTACTGCCGCATATTGACCTGCCAACCTCACTGGGCAAATGCTCTCCTCGAGTGCCGGAACCAAGGTGACCCAACGACCTCTACAACTTGGTCCGACTTAGAGCGACGCAATCTGCACAGCAAGGACCTCTCACCCACCACCACGTGCCCGACAAGCATGCACGAATCTGCTCGCTTAGAAGTCGCCACCAACTCCGATACCCGAAAGGCACCGTGATAGGCCATTGAGAACGCCAAACTGAACAGCAGCGACTCAAACATGGACGACGCGATATCGCCAACCGCCCTGATGACCGCCGGAAGCAAGGCCGCATCAATGGGCCGCCTCCTATCAGGCGGCGTCGGCGCCACGCGCGCCCATCCCTTCATCGCCTTCAGCAGAATCCCGCTCTTCGTCCCGTCAGGGACGCCCCTGATTTTGCTAAAGAACGAAATACCAGCTAAGTACCGGGAAACCACCGCTCTGGACCTACCCGTAACATATAGCTGCCAAATAAAAGAAAGCATCATCCGATGCCCGCTCTTACCTTGTTGACTTCGTCCTCGAACAAACTCCTCCCACTCGCTCCAAGCTTGCCCGTATGCCTTAAGCGTGTTCGGCGCGACTGACCGCATCGCTAGACCCTCCAGTCCGGCCCGATCACCTGCCAGACATAACCGGGACAATGAAAACCCTGCTCGTCGGCCTCGGGTGCCAACAAACAAAACCTTTCCCACTGCCCTCGTGACAATGCGTCGGCAATTCCGTTCTCCAGCCCAGGCACATGCTGCGCGCGGAACCACACGTTCCTACGCAGGCATGTCAACAGCAACTGCCCCAGCACCCTCAGGACCACCAGCGACTTCGCCCTCTGATTATTTATCGCATGCACCACGCCCAGATTGTCACATCTAAACAAGATGCTGCGATGAGCCAGCCGATCGCCCCAAACCTCCAGCGCCACCATAATGGGGAAAAGCTCCAGCAGCAAAAGGTCCTTAGTGAAACCCTTGCGATGCCATTCTGCCGGCCACGAGGCCGCGCACCAAGATCCCTCCAGATAGCAACCGAACCCAGAGGAACCAGCCGCGTCGGTAAACAGCTGCAGCCCGGCGCTGTCGACCGTTGATGCTTGCCATATACACACCCCGTTGAAGTCCTCTAGGAACGAGGCCCATACGGCCAAATCCCTCTGAATCTCGGAGGACAAACGCACGAAATGATGTGGTCTGGCACAACCCGCAGTCGCCCTTTCCAGCTTCTGGCAGAAAACCCTGCCCATCGGGATTACCCGACAAGCAAAGTTCAAAATGCCCAGCAAGGACTGCGCCTGCTGCAGAGTGACCTTGCGCGACTTTCCGAACCTGCAGATAGCCTCGCGGAGCCTCGCAACCTTGTCCTGAGGCAGTCGACACGATCCCGCCACCGTGTCGATTTCAATCCCCAAAAATGACAAACAGGAGACCGGCCCCTCTGTTTTATCCTCGGCCATGGGAACGCCGAAGTGAAAAAACAGAGCTCGGGTGCTGAACAGCAAGTAGCCGCACCTTGGTGAATTAGCCGGACCCACACACAGGAAGTCATCGAGGTAATGGGCGACCCCGTGACCCCCAGACGAAGACTCCACGCACCAATGAAGGAATGTGCTAAACCGTTCGAAGAACGAGCAGGACACGGAACATCCCATCGGCAAACACTTGTCGATGAAATACTCCGATCCGATCCGAAAACCCATCAAGCGGAATGAGTCCGGATGCAACGGCAGCAACCGAAAGGCGGATTCCACATCTATCTTAGCCATAAGGACCCCAGGCCCGTAACTACGGACCAGCTCTAGCGCCTCGTCAAACGACTGATAAACCACGAGCAATGAGCCGGCGGTATCGCGTCGTTGACCGATGACCCCGACGGGTAAGAAAGATGCTGAATGAGCCTGAAAGCACCTGGAGGCTTCTTTGGAACCACCCCCACCGGGGAGATGACCAAGTCATCCACCGGGGGTGAGCTAAACGGTCCTTCCATCCTACCCAGCCTAACCTCCTTATCTACCTTCTCTCGCAGAACCGATGGCAAGGCACGAGCAGACTGGAGATTCCGCTGGGCCCGAACTGAAACCCTGCTCGCAACAGGCAAGCGAAAACCAAAACGAAAACCTTCAAACAAAAACTGCGCATCCGCCCTATTAGGATACCACTTCAACCACTTGCCCATTGTATCCAAATTAATTGGCGTTGGAGCTCTGCGGAGCGCTCCCGCCTGCGCCAGGTCTTGAGTAATTTTGCTTACTCCGGGCACCCTGTCAACTGCCTTTGAAGCAGGCCGAGGCTGGGTGTGAGCCGCCACATTGCAAGCACAAATGTCGAAATCGACACTGCTTGCCGAAGGAACAGGTCGCATTGTTAAACGCGAAGCACTTTCCTTTTGCGACGGCCTGCCCTCCTCCGCGGACGGCCGGCCTAGCTGCCTTGCCCGATCCACCGTCCACGCCGGTCCCTTGGGCGGACGACCCCGCGCGGTGCCCGTCCGCCCCCGGAATCCGGGGCTCCCTAGCCTATTGAGAGGCCCAGGTGATTTGTAGCCAGACTTCGATGTCCTTGCAACTGAAGTCTATCACCTGCAAGCAGTCCTGCTTTTCCCGAAATTTTTCGTTGTACATCCGCCATTCGATGCCCGACGATGTGCGCTGCATATCGTGGATTAAATGCAGGTATCGGATGACATTCATATGCTCGTCCGGCCTATCCTCCAGGTAACAAGCCGCGAAGACACAAAAACCAGCCAGCCAGTTATCGAAGGTACGGAAAGCCTCGACCCCGATGCCCTTCTTGGCTGACGCCGACTTATAGTCCTTCTTTGCGTCCTTCGTCAATACGAACATATCAACGTAATCACCCCTGCAAATTTTCCTACGGCAGCTGTCCCTCAGTCCCCGCATCACGGCAGTGTAATCGCAGTGTACTACCCCCGGCAAATCGCGCCGCTTCTTGGCCCTGCGAGCGTCCTCGCTAAGCCGCTTGCGTCTCTTCCGTCTCTCCTGCTGTCCCGCCGCCCGCTTGGCGTATTTTGTTGCACGCTTCTTTGCCCTAGTCGTGCTACTGACTTCGGACGCGGGCGACGACAGAGAAGAGGAAGAGGAAGAAAAGGAAGAGCTGCGAGAACTAGAGCACGTGGAGGAGCCCGATCCCGACTGCACCACCTCACCTGATGCTGTCGACTGCTCGGACACGGAATCCTCCGGCGTGGCAAAACCGACATCCTCATCCTCGGTCCCCGCCATCTCCACTTCACTGCGATCACCTGCAGAAGAGAAAGGAGCAAAGGACCCAGAAAGCAGTCGCAGCCCATGCCGAGCACCTCGTGGGGGGGGGGGCGTCTCCGCTGCACGTCCCTGCCCGTCCTGCCCTGCACGATGATCCAGCTGCGCCGCGGCCGCCCCAAACTGCCGGCAGGCGCGGGCAACTCGCTGCGCCGCCGAAACCGTCTGCGCACCGGACCCGCCTGCCACTGCATGCGTGCTGGAACTGGTAGCCACCCCCGGGGATGCGGCCGCTGCCAGCGTCCCTAATGCCGCCACCACCATGGCCAGGGCCGACGCCAGCGTTCCGGAGGGGTCCTGACCACCCCAAAACGCGGCGTCGGACCCCGAGGGACTCCCAGCCGGCGCCGGCGCGCGCCTACCCGCTCGACGCCCGACAGGCGCCAACTGGGACCCCGACGTCTGCCGCCCCGTCTGCCCTGGTGGGGAAAAGGACGCATTCCTGACCACCCGCGGTCCAGTCCCCCACCAAACTCTGCCTCCAACTTGGGACTGGCCGTCGGTGCCAGCGCTGCCCTCGCTTTCCAGCTCTTCGCGCGCCCCCTCCCCCCGCAGACCGGAGCTATCTCCGCCCGCTGGGAGGGCGCCGCGGCGAGACCTTCCATTGCCTTGAGCAGCCCTGCTGCCTCTGACCCATTCCCTGTCCCTCCTCCTCCCCTGCACTCCGCCGGATTCCGGCTGCAGGGGAGTGAGCTGGGGAGACAGGGAGACCAGCGGCGCCACTGCGTGCGCACGTGCGCACGTGCGCGCACAGCGCCGCCTGCTGCGAGCGTGGGCGCGCGCGCACCCCGTGCGCGCGTCCCGTCTCTTCACGCTGCCAAGCCCCTGTCCACATTGTCGGATGCATCCGCCGGACAAGGCCCCGCGATGGGCCTCGTCCGGCTAACCGCCGCCTCCCGCCTGATCCCCCCCCCCTCGCCTGGCACCGCTGTGCTGCCCTGACGAGGGGGAAGAGACCGGAGACTCCTGCGGCTCCGTTGACGGGCGCACCCCACGGCACGCGAGCGCCCGGCACTGATTCCTCCACAGCCGCGTTCGGAGGTGAGGGCTGCTGCCCTTCCACCCCCCGGCGGCCTGCCTGAACCTCCGGCCCTCTCCGCCGCCCACGCCCGGCCGGCAAAGCTGGCCCGGCCCCCAGCGGCACGGACGACCGAGTCCGCCGCTCCATGACCCCGCCAGAGCCCGTGCAGGCCCCGGGGGATGGGACGCCGTCCCCAGGGCCAGCCAGCCCGTCCTCGGGCCCAGCCCCACCGCCCGAAATGCGGTACCGAGCTGGGGTTCCTGCAGAACGGCGAGGGCGAGAGGCAGCCATGGAACCAAAGGAGGACAATGTAAGCAAAGAGGCTTGACATTAAAATATTTGAACACTTGACAAACAATGGGGAGACTCTGCTATGCAGCACTCACCCCAAGGCAATTCAGCAACAAGAGAGACCAGGCTGGGCCTAGCATTCCCTATATATATTAACCCTCCCCTTTTTCCAAAGGCTGTACTTTCCTCACAGCTAGGTCCACCCCCTCACAGGATGTTTAACTGTTTCCTTTCCTATGCAGTCAATTCTCTCTCCTAGATTTTGGAGGTCTGGAGAAGAGTTTTGCTTGTGCATTGCCTGGTGTAGTCCAGTGAAAGCTGTCTGTTCGGCAATGCAGGCAGCTATAGTCTGAACATGCAGGTGCTCTATAGCCAATAAGAGGGTGTCAAAGGCCCTTGCACGATAATAACACAGTTTAGGTTTTCCACTGCAGTGAAACCTAACTGTGCAAGTGCCTCAGACACCCTTGGAAGTGACAGGAGTAATGTGCCTCTTTCCTGCCTTTTAGGACAGACTGTGAGAGATCTTGCATCACAAAGGTGAGGGCAAGTAGAATAGGTAAGTGCCTCATTCAGGGGCATAATAAGAAAGGAGGAGGATCGTGTGCAGTCTCTATCTGGGCGTCCTCTTCTCTAGGGTCTAGCTGGCAGCGCTGGGTAGTAGTAGACTCTGGCAATGTGCCAGAGTCTACTGCACATTTTCAGGTCTCTGGGATAATGGCACAGCTGCCATTTTCCTGGTGATTTCCCTGCTGTGCATGCATATAACACCGGAAAAATGTCAGCTGCACCATTTCCCCATGATTGGTACGGCGCTGCTGCTGACGTGGGACTCCAAAGGTAGATATTGAAAAATTGGGTGCACGGTGTACCGTGTGGCCCCCCTTGGACCAGGGATTAGCATGCACTGCACTCCTTGCACCCATCATAGATATGCAACTGGCCTCATTTAAAGTAAACTGCCTCCACAGTACCCTCACTTGTTCTAAACTTGCCATAACATGTCTTCAGACCCCACTTGCCACAAAATTCAGTATGTGTACTCAGGCACCCACATAAACTCCTAAACTCCCTATATGCCCATTAGACCTACCCACATGCCTCTCACTCCTTCCCCACATGCCACATTATGTTACAACAGCCAGCATAATCTTGTTCTTGCAGATACAGTAGATATACACTAATAATTAGAATGTGTTTTGTATTATAAAAAAAAAATGACCCATTAAAGACTCTCAGGCTGCTGTGGAAATACAAGCCAAAGTTTGTAAGGAACTGTAATTCCACAGCAGGTAGAGTCCACAGGCTTCCTACAGTTCCTCATAGTGTATATAATTACTATTGCAAGATTAAAAAATCATATATAATTACTGTTGCAAGAGCAGGGGCATAGGGAGGGTGGTTCCGGTAGAGCACAAGCTCCAGGCGCCGGAAACTTCAGAGGGCGCCTGGCAACATGAAGCGGCAACCTCCTCTCCCCCTCCCCTGTCACAAAGCAGTGTGTGTGTGCATGCCGCGGACCCAAAAGGGGACGGAGATACAAGGGAAAATAGGCGGAGCTAGACGGGACCAGACTGCAGACTGCAACACAGGAGGCTACAGCTCCCACCTGCCAGATTTCCTTAGGTAAGTGAATGGAGATTGACTGAGTAAGTGAAACTGTGTGTATACAGTATCTGTGCACTGTATATTTATGTGTGACTGTGTATGTGTGTAATGTATGTACAGTATGTATGTGTGTGTATGTGGTGTGTTTGTATGTATGACTGCGGGCATAATGTGTGTAAGCGTCACTGATACAGAGGACGCTATGTGCGTAAGCGTCACTGCTACAGGGGGATTACGTGTGTAAGCGTCACTTTTACAAGGGGCGTTACGCGTGTAAGCGTCACTGCTACAGGGGGCGTTACGCGTATAAGCGTCACTGCTACAGAGGGCATTTCCTGTGTAAGCGTCACTCCTACAGGGGGCATTACGTGTAAGCATCACTGCTACAGGGGCCATTACGTGTGTAAGCATCACTGGTACAGGGGGCGTTACGTGTGTAAGCTAGGGATGAGCGGGTTCGGTTCCTCGGAATCCGAACCCGCCCGAACTTCAGTTTTTTTCACACGGGGCCGAGCGACTCGGATCTTCCCACCTTGCTCGGTTAACCCGAGCGCGCCCGAACGTCATCATCCCGCTGTCGGATTCTCGCGAGGTTCGGATTTTATCGCGAGACTCGGATTCTATATAAGGAGCCGCGCGTCGCCGCCATTTTCACACGTGCATTGAGATTCATAGGGAGAGGACGTGGCTGGCGTCCTCTCCGTTTATAGAGAAGAGAGTGAGACAGTAGAGAGAGACACAGTAGTAATTTTGGGGAGCATTAGGAGGAGGACTAGTAGTTACTTGCTGAAGTGATAGATAGTGTGACTGTATTATCTGACTTGTGGGGGAGACACTGACAGTGGGGAGCAGTTAGAGTCTGAGAGCAGGACTCAGGAGTACATATAACGTACAGTGCACACTTTTGCTGCCAGAGTGCCACACTGTAATTGTGACCACACTGACCACCAGTATAATATATATTGTGATTGTCTGCTTAGGAGTACTACTTGCAAGTTGCTGATAGTGTGACCACTGACCAGTGACCTGACCACCAGTTTAATAATCACCACCAGTGAGTTTAATATATATATATATATATATATATTATATATATATATAATTGTATATAATATATATATAATATTGTATACCACCTACCCGTGGTTTTTTTTTTCTTTCTTCTTTATACATACTACTATAGTAGCTTACTGTAGCAGTCTGCGGTGCTGCTGAGCTGACAGTGTCCAGCAGGTCCGTCATCAGTCATTACATAATAAATATATATACCTGTCCGGCTGCAGTACTAGTGATATTATATATATATATATTGATTTCATCTCATTATCATCCAGTCTATATTAGCAGCAGACACAGTACGGTAGTCCACGGCTGTAGCTACCTCTGTGTCGGCAGTCGCTCGTCCATCCATAATTGTATACCACCTAACCGTGGTTTTTTCTTTTTCTTTCTTCTTTATACATACTACTATAGTAGCTTACTGTAGCAGTCTGCGGTGCTGCTGAGCTGACAGTGTCCAGCAGGTCCGTCATCAGTCATTACATAATAAATATATATACCTGTCCGGCTGCAGTACTAGTGATATTATATATATATATATATTGATTTCATCTCATTATCATCCAGTCTATATTAGCAGCAGACACAGGCCCTCATTCCGAGTTGATCGGTCGCAAGGCGAATTTAGCAGAGTTACACACGCTAAGCCGCCGCCTACTGGGAGTGAATCTTAGCTTCTTAAAATTGCGACCGATGTATTCGCAATATTGCGATTACTAACTACTTAGCAGTTTCAGAGTAGCTTCAGACTTACTCTGCCTGTGCGATCAGTTCAGTGCTTGTCGTTCCTGTTTGACGTCACAAACACACCCAGCGTTCGCCCAGGCACTCCCACCGTTTCTCCGGCCACTCCTGCGTTTTTTCCGGAAACGGTAGCGTTTTCAGCCACACGCCCCTGAAACGCCGTGTTTCCGCCCAGTAACACCCATTTCCTGTCAATCACATTACGATCGCCGGAGCGATGAAAAAGCCGTGAGTAAAATTACTTTCTACATAGCAAAGTTACTTGGCGCAGTCGCAGTGCGAACATTGCGCATGCGTACTAAGCGGATTTTCATTGCGATGCGATGAAAAATACCGAGCGAACAACTCGGAATGAGGGCCACAGTACGGTAGTCCACGGCTGTAGCTACCTCTGTGTCGGCAGTCGCTCGTCCATCCATAATTGTATACCAGCTACCCGTGGTTTTTTTTTTCTTTCTTCTTTATACATACTACTATAGTAGCTTACTGTAGCAGTCTGCGGTGCTGCTGAGCTGACAGTGTCCAGCAGGTCCGTCATCAGTCATTACATAATAAATATATATACCTGTCCGGCTGCAGTACTAGTGATATTATATATATATATATTGATTTCATCTCATTATCATCCAGTCTATATTAGCAGCAGACACAGTACGGTAGTCCACGGCTGTAGCTACCTCTGTGTCGGCAGTCGCTTGTCCATCCATAATTGTATACCACCTAACCGTGGTTTTTTTTTTTTCTTTCTTCTTTATACATACTACTATAGTAGCTTACTGTAGCAGTCTGCGGTGCTGCTGAGCTGACAGTGTCCAGCAGGTCCGTCATCAGTCATTACATAATAAATATATATACCTGTCCGGCTGCAGTACTAGTGATATTATATATATATATATATTGATTTCATCTCATTATCATCCAGTCTATATTAGCAGCAGACACAGTACGGTAGTCCACGGCTGTAGCTACCTCTGTGTCGGCAGTCGCTCGTCCATCCATAATTGTATACCACCTACCCGTGGTTTTTTTTTTCTTCTTTATACATACTACTATAGTAGCTTACTGTAGCAGTCTGCGGTGCTGCTGAGCTGACAGTGTCCAGCAGGTCCGTCATCAGTCATTACATAATAAATATATCTACCTGTCCGGCTGCAGTACTAGTGTGATATTATATATATATATATTGATTTCATCTCATTATCATCCAGTCTATATTAGCAGCAGACACAGTACGGTAGTCCACGGCTGTAGCTACCTCTGTGTCTTTTAGTTGTGCCTATTAAAATATGGAGAACAAAAATGTTGAGGTTCCAAAATTAGGGAAAGATCAAGATCCACTTCCACCTCGTGCTGAAGCTGCTGCCACTAGTCATGGCCGAGACGATGAAATGCCAGCAACGTCGTCTACCAAGGCCGATGCCCAATGTCATAGTACAGAGCATGTAAAATCCAAAACACAAAATATCAGTAAAAAAAGGACTCCAAAATCTAAAATAAAATTGTCGGAGGAGAAGCGTAAACTTGCCAATATGCCATTTACCACACGGAGTGGCAAGGAACGGCTGAGGCCCTGGCCTATGTTCATGGCTAGTGGTTCAGCTTCACATGAGGATGGAAGCACTCAGCCTCTCGCTAGAAAACTGAAAAGACTCAAGCTGGCAAAAGCACCGCAAAGAACTGTGCGTTCTTCGAAATCCCAAATCCACAAGGAGAGTCCAATTGTGTCGGTTGCGATGCCTGACCTTCCCAACACTGGACGTGAAGAGCATGCGCCTTCCACCATTTGCACGCCCCCTGCAAGTGCTGGAAGGAGCACCCGCAGTCCAGTTCCTGATAGTCAGATTGAAGATGTCAGTGTTGAAGTACACCAGGATGAGGAGGATATGGGTGTTGCTGGCGCTGGGGAGGAAATTGACAAGGAGGATTCTGATGGTGAGGTGGTTTGTTTAAGTCAGGCACCCGGGGAGACACCTGTTGTCCGTGGGAGGAATAGGGCCGTTGACATGCCTGGTGAAAATACCCAAAAAATCAGCTCTTCGGTGTGGAAGTATTTCACCAGAAATGCGGACAACATTTGTCAAGCCGTGTGTTGCCTTTGTCAAGCTGTAATAAGTAGGGGTAAGGACGTTAACCACCTCGGAACATCCTCCCTTATACGTCACCTGCAGCGCATTCATAATAAGTCAGTGACAAGTTCAAAAAACTTTGGGCGACAGCGGAAGCAGTCCACTGACCAGTAAATCCCTTCCTCTTGTAACCAAGCTCACGCAAACCACCCCACCAACTCCCTCAGTGTCAATTTCCTCCTTCCCCAGGAATGCCAATAGTCCTGCAGGCCATGTCACTGGCAATTCTGACGAGTCCTCTCCTGCCTGGGATTCCTCCGATGCATCCTTGCGTGTAACGCCTACTGCTGCTGGCGCTGCTGTTGTTGCTGCTGGGAGTCGATGGTCATCCCAGAGGGGAATTCGTAAGCCCACTTTTACTACTTCCACCAAGCAATTGACTGTCCAACAGTCCTTTGCGAGGAAGATGAAATATCACAGCAGTCATCCTGTTGCAAAGCGGATAACTGAGGCCTTGACAACTATGTTGGTGTTAGACGTGCGTCCGGTATCCGCCGTTAGTTCACAGGGAACTAGACAATTTCTTGAGGTAGTGTGCCCCCGTTACCAAATACCATCTAGGTTCCACTTCTCTAGGCAGGCGATACCGAGAATGTACACGGACGTCAGAAAAAGACTCACCAGTGTCCTAAAAAATGCAGTTGTACCCAATGTCCACTTAACCACGGACATGTGGACAAGTGGAGCAGGGCAGGGTCAGGACTATATGACTGTGACAGCCCACTGGGTAGATGTATGGACTCCCACCGCAAGAACAGCAGCGGCGGCACCAGTAGCAGCATCTCGCAAACGCCAACTCTTTCCTAGGCAGGCTACGCTTTGTATCACCGGTTTCCAGAATACGCACACAGCTGAAAACCTCTTACGGCAACTGAGGAAGATCATCGCGGAATGGCTTACCCCAATTGGACTCTCTTGTGGATTTGTGGCATCGGACAACGCCAGCAATATTGTGTGTGCATTAAATATGGGCAAATTCCAGCACGTCCCATGTTTTGCACATACCTTGAATTTGGTGGTGCAGAATTTAAAAAAAAACGACAGGGGCGTGCAAGAGATGCTGTCGGTGGCCAGAAGAATTGCGGGACACTTTCGGCGTACAGGCACCACGTACAGAAGACTGGAGCACCACCAAAAACGCCTGAACCTGCCCTGCCATCATCTGAAGCAAGAAGTGGTAACGAGGTGGAATTCAACCCTCTATATGCTTCAGAGGTTGGAGGAGCAGCAAAAGGCCATTCAAGCCTATACAATTGAGCACGATATAGGAGGTGGAATGTACCTGTCTCAAGCGCAGTGGAGAATGATTTCAACGTTGTGCAAGGTTCTGCAACCTTTTGAACTTGCCACACGTGAAGTCAGTTCAGACACTGCCAGCCTGAGTCAGGTCATTCCCCTCATCAGGCTTTTGCAGAAGAAGCTGGAGGCATTGAAGGAGGAGCTAAAAGGGAGCGATTCCGCTAGGCATGTGGGACTTGTGGATGGAGCCCTTAATTCGCTTAACAAGGATTCACGGGTGGTCAATCTGTTGAAATCAGAGCACTACATTTTGGCCACCGTGCTCGATCCTAGATTTAAAACCTACCTTGGATCTCTCTTTCCGGCAGACACAAGTCTGCTGGGGTTCAAAGACCTGCTGGTGACAAAATTGTCAAGTCAAGCGGAACGCGACCTGTCAACATCTCCTCCTTCACATTCTCCCGCAACTGGGGGTGCGAGGAAAAGGCTCAGAATTCCGAGCCCACCCGCTGGCGGTGATGCAGGGCAGTCTGGAGCGACTGCTGATGCTGACATCTGGTCCGGACTGAAGGATCTGACAACGATTACGGACATGTCGTCTACTGTCACTGCATATGATTCTCTCACCATTGAAAGAATGGTGGAGGATTATATGAGTGACCGCATCCAAGTAGGCACGTCAGACAGTCCGTACTTATACTGGCAGGAAAAAGAGGCAATTTGGAGGCCCTTGCACAAACTGGCTTTATTCTACCTAAGTTGCCCTCCCACAAGTGTGTACTCCGAAAGAGTGTTTAGTGCCGCCGCTCACCTTGTCAGCAATCTGCGTACGAGGTTACTTCCAGAAAATGTGGAGAAGATGATGTTCATTAAAATGAATTATAATCAATTCCTCCGTGGAGACATTGACCAGCAGCAATTGCCTCCACAAAGTACACAGGGAGCTGAGATGGTGGATTCCAGTGGGGACGAATTGATAATCTGTGAGGAGCGGGATGTACACGGTGATATATCGGAGGATGATGATGAGGTAGACATCTTGCCTCTGTAGAGCCAGTTTGTGCAAGGAGAGATTAATTGCTTCTTTTTCGGTGGGGGTCCAAACCAACCCGTCATTTCAGTCACAGTTGTGTGGCAGACCCTGTCACTGAAATGATGGGTTGGTTAAAGTGTGCATGTCCTGTTTATACAACATAAGGGTGGGTGGGAGGGCCCAAGGACAATTCCATCTTGCACCTCTTTTTTCTTTCATTTTTATTTGCGTCATGTGCTGTTTGGGGAGTGTTTTTTGGAAGGGCCATCCTGCGTGACACTGCAGTGCCACTCCTAGATGGGCCAGGTGTTTGTGTCGGCCACTAGGGTCGCTTATCTTACTCACACAGCTACCTCATTGCGCCTCTTTTTTTCTTCTTTGCGTCATGTGCTGTTTGGGGAGTGTTTTTTGGAAGGGCCATCCTGCGTGACACTGCAGTGCCACTCCTAGATGGGCCAGGTGTTTGTGTCGGCCACTAGGGTCGCTTATTTTACTCACACAGCTACCTCATTGCGCCTCTTTTTTTCTTCTTTGCGTCATGTGCTGTTTGGGGAGTGTTTTTTGGAAGGGCCATCCTGCGTGACACTGCAGTGCCACTCCTAGATGGGCCAGGTGTTTGTGTCGGCCACTAGGGTCGCTTAGCTTAGTCATTCAGCGACCTCGGTGCAAATTTTAGGACTAAAAATAATATTGTGAGGTGTGAGGTATTCAGAATAGACTGAAAATGAGTGGAAATTATGGTTTTTGAGGTTAATAATACTTTGGGATCAAAATGACCCCCACATTCTATGATTTAAGCTGTTTTTTAGGGTTTTTTGAAAAAAACACCCGAATCCAAAACACACCCGAATCCGACAAAAAAAATTCGGTGAGGTTTTGCCAAAACGCGGTCGAACCCAAAACACGGCCGCGGAACCGAACCCAAAACCAAAACACAAAACCCGAAAAATTTCAAGTGCACATCCCTAGTGTAAGCGTCACTACTACAGAGTGCTTTTCTTTTCCCCCCTGTGGAGGCTATCATGTTTTTTCCCCCGTGGGGTTCAATGCTTTTTTCTCTGTTGGGAACTATGTGTTTGTGTGTATATGGGGGAGGGGGGCGCCGTGACGTGAGCTTGCTCCAGGAGCCACGGCTCCACGCTACACCTCTGTGCAAGAGTATATGAATTCCCTCCTCTTTTATTTACCTTTACATTTACAGTTCTGTTATAGAGGAAACAGGGGAGTACACGCAGGGCTGGCACCACCATTAGGCAGCTTTAGGCAGCTGCCTATGAGCGCCGGCAACACTGGAGGGCGGCATGCTCCCTTTGAAGCCATCTAAAAAAAAAAAAGTTAGCGCTGACTTGTCGTGTGCGTGTAGCGCTGACATGCCATGTGCTTCAATGAATGAATCATCCTGCATGGCGCCCGCCCCCTGGCCTGTCAGACACTTCCCGCTCTACAAAACTCAGAGGCACTGGGACCCGGGACATCCTCCCTGCACCCTCCCAGCCGGCAGTTCCCTGTTCCTTCCCCTGGCCTGTCAGACAGCTCCCGCTCTACAAAACTCAGCAGCACTGGGACCCGGGACATCCTCCCTGCGCCCTCCCAGCTGGCAGTTCCCTGTCCCCCCCCCCCCCCCATCGCTGTTGCTGCAGTGGCCGCAGCTGAGCAGCCGTCACACCACAGCTACAGTACCACGTGTCTCCTGTGACGCTAGGTGAGTAATACTGTGTGAGTGTGTGTGACAGTGGGTGACGGCTGAGTGAGTGTGTGTGACAGCGGGTGACGGCTGAGTGAGTGTGTGTGACAGTGGGTGACTGCTGAGTGTGTGTGTGTGACTGCTGAGTGTGTGTGACAGTGGGTGACTGCTGAGTGTGTGTGACAGTGGGTCACTGCTATGTGTGAGTGTATGTGACAGTGGGTGACTGCTGTTTGGGTGACTGAGCCAACTTTAAACTGCCATTGCATCTGCCCTGGTGCTGAGACCTGATTTGAGATGTCAGTGTCCCTGCTTGGGAAGGAGCTGCAGTGGGTGAGAAATAGAATTGGGAGAGGGGCCAGGGGCTAAAGAGGAGGAAGTTAGTGAGAGGTGCTGGGGTGTGAGAAGGAAGCAGGCAGGCAGTGGGGGAAGAAAGCAGGCAGGGAGTGAAACAAGGTGCAGTGAATGAGGACGGTGGTGGTTGCGGGCAGCAGTGAGAAGTGCAGGAGTTGAGAGGGAAGAAGGGGTTGAAAGGGTAGCCGACAGATTTACAGGGTGTAAGTAAAGGTGAGAGACGCAGGCGATCAGACACAAAGAAGAGCATGTCTAGGGATCGGTATGAAATACCTCCAATCAAAATCCCGACACTAATTGACCGATGGTCAAAATCCCGACAAGGTCAAAATCCCGACATGGACAAAATACCGACATTTAAAATACCGACAAGGTCAAAATACCGACATATAAAATGCCGACAGGTCAAAATACCGACATGCTTTTTTTTTTTGGTTGTTTTTTTGTGTGTATGTCAACATAAGTCAACATGGACACCATATAAAGTGTACCGCGTCCCCTCGCATGGCTCGCTACACTCGCCATGCTTCGGGCAAGTAGAGATGAGCGCCTGAAATTTTTCGGGTTTTGTGTTTTGGTTTTGGGTTCGGTTCCGCGGCCGTGTTTTGGGTTCGACCGCGTTTTGGCAAAACCTCACCGAATTTTTTTTGTCGGATTCGGGTGTGTTTTGGATTCGGGTGTTTTTTTCAAAAAACACTAAAAAACAGCTTAAATCATAGAATTTGGGGGTAATTTTGATCCCAAAGTATTATTAACCTCAAAAAACATAATTTACACTCATTTTCAGCCTATTCTGAACACATCACACCTCACAATATTATTTTTAGTCCTAAAATTTGCACCGAGGTCGCTGTGTGAGTAAGATAAGCGACCCTAGTGGCCGACACAAACACCGGGCCCATCTAGGAGTGGCACTGCAGTGTCACGCAGGATGGCCCTTCCAAAAAACCCTCCCCAAACAGCACATGACGCAAAGAAAAAAAGAGGCGCAATGAGGTAGCTGACTGTGTGAGTAAGATTAGCGACCCTAGTGGCCGACACAAACACCGGGCACATCTAGGAGTGGCACTGCAGTGTCACGCAGGATGTCCCTTCCAAAAAACCCTCCCCAAACAGCACATGACGCAAAGAAAAAAAGAGGCGCAATGAGGTAGCTGTGTGAGTAAGATTAGCGACCCTAGTGGCCGACACAAACACCGGGCCCATCTAGGAGTGGCACTGCAGTGTCACGCAGGATGTCCCTTCCAAAAAACCCTCCCCAATCAGCACATGATGCAAAGAAAAAGAAAAGAAAAAAGAGGTGCAAGATGGAATTATCCTTGGGCCCTCCCACCCACCCTTATGTTGTATAAACAAAACAGGACATGCACACTTTAACCAACCCATCATTTCAGTGACAGGGTCTGCCACACGACTGTGACTGATATGACGGGTTGGTTTGGACCCCCCCCAAAAAAGAAGCAATTAATCTCTCCTTGCACAAACTGGCTCTACAGAGGCAAGATGTCCACCTCATCTTCACCCTCCGATATATCACCGTGTACATCCCCCTCCTCACAGATTATCAATTTGTCCCCACTGGAATCCACCATCTCAGCTCCCTGTGTACTTTGTGGAGGCAATTGCTGCTGGTCAATGTCTCCGCGGAGGAATTGATTATAATTCATTTTAATGAACATCATCTTCTCCACATTTTCTGGATGTAACCTCGTACGCCGATTGCTGACAAGGTGAGCGGCGGCACTAAACACTCTTTCGGAGTACACACTTGTGGGAGGGCAACTTAGGTAGAATAAAGCCAGTTTGTGCAAGGGCCTCCAAATTGCCTCTTTTTCCTGCCAGTATAAGTACGGACTGTCTGACGTGCCTACTTGGATGCGGTCACTCATATAATCCTCCACCATTCTATCAATGTTGAGAGAATCATATGCAGTGACAGTAGACGACATGTCCGTAATCGTTGTCAGGTCCTTCAGTCCGGACCAGATGTCAGCATCAGCAGTCGCTCCAGACTGCCCTGCATCACCGCCAGCGGGTGGGCTCGGAATTCTGAGCCTTTTCCTCGCACCCCCAGTTGCGGGAGAATGTGAAGGAGGAGATGTTGACAGGTCGCGTTCCGCTTGACTTGACAATTTTGTCACCAGCAGGTCTTTCAACCCCAGCAGACCTGTGTCTGCCGGAAAGAGAGATCCAAGGTAGGCTTTAAATCTAGGATCGAGCACGGTGGCCAAAATGTAGTGCTCTGATTTCAACAGATTGACCACCCGTGAATCCTTGTTAAGCGAATTAAGGGCTGCATCCACAAGTCCCACATGCCTAGCGGAATCGCTCCGTGTTAGCTCCTTCTTCAATGCCTCCAGCTTCTTCTGCAAAAGCCTGATGAGGGGAATGACCTGACTCAGGCTGGCAGTGTCTGAACTGACTTCACGTGTGGCAAGTTCAAAGGGCATCAGAACCTTGCACAACGTTGAAATCATTCTCCACTGCACTTGAGACAGGTGCATTCCTTCTCCTATATCGTGCTCAATTGTATAGGCTTGAATGGCCTTTTGCTGCTCCTCCAACCTCTGAAGCATATAGAGGGTTGAATTCCACCTCGTTACCACTTCTTGCTTCAGATGATGGCAGGGCAGGTTCAGTAGTTTTTGGTGGTGCTCCAGTCTTCTGTACGTGGTGCCTGTACGCCGAAAGTGTCCCGCAATTTTTCTGGCCACCGACAGCATCTCTTGCACGCCCCTGTCGTTTTTTAAAAAATTCTGCACCACCAAATTCAAGGTATGTGCAAAACATGGGACGTGCTGGAATTTCCCCATATTTAATGCACACACAATATTGCTGGCGTTGTCCGATGCCACAAATCCACAGGAGAGTCCAATTGGGGTAAGCCATTCCGCGATGATCTTCCTCAGTTGCCGTAAGAGGTTTTCAGCTGTGTGCGTATTCTGGAAAGCGGTGATACAAAGCGTAGCCTGCCTAGGAAAGAGTTGGCGTTTGCGAGATGCTGCTACTGGTGCCGCCGCTGCTGTTCTTGCGGCGGGAGTCCATACATCTACCCAGTGGGCTGTCACAGTCATATAGTCCTGACCCTGCCCTGCTCCACTTGTCCACATGTCCGTGGTTAAGTGGACATTGGGTACAACTGCATTTTTTAGGACACTGGTGAGTCTTTTTCTGACGTCCGTGTACATTCTCGGTATCGCCTGCCTAGAGAAGTGGAACCTAGATGGTATTTGGTAACGGGGGCACACTGCCTCAATAAATTGTCTAGTTCCCTGTGAACTAACGGCGGATACCGGACGCACGTCTAACACCAACATAGTTGTCAAGGACTCAGTTATCCGCTTTGCAGTAGGATGACTGCTGTGATATTTCATCTTCCTCGCAAAGGACTGTTGAACAGTCAATTGCTTACTGGAAGTAGTACAAGTGGGCTTACGACTTCCCCTCTGGGATGACCATCGACTCCCAGCGGCAACAACAGCAGCGCCAGCAGCAGTAGGCGTTACACGCAAGGATGCATCGGAGGAATCCCAGGCAGGAGAGGACTCGTCAGACTTGCCAGTGACATGGCCTGCAGGACTATTGGCATTCCTGGGGAAGGAGGAAATTGACACTGAGGGAGTTGGTGGGGTGGTTTGCGTGAGCTTGGTTACAAGAGGAAGGGATTTACTGGTCAGTGGACTGCTTCCGCTGTCACCCAAAGTTTTTGAACTTGTCACTGACTTATTATGAATGAGCTGCAGGTGACGTATAAGGGAGGATGTTCCGAGGTGGTTAACGTCCTTACCCCTACTTATTACAGCTTGACAAAGGGAACACACGGCTTGACACCTGTTGTCCGCATTTCTGGTGAAATACCTCCACACCGAAGAGCTGATTTTTTTGGTATTTTCACCTGGCATGTCAACGGCCATATTCCTCCCACGGACAACAGGTGTCTCCTTGGGTGCCTGACTTAAACAAACCACCTCACCATCAGAATCCTCCTGGTCAATTTCCTCCCCAGCGCCAGCAACACCCATATCCTCCTCATCCTGGTGTACTTCAACACTGACATCTTCAATCTGACTATCAGGAACTGGACTGTGGGTGCTCCTTCCAGCACTTGCAGGGGGCATGCAAATAGTGGAAGGCGCATGCTCTTCACGTCCAGTGTTGGGAAGGTCAGGCATCGCAAACGACACAATTGGACTCTCCTTGTGGATTTGGGATTTCAAAGAACGCACAGTTCTTTGCGGTGCTTTTGCCAGCTTGAGTCTTTTCAGTTTTCTAGCGAGAGGCTGAGTGCTTCCATCCTCATGTGAAGCTGAACCACTAGCCATGAACATAGGCCAGGGCCTCAGCCGTTCCTTGCCACTCCGTGTGGTAAATGGCATATTGGCAAGTTTACGCTTCTCCTCCGACAATTTTATTTTAGGTTTTGGAGTCCTTTTTTTTCTGATATTTGGTGTTTTGGATTTGACATGCTCTGTACTATGACATTGGGCATCGGCCTTGGCAGACGACGTTGCTGGCATTTCATCGTCTCGGCCATGACTAGTGGCAGCAGCTTCAGCACGAGGTGGAAGTGGATCTTGATCTTTCCCTAATTTTGGAACCTCAACTTTTTTGTTCTCCATATTTTATAGGCAGAACTAAAAGGCACCTCAGGTAAACAATGGAGATGGATGGATTGGATAGTTTACTAGTATACAATTATGGACGGACTGCCACGGTTAGGTGGTATAAAAAAACCACGGTTAGGTGGTATATATTATAATAATAATACAATTATGGATGGACGGACTGCCTGCCGACTGCCGACACAGAGGTAGCCACAGCCGTGAACTACCGCACTGTACACTGGTTGATAAAGAGATAGTAGTATACTCGTAACAACTAGTATGACACTATGACGACGGTATAAAGAATGAAAAAAAAACCACGGTTAGGTGGTAGGTATATAATAATAAATAATACAATTCTGGTCGGACGGACTGCCTGCCGTGTGCCGACACAGAGGTAGCCACAGCCGTGAACTACCGCACTGTACACTGGTTGATAAAGAGATAGTAGTATACTCGTAACAATTAGGATGACACTATGACGGTATAAAGAATGAAAAAAAAACCACGGTTAGGTGGTAGGTATATAATAATAAATAATACAATTCTGGTCGGACGGACTGCCTGCCGTGTGCCGACACAGAGGTAGCCACAGCCGTGAACTACCGCACTGTACACTGGTTGATAAAGAGATAGTAGTATACTCGTAACAATTAGGATGACACTATGACGGTATAAAGAATGAAAAAAAAACCACGGTTAGGTGGTAGGTATATAATAATAAATAATACAATTCTGGTCGGACGGACTGCCTGCCGTGTGCCGACACAGAGGTAGCCACAGCCGTGAACTACCGCACTGTACACTGGTTGATAAAGAGATAGTAGTATACTCGTAACAATTAGGATGACACTATGACGGTATAAAGAATGAAAAAAAAACCACGGTTAGGTGGTAGGTATATAATAATAAATAATACAATTCTGGTCGGACGGACTGCCTGCCGTGTGCCGACACAGAGGTAGCCACAGCCGTGAACTACCGCACTGTACACTGGTTGATAAAGAGATAGTAGTATACTCGTAACAATTAGGATGACACTATGACGGTATAAAGAATGAAAAAAAAAACACGGTTAGGTGGTAGGTATATAATAATAAATAATACAATTCTGGTCGGACGGACTGCCTGCCGTGTGCCGACACAGAGGTAGCCACAGCCGTGAACTACCGCACTGTACACTGGTTGATAAAGAGATAGTAGTATACTCGTAACAATTAGGATGACACTATGACGGTATAAAGAATGAAAAAAAAACCACGGTTAGGTGGTAGGTATATAATAATAAATAATACAATTCTGGTCGGACGGACTGCCTGCCGTGTGCCGACACAGAGGTAGCCACAGCCGTGAACTACCGCACTGTACACTGGTTGATAAAGAGATAGTAGTATACTCGTAACAATTAGGATGACACTATGACGGTATAAAGAATGAAAAAAAAACCACGGTTAGGTGGTAGGTATATAATAATAAATAATACAATTCTGGTCGGACGGACTGCCTGCCGTGTGCCGACACAGAGGTAGCCACAGCCGTGAACTACCGCACTGTACACTGGTTGATAAAGAGATAGTAGTATACTCGTAACAATTAGGATGACACTATGACGGTATAAAGAATGAAAAAAAAACCACGGTTAGGTGGTAGGTATATAATAATAAATAATACAATTCTGGTCGGACGGACTGCCTGCCGTGTGCCGACACAGAGGTAGCCACAGCCGTGAACTACCGCACTGTACACTGGTTGATAAAGAGATAGTAGTATACTCGTAACAATTAGGATGACACTATGACGGTATAAAGAATGAAAAAAAAACCACGGTTAGGTGGTAGGTATATAATAATAAATAATACAATTCTGGTCGGACGGACTGCCTGCCGTGTGCCGACACAGAGGTAGCCACAGCCGTGAACTACCGCACTGTACACTGGTTGATAAAGAGATAGTAGTATACTCGTAACAATTAGGATGACACTATGACGGTATAAAGAATGAAAAAAAAACCACGGTTAGGTGGTAGGTATATAATAATAAATAATACAATTCTGGTCGGACGGACTGCCTGCCGTGTGCCGACACAGAGGTAGCCACAGCCGTGAACTACCGCACTGTACACTGGTTGATAAAGAGATAGTAGTATACTCGTAACAATTAGGATGACACTATGACGGTATAAAGAATGAAAAAAAAACCACGGTTAGGTGGTAGGTATATAATAATAAATAATACAATTCTGGTCGGACGGACTGCCTGCCGTGTGCCGACACAGAGGTAGCCACAGCCGTGAACTACCGCACTGTACACTGGTTGATAAAGAGATAGTAGTATACTCGTAACAATTAGGATGACACTATGACGGTATAAAGAATGAAAAAAAAACCACGGTTAGGTGGTAGGTATATAATAATAAATAATACAATTCTGGTCGGACGGACTGCCTGCCGTGTGCCGACACAGAGGTAGCCACAGCCGTGAACTACCGCACTGTACACTGGTTGATAAAGAGATAGTAGTATACTCGTAACAATTAGGATGACACTATGACGGTATAAAGAATGAAAAAAAAACCACGGTTAGGTGGTAGGTATATAATAATAAATAATACAATTCTGGTCGGACGGACTGCCTGCCGTGTGCCGACACAGAGGTAGCCACAGCCGTGAACTACCGCACTGTACACTGGTTGATAAAGAGATAGTAGTATACTCGTAACAATTAGGATGACACTATGACGGTATAAAGAATGAAAAAAAAACCACGGTTAGGTGGTAGGTATATAATAATAAATAATACAATTCTGGTCGGACGGACTGCCTGCCGTGTGCCGACACAGAGGTAGCCACAGCCGTGAACTACCGCACTGTACACTGGTTGATAAAGAGATAGTAGTATACTCGTAACAATTAGGATGACACTATGACGGTATAAAGAATGAAAAAAAAACCACGGTTAGGTGGTAGGTATATAATAATAAATAATACAATTCTGGTCGGACGGACTGCCTGCCGTGTGCCGACACAGAGGTAGCCACAGCCGTGAACTACCGCACTGTACACTGGTTGATAAAGAGATAGTAGTATACTCGTAACAATTAGGATGACACTATGACGGTATAAAGAATGAAAAAAAAACCACGGTTAGGTGGTAGGTATATAATAATAAATAATACAATTCTGGTCGGACGGACTGCCTGCCGTGTGCCGACACAGAGGTAGCCACAGCCGTGAACTACCGCACTGTACACTGGTTGATAAAGAGATAGTAGTATACTCGTAACAATTAGGATGACACTATGACGGTATAAAGAATGAAAAAAAAACCACGGTTAGGTGGTAGGTATATAATAATAAATAATACAATTCTGGTCGGACGGACTGCCTGCCGTGTGCCGACACAGAGGTAGCCACAGCCGTGAACTACCGCACTGTACTGTGTCTGCTGCTAATATAGACTGGTTGATATTTAAAGAGATATTAGTAGTATACAACAATACTATACTGGTGGTCAGGCACTGGTCACCACTCCTGCAGCAAAAGTGTGCACTGTTAATTAATATAATTGTACTCCTGGCTCCTGCTAACAACCTGCAGTGCTCCCCAGTCTCCCCCACAATTAATTATAAGCTTTTAATTTATACATTGATGACTGTGCAGCACACTGGGCTGAGCTGAGTGCACACAGACTGAGTCACACTGTGTGACTGACTGTGCTGTGTATCGTTTTTTTTTCAGGCAGAGAACGGATATAGCAGAGAGAAGTGAACGGATATATTATATTAAATAAAAGTTAACTAGCAACTGCACTGGTCACTGACTGTGGTAAACTAACTCTGTCTGCGACTCTGCACAATCTCTCTCTATCTAATCTATCTATCTCTATTCTAATGGAGAGGACGCCAGACACGTCCTCTCCCTATCAATCTCAATGCACGAGTGAAAATGGCGGCGACGCGCGGCTCCTTATATAGAATCCGAGTCTCGCGAGAATCCGACAGCGTCATGATGACGTTCGGGCGCGCTCGGGTTAACCGAGCAAGGCGGGAAGATCCGAGTCGCTCGGACCCGTGGAAAAAAAAGTGAAGTTCGTGCGGGTTCGGATTCAAAGAAACCGAACCCGCTCATCTCTACGGGCAAGGTGCCTCGCTGCGCTCGGCACACTATTATATTCCCCCTCCAGGTCCACTGGGATGGTAAAGTATGAACAAGTTGGTTTCAATGAAAAAAATCATGAAAAACTCATGTCGATATTTTGACCTGTCGGCATTTTACATGTAGAGCCCCTGATTCATATTACACCACATAGTAATGCCCTTTATTTAGGTTACGTCACTCAATAGTGCCCTTTATTCACATTGCACTACACACTGGTACCCTCTATACATGTTATACCACACACAGGGGTGTGTTTAAGAGAGGAGGAGGCCCGTGTGCAGCTTTCTCCTTTCGCCCCCCCCTCTGCTGGCAGCACTGAGCGTCTGAGCACTAGAGGGTTCAGACTCTACTTCGCATGCCCATATCTCTGGGAAAATGGCTCAGCGTTCATTTTCCCAGTGATTTCTCTACTGCGCATGTGCAGAACTCCGTGAAAATGTCAGCTGCGCCATTTTTACAGTGATTTAACAGCACTACTGATGTCAGCGCAGGACTCCAGAGGGGTAAGTATGCAAAAAAATGAGTGCTGCTGCACCCATTATAGATAATCCACTGGCCACACATTAGTGCCACTTATACAGATAATGCCCACAGAAAGGCTGCTTTTACACAAAATGCCCACAGTAGTAGTGCCGCTTATATACAGAATGCCCAAAATAGTATTACCCCTTACACATAATGCACATAATATTAGTGCCACTTACACATAATGACCACAGTAATACTGCTTATACACATAATGCCCACAGTAGTGCCCCTTATACATATCCCTGCCTCTGTCGCTCCACCAGTTCACCGCTTATATCCCTCCAGCAGCTTCCCCACCTCTCTTGTCCCTCCAGCCCTCTCTCATCTTGTCTTCAATATGCACAGAGCCTGCTCCTCTTCATGGCTCATCTTCACTTCAGCAGCAGTGACAGAATTACATCACATACGCTGTGCCGGAAAAGGAAGCCACTGGGACCTGGGGAGCGGATGAATGCTGTTCAACAGACAATGCATGTGTCAGTACCAGGAGAGGTGGACTGTAAATGGAGGAGGACCATGGAGCCACCAGTACCTGAGGAAGGGGGTGCTTTCCCCCAGCGTTGGTAATTTCCCTCTTTTTTCCTGAGGAAGGGGGAGGTGGCTGCAACTTATCAGTAACATCCGCTTGCATCATCTATTGATATAGGTGATGGGGCAGTTTTTTTTTTAAATTACTGTGCAAGGCAATGGAGGTGGTGGAACTAGTTCCCTCTACCATTACAGGTGATGGAACTCAGTTCCACCTCCTTCCCCCCACTTTAACCCCTGTATATATTTATATATTTATGATGTCGTTTCTGATGCAGTCTCTTCCCTCCAAACACATTGCAGGCGGTCTAATTGCACACAGATAGGTATATTGCCCGTTCTGTTGAACGGGCGATGTATATCTGTAGTGCATGAGTGGGTGTGTACACTTGTTATGTCTGTGAAGGCACAGTTCATAGAAATATTGCGTCAACCCTGCAGCACAGCTGATGCTGATATATATTGCAGATATATCGGCCTGTCTGGCTGTGTGTATGGGCGACCGTACTGTGACTGCACAGACTGACATCACAACTGGGCCAATTCAAATGCCCGTCCAGTTGTGATGTCTGCACAGACACATCAAGTGGCTGATTGGTAAGTGCGTATGCTTACCGAATCGGTCGCTATATTGGCGGATCCATCTGCATAGTGTGCGCTAAGCCTAAGAGTGCTCCTGCCCAGTGAGCACTTCTACCTCTGCTATTAATGAATTCACATTGGGGTGCACTTCTAAAATACACAGGACCTTTGAATCCCTGTTCACCATAATAGTGATACTACTGTATTTACCATAATAGTGGAACATCTAAGCTATTGCAGAATGCTGCCTCTTTTCACCAGTAACTCATCTAGTATAAACAATAAATGTATGTTTAATAGCCAGTGTGGTGTGGTAAATTTGTCAGATTAGCAGCAAACTTTGGTTGTTTGCAGGGGTGTCAGAACGTTTTTTGATGGTGGTGGTGGTGGTGGGGGGGGGCAAGATAAAAGATCAGTTTGGCGCCCCTAACTTCTGACCACCTTAGACAGGTCACTTGTACCTGTACGGTACTCTATGGAGTAGCTGGGAGTGAGTGGCTCCTTGCACACATTATGCCAGGAAGAGCCGCTTATACACGTTACGCCAGGTAGAGCCCATTATACCAGGCAGAGCCACTCATACACATTACCCCAGGTAAAGCCCATTATACACATTATGCCAGGTAACCCTTTACACACATTAGGCCAGGTAGAGCTCATTATACACATTATGTCAGGTAACCCCTTATACAGATTATGTCAGGTACAGCCACTTATACACATTATGCCAGGTAGAGCCTATTATACCAGGTAGCCCCTTATACATATTACGCCACATAGATCAGGTAGAACCACTTATACACATTATGCCAGGTAGAGCCCATTATAGACTTAATGCCAGGTAGCCCCTTATACATATTATGCCAGGTAGAGCCCATTATACCAGGCAGAGCCACTTATACACATTAACCCCGGGTAAAGCCCATTATACACATTATGCCAGGTATCCCCTTACACACATTAGGCCAGGTAGAGCTCATTATACACATTATGTCAGGTAATCCCTTATACAGATTATGTCAGGTAGAGCCACTTATACACATTACACCAGGTAGAGCCTTTTATACCAGGTAGCCTCTTATACATATTACGCCCTGTAGATCATGTAGAACCACTTATACACATTATGCCAGGTAGAGCCCATTATAGACATTATGGGGGTTATTCCGAGTTGATCATAGCTGTGCTAAATTTAGCACAGCTACGATAATTCAGACTGACATGCGGGAGGACACCCAGCATAGGGCTAGTCCGCCCCGCGTGTCAGTGCCGCCCACCCCGCAGAAGTGCAAAGGCATCACACAGTGACGATGGCTTTGCACTTCAAGAGTAGCTCCCGACCAGCGCAGCTTTAGCGTGCTGGCCGGGAGCTACTCATCGCTCCACGGCCCACAGCGGCTGCGTGTGATGTCATGCAGCCGCCACGGACCGCCCCCCCTAATGGTCCGGCCATGCTTGCGTTGGCCAGACCGCACCCCCTAAACAGCAGCTTAACGCCGCCGTCCAGCCCCCTGCTGCCCAGCGACCACCTCTGTCTCAGAGGCGATCGCTATGCAATGACGGCTGTCATGCGCCGGTTCACTGCGGCGCCAGTGCATGCGCAGTTCCAACCCGATCGCAGCGCTGCGAGAAACTGCAGCGAGCGATCGGGTCGGAATGACCCCCAATGCCAGGTAGCCCCTTATACATATTACACCAGGTAGAACCCATTATGCGAGGTAGCCCCTTATACAGATTACGCCATGTAGATCTCATTATACACATAATGCCAGGTAGAGCCCCTTGCACACATTGTGCCTGGCAGAGCCACTTAGGCCCAGATTTATCAAGCCTTAGAGAGTGATGAATTGCATGGTGAGAACGTAACAACCAATCAGCACCTGTCATTTTTCAAACAGCCTGTAAGATGACAGTTAGGAGCTGGTTGGTTGGCACTTTATCACCATGCTATTTATCACTCTCCAAGGCTTGATAAATCTGGGCCCTAGTCAGAATGAGAACTCTGCAGGCTCAGTGAGTGAGGGCTCATTCAGAAACAATGACTATTTACAGCCCTTGTAGCCAGTTCTGCAAGGGGCCATAAAGTTCAACTCTTTGTGTTCTCCGACACTAAGCAAATAGACGATAAACAGGTTCAAAAGCCAAGTGTTATGTTTACTGACAGCGGAATGAGTGAGTCTGCTATCTGCCCCTTCCTCACTGTCACCTGTCCCTCTGTCACTGTCACCTGTCCCCTCCCGTACTTCCTACCTGCTTCTGCTGCACTTGGGAGAGATCACTTTGTAGACACTTTGGGAACTCCCTCGGGAGGGGCATGCGGTGGGACCGCAGCTCTGTGCATGGGGTCCTTAGTCTGGTAGAGCGCCTCCTCCTCCTCTGCTCCTTTCCCCTACCCCTTTCCCCCAGGCAAACAGTGTCACGCGCCAGGGGCAGCGGCCGCCGCGCTTACCCCTGCGTGGCCGCTGGTCCGTTTGGCGGTCCCCATCTCCGGCGGTCCTCGGGTCCCGGCGTCTGGCTGGCACGGCTCCCGGGGGTTCCCCGGAGCGTGGGCGCCGCCATGACAGCCAGCGTCACGTGGGCGGGGAGCAGGTGACATCACTAACCCACTTCACCAATCCAGTAGAGGCGGGAGATTCAAAACCAGACGCCGGGCAGAGCCTCGGCGCCTGAGTATCGTCCCTTTTCTGAAGTGGATGCCAGAGCTCCCGTACGCAGTGTGTTCCCCAGCAGCTATACTCCAGTGCTTCTAGCATTCAGGGTGCCTTCCTGCAGCACAGTCTCCAGTGATCCGAGCAACTAGTGTGTTCCTCTGCAGTGCAGTTGCCAGCACTCCCTGGATTCAGCTCGGCCTGCGGGCTGAACCAACTTTAGTGTTTCCAGCGTTCAGTGTCTTTCACCATCGCTCACAAGTTCCTTATTCATCAGTGTCTTTAAACATCGCACACAAATTCTTCAGTATCATTCACCATCGCTCACAAGTTCTTCATTCATCAGTGTCTTTAAACATCGCGCACAAATTCTTCAGTGTCATTCACCATCGCTCACAAGTTCTTCATTCATCAGTGTCTTTAAACATTGCACACAAATTCTTCAGTGTCATTCACCATCGCTCACAAGTTCTTCATTTCATCAGTGTCTTTAAACATCCCTCACAAGTTCTTCATTCATCAGTGTCTTTAAACATCGCACACAAATTCTTCAGTGTCTTTCACCATCGCTCACAAGTTCTTCATTCATCAGTGTCTTTAAACATCGCACACAAATTCTTCAGTGTCTTTCACCACCGCTCACAAGTTGTCCATTCATCAGTGTCTTTAAACATCGGTCACAAATTCTTCAGTGTCTTTCATCATCGCTCACAAGTTCTTCATTCATCAGTGTCTTCAAAACATCGCTCACAAATTCTTCAAGGTCTTTCATCATCGCTCACAAGTTCTTCATTCATCAGTGCCTTTAAACATTGCTCACGGATTCTCCAGTGGCCTTTGACATTGCCCACAAGTTCTCTTGCTTTCATGTGTCGCTGTATTGCTCCCTTCCCATAATAAAGCTCCTCAGCATTTTTCACCAATCCTAACTATCAGAGTCTTGTATGAGGAAAACCTATATCCGACCATCTCTGCTCCGACCCAGCTGTGGTTCCTCTTCCCGACCACCGGAAGAACCCCCGAGTTCACAACATCCCCAACCCAGGTCAGTGACAAACAGCTATACTGCTGCTTACCTCTGTTGTCAATGGTGGCAGCACGTTCCTGCAGAGCGCAGACACTACAGGAGACGAGGTGGGGGGTGGAGCATACGTGGCAGGCGCAGGCTGCTTCAGCACTGTCCAGAGCAGGCCACTGCGTGCGAACAGGTCGGAATGACCCCCATCAGCTGAAGCACACATTTACTAACAGATTTTATTTTTATATTTATTTTATTTTTATACTAATATTTAAATGTCAGTATATACCCCTATATACAATATCCTAGTTCTGATTCTTCATTCAACAATTTTCATAATTTTATTTTTAATACTAACATGCTGTACCTAAAAGCTAGTCTTCTTTTTTCGCTGAATCCTGTAGAGCCCCATGATATTCAGGAGTTTCCTGGACATTCCTGCAGAGTAGGTAAGTACAGTATGGCCCAAGGTTTGCTCTAACATTTCCACCCTACAGCTCCCCTCGATCTAGTATTGGCCCAGACTATTACCTAACTCCAGTTTTATGGTGGTGAAATTTTGAAGTTGACCATACTAGCCCTTTAAACTGGGACACTCATGAATTACACAGGTTCTGTGGCTGATTAAAACTAGAGATGTGCGGCTGGCACTTTTCGTGTTTTGGTTTTAATTCCACTTTTGTGTTTTGGTTTTGGCTTGGTTTGCCAAAACCACCCTTTCGTGTTTTGATTTTGGTTTTGGATCTGGATGATTTAAAAAAAAAACATAAAAACACACAATTTGGGGGTAATTTTGCTCCTACGGTATTATTAACCTCAATAACATTAATTTCCACTCATTTCCAGTCTATTCTGAACACCTCACAATATTGTTTTTAGGCCTAAAAGTTGCACCAAGTTGGCTGTATGACTAAGCTAAGCGACACAAGTGTGCGGCACAAACACTTGGCCCATGTAGGAGTGGCAATGCAGTTACAAACTAGTCCCCAAACAGCACATGTTGCAAAGAAGAAAGAGAGGTGCAATATGGAATTGTCCTTGGGCCCTCCCACCCACCCTTATGTTGTATAAACAGGACAGGCACACTTTAACAAACCCATCATTTCAGCGACAGGGTCTGCCACACGACTGTGGCTGAAATGACTGGTTGGTTTGGGCCCCCACCAAAAAAGAAGCAATCAATCTCTCCTTGCACACACTGGCTCTACAGAGGCAAGATGTCGACCTCATCCTCATCCTCTGATTACTCACCCCTTTCACTGTGTACATCCTCCTCACAGAGTATTAACTCGTCCCCACTGGAATCCACCATCACAGGTTCATGTGTACTTTCTGGAGGCAATTGCTGGTAAAGGTCTTCCTGGAGGACTTTATAATTCATTTTGATGAACATCATCTTCTCCACATTTAGTGGAAGTAACCTCCTACGCCGATCGCTGACAAGGTTACCGGCTGCACTAAACACTCTTTCGGAGTACACACTGGAGGGGGGGCAACTTAGGTAAAATAAAGCCAGTTTGTGCAAGGGCCTCCAAATTGCCTCTTTTTCCTGCCAGTATACATACGGACTGTCTAACATGCCTACTTCGATGCTTTCACTCATATAATCCTCCACCATTCTTTCAATTGGGACAAAATCATATGCAGTGACAGTAGACATGTCAGTAATAGTTGGCAGGTCCTTCAGTCCCGACCAGATGTCAGCTTTCGCTCCAGACTGCCCTGCATCACCGCCAGTGGGTGGGCTAAGAAATCTTATCCTTTTCCTTGCAGCCCCAGTGGCGGGAGAAATTGAAGGAGGAGCAGTTGACGGGTCACATTCCGCTTGACTTGACAAGTGTCTCACCAGCAGGTCTTTGAACATCTGCAGCGTAGGCTTTAAACCTAGAATCGAGCACGGTGGCCAAAATGTAGTGCTCTGATTTCAACAGATTGACCACCCGTGAATCCTGGTTAAGCGAATGAAGGGCTCCATCCACAACTCCCACATACTTTGCGGAATCGCTCCGTCTTAGCTCCTCCTTCAATTTCTCCAGCTGCTTCTGCAAAAGCCTGATGAGGGGAATAACCTGACTCAAGCTGGCAGTGTCTGAACTGACTTCACGTGTGGCAAGTTCGAAGGGTTGGAGAACCTTGCACAAGATGTAATTCATTCTCCACTGCGCTTGAGTCAGGTGCATTACCCCTCCTTTGCCTATATCGTAGGTGGATGTATAGGCTTGAATGGCCTTTTGCTGCTCCTCCATCCTTTGAAGCATATAGAGGGTTGAATTCCACCTTGTTACCACCTCTTGCTTCAGTTGATGGCGGGCAGGTTCAGGAGTGTTTGGTGGTGCTTCAGTCTTCGGCACGCAGTGGCAGAATGCCGAAAGTGGCCCGCAATTTTTTTGGCCACCGACAGCATATCCTGCACACCCCTGTCATTTTTCAAAAAATTCTGCACCACCAAATTAATTGTATGTGCAAAACATTGGACATGCTGGAATTTGCCCAGATGTAATCCATGCACAATATTAGTGGCATTGTCCGATATCACAAATCCCCAGGAGAGTCCAATTGGGGTAAGCCATTCTGCGATGATGTTCCTCAGTTTCCATAAGAGATTGTCAGCTGTGTGCCTCTTAAGGTAAGCAGTGATACAGAGCGTAGCCTGCCTAGGAACGAGTTGGCGTTTGCGAGATGCTGCTACTGGTGCCGCTGCTGTTGTTGCTGCTGTGGGGGCCATACATCTACCCAGTGGGCTGTTACAGTCATTTAGTCCTTAGTCTGCTCTGTTTCACTTGTCCACATGTCCGTGGTTAAGTGGACACTGGATACAACCGAATTTTGTTGGACACTGGTGACTATTTTTCTAACGTCTGTGTACATTCTCGGTATCACCTGCCTAGAGAAGTGGAACCTAGATGGGATTTGATACTGGGGACACAGTACCTCAAACAATTCTCTAAGTCACACTGAACTAATGATGGATACCGGACGCACGTCTAACACCAACATAGCTGTCAAGGCCTGAGTTATCCGCTTTGCAAAAGGATGACTGCTGTCATATTTCATCTTCCTCACAAAGGACTGTTGGACAGTCAATTGCTTACTGGAAGTAGTTCAAGTGGTCTTCCGACTTCCCCTCTGGGATGACAATCAACTCCCAACAGAAGCGGCAGCAACAGCAGGCGTTACACTCAAGGATCCTCCGGAGGAATCCCGGTTAGGAGAGGACTTCTCAGTCTTGACAGTGACATGGCCTGAAGGACTGCGGACGTTTCTGACTGAGGAGGAAGTTGACGCTGAGGTAGTTGGTGGTGTGGCTTGAAGGAACTTGGGTACAGGAGGAAGAAGGGATTTAGGTGTCAGTGGACTGCTTACGCTCTTACTTAAAGTTTCACAACTTGACACTGACTTCTGATGAATGTGCAGCAGGTGACGTATAAGGGAGGATGTTCCTAGGTGGTTAACATCCTTACCCCTACTTATTACACATTGACAAAGGCAACAGATGGCTTGACACCTGTTGTCTGGATTTGTGGAGAAATAATTCCACACCGAAGAGGTTTCTTTTTTGGTAGTTTGCCCAGGCATCACAATGGGCTTCTTAATCACAAGGACAATAGGTGTCTCCCACGGTGCCTGATTTAAACAAACCACATCACCATCAGAATCCTCATCGTCAACTTCCTCCTCAGCTCCAGCAACACCCATATCCTCATCCTGGTATACTTCAACAGTGACATCTTCAATTTGAATATCAGGAACTGGACTGTGGGTGCTCCTTCCAGCACTTGCAGGGGGCGTGCAAATGGTGGAAGGAGCCACCTCTTCCCGTCCAGTGTTGGGAAGGTCAGGAATCGCACCCGCCGACACATTTGGACTCTCCTTGGGGATTTGTGATACCATCTCAGAACGCACAGTTCTTTTCTGTGCTATTTCCAGCTTAACTCTTTTCATTTTCCTAGCTGGAGGATGAGGGCTTCCATCGTCATGTGAAGCTTAACCACTAGCCATGAACATAAGCCAGGGCATCAGCCATTCCTTGCCATTCCGTGTTGTAAATGACATATTGGCAAGTTTACGTTTCTCCTCAGACGATTTAAATTTCTTTTTTTGGTTCTTTTTACTGAACTTTGGTTTTTCGGATTTTACATGCCCTTTACTATCACATTGGGCATCGGCCTTGGCAGGCGACATTGATGGCATTTCATCGTCTATGTCATGGCTAGTGGCAGCAGCTTCAGCACTAGGAGGAAGAGGTTCTTCTTGATCTTTCCCTATTTTATCCTCAAAATTTTTGATCTCCATTATTTTTTGGGAGTTATATGAGACAATATGCATCACAGGAATGACTGGAATGACTGATGGACAGGACACTACCACTGGTCTGATGCAGCACAACACAACAACACTGTAAGGGACTTGTGGTTGTTGTTATAATTATTATACGGCAGCAGTGGACATATAGCAGCAGCGTATATCGTCACTGGAATTACTGATGAGACAGGACACTACCACTGGTCTGATGCAGCACAACACAACAACACTGTAAGGGACTTGTGATTGTTATTATTATTATACGGCAGCAGTGGACATATAGCAGCAGCATATATCATCACTGGAATGACTGATGAGACAGGACACTACCACTGGTCTGAAGCAGCACAACACAACAACACTGTAAGGGACTTGTGGTTGTTGTTATTATTATTATACGGCAGCAGTGGACATATAGCAGCAGCGTATATCATTACTGGAATGACTGATGAGACAGGACACTACCACTGGTCTGATGCAGCACAACACAGCACCACTTTATACAGCTACACTGGATATATGGCAACAGAGGACACCAACACTGTGACTGGCTGGATTGATGCAGCATAATACACTGACTACAGTGGACTGGACAGCACAACACAGCACCACTTTATACAGCTACACTGGATATACGGCACCAGAGGACACAAACACTGTGACTACACTGGACTGGACTGTTAGGGTCTCCTGCCCTGTGCTGCCACGTCGTCATGGCAACCGGGAGACAAGTGCTAGCGGAGTAACCTGAGCGCAGCTGATACTCCGGTTTGGGTCTTTTGCTGTGCAGTGGTTACAGGCTCTGTGCACGGCAGGGGATCCGGTGCTAGTTTTTGTGCTCACAGTCTGTGAGGTCTGAGTGGGGCGTGGACAGCACCTGCTTTATAAGGCCTCTTCTCAGGTTAAGCAGATGCTGCTGAATCTTTGTTGGTTAGTCAGTTCCTGAAAGTTAGCCAGTACTGTGTAGCTTTGTATTTGTTGTTGCTTACTGCAAATAGGCCTGGGGATTTGGTACTACACTCTGCCAATCCAGACCTAGCAGTAAGACTGGAGTCAGTCGTTTAGCTTGCTGGGGTTCTTTTACTACTCTGTGAACTTAGCAAGTTTGCGGCTGTATTCTAAGACTTGCCTGCCTAAATCCTGTCTCACTGTGCAAGGTGTCAGGTGTCAGTTTAGTGGCAGTATGCTGAACCTGTGCACTGCAAGTGAGAATTAGGATTGTGGAGACTCTCCTTGTGTCTATCATTCCATCTCTGACCAAGGAGTTTACTGCCACACCCATTGGTAACCCTTTAGGGTTTTGCAGTTGCCCTTAGCAACAGCATTTCGGGTTCTCTACGTATTAAAACACAACATCTTGCTTTTCCCATCTGAGCATTACTAATACTAGGGAGACACCCAGTTCCTTAGCCTCTGGGCTTCTCTGTTCACTTTGTGTGTATTTTGTTACCCTATCACCTTCTGTGTACGTAATGTCATATTCCCCAGTCTGTCTGTGAGTTCATTTGTTTTGCATACCTATCCGTTCAGACACCAGTACATTCCTGCAGGCACTGGTGTGCATAACAGTTCAAACACCAGTACATTCCTGCAGGCACTGGAGTGCATAACAGTTCTGACACCAGTACATTCCTGCAGGCACTGGTGTGCATAACATATTCAGCAGCCTAATACTCCTGTTGAAATTTTGTGGGAATATGGAGCATACCCCTCAAAATAAGTTGCAACAGGTGGTCGATCAGGTGCAGGTCCTGACTCGACAATTTAATGATTTGTCCATTAAAATGCACACCTCCCAGGCCGCTGGCGGAGCTCCCGCAGCAGCAGCACCTTCAGGGGTTAAGAAGCCGAAAGTAAATCTCCCGGATCGTTTTTCTGGAGATCGCTCACAGTTCTTTTGTTTCAAGGAGAGCTGCAAGCTATACTTCCGGCTTAGGCCTCAGTCTTCTGGGTCGGAGATTCAGCGGGTGGGCATAGTGATTTCCTTGCTACAAGGAAACCCACAGGTCTGGGCATATGGGTTGCAGCCTGACTGTCCGTCGCTTAAAAGTGTTGATGTTTTTTTTACGGCACTGGGCATGTTGTATGATGACCCTGACAAGACGGCCTCAGCCGAGGCTCAGATTTCGATCCTTAAGCAAGGGCAAAGGCCAGTTGAGGTTTACTGTACGGAGTTTCGGAGGTTGGCCCATGATACCCAGTGGAATGACCCAGCCCTGAGACACCAGTACCGAAGAGGTCTTTCTAACCAGATAAAGGACCAACTGGTACAATATCCCTTGCCTGATAGCTTGGATCAGCTCATGCAGTTATCCATCCGGGTGGATAGACGGCTGAGAGAGCGTAGGCTTGAAAGGGAGACTGAGGTTTCCTTCTTTCTCAAGGGAACCTCAGACTCTGAGGAATTTTCCGAGGAGCCTATGCAGATTGGGGCTACCTGCCTCTCCTCGCGTGAGAAGACGCGGAGGAGACAGCAGGGGTTGTGTTTGTACTGTGGGAATAAAGGTCATGTGGTAGTATCATGCCCAGAAAAGCCGGAAAACTTCAGGGCCTGAGGGTGATGGGAAATATCCTGTCAGGCCAGAAGTCAGAATTTCCCAAGAAGACTTTTATCATTCCGGTGACCTTGAAGATCCTCGGTCAAACTGTCAAGACTGAGGCCTTTGTGGACGGTGGGGCCGACGGGGTTTTTATGGACCGCCAATTCGCCCTGAAACACTCTGTTCCCTTAGTACCCTTGGCATCGGAAATTGAGATTTGTGGGTTTAACGGGGAACCATTATCCCAAGGTAAAATTACCTCTTGCACTAGCCAGATTTCTTTGTTTATTGGAGCCACACACTCTGAAAAATTGTCCTTTTATGTGACTGTCTGTACTTTTGCCCCATTGGTGTTGGGGTTACCCTGGTTAAGGGCCCACAATCCTCAATTTGACTGGGTCTCTGGGGAGATTCTTAGTTGGGGTACTGATTGTTTCAGGAGTTGCTTGAGCCTTCCAGTCAGGCTCTCGCAGCTAAGTTTGCCAGGATTGCCAGGGTGTTATGCAGATTTTGCGGACGTGTTCTCCAAAAAAGTTGCAGAGGTACTACCTCCCCATCGCCCCTATGACTGTGCCATTGATTTGTTGCCAAATGCTAAGCTTCCCAAGAGCAGGTTGTACTCCCTGTCACGTCCTGAGACTCAGGCTATGGCAGAGTACATTCAGGAGAACTTGGCTAAGGGATTTATCAGACCTTCACAGTCTCCAGTTGGGTCGGGGTTCTTCTTCGTGGGTAAAAAGGACGGTTCGTTGCGACCCTGCATCGACTTCAGGGAATTGAACCGTATCACGATTAAAAACTCATACCCACTGCCTCTCATTTCGGTCTTGTTTGACCAGCTTCGTACTGCCACCATTTTTTCTAAGATTGACCTACGCGGTGCGTACAATCTAATCCGAATAAGAGAGGGGGATGAATGGAAGACTGCCTTTAATACCCACTCAGGGCATTATGAATATTTGGTGATGCCTTTTGGGCTCTGTAATGCCCCGGCAGTCTTCCAGGATTTCATGAATGATGTGCTCAGGGAATATTTGGATAGATTCTTAGTTGTATACTTAGATGACATCCTAATCTTCTCCCATTCCCTGGAGGAACATCGGAAGCATGTACGCTTAGTCCTCCAGAAACTCAGAGACCACCGGCTTGGGACGAAGCTGGAGAAGTGCGAATTTGAAGTTCAGCAAATCGCATTTCTAGGATATATTATCTCCCCAGAAGGTTTCCAAATGGAGGGTTCCAAGGTACAGGCAGTCCTGGATTGGGTGCAGCCCACTAGTTTGAAGGCGCTTCAGCGTTTCCTGGGCTTTGCGAATTTTTATAGACGATTTATCGCTGGATTTTCGTCTATAGTGGCGCCCTTGGTGGCACTCACTAAGAAAGGGGCGGATGTTGCTCACTGGTCTTGTGAGGCTAAATCGGCTTTTGCCCGTCTCAAAAGGGCATTTGTATCGGCCAAGGTGCTGCGACACCCAGATCCAGAGCGTCCTTTTGTGGTGGAGGTGGATGCCTCTGAGATGGGTATTAGGGCAGTGCTTTCTCAGATGGGAGTGTCTGATAATCGCCTTCATCCCTGTGCTTACTTTTCCCGTAAATTTTCGCCTGCCGAGATGAATTATGACGTGGGTAACCGGGAATTGTTGGCTATTAAGGATGCACTCGAGGAGTGGAGACACTGGCTTGAGGGGGCTAAGTTTGTGGTCTCAATTCTCACCGACCGTAAGAATCTGGCATATTTAGAGTCAGCGAAGCGTCTCAATGCCAGGCAGGCACCATGGGCTTTGTTTTTTGCTCGCTTTAATTTTTTGATAACATATCGCCCTGGGTCAAAAAACATCAAGGCTGATGCGCTCTCGCTGAGTTTTGCTCCAATCCAGGAGACCACCGAGGAGCCGTTGCCCATTGTGTCCCCATCATGTATTAAAGTGGGCATTACCCAGGACCTCTTATCATTAGTCCTTAGAGCACAGGAGCAGGCTCCTCCAGACCTTCCGGTAGGTCTTTTGTTTGTGCCTCCTAGGTTAAGACAGCGAGTGTTCCTGGAATTCCATGCCAAGAAGTCGGCAGGTCACCCGGGTATTGCCAGAACTCGGGAGTTGCTATCTAGGGCGGTGTGGTGGCCCTCGGTGGCTAAGGATGTGGATCAGTGGGTTCGGGCATGTGACATCTGTGCCCGAAATAAGACTCCTAGAGGGGTTCCTGTTGGCCCATTACATCCACTATCTATCCCATCTAAGCCATGGACCCACATTTCAATGGATTTTGTGGTGGACTTGCCCAAATCCTCTGGGATGACAGCCATCTGGGTTGTCGTTGACAGGTTTTCGAAGATGGCGCACTTCGTTCCACTGGTTGGGCTGCCATCGGCCAGACGCCTGTCTGAATTATTTATGCTGCATGTTGTGCGTCTCCACGGGTTGCCACTTGATGTGGTCTCTGACCGCGGATCCCAGTTTGTGGCCAAATTCTGGAGGGCATTTTGTTCCGATCTCCAGATTTCTGTCAGCTTGTCGTCAGGCTACCATCCGCAGTCTAATGGGCAGACTGAAAGGGTGAACCAGTCCTTGGAGCAGTTCCTCAGGTGTTATGTCTCCAAGTGTCAGACTGACTGGGTTGCTCATCTGTCCATGGCGGAGTTTGCCTATAACAACGCGGCTCACTCTGCTACAGGGATCTCTCCCTTCCTTTGTGTGTATGGGCATCATCCTAAGGCCAATTCTTTTGACCCCCTGGACTCCACGCCTGGTGGTTCCTCTGTGGTTTCGGTCCTTAGAGGTATTTGGCGGAAAGTGAAGAAAGCCCTTGTGTCTGTGTCATTAGTGACCAAAAGGGTTTTTGATAAGCGGAAAAGACCCTGCAGCTTCAAATTAGGAGACTTCATCTGGTTGTCTACCAAGAATTTGAAGTTGAGACAGCCATCTCATAAGTTAGGCCCCCGGTTCATCGGCCCTTATAAGATCACCAGGGTTATCAATCCGGTGGCATTTCAATTAGATCTGCCCCGTTCTTTGGGTATCAATAAAACATTTCATTGTTCCCTTTTAAAACGGGCGATTAGTAATCCTTCTTCCAGAGGAAGACCTTCCCCTCTTCTGATACGTGGCCAGAGGGAGTTTGTTGTTGAAAGGATTCTTGACTCCAAGATGGTTCGGGGTCGGCTGTCATTTTTGGTGCACTGGAAGGGGTATGGCCCGGAGGAGCGGTCGTGGGTGCGCAGTTGTGATCTTCATGCCCCCAGACTGATACGCTCTTTCTTCTCGCAGTTCCCCAATAAACCCGGTGGTAGGGGTTCTTTGACCCCTCGTCAGAGGGGGGGTACTGTTAGGGTCTCCTGCCCTGTGCTGCCACGTCGTCATGGCAACCGGGAGACAAGTGCTAGCGGAGTAACCTGAGCGCAGCTGATACTCCGGTTCGGGTCTTTTGCTGTGCAGTGGTTACAGGCTCTGTGCACGGCAGGGGATCCGGTGCTAGTTTTTGTGCTCACAGTCTGTGAGGTCTGAGTGGGGCGTGGACAGCACCTGCTTTATAAGGCCTCTTCTCAGGTTAAGCAGATGCTGCTGAATCTTTGTTGGTTAGTCAGTTCCTGAAAGTTAGCCAGTACTGTGTAGCTTTGTATTTGTTGTTGCTTACTGCAAATAGGCCTGGGGATTTGGTTCTACACTCTGCCAATCCAGACCTAGCAGTAAGACTGGAGTCAGTCGTTTAGCTTGCTGGGGTTCTTTTACTACTCTGTGAACTTAGCAAGTTTGCGGCTGTATTCTAAGACTTGCCTGCCTAAATCCTGTCTCACTGTGCAAGGTGTCAGGTGTCAGTTTAGTGGCAGTAAGCTGAACCTGTGCACTGCAAGTGAGAATTAGGATTGTGGAGACTCTCCTTGTGTCTATCATTCCATCTCTGACCAAGGAGTTTACTGCCACACCCGTTGGTAACCCTTTAGGGTTTTGCTGTTGCCCTTAGCAACAGCATTTCGGGTTCTCTACGTATTAAAACACAACATCTTGCTTTTCCCATCTGAGCATTACTAATACTAGGGAGACACCCAGTTCCTTAGCCTCTGGGCTTCTCTGTTCACTTTGTGTGTATTTTGTTACCCTATCACCTTCTGTGTACGTAATGTCATATTCCCCAGTCTGTCTGTGAGTTCATTTGTTTTGCATACCTATCCATTCAGACACCAGTACATTCCTGCAGGCACTGGTGTGCATAACAGTTCAAACACCAGTACATTCCTGCAGGCACTGGAGTGCATAACAGTTCTGACACCAGTACATTCCTGCAGGCACTGGTGTGCATAACATATTCAGCAGCCTAATACTCCTGTTGAAATTTTGTGGGAATATGGAGCATACCCCTCAAAATAAGTTGCAACAGGTGGTCGATCAGGTGCAGGTCCTGACTCGACAATTTAATGATTTGTCCATTAAAATGCACACCTCCCAGGCCGCTGGCGGAGCTCCCGCAGCAGCAGCACCTTCAGGGGTTAAGGAGCCGAAAGTAAATCTCCCGGATCGTTTTTCTGGAGATCGCTCGCAGTTCTTTTGTTTCAAGGAGAGCTGCAAGCTATACTTCCGGCTTAGGCCTCAGTCTTCTGGGTCGGAGATTCAGCGGGTGGGCATAGTGATTTCCTTGCTACAAGGAGACCCACAGGTCTGGGCATATGGGTTGCAGCCTGACTGTCCGTCGCTTAAAAGTGTTGATGTTTTTTTTACGGCACTGGGCATGTTGTATGATGACCCTGACAAGACGGCCTCAGCCGAGGCTCAGATTTCGATCCTTAAGCAAGGGCAAAGGCCAGTTGAGGTTTACTGTACGGAGTTTCGGAGGTTGGCCCATGATACCCAGTGGAATGACCCAGCCCTGAGACACCAGTACCGAAGAGGTCTTTCTAACCAGATAAAGGACCAACTGGTACAATATCCCTTGCCTGATAGCTTGGATCAGCTCATGCAGTTATCCATCCGGGTGGATAGACGGCTGAGAGAGCGTAGGCTTGAAAGGGAGACTGAGGTTTCCTTCTTTCCCAAGGGAACCTCAGACTCTGAGGAATTTTCCGAGGAGCCTATGCAGATTGGGGCTACCTGCCTCTCCTCGCGTGAGAAGACGCGGAGGAGACAGCAGGGGTTGTGTTTGTACTGTGGGAATAAAGGTCATGTGGTAGTATCATGCCCAGAAAAGCCGGAAAACTTCAGGGCCTGAGGGTGATGGGAAATATCCTGTCAGGCCAGAAGTCAGAATTTCCCAAGAAGACTTTTATCATTCCGGTGACCTTGAAGATCCTCGGTCAAACTGTCAAGACTGAGGCCTTTGTGGACGGTGGGGCCGACGGGGTTTTTATGGACCGCCAATTCGCCCTGAAACACTCTGTTCCCTTAGTACCCTTGGCATCGGAAATTGAGATTTGTGGGTTAAACGGGGAACCATTATCCCAAGGTAAAATTACCTCTTGCACTAGCCAGATTTCTTTGTTTATTGGAGCCACACACTCTGAAAAATTGTCCTTTTATGTGACTGTCTGTACTTTTGCCCCATTGGTGTTGGGGTTACCCTGGTTAAGGGCCCACAATCCTCAATTTGACTGGGTCTCTGGGGATATTCTTAGTTGGGGTACTGATTGTTTCAGGAGTTGCTTGAGCCTTCCAGTCAGGCTCTCGCAGCTAAGTTTGCCAGGATTGCCAGGGTGTTATGCAGATTTTGCGGACGTGTTCTCCAAAAAAGTTGCAGAGGTACTACCTCCCCATCGCCCCTATGACTGTGCTATTGATTTGTTGCCAAATGCTAAGCTTCCCAAGAGCAGGTTGTACTCCCTGTCACGTCCTGAGACTCAGGCTATGGCAGAGTACATTCAGGAGAACTTGGCTAAGGGATTTATCAGACCTTCACAGTCTCCAGTTGGGTCGGGGTTCTTCTTCGTGGGTAAAAAGGACGGTTCGTTGCGACCCTGCATCGACTTCAGGGAATTGAACCGTATCACGATTAAAAACTCATACCCACTGCCTCTCATTTCGGTCTTGTTTGACCAGCTTCGTACTGCCACCATTTTTTCTAAGATTGACCTACGCGGTGCGTACAATCTAATCCGAATAAGAGAGGGGGATGAATGGAAGACTGCCTTTAATACCCACTCAGGGCATTATGAATATTTGGTGATGCCTTTTGGGCTCTGTAATGCCCCGGCAGTCTTCCAGGATTTCATGAATGATGTGCTCAGGGAATATTTGGATAGATTCTTAGTTGTATACTTAGATGACATCCTAATCTTCTCCCATTCCCTGGAGGAACATCGGAAGCATGTACGCTTAGTCCTCCAGAAACTCAGAGACCACCGGCTTGGGGCGAAGCTGGAGAAGTGCGAATTTGAAGTTCAGCAAATCGCATTTCTAGGATATATTATCTCCCCAGAAGGTTTCCAAATGGAGGGTTCCAAGGTACAGGCAGTCCTGGATTGGGTGCAGCCCACTAGTTTGAAGGCGCTTCAGCGTTTCCTGGGCTTTGCGAATTTTTATAGACGATTTATCGCTGGATTTTCGTCTATAGTGGCGCCCTTGGTGGCACTCACTAAGAAAGGGGCGGATGTTGCTCACTGGTCTTGTGAGGCTAAAGCGGCTTTTGCCCGTCTCAAAAGGGCATTTGTATCGGCCAAGGTGCTGCGACACCCAGATCCAGAGCGTCCTTTTGTGGTGGAGGTGGATGCCTCTGAGATGGGTATTGGGGCAGTGCTTTCTCAGATGGGAGTGTCTGATAATCGCCTTCATCCCTGTGCTTACTTTTCCCGTAAATTTTCGCCTGCCGAGATGAATTATGACGTGGGTAACTGGGAATTGTTGGCTATTAAGGATGCACTCGAGGAGTGGAGACACTGGCTTGAGGGGGCTAAGTTTGTGGTCTCAATTCTCACCGACCATAAGAATCTGGCATATTTAGAGTCAGCGAAGCGTCTCAATGCCAGGCAGGCACCATGGGCTTTGTTTTTTGCTCGCTTTAATTTTTTGATAACATATCGCCCTGGGTCAAAAAACATCAAGGCTGATGCGCTCTCGCAGAGTTTTGCTCCAATCCAGGAGACCACCGAGGAGCCGTTGCCCATTGTGTCCCCATCATGTATTAAAGTGGGCATTACCCAGGACCTCTTATCATTAGTCCTTAGAGCACAGGAGCAGGCTCCTCCAGACCTTCCGGTAGGTCTTTTGTTTGTGCCTCCTAGGTTAAGACAGCGAGTGTTCCTGGAATTCCATGCCAAGAAGTCGGCAGGTCACCTGGGTATTGCCAGAACTCGGGAGTTGCTATCTAGGGCGGTGTGGTGGCCCTCGGTGGCTAAGGATGTGGATCAGTGGGTTCGGGCATGTGACATCTGTGCCCGAAATAAGACTCCTAGAGGGGTTCCTGTTGGCCCATTACATCCACTCTCTATCCCATCTAAGCCATGGACCCACATTTCAATGGATTTTGTGGTGGACTTGCCCAAATCCTCTGGGATGACAGCCATCTGGGTTGTCGTTGACAGGTTTTTGAAGATGGCGCACTTCGTTCCACTGGTTGGGCTGCCATCGGCCAGACGCCTGTCTGAATTATTTATGCTGCATGTTGTGCGTCTCCACGGGTTGCCACTTGATGTGGTCTCTGACCGCGGATCCCAGTTTGTGGCCAAATTCTGGAGGGCATTTTGTTCCGATCTCCAGATTTCTGTCAGCTTGTCGTCAGGCTACCATCCGCAGTCTAATGGGCAGACTGAAAGGGTGAACCAGTCCTTGGAGCAGTTCCTCAGGTGTTATGTCTCCAAGTGTCAGACTGACTGGGTTGCTCATCTGTCCATGGCGGAGTTTGCCTATAACAACGCGGCTCACTCTGCTACAGGGATCTCTCCCTTCCTTTGTGTGTATGGGCATCATCCTAAGGCCAATTCTTTTGACCCCCTGGACTCCACGCCTGGTGGTTCCTCTGTGGTTTCGGTCCTTAGAGGTATTTGGCGGAAAGTGAAGAAAGCCCTTGTGTCTGTGTCATTAGTGACCAAAAGGGTTTTTGATAAGCGGAAAAGACCCTGCAGCTTCAAATTAGGAGACTTCGTCTGGTTGTCTACCAAGAATTTGAAGTTGAGACAGCCATCTCATAAGTTAGGCCCCCGGTTCATCGGCCCTTATAAGATCACCAGGGTTATCAATCCGGTGGCATTTCAATTAGATCTGCCCCGTTCTTTGGGTATCAATAAAACATTTCATTGTTCCCTTTTAAAACGGGCATTTAGTAATCCTTCTTCCAGTGGAAGACCTTCCCCTCTTCTGATACGTGGCCAGAGGGAGTTTGTTGTTGAAAGGATTCTTGACTCCAAGATGGTTCGGGGTCGGCTGTCATTTTTGGTGCACTGGAAGGGGTATGGCCCGGAGGAGCGGTCGTGGGTGCGCAGTTGTGATCTTCATGCCCCCAGACTGATACGCTCTTTCTTCTCGCAGTTCCCCAATAAACCCGGTGGTAGGGGTTCTTTGACCCCTCGTCAGAGGGGGGGTACTGTTAGGGTCTCCTGCCCTGTGCTGCCACGTCGTCATGGCAACCGGGAGACAAGTGCTAGCGGAGTAACCTGAGCGCAGCTGATACTCCGGTTCGGGTCTTTTGCTGTGCAGTGGTTACAGGCTCTGTGCACGGCAGGGGATCCGGTGCTAGTTTTTGTGCTCACAGTCTGTGAGGTCTGAGTGGGGCGTGGACAGCACCTGCTTTATAAGGCCTCTTCTCAGGTTAAGCAGATGCTGCTGAATCTTTGTTGGTTAGTCAGTTCCTGAAAGTTAGCCAGTACTGTGTAGCTTTGTATTTGTTGTTGCTTACTGCAAATAGGCCTGGGGACTTGGTACTATACTCTGCCAATCCAGACCTAGCAGTAAGACTGGAGTCAGTCGTTTAGCTTGCTGGGGTTCTTTTACTACTCTGTGAACTTAGCAAGTTTGCGGCTGTATTCTAAGACTTGCCTGCCTAAATCCTGTCTCACTGTGCAAGGTGTCAGGTGTCAGTTTAGTGGCAGTAAGCTGAACCTGTGCACTGCAAGTGAGAATTAGGATTTTGGAGACTCTCCTTGTGTCTATCATTCCATCTCTGACCAAGGAGTTTACTGCCACACCCATTGGTAACCCTTTAGGGTTTTGCTGTTGCCCTTAGCAACAGCATTTCGGGTTCTCTACGTATTAAAACACAACATCTTGCTTTTCCCATCTGAGCATTACTAATACTAGGGAGACACCCAGTTCCTTAGCCTCTGGGCTTCTCTGTTCACTTTGTGTGTATTTTGTTACCCTATCACCTTCTGTGTACGTAATGTCATATTCCCCAGTCTGTCTGTGAGTTCATTTGTTTTGCATACCTATCCGTTCAGACACCAGTACATTCCTGCAGGCACTGGTGTTCATAACAGTTCAAACACCAGTACATTCCTGCAGGCACTGGAGTGCATAACAGTTCTGATACCAGTACATTCCTGCAGGCACTGGTGTGCATAACATGGACTGAGCAGCACAAAACAGGACAAGACTCACCACCCTACTATCCCGCCGCCACACAGACACTGAACACTGAGGACACGTCCTCTCAATACACTCTCCGAGACTGGAGTGAAAATGTGCGCGACGCGCGGCTCCTTATATGGAATCCAAATCCCGCGAAAATCTGACAGCGGGATGATAACGTTTTGCCACGTTCGGGTTTCCGAGTCAGGCGGAAAATCCCAAGCCGGGCTCTGGACCGAATTTGAAAGGCACAGTCCGGTAGGGTTCGGTTCTCTGAGAACCGAACCCGCTCCTCTCTAATTTTAAAACCAGGTGACATGCAGGCTTGAAAGAAGCCAGTCACAGAACCTGTGTAATTCATGAGTGTCCAAGTTTGAAATACTTATTATTAGAGATGAGCGGGTTCGGTTTCTCTGAATCCGAACCCGCCCGAACTTCATGTTTTTTTTCACGGGTCCGAGCGACTCGGATCTTCCCGCCTTGCTCGGTTAACCCGAGCGCGCCCGAACGTCATCATGACGCTGTCGGATTCTCGCGAGGCTCGGATTCTATCGCGAGACTCGGATTCTATATAAGGAGCCGCGCGTCGCCGCCATTTTCACACGTGCATTGAGATTGATAGGGAGAGGACGTGGTTGGCGTCCTCTCCATTTAGATTAGGGTTGAGAGAGAGAGAGAGAGAGAGATTGACCTGAGGCTGTGATACTGTAGAAGAGAGTGCAGAGTTTAGTGACTGACGACCACAGTGACCACCAGACAGTGCAGTTGTTTGTTTTATTTAATATATCCGTTCTCTGCCTGAAAAAAACGATACACACAGTGACTCAGTCACATACCATATCTGTGTGCACTGCTCAGCCCAGTGTGCTGCATCAATGTATATATATATCTGACTGTGCTCAGCTCACACAGCTTATAATTGTGGGGGAGACTGGGGAGCACTGCAGTGCCAGTTATAGGTTATAGCAGGAGCCAGGAGTACATAATATTATATTAAAATTAAACAGTGCACACTTTTGCTGCAGGAGTGCCACTGCCAGTGTGACTAGTGACCAGTGACCTGACCACCAGTATATATAATATTAGTAGTATACTATCTCTTTATCAACCAGTCTATATTAGCAGCAGACACAGTACAGTGCGGTAGTTCACGGCTGTGGCTACCTCTGTGTCGGCACTCGGCAGCCCGTCCATAATTGTATATACCACCTAATCGTGGTTTTTTTTTCTTTCTTTATAGTCATACTAGTTACGAGTATACTATCTCTTTATCAACAAGTCTATATTAGCAGCAGACACAGTACAGTGCGGTAGTTCACGGCTGTGGCTACCTCTGTGTCGGCACTCGGCAGCCCGTCCATAATTGTATATACCACCTAACCGTGTTTTTTTTTTCTTTCTTTATACATACATACTAGTTACGAGTATACTATCTCTTTATCAACCAGTCTATATTAGCAGCAGACACAGTACAGTGCGGTAGTTCACGGCTGTGGCTACCTCTGTGTCGGCACTCGGCAGCCCGTCCATAATTGTATATACCACCTAACCGTGGTTTTTTTTTCTTTCTTTATACATACATACTAGTTACGAGTATACTATCTCTTTATCAACCAGTCTATATTAGCAGCAGACACAGTACAGTGCGGTAGTTCACGGCTGTGGCTACCTCTGTGTCGGCACTCGGCAGCCCGTCCATAATTGTATATACCACCTAACCGTGGTTTTTCTTTCTTTCTTTATACATACATACTAGTTACGAGTATACTATCTCTTTATCAACCAGTCTATATATTAGCAGCAGACACAGTACAGTGCGGTAGTTCACGGCTGTGGCTACCTCTGTGTCGGCACTCGGCAGCCCGTCCATAATTGTATATACCACCTAACCGTGGTTTTTTTTTCTTTCTTTATACATACATACTAGTTACGAGTATACTATCTCTTTATCAACCAGTCTATATATTAGCAGCAGACACAGTACAGTGCGGTAGTTCACGGCTGTGGCTACCTCTGTGTCGGCACTCGGCAGCCCGTCCATAATTGTATATACCACCTAACCGTGGTTTTTTTTTCTTTCTTTATACATACATACTAGTTACGAGTATACTATCTCTTTATCAACCAGTCTATATTAGCAGCAGACACAGTACAGTACGGTAGTTCACGGCTGTGGCTACCTCTGTGTCTGCACTCGGCAGGCAGTCCATAATTGTATACTAGTATCCATCTCCATTGTTTACCTGAGGTGCCTTTTAGTTGTGCCTATTAAAATATGGAGAACAAAAATGTTGAGGTTCCAAAATTAGGGAAAGATCAAGATCCACTTCCACCTCGTGCTGAAGCTGCTGCCACTAGTCATGGCCGAGACGATGAAATGCCAGCAACGTCGTCTGCCAAGGCCGATGCCCAATGTCATAGTACAGAGCATGTCAAATCCAAAACACCAAATATCAGAAAAAAAAGGACTCCAAAACCTAAAATAAAATTGTCGGAGGAGAAGCGTAAACTTGCCAATATGCCATTTACGACACGGAGTGGCAAGGAACGGCTGAGGCCCTGGCCTATGTTCATGGCTAGTGGTTCAGCTTCACATGAGGATGGAAGCACTCAGCCTCTCGCTAGAAAAATGAAAAGACTCAAGCTGGCAAAAGCAGCACAGCAAAGAACTGTGCATTCTTCGAAATCCCAAATCCACAAGGAGAGTCCAATTGTGTCGGTTGCGATGCCTGACCTTCCCAACACTGGACGTGAAGAGCATGCGCCTTCCACCATTTGCACGCCCCCTGCAAGTGCTGGAAGGAGCACCCGCAGTCCAGTTCCTGATAGTCAGATTGAAGATGTCAGTGTTGAAGTACACCAGGATGAGGAGGATATGGGTGTTGCTGGCGCTGGGGAGGAAATTGACCAGGAGGATTCTGATGGTGAGGTGGTTTGTTTAAGTCAGGCACCCGGGGAGACACCTGTTGTCCGTGGGAGGAATATGGCCGTTGACATGCCAGGTGAAAATACCAAAAAAATCAGCTCTTCGGTGTGGAGGTATTTCACCAGAAATGCGGACAACAGGTGTCAAGCCGTGTGTTCCCTTTGTCAAGCTGTAATAAGTAGGGGTAAGGACGTTAACCACCTCGGAACATCCTCCCTTATACGTCACCTGCAGCGCATTCATAATAAGTCAGTGACAAGTTCAAAAACTTTGGGTGACAGCGGAAGCAGTCCACTGACCAGTAAATCCCTTCCTCTTGTAACCAAGCTCACGCAAACCACCCCACCAACTCCCTCAGTGTCAATTTCCTCCTTCCCCAGGAATGCCAATAGTCCTGCAGGCCATGTCACTGGCATATCTGACGAGTCCTCTCCTGCCTGGGATTCCTCCGATGCATCCTTGCGTGTAACGCCTACTGCTGCTGGCGCTGCTGTTGTTGCCGCTGGGAGTCGATGGTCATCCCAGAGGGGAAGTCGTAAGCCCACTTGTACTACTTCCAGTAAGCAATTGACTGTTCAACAGTCCTTTGCGAGGAAGATGAAATATCACAGCAGTCATCCTACTGCAAAGCGGATAACTGAGGCCTTGACAACTATGTTGGTGTTAGACGTGCGTCCGGTATCCGCCGTTAGTTCACAGGGAACTAGACAATTTATTGAGGCAGTGTGCCCCCGTTACCAAATACCATCTAGGTTCCACTTCTCTAGGCAGGCGATACCGAGAATGTACACGGACGTCAGAAAAAGACTCACCAGTGTCCTAAAAAATGCAGTTGTACCCAATGTCCACTTAACCACGGACATGTGGACAAGTGGAGCAGGGCAGGGTCAGGACTATATGACTGTGACAGCCCACTGGGTAGATGTATGGACTCCCGCCGCAAGAACAGCAGCGGCGGCACCAGTAGCAGCATCTCGCAAACGCCAACTCTTTCCTAGGCAGGCTACGCTTTGTATCACCGGTTTCCAGAATACGCACACAGCTGAAAACCTCTTACGGCAACTGAGGAAGATCATCGCGGAATGGCTTACCCCAATTGGACTCTCCTGTGGATTTGTGGCATCGGACAACGCCAGCAATATTGTGTGTGCATTAAATATGGGCAAATTCCAGCACGTCCCATGTTTTGCACATACCTTGAATTTGGTGGTGCAGAATTTTTTAAAAAACGACAGGGGCGTGCAAGAGATGCTGTCGGTGGCCAGAAGAATTGCGGGACACTTTCGGCGTACAGGCACCACGTACAGAAGACTGGAGCACCACCAAAAACTACTGAACCTGCCCTGCCATCATCTGAAGCAAGAAGTGGTAACGAGGTGGAATTCAACCCTCTATATGCTTCAGAGGTTGGAGGAGCAGCAAAAGGCCATTCAAGCCTATACAATTGAGCACGATATAGTAGGTGGAATGCACCTGTCTCAAGCGCAGTGGAGAATGATTTCAACGTTGTGCAAGGTTCTGATGCCCTTTGAACTTGCCACACGTGAAGTCAGTTCAGACACTGCCAGCCTGAGTCAGGTCATTCCCCTCATCAGGCTTTTGCAGAAGAAGCTGGAGACATTGAAGGAGGAGCTAACACGGAGCGATTCCGCTAGGCATGTGGGACTTGTGGATGGAGCCCTTAATTCGCTTAACAAGGATTCACGGGTGGTCAATCTGTTGAAATCAGAGCACTACATTTTGGCCACCGTGCTCGATCCTAGATTTAAAGCCTACCTTGGATCTCTCTTTCCGGCAGACACAAGTCTGCTGGGGTTGAAAGACCTGCTGGTGACAAAATTGTCAAGTCAAGCGGAACGCGACCTGTCAACATCTCCTCCTTCACATTCTCCCGCAACTGGGGGTGCGAGGAAAAGGCTCAGAATTCCGAGCCCACCCGCTGGCGGTGATGCAGGGCAGTCTGGAGCGACTGCTGATGCTGACATCTGGTCCGGACTGAAGGACCTGACAACGATTACGGACATGTCGTCTACTGTCACTGCATATGATTCTCTCAACATTGATAGAATGGTGGAGGATTATATGAGTGACCGCATCCAAGTAGGCACGTCACACAGTCCGTACTTATACTGGCAGGAAAAAGAGGCAATTTGGAGGCCCTTGCACAAACTGGCTTTATTCTACCTAAGTTGCCCTCCCACAAGTGTGTACTCCGAAAGAGTGTTTAGTGCCGCCGCTCACCTTGTCAGCAATCGGCGTACGAGGTTACATCCAGAAAATGTGGAGAAGATGATGTTCATTAAAATGAATTATAATCAATTCCTCCGCGGAGACATTGACCAGCAGCAATTGCCTCCACAAAGTACACAGGGAGCTGAGATGGTTGATTCCAGTGGGGACGAATTGATAATCTGTGAGGAGGGGGATGTACACGGTGATATATCGGAGGGTGATGATGAGGTGGACATCTTGCCTCTGTAGAGCCAGTTTGTGCAAGGAGAGATTAATTGCTTCTTTTTTGGGGGGGTCCAAACCAACCCGTCATATCAGTCACAGTCGTGTGGCAGACCCTGTCACTGAAATGATGGGTTGGTTAAAGTGTGCATGTCCTGTTTTGTTTATACAACATAAGGGTGGGTGGGAGGGCCCAAGGACAATTCCATCTTGCACCTCTTTTTTCTTTTCTTTTTCTTTGCATCATGTGCTGATTGGGGAGGGTTTTTTGGAAGAGACATCCTGCGTGACACTGCAGTGCCACTCCTAAATGGGCCCGGTGTTTGTGTCGGCCACTAGGGTCGCTAATCTTACTCACACAGTCAGCTACCTCATTGCGCCTCTTTTTTTCTTTGCGTCATGTGCTGTTTGGGGAGGGTTTTTTGGAAGGGACATCCTGCGTGACACTGCAGTGCCACTCCTAGATGGGCCCGGTGTTTGTGTCGGCCACTAGGGTCGCTAATCTTACTCACACAGCTACCTCATTGCGCCTCTTTTTTTCTTTGCGTCATGTGCTGTTTGGGGAGGGTTTTTTGGAAGGGACATCCTGCGTGACACTGCAGTGCCACTCCTAAATGGGCCCGGTGTTTGTGTCGGCCACTAGGGTCGCTAATCTTACTCACACAGCTACCTCATTGCGCCTCTTTTTTTCTTTGCGTCATGTGCTGTTTGGGGAGGGTTTTTTGGAAGGGCCATCCTGCGTGACACTGCAGTGCCACTCCTAGATGGGCCCGGTGTTTGTGTCGGCCACTAGGGTCGCTAATCTTACTCACACAGCTACCTCATTGCGCCTCTTTTTTTCTTTGCGTCATGTGCTGTTTGGGGAGGGTTTTTTGGAAGGGACATCCTGCGTGACACTGCAGTGCCACTCCTAGATGGGCCCGGTGTTTGTGTCGGCCACTAGGGTCGCTTATCTTACTCACACAGCGACCTCGGTGCAAATTTTAGGACTAAAAATAATATTGTGAGGTGTGAGGTATTCAGAATAGACTGAAAATGAGTGTAAATTATGGTTTTTGAGGTTAATAATACTTTGGGATCAAAATGACCCCCAAATTCTATGATTTAAGCTGTTTTTTAGTGTTTTTTGAAAAAAACACCCGAATCCAAAACACACCCGAATCCGACAAAAAAAATTCGGTGAGGTTTTGCCAAAACGCGTTCGAACCCAAAACACGGCCGCGGAACCGAACCCAAAACCAAAACACAAAACCCGAAAAATTTCAGGCGCTCATCTCTACTTATTATTAGGGTTTGTGCAGAAAATGTCTAAAAATTGCAGATACATAGCAAAAATAAAAAATAAAATAAAAAAATATATATATTTTTAATTTTTATATATATATATATATATATATATATATATATATCCTGCATTTACGGGTGTGTAAATAATGACTTATTTCAATTCGTTTATTATGTACTTATTTGAAACACATAACCTATAGAAATTGAAGCTGGACCCCATCAAAGTAAAACTTTCATTGTCCATTATTACAAAACTAGTATACTGAGACTCAGATGGTTAATTGGGAAATTAAAAATGCTAAAAATGGTTTAATAGATCTTGACTGACTATTGTTTCAGATACTAGATCACTCCTCCTTTCATTAAAAAATAACCTGGGGCATATGCACTCTAATTAAATTTATACAAGGAAAGCGCAAGTGATTGAACAGGAGCTGAAATGCATTTAAAAGTAAAGACCAATTAATGTAGCAGTAATTTTGTATCCCAGAGTTGATTTGGTTACCTTAACCAGTCCAAAGAGCATTGTTTATTCAAGTGTACAACGAAGTGTAAATGAAAGGGTCTTACCATGACTCTTTACTATTGTTCTAGATATAGACAGACAGACAGACAGACAGACAGACAGACAGACAGACAGACAGACAGACAGACAGACAGACAGACAGACAGACAGACAGATAGATAGATAGATAGATAGATAGATAGATAGATAGATAGATAGATATTAAAGTTATTATACAGTTTTCAAAAATATGTATTTTAACATTGGTCAAAGTAAGCAAGTTTCTGTTTCAGTTGTGAAGAGAAGACTTCGAAATGCAGGTTTGACAAATCGAGTGGCAGTAAAGCTCTGTACAGACTGGGCGACACACTAGATGATATGAACGATAACAAGCTTTTTTTTAAAAAAAGATCTATTGTTTATATTGTCTAGTGTGTATGCCTGAACAATGAACGATATGCGCTCCCGCAGGTCAGGGTTATTCAGGCATTATCTACTGAACATGCAGCTCAACTTTATCTATATCTTTAAGGTGCATGTTTGGGAAGTGTGGTGGATGATGTCACTGAACGATATCGTTCATCGATATTGTTTATTGTGTATGTACTGGCGATCTATAATTAGCAATCAGCAATATTGCGCCGATTGTTAACTAGGGGAGCGGAGGTCGCCCAGTGTGTACTTGGCTTAAGAAAGCCATTGCTAAGATGGCAAAATAAGAAAAATAGGCTTGCCTGGGTCATGAAGCACAGCTAGTGGACTACCAAAGACTGGAAGGTGTTCTTATAGACCGATAAGTCAATATTTAAAATCATAGTTTTATTATGCAGTGTTTCTATATGCTATCAAGGATGGTTCCTCAGTGTGTGACACCAGCTGTCATACTGTACATGGAGAAGATGTGCTAGTTTGGGGCTTTTTGCTGGATTCTGAGTCAGACACTTACACAGAGTGACTGGCACCCTTAATAAAAAGACTGCTTCAGCATCCTGCAGCACCTTGCAATACCCTCCGGCAGGGGCGGATTAGGATGGAAAACCAGCCCTTCAAATTTATGAAAACAGCTCTAATAGGGATAGGGTCTGTTGTGGGGCTGGAGTCTGTTATGGGTGCCAATTCCTCCTCATAGGGTCTGATTCGGAGTAGGGTGCAGTAGCGGTCTTCCTTTCATCTTTTGCTGCAGTTGTGTCTGTGACTTTATGGTGGTGACACTACAATGCCCTTCCCTGGTGTACAGCCGTGCATCCAAATATGCAAGGACAGATATGCCCACTTTCAGTGCTTACAGATGTTGCAACCATGCTTTTTGTGTCTTTAGACACCACCGTCAGTCACACCATTGTAACTTTCACCACCCCTATGCTAGATGCAGGTCATCTATTTCAGTATGGCCTCCAATGTGAGCAATGTCTCTATACGTAACCACTTTCAGCAATACGCCCATACTACGTTATCTCTTCGTTTGCTTAGCCAACCCCCTGTAACCACACAGGAGTGCCAAAGACATTTCTAATACACTTCTTGGTGGTGTCTAACTCTGTACTACAACTCTGTACGAACACCATCACAGTGCATGCATGGTGCAACTCAGATGCAAGCGCAGACATTGCGCAAGAAAAAAACTAAAACACATTGGCCCCCACAGAAAAACAAACAAACACATTGGCCCCACAAAAAACAATAAAACAAATTGACCCCACAAGAAGAAAAAACAATACATGTATAATATAGCTTTTGGTATTACAGTTTGTTTAAAATTTCCACTGCTGTTTAAAAGGCCCTGTGACACCAGGATGTTTTATAATTCTTGGCTGTAACATCTATATATTCATTTATTTATTAACATGTATGTAGTGCTAAGCATATTCCATTGCATTTTCTTTCAAAGTCGGGCAGAGGCAGATTGGAAACTGGATTTGTGTCCTCACATGGGCAGCACCATAGGTATACCATGTTTCCATGGCGGCAGCACCACCCTTCACATGTCAACAAACAAAACAGGCCTCACATGCACATCGAATCTTCCCTCTGTGAGCAGGGGCATAACTACCAAGGGTGCAGGGGGTGCAGCTGTTATAGGGCATGGGCTACTCCCAGGGCCCGCTGCTCCACCTGACACTGGGTACCACTGATGTCCATTCCTCCCCTTCCACCCCTCCATGAGATAAATGTCCGCCTCTGATAACATCCCCCTGGATCCACGGAGGATGTGGTAGGGGGCCCTACCTGCCAGGGACCGAGCAGCACTAGCAGTAGTGCAGTGCCATGCCATGTTTTGTGGGGATTTCGGGGGAGTGGCCTAATGCCGTGAAGCCTGTCCCATCCGCTGTAGCAGGTAAGGTATCTCCTGCTCGCTCCCCCCTCTACCCTGTCACTTTCTATCTTGCTACACTCTCTCTCCCTGACACTGTCTGTCTCTCTCTCACTCTCTTCCTGACACTGTCTCCTTGACACTGTCTGTCACTGTCTTTCCCTTTCTTTCTTTCTCACTCTGACACTGTCTCTCTCCGTCTCTTTGACACTGTCTCCCTGGCACTGTCTCTCTCACTCCCTCTCTTCCTCCCTGACATTCTCTCACTCTCTCCCCCTCACTCTCTCCCCCTGAGTCTCTCTCTCCCTCTTCCCCTGATACTTTCTGTCTACCCATTTCTCTCTTTTTCCTGACACTGTCTCTCTCCATCCCTGTCACTGTCTATCTGTCCATTTCCTGACACTCTCTCTCTCCCTGGCACTGTCTCTTTCTCCCCCTCCTCCCTCTCTCTCTGATACTGTCCCTCTCCCTAGCACTGTCTCACCCCCTCTCTCTCTCTGCCTGGCACTGTCTCTCCCTCCCTCTCTCCCGGACAATGTCTCTCTCCCCTTGACACTGTCTCTCTGCCTGGCATTGTCTCACCCTCCCTGATAGTGTCTCTCTCTCGCTCTCTCTCTCCCTGTCTGTCTCTCTCTCCCTGACACTCTCACTCAATCTGCTCCCCCTCTCTTTTACTCCTCCTCCCTCCCTGACACACTCTGTCTCCCTATGACACCCTCTCTCTCTCTCTCTCTCTCTCTCTCTCTCTCTCTCTCTCTCCCTGATGACCTCTCTCTCTTAACCTCTCACATTTTTTTCTCTCTTTCTACCTGACACCCTCTCTTGCTCCTTTCTCTTTCTTTTATTCCCTGTATTTCCATGAAAAACTCTCTCTCTCCCTCTGACCCATCTCTCTCCCTCTCTTTCTTGCTCCTCTCTATCTGACACACTTGTCTCTCTCACTCCTTTTACTCTCTCTCACCTGCTTGCCTAAGGGGCATTGTAGTGACAATGGTGGTGGTGGTGGTGGTGGGGGGGGGCTTCAAGTTTTTGCTATGGGGCCTTCTAAGTTCTAGTTATGCCCCTGCCTGTGAGCTTTATGCCCAATCCACCCCTGCCATCTGGTCTGCGCCTATTTGTTCAAGGCCTCATCCTACAGCAAGATAATGATCCAAAACAGATCTCCATGCTATATCAGAACTACATTTTGAGGAACAGGACAAGATAAAAGGTTTCAAATCATGGAATGGCCAGAAAATTCTTTAGACATACAGTAAATCTACTGAGCTGATTCTGGATGAATGAAGCAACCTTCAAGTGCAACACATTTGTGGGAACTTCTGCAAACCTTCCCAAGTAATATTTGATTTCCATTGTAGAAAGAATGCCATTATTGTGGTCGATGATTAATGCTGCAAAAGGTGGCTACTTTGATGATATCAAATGATGATAGAAAAATATTAGCCTCAATTTTGCAAAACAAAATGATTCTATGATTTCTTTTTTATAATTTCCAATTGCTTATTTGTTCTGTGCTTTAACTTCAGAGTTAAAGACATTAAAATACATCAAATTCAACATTACGGGGTGCCCTCCACAACGGGTTCCTGGTGGGACTCATTCTAACACAATAAACAGATTAGGCAGCCCACATCTGTTTTTTAACATTTTTACTCTTTCTTAACTGATATAGACAGAAACATGCACAGATCTCATTGATCTGTGCATGCTTCTGTCAAACTCGCCATCCAGAAGCTAGTCTACTTTTTGAGAGATTTCTCGGTAATGTTTTAGGTGCCAGTTTACAACTCGCAGACTATTGCATTGAGTTTTATGTGTGCAATGACAAAACATCTGGATGATAGTTTTGCCATTGTGAGTTGCAGGATTGCAAGAAACATGCGAGTTTGCATGTTCCTGCACCTTATTACATTGTACGAGTTCTAAAAAAATGCAAGTTTAGCGCGAAAATTGTACCCTTTTACATTTGGCCGCTGGTCGGGTCTAAAAGTTTTGCCTAAAGTTTGTGACATCCCTACCATAACTTCATCTGATACAGCAACCATCCAAAGAATGGTGGAGAATTATTTTTATGACACATGGCATGTCACAGAGGGGGTAATTCAGACTACATAGCTGCAGCGGCAGTGATCACAGTCTAAATCACTTTGTGGAGTGCGCATGCGCACAACAGGAGCCCAGTGAGAGGCTAACAGCATCTCACTGGTGCGATCGCCTCTGCCTGTTTGACAGGCATAGGTGGTTGCGGGGCAGGAGGGGGCGTGCCAACGGTGGTGGTGGCCGTTGGCAGGGCACGGTCCGGACAACAGAGGCGTGTCCGGGCCATTGAGGGGGCAGGTCGTGGCGGCTTTGTGACGTCACATGCAGCCACTATGACCAGCGACGCGGTGAGTAGTGGCCTACCAGCGCACAAAAGATGCTCTGGCAGGGAGTTATTCTCCAGGTAACAAAAGCATTGCCGCCGTTCAATGTACCTGTGCAAGATGGTAGGGGCGTACTAGCCCTGTGCTGGGCGTCCCGCATGTCAGAGTAAATGAATTCAGCACATCTACGGTCAGATCTGAATGACCCACAGAGTCCCTTTTACTACTGACATATATAGTGGCAGATGCTCAATTAGCTTAGTGACATCCCTTTTACTACTGTAAGAAGAATAGTACAATTTGAAGGCCCTTGTACAACTTGCATTACTTAAGCTGCCCATCCTCCAGTGTGTACTCAGAAAGAGTTTTCAGCACAGCCGGAAACCTTATCAGCAATTGGTGTCTGAGGCTACGTCCTCAAAATGTGAAAAAGGTGATGTTCATCAAAGTAAACGTGAAATTCCACGAGGAAGACCTTTCCAGGCAATTGCATCGAAGTACAGTGTCTTCTGTAATGGTTGATTCCAGCAGGGATAAGTTATATTGTGGGGGCCCAAACAAACCAAGCACTTGGGTTAATTAACCTGTGCATGGCCTTGGAGAGAGCTGTGTGGGCCAGTGAATTATCCTGATGGAACTATTTTTCCACCGGAGGCACTCGATATACCGGCTGTCGGGATCCCGGCGCTCAGCATACCGGCAGCGGGATCCCGACAGCCGGTATGCCAACAACTAGTCTCCTTCTTGGGGTCCATGACACCCCTGGAGGGAGAATAAATAGCATTGCGTGCAGCTCGCCACCGTGTCCGCAAGGGGCTCTTTTGCGCTCGCCCCACTGCCGGCGCCAGTATGATGGACGCCGGGATACCAACAGCCGGCCACTTATAGTACACCCTTTTTCCACAACTCTGGCCTCTTCCTTCTTTCCCACAATGTTTCTAGAACATTTTTGTAATATTGATTCATTGTAGTGCCTTCTGGTACCCAGTCTTCCAAAATAGCACCCTTGATATCAAAGAAACCAATTAACATGGCTTTGAGTTTGTATTTGCTTTGATGAGCTTTCTTCAATCTTGGTGATGATGATGTTTTCCAGTGCATGGACTGGCATTTTGTCTCAGGATCTTACTGGAAGTTCCATGTTTCATCACAGGTAATAATAACTTTATCTAAAAAATGTGAATCCACTTCAATATGTTCTAGAATGTCTGTACAAATTTGCTTTCTTTCTGCTCGGCAGTGAGCCTTGGAACCAGCTTAGCGCAAACTTTTGTCAGATCGTAATGCAACAGTTTCTTTGTCAATGTTTAACATTTCTGCTATCATTCAGGAGCTGAATCCATGGTCAGTTCGAACAATTTTTAAATATTTTTACCACATTTTTATTTGTTTTTCATGTGAAAGGCCTTCCAGGACGTTCATCATCTTCAACAGCCTAAAGGCAATCACTAAATCTTGTGTGCCACTTAAACACATGTGCATGTGACATAAAGTCCAATCTGCCCCATAAGCCTCAGTTAGCATACTGAAAAATTTGGTGGCCGTTTTGTTCAATCTAATGAAAAATTTTAATTTAGCATGTTGCTCTACTTTTCAACTAATAATTTTTATGATGCACGGGATAATCACAACTTCTTTGAACGCTGCGTGACAGAAAACTACTGTATCTGTGCAAGAGGGGTGAAACTTGCAAAACTGCTTTGGTGTAGTAGTCCAATGTTCCCCAACTCCTTTTTAACTCACACAATATGGTATAATTTTTACAAGTACAGTCTCATTATTAAATAGTCACACCTCATATATGACCCAAAATATTTTTGCTATAATTATGTAGTGTAGGGCCTCCGAAGCAGAGGCAACTTTATGTGACTGGTGGCTTGTCATATATGTAACTGAGATCTCTTCTGCTGGCCCATGGCAGTGTTCTTGGGGAATTTGTTTTGTTTCTTCTTGTCTGGAATCTCATCTAAACTGTGGACTTCTCACTAAGATTAATAAGGGTCCATATTTCTATCATGTGGATTCTCGCCAACCATTTTCATTTATATCGATAGAAGTACCAGTAAATTGATTCATTCATTGGAAGATTTAATGTAAATACTGTGAAATATACAAAATACCTTAAAAAAATTATTACCGGACCTTCAGACTTCTCATCAGTTTTCGACTGATTTTAAATCCCTTCCCATTCCTTTCCAGTTAGGGGGGAATTCAATTGCTGGCGAAGGGTGTGAAATGTTGTTCCCACTGCATTTAAATGCTGGCAATGGCACCCCATCTCGCACCCTTCGCTCAGCTGAATGTCAGATTCACACAAAAGTGGGGCAGCGTACACTTTTGTGTGAGATCTGGCTGCCGTACAGTGTGGCTAATGTCACGCTGATTCAGCCAGGTGAAGGGATTTGCTGGCAATAGGATTTACCCCTAGATTCAGGAACCTTGAAGGTGAAAAATTGGTATGACACAGCTTTTTAAAGCAGCTTTACTTGATTCCTCAACACAGAAGACTCATTTTAATTAACCAATGACTGGGCAGAGAGCAACTAACTAACTTCATTAGACAATACTTTAGCAGCAAATTAATTAGCATAACAAGAAGTATTAACAATGTTAGCTTGGGAGTTTACCAACTCCCCTAGCATTTTGCTCTAATCTGACTTATCCATAGCAGGCAACACAGATGATTGACTGCTACGATGTAACCTCTGTTCTGTTGCGAGTAACTTCATTTATCTGGACTTCAATGCATGAAGTATAGTCTCCCACTCTCTACTTTCTCACACATTCTACTTGTAGTCTAGGAGACAATTACTCATTGATTTACTGATATGCTAACTCAACTCGCTAACTACTCTGCCAGGGCCATAAAATCTACATCGGGTGATGCACACCCGGGCATGAGTACACCTACAAAATGAGGGTGGTGCAGCTTTAGACACCACCATCGATTGCACTATAGAAACTATGGTGGTCATTCCGAGTTGTTCGCTAGCTGCCGATTTTCGCAGTGCAGCGATCAAGTGAAAAAACGGTAAAAATGCGCATGCGCAGGGTATGCAGGGCGCATGCGCTAAGTACTTTCACACAAAACTTTGTAGATTTACACAAGCTCGAGCAACGTTTTTTCATCGCTCAAGTGATCGTAGTGTGATTGACAGGAAGTAGGTATTTCTGGGCGGAAACTGGCTGTTTTCAGGGAGTGTGCTAAAAAACGCAGGCGTGCCAGGTAAAAACGCGGGAGTGGCTGGAGAAACGGGGGAGTGGCTGGCTGAACGCAGGGCGTGTTTGTGACGTCAAACCAGGAACTAAACGGACTGAGGTGATCGCAATCTAGGAGTAGGTCTGGAGCTACTCAGAAACTGCAGCAAATTATTTAGTAGCAGTTCTGCTAATCTTTCGTTCGCTATTCTGCTAAGCTAAGATACACTCCCAGAGGGCGGCGGCCTAGCGTGTGCAATGCTGCTAAAAGCAGCTAGCGAGCGAACAACTCGGAATGAGGGCCCATGCCAGGTGTATATTTCCCATCTCAGTACGGCCTCTAAAGGCATTTATTCAGCCTCCTGGTATGCAAACACATTAGAGACACACATACAACACTCCGTTAACATTCCCATAAGAATTACCATTTCCGTGCTTCTGTTCAGCCACATCTCAGTTTCATTTCTGACACCATGCATCTCTAAGGCAACAGCGCCTTTGTGCCTACACTCTGTGTAACGCATGTTCACTGAACTCACTCTGTGTAATGCATGTTCACTCAACTCACTCTGTGCAACGCATGATCACTCAACTCAGTCTGTGTAATGCATGAACACTCAACTCACTATGTTTAGTGCATGATCCCTCAACTCACTCTGAGTAACACAAGATCACTCAACTCACCCCATGTAACGCATGATCACTCAACTCACTCTGTGTAACGCATGATCACTCAAATAACTCTGTGTAATGCATGATCACTCAAGTCACTCTGTGTAACACATGTTCATTCAACTCACTCTGTGTAATGCATGATCACTCAACTCAGTCTGTGTAATGCATGAACACTCAACTCACTATGTTTAGTGCATGATCCCTCAACTCACTCTGAGTAACACAAGATCACTCAACTCACCCCGTGTAACGCATGATCACTCAACTCACTCTGTGTAACGCATGATCACTCAAATAACTCTGTGTAATGCATGATCACTCAAGTCACTCTGTGTAACACATGTTCATTCAACTCACTCTGTGTAATGCATGATCACTCAACTCAGTCTGTGTAATGCATGAACACTCAACTCACTATGTTTAGTGCATGATCCCTCAACTCACTCTGAGTAACACAAGATCACTCAACTCACCCCGTGTAACGCATGATCACTCAACTCACTCTGTGTAACGCATGATCACTCAACTCACTCTGTGTAACACATGTTCACTCAACTCACTCTGTGTAATACATGATCTCTCAACTCACTCTATGTAACGCATGAACACTCATCTCACTCTATGTATTCCATGATCACTCAACTCACTCTGTGTAATCCATGATCACTCAACTCACTCTGTGTAATGCATGAACACTCAACTCACTCCGTGTAGCACATGATCCCTCAACTCACCCTGTGTGATGCATGTTTACTCAACTCACTCTGTGTAATGCATGATACCTCAACTCACCCTGTGCAGTGCATGATCACTCAACACACTCTGTGTAACGCATGTTCACTCAACTCACTCTGTGTAACGCATGTTCAATCAACTCACCATGTGTAATGCATGTTTACTCAACTCACCATGTGTAATGCATGTTTACTCAACTCACCCTGTGTAATGCATGTTTACTCAACTCACCCTGTGTAATGCATGTTTACTCAACTCACTCTGTGTAATGCATGTTCACTAAACTCACTCTGTGTAGCGCATAAACCCTTAACTCACTCTGTGTAACGCATGATCACTCAACTCACCTTTTGTAATGCATGTTTACTCAACGCACTCTGTGTAACGTTTGATATCTCAACTTACTCTGTGTAGCTCATGATCCCTCAACTCACTCTGTGTAATGCATGATCCATCAACTCACCCTGTGTAATGCATGTTTACTCAACTCACTCTGTGTAACGTATGATACCTCAACTCACTCTGTATAGCGCAAGTTCTTTAGAGATGTGTGGCTGACACTTTTCGGGTTTTGTATTTTGGTTTTGGATCTGGATCTCCGTTCATGTTTTGAATCTGGATTGGTTTTGCCAAAACCACCATTTTGAGTTTTGGCTTTGGTTTTGGATAAAAAAAAAAACATAAAAAGATAAAATCACAGAATTTGGGGGTAATTTTGATCCTTTGGTATTATTAACCTCAATATTTCCACTCATTTCCAGTCTATTCTGAACACTGAACACCTCACAATATTGTTTTTAGGCCAAAAGGTTGCACCGAGGTTGCTGGGTGACTAAGCTAAGCGACACAAGTGGGCGGCACAAACACCTGGCCCATCTAGGAGTGGCACTGCAGTGGCAGACAGGATGGCAGTTTTAAAAACTAGGCCCCAAAGAGCACATAATGCAAAGAAAAAAAAAGGTGAAAGATGGAATTGTCCTTGGGCCCTTCCACCCACCCTTATGTTGTTTAAACAGGACATGCACAGGTTAATAAATCTATCATTTCAGCGACAGGTGGTCCCCCTGGATAAAGCTTGCCAAGTTCTCCGAATCATAGCTAGCTATAAACATACCACCTCTTTTTTAGATGACTTTTCACATTATGAGAAGAGGCAAGAGGAAGAGGGCAGTGTCAAGAAGGTGATTAAAAATTAGAGAGGCACACGCAATCAGGAACAACACGCAGGCATACACCTTCACTCCTATATTGGTGAGGAACGGAAAGATCTTCAACCAAGCAAATATATACAGTTACCACATTACTGGCCAAACTGAAAACTAGGGGCCAAAGCCTCTGAATTTGTACCCCCTTCTCCATTTTAAGGGATAACAATAATCTCGGATTTAATACTAGGATGCAAATAAACTGGTGTATTCCACAGGATCAAGATTGGATATTTTCCCCTCCACGGAGTCTGGAGACTTATGTGAAAATCTCATGGGTTTCTTTTTTTTCAATTTTTTATTGCATTTGTATTTACATATTTTGTGGCAGATTCCTTATTTTAATTTTTCACAGCTCCCAGTTACACACATGTGAGCATACCTGTGTGTCTTGTTTATTTTCTTCATATTTTATTTTTAAATAGTGAGCCCCTTTGATATTTTAGCAGCCCCTCCTGAGCCCCCACAGCAGCCCCAGATGAGGCAAGTTGAGTTCAGGTGGGTTCGGTACAGTACCAAGCAGGACTGTGCAGTGAATTTTTTGTTATTGAGCCCCTGCCCTAGTGGAGCTACCACTCTACAGTCGAAAATAATTTCATACTATAAGTAGGACTGTGGGAAGAATCAATGCTAACCTCTGTGCCCACAGCATGCCTCAGCCTGGCAAGCCAGACATCTTCCTGGCTGTAAGACACCATGAGACTCCATACTGGGCCTTATTCAGTAACTGTTTGTGCCTCACAGGAGCTCCTGGCCCATCTAGTGCTGCCTTGCAATGGAAAGCTGATGCAATGCAAGATCACTGAAACTCTGTTCTTCTAACACCACAAGGTTTTGCGATAACTCTACGCAGCCCTTAGGAAAAGAACCCTGTACAACAAATGTGCATCTTGTAAATAAATAATCCCAAAATGTGGAACATTAATAATAAATCAAAATTAAGGTTGACTAATTGGAGCCATTCATTTGAGTGAGTCCCTAATATGAAATAATTGAGAAGAATCTCTCTCTAATGCTCTGGCAGTAAATATTTATTTTACCAGTTGCGCTGGATTATGATTCTGTCTCTTCTGAGTCTGACTGACTTTGGCCACAAATTTGGTCTCATAGGAAAACACTTTGTCAAAATTACAATTTGCATTTCCACCTTTGCAGCTATATGTTTTCACAAATCTGTTTGTGATGTTGAAGCTTGTTTCATATTCTGCTCTAGGGTTTAATTTAAACCTAGGATCATGTACAGCAGCACCCCTGGAATTATACGGCAGCACCCCATGACTTATACAGCATAGGCAGCACCCCTGGAGAATTACACAGCACAGCAGACAGGCAACAGCACCCCTGGACTTAAACGGCAGTGAAGCAGCACCCCTGGACTGATAGGGCAGAGGGGCAGCACCCCATATAGGGCAGCACCCTTGGAATGATGTGGCAAAGAAAATATGTGCAAGATGGATTTGTCCTTGGTTCCTCCCCCCCACTCTTACGTTGTATAAACAGGACATGCACACTTTAACAAACCAATCATTTCAGCGACAGGGTCTGCCAATTATTGGTTTATTTGGCCACCACCAAAAAAGAAGCAATTACTCTCTCCTTGCACAAACTGGCTCTACAGAGCAAGATGTCATCCTCATCCTCAGGTCCCCCTTCAGTGTTTACATCCTCATCCTCACAGAGAAATACCATTCAAACAAACAACATCATTTAGGTGTCAGTGGACAGCTTACTCTATTACCCAAAGTTTCTGAACTTCACAATGACTTATGATGAATACGCTGCAGGTGACGTATAAGAGAGGATGTTCCTACGTTGTTAACATCCTTACCCCTACTTATTATGGATTGACAAAGGCAACAGATGGCTTGACACCTGTTGTCCAGATTCATGGAGAAATAGTTCCACACGGAAGTGGTGGCTTTTTTAGTATTTTGCCGAGGCATGACAATGGGCTTTTCCATCCCATGGACAACTGTTTACACTGGTGCCTTATTCAAACAAGCCACATCACCATCAGAATCCTCATCGTCAACTTCCTCTTCAGCACTAGCAACACCAATATCCTCCTCATCCTGGTGTACTTCTACAGTGACATCCTCAATCTTAATATCAGCAACTGGACTGGTGGTGCTCCTCGCAGCACTTGCAGAGGGAGTGCAAATGGTGGTAGGAGCCTCCTCTTCCCATACAGTGTTGTGACAGTCAGGCCTAGACATCGCAACCGCAGACACACTTAGACTCTCCTTGGGGATTTGTGATATCTCTGAACACAAAGTTGTTTTTTCCTGTGCTTTAACAAGCTTTATTTTTTTATTTTATGAGGGAGGAGGGCTTCCATCTTCATGAGAAGCTGAACCACCAGTCATGAACATAGGCCAAGGCCTTAGTCTTTCCATGCCACTTTGTGTCGTGAATGGCATATGTTTCTTATCAGATACTATCTTTTTTTTTTGGTTCTTCATTTTTGCTTCTTGGATTTTACATGCCCTCTATGACATTGGGCGTTGGCCTTAGCAGATGACGTTGATGGAATTGCATCGTCAATGTCATAACAAAATACAGTGCCAGCATCCCTGTATTTTCACAACACCTGTGATTTTACAGCATACAAGACAGGGACAGTGCCCTTTCATATTCACAGCACCCCCGTATTTTTACAGCATACAGGACAGTGCCAGCACCCCTGTATTTTTGCAAAACCTCTGTAATTTTACAGCATGCAAGACAGGGCCAGCACCCCTTTATATTCACAGCACCCCTCTATTTTTACATCATACAGGACAGGGCCAGTGTACTTTTATTTTAACACAAGCACCCCCAAATATTTATAGTATACAAGACAGGGCCAGTGTACATTTTATTTTAACAACAGCACCCCCACATTTTTACAACATACAAGACAGGGCCAGTGTACATTTTTACTGCACCCCTGATTTTTTACAGCATACAAGACAGGGCCAGTGTACATTTATTTTTACTGCACCCCTGACTTTTTACAGCATACAAGACAGGTCCAGTGTACATTTATTTTCACTGCACCCCTGATTTTTTACAGCATACAAGACAGGGCCAGCGTACATTTATTTTCACTGCACCCCTGAATTTTTACAGCATACAAGACAAGGCCAGTGTACTTTTTGTTTTCAATGCACCCCTGAATTTTTACAGCATACAAGACAGAGCCAGTGTACATTTATTTTAACATCAGCATCCCCAGTATTTTTACAGCATACAAGACAGGGCCAGCGTACATTTATTTTCACTGCACCCCTGAATTTTTACAGCATACAAGACAAGGCCAGTGTACTTTTTGTTTTCAATGCACCCCTGAATTTTTACAGCATAAAAGACAGGGCCAGTGTACATTTATTTTAACAACAGCATCCCCAATATTTTTACAGCATACAAGACAGGGCCAGTGTACATTTATTTTTACTGCACCCCTGAATTTTTACAGCATACAAGACAGGGCTAGTGTACATTTATTTTTACTGCACCCCTGAATTCTTACAGCATAAAAGACAGGGCCAGCACTCCTCTATTTTCACAGCATACAGGATGACAGTGCCCCTTTACAGCAGAGCAGCCAGGACAGCAAGACTCATGTGCAGCTGCAGCACCCCTAACAGCACATGAAACACCAGTGACAGCCAGGACAGCACCCCTGACATCACAGGTACACCACAGTGACAGGACAGCATCCCTAGAGAGCACACACTGACCCTACCTGATGCTACCACCCACAGAGAGAGACAGAGGTCTGTCTCTCTCACTTTCCAAGCCTGGAGTGAAAATGGCGGCGATGCGCGTCTTTCTATATAGAATCCAAAACCTGCGAGAATCTGACAGCAGGATGATGACATTTTGCCTCCTTCTGTGATTCGAATCTGGCGGGAAGTCCAGAGCCAGACTCGGTTCCCGGCTCGGATCAGGAAATTCGGTTCTCTGAGAAATGAACCTGCTCATCTCTAATGTTCACTCAACTCACTCTGTAACGCATGATCACTCAACTCCATGAACATTGGCACTGCGTGCCCAATATGCCCCTGGAAATCTCCCCAGATTTACAAGACGTTATTCTACCATATTTGGTGATGTAACAGAAAAAAGACACATAGTGAGTTTTATCTGCTGCTGAAATCACACACACAATCCACCACAAATGGTTTGACAACATAGGGATGAAGGAAAGTTGTTGTAAATGCGCAAAAAGGACACTTGTTAATGTGTACTTCGATGAGCTAAATATAATGGCAGCACTTCAGTAACAGATCCTGAAGACAGGGCCGTCTTAAGAGCAGTTTAGGCTCCTGGGCACAGCAATGCACTGGGGCCCCTACCCATCCTCCACTGTTAGGGGTGCTATCAGTGGCAGCTTTGATGTCCCTTGGACGGTAGAGGGTGTTCTATCTTCCGCTCAGCATGTAGGACCTGGAGCAGTAATTTCTGCTAATTACTCCTTTACTGCACAGATGGGGTGGGAGGGAGGACACCAAGCTGTAGAAGGGGGCATTGGGCTGAATGAAGGGGCTCCTGTTCATGACTTCCAGGGTGGTAGGGGGTGTTTAATACGTAGGGGAGGGGTGGATAGTGGAGTGGACTTAGTATTCATCATTTTTTGGTGGGAAGGCAGCCGGCTTGACTGCAGATATCTCAAGTTCCTGTAAACAGATTTCTTAGCTTTGAATAGGATTTAAAACGAGAGAGTCCCACCTTTCAGGAGGTACTGGGGACTTGGGGATCAGATCTCAGGAGTCAGAGCAATCCACCAACGAAAATTGAAAACCACATACCAGGCGTGTGGAGCTGGAGTAGGGACCAGCTGCTGGAAGGCTGATATCTCTGGTTCTGGCAGTGGCGTGCGGTGAGGTCAGTGGCTGGGGAGGCACTGGCAGCTAACCATCCCCCCCCCCATACAATGCGGGGGAGGGGTAAAATGTAGTCCCCCATACATTGCTAAAACCAGCACCAGGCAGAAGCAGCCAGGGGGGATAATGCTATAGCAAGGGAGACACTCGGTATGGGGTCCCCCTGCCATAACATTAATCTGCCCCCCAAAACTAGTCAGCCCAGGGCTGGAATTCCTTGGAAGTGGGGACCCCAAAAAATAAAAATGGGGTCCCCATCCCGAGCAATAACCAGCACTGGGCTGATAGCCCAGTGCTATGCCCCGCACCCCTGGTGGCGGTGGGTGCGGAGTTCATTGTTAATAGTGTTCTTTACAGGTGGCCTACAGGTCCCAGCAAGCCTGACCCAGCATGCTGGCACTTGGAAAACCAATAGTGCCAGCATGCCCAGACATAATGGGCCCGCTGGCACCTGTAGTCCACCTGCAAAGAAAATATTAAAATAAAAACACCACACTATCTTTAAAAAATGAGTTTATTTGTCAGGGTCTTCACCTGGTGGGCTGGCGGCCATGAGCGCTTTTGCGCGGCCGCCAAACCCCAGGGCTTCCAACGTCTTCGCCTGGTGGGCTGGCAACCACAAGGGCTTACGGTGTTTTCGCCTGGTGGGCTGGCGGCCATATAGCTCTTTTGCGTGGCCGCCAACTCACCAGGGCTTCCGACGTCTTCGCCTGGCGGGCTGGCGCCCACCAGGGCTTCTGGTGTCTTCGCCTGATGGGCTGGTGGCCATATAGCTCTTTTGCGCAGCCTGGCGCCCACCAGGGCTACCGGGGTCTTCGCCTGGCGGGCTGGTGGCCATATAGCTCTTTTGCGCAGCCGCCAACCCACCAGGGCTTCCGACGTCTTCACCTAGGGAGCAGCACCCTGTAAGCTGCTGCCTCTCCCCAGGGCTTCTGTTCTGATGTGTTCACCTAGTGGGCGGTACCAGGACTTCATTTCTCTTCTGTCTTCAGGAGCTCTTCCCTGCTCCTCTCCGGCCGACGAACTGACTGCAACGCCTCTTGTTGGCTTATATAAGTCAGCCTCAAGGGGGCGGGGCGATGACATGGCGAGCCGTGATTGGCGGCCATCTTGCATTTAAAAAATGGCTCTGCTACGCCATTTTTGAAACAGGGAAATGCTTTCAAACTTTAAAGTTTGATGTCACGGCTGACAGGGACTGGATCCATGATCCAGGCTTAACGCCGTCCGCCACCGCCGATGCCCACCGCCGCCGTCCAGGTCCTGATGCCACCTTTGCATAAGGCCCGCCGCCGCACTTCAGCCGTCAGCCGCCGCTACAATCCCGCAGCTGCTATCGCCCTCTATCCAGGGTCTCACACTGCAAAGTGTGTCTGCTCATCAAACGTGATGAGCAGGCACTATTTCTTAACTGTCTGCGTGCCGTGCTAGGTTTTTTTTATAAAATACATTTAAACATTTATTGTGTGGAACGGGGGAGAGGGGGAATGGCGGGGGGTGTCGGGAAGAGAGAGGGATAACATTAATATAATATTGCTGTCCAGGGCTTCCATTCGTTAACTTAATAGCGCTGCGGGTGCGGCGCTAATAAGTTAATGAAAGACCTGGACAGCAATATAGGGAGTTGTGGAGTAAACTGTGTGACAGTGTGTGTGAGTGTACTGTAACTAAACACTTACATGAACTGACACTGACACACTGCAGCAGACACTGTCTCTCTCTCCACCTGTACAGCACTGACAGTGATAGCAGGATGCAGTCACTGTCAGTGCTGCAGCTGCTGCCCACTGCCCAATCACAGTGACGGGGGTGTGCTTTCATATGGCTGAAAGCACGTCTCTGCTGCTCTGAGGCACTTGTACAGGTGCCGCTTTTAGTGCATTTCTTAATGGGCTTTTTCAGCACTCTCTCTGGCCCCTCCCCCCACATGTCCCCTGCTTCCGGACTTTACAATGGGCAGCGAGAGGCACTGCTCTTGGTGCCGCAGATGTCATCAGAAAGCAAGTTTAACAGGTATTTATGCTCTAAAATGATTAAAATAACATAAAACAGATACTTATGTTATGACACAGTATATGTGTCATAAGTATCTTCTTTGTATTATTTTAATCTGTAATGACAGGGGAGGCACAGCCTCCCCTGCCTCCCCTGACTGCACGTCCCTGGGTTCTGGGCAGAGTAGAGACAAGCTGCCAGTGTCCACTGAAAAGGGAGAGTCTCAGCTTTTGGAGTATACCCTCAGAAAAACTCTAAGTCAGACAGAACCCAAGATATCTGGCTGGGAAGCGCGATTAACAGGCTCAGATGGGGACCACTGCTTTGAAGTTGGATATCTCCGGTTCCCCATGGCCGATTTTCAAAAATATGGTACCCCTGGAAAGAAGGGGGCCCTCAGCTATCTGCTTAGGGCTCTTATACACCTGGGGCCCTTGGGCAAGTGCCCATTGAGCCCTATACGTAAAGACGGATCTGCCTGAAGATGCATATGGCGGAACCCACAGTAAATATTTAATCAGCCAGAACCCACAGTAAATATTTAATCAGCCTTATGTATTATAGCCTGGAACTCCACTCACCAAACCAGACACAGCATATATTCACTTACATGTCACTAAGGAGGGACAATGATATTGTCCCTACAATCGCATGCACTCTATCACATGCATACTGCCGCTTAATAATGCCGGTCTGCAGGAATTCTTACTAGTGATGTGCACCGGACATTTTTCGGGTTTTGTGTTTTGGTTTTGGATTCGGTTCCGCGGCCGTGTTTTGGATTCGGACGCGTTTTGGCAAAACCTCCCTGAAATTTTTTTGTCGGATTCGGGTGTGTTTTGGATTCGGGTGTTTTTTTACAAAAAACCTTCAAAAACAGCTTAAATCATAGAATTTGGGGGTAATTTTGATCCCATAGTATTATTAACCTCAATAAACATAATTTACACTCATTTTCAGTCTATTCTGAACACCTCACACCTCACAACATTATTTTTAGTCCTAAAATTTGCACCGAGGTCGCTGGATGGCTAAGCTAAGCGACACAAGTGGCCGACACAAACACCTGGCCCATCTAGGAGTGGCACTGCAGTGTCAGGCAGGATGGCACTTCAAAAAAATAGTCCCCAAACAGCACATGATGCAAAGAAAAAAAGAGGCGCACCAAGGTCGCTGTGTGACTAAGCTAAGCAACACAAGTGGCCGACACAAACACCTGGCCCATCTAGGAGTGGCACTGCAGTGTCAGGCAGGATGGCACTTAAAAAAATAGTACCCAAACAGCACATGATGCAAAGAAAAAAAGAAGCGCAATGAGGTAGCTGTGTGACTAAGCTAAGTGACCCAAGTGGCCGACACAAACACCTGGCCCATCTAGGAGTGGCACTGCAGTGTCAGACAGGATGGCAGATTTAAAAAATAGTCCCCAAACAGCACATGATGCAAAGAAAAAAGAGGCGCACCAAGGTCGCTGTGTGACTAAGCTAAGCGACCCAAGTGGCCGACACAAACACCTGGCCCATCTAGGAGTGGCACTGCAGTGTCAGGCAGGATGGCACTTCAAAAAAATTGTCCCCAAACAGCACATGATGCAAAGAAAAAAAGAGGCGCACCAAGGTCGCTGTGTGACTAAGCTAAGCGACCCAAGTGGCCGACACAAACACCTGGCCCATCTAGGAGTGGCACTGCAGTGTCAGGCAGGATGGCACTTCAAAAAAATTGTCCCCAAACAGCACATGATGCAAAGAAAAATTAAAGAAAAAAGAGGTGCAAGATGGAATTGCCCTTGGGCCCTCCCACCCACCCTTATGTTGTATAAACAGGACATGCACACTTTAACGAACCCATCATTTCAGCGACAGGGTCTGCCACACGATTGTGACTGAAATGACTGGTTGGTTTGGGCCCCCACCAAAAAAAGAAGCAATCAATCTCTCCTTGCACAAACTGGCTCTACAGAGGCAAGATGTCCACCTCATCATCATCCTCCGATTCCTCACCCCTTTCACTGTGTACATCCCCCTCCTCACAGATTATTAATTCGTCCCCACTGGAATCCACCATCTCAGGTCCCTGTGTACTTTCTGGAGGCAATTGTTGCTGGTGAATGTCTCCACGGAGGAATTGATTATAATTCATTTTGATGAACATCATCTCCACATTTTCTGGAAGTAACCTCGTACGCCGATTGCTGACAAGGTGAGTGGCGCACTAAACACTCTTTCGGAGTACACACTGGAGGGAGGGCAACTTAGGTAGTATAAAGCCAGTTTGTGCAAGGGCCTCCAAATTGCCTCTTTTTCCTGCCAGTATACGTACGGACTGTCTGACGTGCCTACTTGGATGCGGTCACTCATATAATCCTCCACCATTCTTTCAATGGTGAGAGAATCATATGCAGTGACAGTAGACGACATGTCAGTAATCTTTGGCAGGTCCTTCAGTCCGGACCAGATGTCAGCACTTGCTCCAAACTGCCCTGCATCACCGCCAGCGGGTGGGCTCGGAATTCTTAGCCTTTTCCTTGCCCCCCCAGTTGCGGGAGAATGTGAAGGAGGAGATGTTGACGGGTCACGTTCCGCTTGACTTGACAATTTTCTCACGAGCAGGTCTTTGAACCTCTGCAGACTTGTGTCTGCCGGAAAGAGAGATACAACGTAGGTTTTAAATCTAGGATCGAGCACGGTGGCCAAAATGTAGTGCTCTGATTTCAACAGATTGACCACCCGTGAATCCTGGTTAAGCGAATTAAGGGCTCCATCCACAAGTCCCACATGCCTAGCGGAATCGCTCTGTTTTAGCTCCTCCTTCAATGTCTCCAGCTTCTTCTGCAAAAGCCTGATGAGGGGAATGACCTGACTCAGGCTGGCAGTGTCTGAACTGACTTCACGTGTGGCAAGTTCAAAGGGTTAAAGGGTTGCAGAACCTTGCACAACGTTGAAATCATTCTCCACTACGCTCAGGTGCATTTCCCCTCCTTTGCCTATATCGTGGGCAGATGTATAGGCTTGAATGGCCTTTTGCTGCTCCTCCATCCTCTGAAGCATATAGAGGGTTGAATTCCACCTCGTTACCACCTCTTGCTTCAGATGATGGCAGGGCAGGTTCAGGAATGTTTGGTGGTGCTCCAGTCTTCGGCACGCGGTGGCTGAATGCCGAAAGTGGCCCGCAATTCTTCGGGCCACCGACAGCATCTCTTGCACGCCCCTGTCGTTTTTTAAATAATTCGGCACCACCAAATTCAATGTATGTGCAAAACATGGGACATGCTGGAATTTGCCCAGATGTAATGCACGCACAATATTGGTGGCGTTGTCCAATGTCACAAATCCCCAGGAGAGTCCAATTGGGGTAAGCCATTCTGCGATGATGTTCCTCAGTTTCCGTAAGAGGTTGTCAGCTGTGTGCCTGCCTATGAACGAGTTGGCGTTTGCGAGATGCTGCTACTGGTGCCGCCTCTGCTGTTCTTGCTGCGGGAGGCAATACATCTACCCAGTGGGCTGTCACAGTCATATAATCCTGAGTCTGCCCTGCTCCACTTGTCCACATGTCCGTGGTTAAGTGGACATTGGGTACAACTGCATTTTTTAGGACACTGGTGACTTTTTTTCTGAGGTCTGTGTACATTTTCGGTATCGCCTGCCTAGAGAAATGGAACCTAGATGGTATTTGGTACCGGGGACACAGTACCTCAATCAAGTCTCTAGTTGCCTCTGAATTAACGGTGGATACCGGAACCACGTTTCTCACCGCCCAGGCTGCCAAGGCCTGAGTTATCCGCTTTGCAGCAGGATGACTGCTGTGATATTTCATCTTCCTCGCAAAGGACTGTTTTACAGTCAATTGCTTACTGGAAGTAGTACAAGTGGTCTTCCGACTTCCCCTCTGGGATGACGATCGACTCCCAGCAGCAACAACAGCAGCGCCAGCAGCAGTAGGCGTTACACTCAAGGATGCATCGGAGGAATCCCAGGCAGGAGAGGACTCGTCAGACTTGCCAGTGACATGGCCTGCAGGACTATTGGCTTTCCTGTGTAAGGAGGAAATTGACACTGAGGGAGTTGGTGGTGTGGTTTGCAGGAGCTTGGTTACAAGAGGAAAGGATTTAGTTGTCAGTGGACTCCTTCCGCTGTCACCCAAAGTTTTTAAACTTGTCACTGACTTCTGATGAATGCGGTCCAGGTGACGTATAAGGGAGGATGTTCCTAGGTGGTTAACGTCCTTACCCCTACTTATTACAGCTTGACAAAGGCAACACACGGCTTGACACCTGAAATAATTCCACACGAAGAGCTGATTTTTTTTGTATTTTGACCAGGCATGTCAATGGCCATATTCGTCCCACGGACAACAGGTGTCTCCCCGGGTGCCTGACTTAAACAAACCACCTCACCATCAGAATCCTCCTTGTCAATTTCCTCCCCAGCGCCAGCAACACCCATATCCTCCTCCTGGTGTACTTCAACAGTGACATCTTCAATTTGACTATCAGGAACTGGACTGCGGGTGTTCCTTCCAGCACTTGCAGGGGGCGTGCAAATGGTGGAAGGCGCAAGCTCTTCCCATCCAGTGTTGGGAAGGTCAGGCATCGCAATCGACACAATTGGACTCTCCTTGGGGATTTGTGATTTAGAAGAACGCACAGTTCTTTGCTGTGCTTTTGCCAGCTTAAGTCTTTTAATTTTTCTAGTGAGAGGATGAGTGCTTCCATCCTCATGTGAATCTGAACCACTAGCCATGAACATAGGCCAGGGCCTCAGCCGTTCCTTGCCACTCCGTGTCGTAAATGGCATATTGGCAAGTTTACGCTTCTCATCAGACGCTTTCAATTTTGATTTTTGGGTCATTTTACTGAACTTATGTTTTTTTGGATTTTACATGCTCTCTACTATGACATTGGGCATCGGCCTTGGCAGACGACGTTGATGGCATTTCATCGTCTCGGCCATGACTAGTGGCAGCAGCTTCAGCACGAGGTGGAAGTGGATCTTGATCTTTCCCTATTTTAACCTCCACATTTTTATTCTCCATTTTTTAATGTGTGGAATTATATGCCAGTATCAATAGCAATGGCCTACTACTACATATACTGCGCACAACTGAAATGCACCACAGGTATGGATGGATAGTATACTTGATGACACAGAGGTAGGTACAGCAGTGGCCTACTGTACCGTAATGCTATATATTATATACTGGTGGTCAGCAAACTGTGCAAAAATGAAATGCACCACAGGTATGGATGGATAGTATACTTGACGACACAGAGGTAGGTACAGCAGTGGCCTACTGTACCGTAATGCTATATATTATATACTGGTGGTCAGCAAATTGTGCAAAACTGAAATGCACCACAGGTATGGATGGATAGTATACTTGACGACACAGAGGTAGGTACAGCAGTGGCCTACTGTACCGTAATGCTATATATTATATACTGGTGGTCAGCAAACTGTGCAAAACTGAAATGCACCACAGGTATGGATGGATAGTATACTTGACGACACAGAGGTAGGTACAGTGGCCTACTGTACCGTAATGCTATATATTATATACTGGTGGTCAGCAAACTGTGCAAAAATGAAATGCACCACAGGTATGGATGGATAGTATACTTGACGACACAGAGGTAGGTACAGCAGTAGCCTACTGTACCGTAATGCTATATATTATATACTGGTGGTCAGCAAACTGTGCAAAACTGAAATGCACCACAGGTATGGATGGATAGTATACTTGACGACACAGAGGTAGGTACAGCAGTGGCCTTCTGTACCGTACTCCTATATATTATATACTGGTGGTCAGCAAAATTATGCACTGTACTCCTACTATATACTGTCTGCAATGCAGCACAGATATGGAGTGTTTTTTAGGCAGACAACGTATACTGGTGGTCACTGGTCAGCAAAACTCTGCATTGTACTCCTCCTATATATATTATACTGGTGGTCCTAAGTCCCAGGGGCGGATCCAGAAGAAAATGATAGGGGGGGGGCACCATGGAAGGGACAAGTACATTTGCGTGCGGCTTCGGTGCATGTGAGGTGGCGCTTCTTATACAATGCCCCTATTGCCCCCAGTAGTAATGTTGCCTGTAGTAATGCCCCCAGTCATTTGGCGCCCTAGTAGCTATGCCCCCAGTGGTAATGCCCCTGCAGGTATGACCCCAGTAGTTTACCCCCCCCACTTTAGTTTAGCCTCCCAGTGGTAATGCCCCCAGTAGTTTGCCTGCTTGTAGTTTAGCCACCAGTAGTTTGCCCCATTGTAGTTTAGCCCCTGTAGTTATGCCCCCCTTGTAGTTTAACCCCCAGTAGTAATGCCCCCAGTAGTTTGGCCCCTGTAGTTATCCCCCAGTAGTTTGGCCCCTGTAGTTATGCCCCCAGTAGTTTGGCCCCCCTGTAGTTTAGCCCTCAAGTAGTAATGCCCCTGTAGTTAAGCCGCCAGTAGCAATGCCCCTGTAGTTACGCCGCCAGTAGTAATGCCCTCCTGTAGTATGCCCCCAGTAGTTAGTCCCTTTGTAGTTGGCCCCCAGTAATAATGTCCCCCAGTAGTTTGCCACCAGTAGATGCCCCCCAGTAATAATGTCCTCCAGTAGTTTGCCCCCAGTAGTAATGCCCCCTAGGAGGTTGCCCCCAATAGATGACCCCCCAGTAGTAATGCCCCCAGTAATAATGCCCCCAGTAGATGGCCCACAGTAGTAATGCCCCCAATAGATGACCCCCCAATAGTAATGCCCCCCAGTAGTAATGCCTCCCCAGTAGTAATGCCCCTTGTTGATGCTCCCAGTAGATGCTCCCCCAGTAATAATGCCCCCAGTAGTAATGTCCCTTGTTGATGCCCCCAGTAGTAATGCCCCTTGTTGATTCCCCCCAGTAGTAATGGGGGCAGTGGCGGATCCAGGGGGGGGGGGGCACTCGGGCCCGTGCCCCCCCCTGTCGTTTGTGGCCTCCGTCCCTCCCACGTCCCTCCGTCGTCGCCCCCCCGGCGCCGCACAGGGAGATAGCAGTAGCAGCCGGAGCGTGAGAGAAGCAGCAGCTCTGGAGGAGAGATCAGCAGGCAGGCTCCGGTACTTCCGGTCGTGGCCCCCGGGACACAGCACCGCTTTCCGTCCGTAATAGGCGTCCGCTCCCCAGCCTGAGCAGCAGCTCAGCAGGTAGAAGGCCATGGTGGGCGGGCAGGGTGAGGGAAGCTTAAGGATCCCGCAGCTCTGGCGGTATGGGTTAAGTGGACGCCAGTCGGGAGCTCTGATGGGGTTCGTCTGCACTCGTTGCCTGCCAGGCCACGCCCCCATTACTACTGGGGGGAATCAACAAGGGGCATTACTACTGGGGGCATCAACAAGGGACATTACTACTGGGGGCATTATTACTTGGGGAGCATCTACTGGGAGCATCAACAAGGGGCATTACTACTGGGGAGGCATTACTACTGGGGGGCATTACTATTGGGGGGTCATCTATTGGGGGCATTACTACTGGGGGTCATCTACTGGGGGCATTACTACTGGGGGGTCATCTATTGGGGGCAACCTCCTAGGAGTATCTACTGGGGGCAAACTACTGGGGGACATTATTACTGGGGGCCAACTACAAAGGGGCAAACTACTGGGGGCATACTACAGGAGGGCATTACTACTGGCGGCGTAGCTACAGGGGCATTACTGCTGGCGGCTTAACTACGGGGGCATTACTACTTGAGGGCTAAACTACAGGGGGGCCAAACTACTGGGGGCATAACTACAGGGGCCAAACTACTGGGGGATAACTACAGGGGCCAAACTACTGGGGGCTAAACTACTGGGGGGCTAAACTACAAGGGGGGCATAACTACAGGGGCTAAACTACAATGGGGCAAACTACAGGGGGCCATTACTACTGGTGGCTAAACTACAAGCAGGCAAACTACTGGGGGCATTACCACTGGGAGGCTAAACTAAAGTGGGGGGGGTAAACTACTGGGGTCATACCTGCAGGGGCATTACCACTGGGGGCATAGCTACTAGGGCGCCAAATGACTGGGGGCATTACTACAGGCAACATTACTACTGGGGGCAATACGGGCATTGCATAAGGGGCACCACTACTATGGGGTCTATATAAGGGGCACTACCAGTACAGTGGACATTGCATAATGAGCGTTACAACTGTGGGCATTGTATAAGAAGCGCCACCTCACATGCACCGAAGCCGCACGCAAATGTACTTGCCCCTTCCATGGTGTCCCCCCTATCATTTTCTTCTGGATCCGCCCCTGAATGGGGGTGTGGCCTGGCAGGCAACGAGTGCAGACGAACCCCATCAGAGCTCCCGACTGGCGTCCACTTAACCCATACCGCCGTAGCCGCGGGATCCTGGAGCTTCCCTCATCCTGCCCGCCCACCATGGCCTTCTGCCTGCTGAGCTGCTGCTCAGGCTGGGGAGCGGACGCCTATTACGGACGGAGAGCGGTGCTGTGTCCCGGCGGCCACGACCGGAAGTACCGGAGCCTGCCTGCTGATCTCTCCTCCAGAGCTGCTGCTTCGCTCACGCTCCGGCTGCTACTGCTATCTCCCTGTGCGGAGCAGGGGGGGCGACGACGGCGGGACGTGGGAGGGACGGAGGCCACAAATGACAGGGGGGGCACGGACCCGAGTGTCCCCCCCCCCCTGGATCCGCCACTGCCCAGTCCCCACAATAAAGCAGCACACTGAGCACAGATATGGAGTGTTTTTCAGGCAGACAACGTATACTGGTGGTCACTGTCAGCAAAACTCTGCACTGTACTCCTGCTATATAATACAGCTGCTCCCCAGTCCCCACAATTAAGCAGTGTGAGCACAGATATATGCAGCACACTGAGCACTGATAAGGAGCGTTTTTTTCAGGCAGAGAACAGATAAAACTGGTGGTCACTGATCAGCAAAACTCTGCACTGTACTCCTCCTATATTATACAGCTGCTCCCCAGTCCTCCCCACAATTAATCAATAAAGCACAATCAAGTTCAACAATAAACGGAGAGGACGCCAGCCACGTCCTCTCCCTAACATTTCCAATGCATGAGTGAAAATGGCGGCGATGCGCGGCTGCTTATATAGAATCCGAATCTTGCGAGAATCCGACAGCGGGATGATGACGTTCGGGCGCGCTCGGGTTAACCGAGCCATACGGGAGAATCCGAGTATGGCTCGGACCCGTGTAAAAAGGGTCAGGTTCGGGGGGGTTCGGTTTCCGAGGAACCGAACCCGCTCATCACTAATTCTTACCTCCTGACACAGCTTATCTTATACGAGCTGTCTCTAGCAAAGTTCTGCCTTCCGTGTTAATTGCGCATGTGCGCCCATTGGTCTAACTACATTTATAGTTATGCATTTCTTCTGGTAACCTGGGGGAAGTCCACAACATTAGGTAGCGGCTAGGACTCTAACCTGCACACTATCTTTCACAAGGAGGAGAGCAAACATTTATCTCTGTAATTTCCACACTTGGGGGGTAATTCAGACCTGATCGCTGCTGTGGGTTTTCGCACAGCGGGCGATCAGGTCTGAACTGCACATGCATATGCACTGCACTGCGCCGGCACGTCGCACAACAGCACCGGGCATCGGTGCCTAGCGACGTGATGGTGCGAAAAAAACTATTGCACGGGCGATCGCAAGGTGATTGGCAGGAAGTGGCCATTTGTAGGTGGCAACTGCAGGGCCGTCTTTTCATATGGGCTCAATGGGCTCTTGCCCAAGGGCCCCAGGCGTATAAGGGCCCTAGACTGTTAGCTGAGGGTCCCCTCTTTCTAGGGGTACCAGATTTTTGAAAATCGGCCCTGGGGAACCGGAGATATCCGCCTTCAAAACACTGGTTCCCATCCAAGCCTGTTAATTGCTCTTCCCAGACAGATATCTTGGGTTCTCTCTGACTTATGCTGGCCATACACTTGTGCGATGCCCCACGACGCGACATCCCGGGACATCGCACTGGCAGTTCAGGTGCGATCAAATCGCACCTGAACTGCCAAAGTGGTTACCATGCGATCATGCGATAGATCGCATGGTAATCACCTGATGGGCACGTCACAGCCGAGTGGGAGTGGCCTCTGGCCGCTCCTGGCGGCTGCCCATCGCACATCGCAGTGCGATATATCTCATGTGAGTTTAAAACCACATGCGATCGCACTGCGATGCAAGAAATATTATGTGCAGCACACAATATCTTGAAATGCAATATTTGACCGGCATGCCCGCGCTGTCTCAAGGTACCTAAAATGTGCATACAATCCTTCGATTTCTCTCACAGATGCGGTCAAAATCGAAGGATAGAACCGATAATCTCACAAGTGTATGGGCACCATTAGAGTTTTTCTGAGGCTATACTCCAAAAGTTGGGACTCTCCCCTTTTGGTGGACACTGGCTGCTTGTCCCTACTATGCCCAGAACCAGAGATATCAGCCGTCAAGCAGCTGGTCCCTGCTCCAGCTCCACACGCCTGGTATGCAGATTTATATTTTCGTTGGTGGATTGCTCTGGGCGGCTCCTGAACTCTGATCCCCAGGTCCCCAGCACCTCCTGAAAGGTGGGACTCTAGGTTGTTTTTTTTATCCCATTCAAAACTAAGAAATCTATTTTCATGAACTTAAGATATCTGCAGTCAAGCAAGCTGCCCTCCCCCCTCCCCCAAGAAAATTATGAATATTAAGTCCACTCCACTATCCACCTCTCCCCTATGTATTAAACACCCCCTACCACCCTGGAAGTCATTTACCAGGGCCCCTTCATTCATCCCAATCCCCCCTTTTACAGTTCAGTGTTCTCCCTCCTGAACCATCTGTGCAGTAAAGGAGTAATTAGCAGAAATCGCTGCTCCAAGTTCCACATGCTGAGCGGAAGATAGAACACCCCCAACCGCCCTTGGGACATCAAAGCTGCCGCTGATAGCACCCCTACCGCTGGAAGATGGGTAGGGGCCCCAGTGCATTGCCGTGCCCAGGGGCCTACACTGCTGTTAAGACAGCTCTGTGCAAATGACAGTTTTACAGGAGTGTCCAGAAAAATGCAGGTGGGACAAGGCATTTTCAGGGCGGGTGCCTGATGTCAGCTCCGGGCCCGATCAGCAGCATACAATCGCAGCGTATGAGTAAGTCCTGGGCTGTATAGAGACTGCACGACAAAAAAGCGATCACACACCTGCACAGCACTTTACCCTTCCCCCTGTAGGTGGCGACTATCTGATCGCAGGGCTGCAAAAAATTCACACTAGCGATCAGGTCTGATTTACCCCCTTGATCTTAGGGTACCCACTTGATACTTGCACTTTTGTGGGCAGCATATTGGTGCATTGCATAACTTTACTGCCTCACAGCACTAGGATCATGTGTTCGATTCCCACCAAATCGTATGTGTGGATTGTTTACATGGATATCCTCCTGGTACTCCAGTGTCCTCCTGCAGGTTGACTTCTGCCAAAAAATAATTATTCCTAGCATGTGTCCATGTGTTAGGGAACATAAAGGTTAAATCAGACCTGATCGTAGATGTGCAAAAAAACGCACATCTACTGTACGATAATTTTCTCTTACATGCGGGAGGACGCCCAGCACAGGGCAAGTCTGCCCCACATGCCGGCCCCTGCCCCCCCCCCCTCCCTGTAGACATGCTAAAGCATCACACGGCTGCAATGCTTTCACATCTGTTGACTAGCTCTATGTGAAGGCATGCGGCTACCCGCCATATTTTGGGTCACATCAGCTGCTTGTGATGCCGCGCCCCCCCCCCACGCAAATGGTCCAGACGTGCCTGCATTGTCCGGACCACATCCCCTCAACGCTGCCGACATGCCCCCACCCACCATGCGACCGCCTTTGCCTGTCAATCAGGCAGAGGCATTTGCTCAAGTGAGATGTCATTGCATCTCACTGTGTGTACATGCGCAGTGCAGCTTCGGCTCATGCGCACGCTTCACTGGGCATCAGACTGCGTAAGCTGACGCAGCAGTATTCCAGTTTGAATTAGCCCCACAGATTGTAAACTCCTCTGAGGCAGGGATTGAAGTAAAGAAGTAAATATTCTTTGTAAAGTGCTATGTAATATAATAAAATGAATATCCTACTGTATACGCATTAATGATTGGATGCAGGTTAGTATTTTTTTCTATTAATTCAGTATTTGGCCAAATTGTAATACATGCTTTCATTGCTTTCACAGTTACTGTGAACTATTTCTGTTTGTACCCACATCTACTAGTATGCTCGGACATGTACAGAAAACTGTCACTAAGCATTAGTAACACAAAGGTACCAGATTATAATAAACTGAATTAGCTCAATTTTTTAAGGTATGAAAACATTGATTTGAAAAGGAAAATGTGGAGAGTGGCTATGGGCCTAATTCAGACTGGATCGCAGCGGCAGCGATCACAGTCTTAAGCCCTTTGCGGAGTGCGCACGTGCACCCCGGGAGCCCAGTGAGATGCTTGACAGGCAGTTGCGGTCACGGGGTGGGAGGGGGCGTGGCAACGACGTTAGAACGCCGTTGCCGGGGAACGGTCCGGGGAACGCAGGCGCTGCAACCCGGGATGTGCTGGCAGGAGCTGCGCAGGATCTGTGCTGGCAGGGAGCTACTCAGCGGGTGCAAAAGCATCGCCGCTGTACGATGCTTTTGCACCCTTGCGGGGGGGGGGGGAGGAGGACGGACGGATGGGCCAAACATGCGGGGCGTCCCCCTGCATGTCTGAGAATCTGATCGTAGATGTGCTAAATTTAGCATTGGCAGCATACATATATATATATATATATATATATATATACAAACTCTGTATTATGAGCTGCTACCCTTATAAGGGCTAAAGAGTGCTATCTTTAACATCACATTACCGCACGTCTGTACCAAAGCGCCTAGGTCCCTGCTATTCTATATATATATATATATATATATATATATATAGATACATAGATATATATATAGATATCTATCTCTCTCTCTCTATATATATATATATATAGGCTTGACATATCACCGAAGTCTCCTGCATTGTCAGTGGGCCGTGCATGCGGTCAGCTGGAATTATTCGTTCTAATCAATGGTATTATTGGTCTAAATCACTGGAAGAAAATGACAAAATCACTGGAATTATTTGTTCTAATCAATGGTATTATTGGTCCAAATCACTGGAAGAAAATGACAAAATCACTGGAATTATTTGTTCTAATCTATGGTATTATTGGTCCAAATCACTGGAAGAAAATGACAAAATCACTGGAATTATTCGTTCTAATCAATGGTATTTTTGGTCCAAATCTCTGGAAGAAAATGACAAAATCACTGGAATTATTTGTTCTAATCAATGGTATTATTGGTCCAAATCACTGAAAGAAAATGACAAAATCACTGGAATTATTCGTTCTAATCAATGGTATTTTTGGTCCAAATCACTGGAAGAAAATGACAAAATCACTGGAATTATTCGTTCTAATCAATGGTATTATTGGTCCAAATCACTGGAAGAAAATGACAAAATCACTGGAATTATTCATTCTAATCAATGGTATTATTGGTCCAAATCACTGGAAGAAAATGACAAAATCACTGGAATTATTCGTTCTAATCAATGGTATTATTGGTCCAAATCACTGGAAGAAAATGGAATGGATGGATACTTGCAGTGACACAGAGCTGCAAGATACAGCAATGGCCTACTGTACAACTATATACTGTTAGTCACCAAAATGCTGCACTGTAATACTAGAAGCTATTGAAAAGTATATATATTATTGTATATATCAGTACAGAGCAGTGTAACTGTGACACGTGTCCTGACAAGCAGTAGAGAAGCTATAGAAAATAAGAAAAGTATATATATTATTGTATATATCAGTACAGACAGAGCGGTGTAACTGTGACCCATGTGTCCTGACAAGCGGTATAGAAGCTATAGAAAAGTATATATATTATTGTATATATCAGTACAGAGCAGTGTAACTGTGACACATGTGTCCTGACAAGCAGTATAGAAGCTATAGAAAATAAGAAAAGTATATATATTATTGTATATATCAGTACAGACAGAGCAGTGTAACTGTGACACATGTGTGTCCTGACAAGCAGTATAGAAGCTATAGAAAAGTATATATATTATTGTATATATCAGTACAGAGCGGTGTAACTGTGACACATGTGTCCTGACAAGCAGTACAGAAACTATAGAAAAGTATATATATTACTGTATATATCAGTACAGACAGAGCGGTGTAACTGTGACCCATGTGTCCTGACAAGCGGTATAGAAGCTATAGAAAAGTATATATATTATTGTATATATCAGTACAGAGCAGTGTAACTGTGACACATGTGTCCTGACAAGCAGTATAGAAGCTATAGAAAATAAGAAAAGTATATATATTATTGTATATATCAGTACAGACAGAGCAGTGTAACTGTGACACATGTGTGTCCTGACAAGCAGTATAGAAGCTATAGAAAAGTATATATATTATTGTATACATCAGTACAGAGCGGTGTAACTGTGACCCATGTGTCCTGACAAGCAGTATAGAAGCTATAGAAAAGTATATATATTATTGTATATATCAGTACAGAGCGGTGTAACTGTGACACATGTGTCCTGACAAGCAGTACAGAAACTATAGAAAAGTATATATAATATTACTGTATATCAGTACAGAGTGGTATAACTGTGACACATGTGTCCTGACAAGCAGTATAGAAGCTATAGAAAATAAGAAAAGTATATATATTATTGTATATATCAGTACAGACAGAGCGGTGTAACTGTGACCCATGTGTCCTGACAAGCAGTAATAAAGCTATAAAAAAGTATATATAATATTACTGTATATCAGTACAGAGCGGTGTAACTGTGACTATGTGTCCTGACAAGCAGTATAGAAGCTATAGAAAAGTATATATATTATTGTATATCAGTACAGAACGGTGTAACTGTGACCCATGTGTCCTGACAAGCAGTATAGAAGCTATAGAAAAGTATATATATTACTGTATATCAGTACAGAGCGGTGTAACTGTGACCCATGTGTCCTGACAAGCAGTATAGAAGCTATAGAAAAGTATATATATTACTGTATATCAGTACAGAACGGTGTAACTGTGACCCATGTGTCCTGACAAGCAGTATAGAAGCTATAGAAAAGTATATATATTATTGTATATATCATTACAGAGCTGTGTAACTGTGACCCATGTGTGTCCTGACAAGCAGTGTAGAAGCTATAGAAAAGTATATATTATATACTGGTGGTCCCCAGTCCCCACAATGCAGCACACTGATCAGATATTTGCAGCACACTGAGCACAGATATGGAGCGTTTTTAGGTAGAGAATGTAGATATTTTCAGCGCACTGAGCACAGATTATTTGCAGCACACTGAGCACAGATATTTTCAGCACACTGAGCACAGATTACGGAGCTTTTCAGGGAGAGAACGCAGCCACCTCCTCTCCGTTCAATCTCCAAAGCACGAGTGAAAATGGCGGCGACGCGCGGCTCCTTATATAGAATACGAATCTCGCGAGAATCCGACAGCGGGATGATGACGTTCGGGCGCGTTCTGGTTAACCGAGCAAGGCGGGAAGATCCGAGGCTGCCTCGGAACCGTGTAAAGTAGGTGAAGTTCGGGGGGGTTCGGATCCCGATGAACCGAACCCGCTCATCTCTAATAGAAAGTGACTGCACTGTTTCTGGTCATTATACCTTTCATTTGCTAAAAGAAATACATTTTAATGAATGACTATTATCTGTAACATAATTTGATCATTTGAATCTCTCCCTGCTCTTGAGGTTCTTGCTGCTGAATCCACTCTTCGTCAGTTCACTAAGATTTGTGGACGAATTCATAAGGCGCTACTTAAGACTTCCCAGAAATATAAGACCTACACCGATCGGAAACAGAGGGCTGTTCCTAGTCTCAAAGTGGGAGATCGTGTTTGGATATCCAGCAGAAACCTCAGACTCAAAGTTCCTACCAAAAAGTTTGCTCCAAGATTTATCGGTCCATATCCTATTGAAAGAGTCTATTTGAAAATTCCCAGTGCCTTTCACATTTCTCTGCTAAAGCCTCTTGTACTAAATCATTTTCGGGCAGCTTTCCCTAAACCTTCCAAGATTCAAGCCGCTTAAAATGAGGAATTCGAGGTTCATAAGATTCTTGACTCCCGCAAGAGGTATGGTCGTCTCCAGTATCTCATAGATTGCAGAGGATATGGTTTGGAGAAAAGATCTTGGGTGGCTACAGAGGATGTTCATGCTCCAAGACTGATTCATGCCTTTCATGCCAAGAAGGGGGGTATTGTCAGCATTCGGAGTCTTACCTCCGGTTCTGGTCCCTGCGGCCTTCCTGTTAGCTGGCTGGTGTGGATGCAGTGGATAGGAGCTGCGACAGTGAGATCCTCCGGTGTGGCTGCTGGGTGTCTGGAGGCCGGGGTCCAGGTCCTGGGGAGCGGAGCATGCAGCCGGAGGTGTCTGTTTCCAAGTGTTCTGTTGCTGGAGTGCGGTGTCTGGGAGGCTGAGGCCTGAGGTAGTGGCTGTGTGCTGGTTCCAGATGTGTCCTCTGTGCAGGGAGCTGCCATGTTGGAGACCAAGCCAAGCCATTAGGTATCCCAGTTCACATCCAGCCAATCCGGTGCAGTCACCCCTTATAAAAAGGGGTTGATGCTTACTCATGGTGCCAGTGCTTCAAGTTACTTGCTGCTATAAGGTGTTCAAGCTCTGTGCTCCCAGGTTAACCCCTGGTATCCTAGTTCTGTGGAGGCTGCACAGTGGACAGGTCTGTTATTGCAGTCCTTTGCTTCCAGTCCACCTGCCCTTAAGGTTTAACTGCTGGGTCCTCTATCTTCTATCTGGTAGAGGGTCTCCATTGCTGTCAGTGCACACAGTGATCCACTCTTCAACATCGTTCTTCAAGTCATCTCTTCATTCAGTGTTCTTCAGCATCATTTACAAATCACAAGTCATCTCTTCATTCAGTGTTCTTCAGCATCATTTACAAATCACAAGTCATCTGCTCATTCAGTGTTCTTCAGCATCGTTCACAAATCACAAGTCATCTCTTCATTCAGTGTTCTTCAGCATCGTTTACAAATCACAAGTCATCTCTTCATTCAGTGTACTTCAGCATTGTCTACAAATCACAAGTCATGTCTTCATTCAGTGTATTTCAGCATCGTTTACAAATCACAAGTCATCTCTTCATTTAGAGTTCTTCAGCATCATTCACAAATCGCAAGTCATCTCTTCATTCAGTGTTCTTCAACATCGGTTACAAATCACAAGTCATCTCTTCATTCAGTGTATTTCAGCATTGTTTACAAATCACAAGTCATCTCATTCAGTGTTCTTCAGCATCGGTCACAAATCACAAATCATCTCTTCATTCAGTGTTCTTCAGCATCATTTACAAATCACAAGTCATCGCTTCGTTTAGTGTATTTCAGCATCGTTTACAAATTACAAGTCTTCTCTTCATTCAGTGTTCTTCAGCATTATCTACAAATCACAAGTAATTTCTTCATTCAGTGTATTTCAGCATTGCTTACAAATCACAAGTCACTTCTCCATTCAGTATTCTTCAGCACCGTCTACAAGTCACGAACATTTCGTTCTTCGGAGCTCACTCAGACTTATATCCTAGTTGTGGTGTATTATTGAAGTTTCATTAAAACTGAATTAATCTTTCTTCAGTGTATCGTTCTCAGTAATTGTCCTCATTGCCTACCCCTCTTCATCTTCAGGCCAACTCTTCAATTCATGAGTAAGAACTATATTCAGTCACCTCGTTTCCTTCCTTTGGCGAAAGCTGCTCCCTCAGTCAGTTGTCAGTCGTCAGATCCTCAACTCAAGCCGAGCATGACACATTGGCACCTAATGAACCTTATTATTTTACAAAACAATGCCTGAACCTGAACAACTCTTTAAAAAAAAAAAAAAACAACACTGCAACTCACAGCACATCTAGTGATGGTGGCACATTGGCACTGAATAAAGTTATTTTTTACGACACAATACATGAACTTGAAACACACACGTTTTATTTAAATTTGACACACTGTGACTAGTAATTTCACCTAATGATCGTTATTTTTTGACAGTTTTATTTAAAAAAATGTAAACCAGGTGCATGCACTAAACACACAACACAGTGCTGCAGCCCACAGCACTTCACTGACACACTGTCATAGTCAAAGCAGTGATGCAGATTATAGCCCTTCACTGCCAGTCACAGCAGTGCTGCACCCCACAACCCTTCACAGTTTGACACAGTCACAGTAGTGTCACAGTAGTGCTGCACCCCACAGCTCTTCATAGTCTGACACAGTCACAGTAGTGCTGCACCCCACAGCTCTTCATAGTCTGACACAGTCACAGTAGTGCTGCACCCCACAGCTCTTCATAGTCTGACACAGTCACAGTAGTGCTGCAGCCCACAAACCTTCACAGTCACAGTGCCCCACACCCTAACCCTCTGGTGTCCTGTGTGAAATGGTGACTGAATCACTGAGGAAGAGACTTTTATAGAATCCAAAACATGCGAGATTCGACGCCTGGGAATATGATGTTTTTTTTGAAGACCAAATCTGCACATCTCTACTTTTTGGGAAAAGTTTTAGATTGGGTCATTTTGACTTCAGGGTTCCGGGATTAAAGGGTTATGTTATATTTATAATACCTATAGCCCATGCACATGGGATGTTTTGCTTATTGCACATATGACTGTATACAATACAAAAAAAAATAGTTTTTTTTGGTCACCTCTTGTAAGTACAGTACTGTGCAACAATAATATTACATTTATTTCACTCAGCTATGGGTAACTAACAGAACTGCCATATAATAGCAGGCACACATCAAGTAACATGGCTGCAGTGTAAATATCCTATGCAGGCTGCATATCTACATTGTACATAGTAAAGGCATAAAGTATGGATGTAACAATGCAGCACACTGTATGCCCAGCGCACGCAGGGGGGTTTCCGAGACCCTGGAATTCCCCCCTGTCCACTGATCCATCGCGCAGCTGACGGTATATATATATATATATATTTTAAGTTGGACCGCAGGCAACTGCGCCGCCGAGCAAGGTCCGTGGTGCTCGGCGGCGTTACAGTAGCAGCAGCTCCTAGCCTCCAGTTTGCTAGGGCTGCTGCCGGGAGCGAGACAGCGACGCTTCCATTCAGCCTGCTGTCTGGCCTCACTGTCCGCACCAGCTCCCAGCTAGAGGTGAGGCAGGGTGCTCTCTGTCTATGGAGGTGAGGTGGGGGTGCTCTCTGTCTATGGAGGTGAGGTGGGGGTGCTCCCTGTCTATGGAGGTGAGGTGGGGGTGCTATCAGTCTATGGAGGTGAGGTGGGGGTGCTCCCAGCTAGAGGTGAGGCAGGGTGCTCTCTGTCTATGGAGGTGAGGTGGGGGTGCTCTCTGTCTATGGAGGTGAGGTGGGGGTGCTCCCTGTCTATGGAGGTGAGGTGGGGGTGCTATCAGTCTATGGAGGGGAGGGGGGGTGCTCTCAGTCTATGGAGGGGAGGGGGGGTGCTCTCAGTCTATGGAGGGGAGGGGGGGTGCTGTCTGTCTGGGGAGGGGAGGGGGGTGCTGTTTGTGGAGGTGAGGTGGGGTGCAGTCTGTGGTGGGGAGGGGGGGTGCTGTCTGTCTGTGGAGGGTTAGGGGGTGTTGTCTGTCTGTGGAGGGGAGGCGGGTGCTGTTTGTGGAGGTAAGGGGGTGCAGTCTGTGGTGGGGAGGGGGGGTGCTGTCTGTCTGTGGAGGGTTAGGGGGTGTTGTCTGTCTGTGGAGGGGAGGCGGGTGCTGTTTGTGGAGGGGAAGGGGGGCCTGTCTGTCTGTGGAGGAAAGGGGGGTGCTGTCTGTGGAGGGGGAATGCTGTCTATGGAGGGAGGGGGGTGCTTTCTGTCTATGGAGGGTGTTGATTGCCGGGCACTCTGCAGTCCCAGTGTGTGGGTGGGGGGGGGGGGGGGGGGGGAGAAGGGCCCGACAACAGTCTGCAGTCCTAGTGTGTGTCCCCATCTTGGTAATACACAAATACACATAGTGTGGGTGGTATATATATATATTGCACCTATGCAGAACCCCCCCCCCCCCTCCCAAATCCTGCGTTTGCCCCTGGTATGTTGTTCAAATGTGCTGGGAGTTACATGGCTGATCTGGTCTACCTCTGCATAACTCACTGTACAATATAGTAGAGATATGCACTTGAAATTTTTCGGGTTTTGTGTTTTGGTTTTGGGTTCGGTTCCGTGGCCGTGTTTTGGGTTCGACCGCGTTTTGGCAAAACCTCACCGAATTTTTTTTGTCGGATTCGGGTGTGTTTTGGATTCGGGTGTTTTTTTCAAAAAACACTAAAAAACAGCTTAAATCATAGAATTTGGGGGTCATTTTGATCCCAAAGTATTATTAACCTCAAAAACCATAATTTCCACTCATTTTCAGTCTATTCTGAACTAGAGATGAGCGGGTTCGGTTTCTCTGAATCCGAACCCGCCCGAACTTCATGTTTTTTTACACGGGTCCGAGCGACTCGGATCTTCCCGCCTTGCTCGGTTAACCCGAGCGCGCCCGAACGTCATCATCACGCTGTCGGATTCTCGCGAGGCTCGGATTCTATCGCGAGACTCGGATTCTATATAAGGAGCCGCGCGTCGCGGCCATTTTCACACGTGCATTGAGATTGATAGGGAGAGGACGTGGCTGGCGTCCTCTCCGTTTAGAAATTAAAATAGATAGGAGAGTGAGAGTGAGACACTTCATTTACTTACTGGAGCTTAGGAGGAGTTATACTAGTGACTGATGACCAGTGACCTGACCACCAGTGCAGTTTTATAATTTATTATTATTTAATAATCCGTTCTGTTCTTGTTCTCTGCCTGAAAAAAACGATACACAGTGACTCAGTCACACTCACATACCATATCTGTGCTCAGCCCAGTGTGCTGCATCATCTATGTATAATATCTGACTGTGCTCACACAGCTTAATTGTGGGGGAGACTGGGGAGCAGTTATAGGTTATAGCAGGAGCCAGGAGTACATATTAAACAGTGCACACTTTTGCTGCCAGAGTGCCACTGCCAGTGTGACTGACCACTGACCACTGTGACCAGTGACCTGACCACACTGACCACCAGTATAGTATATTGTGATTGAATGTCTGCCTGAAAAAGTACACTCGTCGTGTGACTTGTGTGGTGTTTTTTTATTCTATAAAAATTAAAAAACTCATTCTGCTGACAGACAGTGTCCACTCCAGCAGGTCCGTCATTATATAATATATACCTGTCCGGCTGCAGTAGTGATATATATATTTTTTTTATATCATTATTTATCATCCAGTCTACTAGCAGCAGACACAGTACGGTAGTTCACGGCTGTAGCTACCTCTGTGTCGGCACTCGGCAGTCCATCCATAATTGTATACCACCTACCCGTGTTTTTTTTTTCTTTCTTCTTTATACATACTACATCTCATTATCATCCAGTCTATATTAGCAGCAGACACAGTACAGTACGGTAGTCCACGGCTGTAGCTACCTCTGTGTCGGCACTTGGCAGTCCATCCATAATTGTATACCACCTACCCGTGTTTTTTTTTTCTTTCTTCTTTATACATACTACATCTCATTATCAACCAGTCTATATTAGCAGCAGACACAGTATGGTAGTTCACGGCTGTAGCTACCTCTGTGTCGGCACTCGGCAGTCCATCCATAATTGTATACCACCTACCCGTGGTTTTTTTTTCTTTCTCCTTTATACATACATACTACATCTCATTATCATCCAGTCTATATTAGCAGCAGACACAGTACAGTACGGTAGTTCACGGCTGTAGCTACCTCTGTGTCGGCACTCGGCAGTCCATCCATAATTGTATACCACCTACCCGTGGTTTTTTTTTCTTTCTTCTTTATACATACATACTACATCTCATTATCATCCAGTCTATATTAGCAGCAGACACAGTACAGTACGGTAGTCCACGGCTGTAGCTACCTCTGTGTCGGCACTCGGCAGTCCATCCATAATTGTATACCACCTACCCGTGGTTTTTCTTTTCTTTCTTCTTTATACATACTACATCTCATTATCATCCAGTCTATATTAGCAGCAGACACAGTACAGTACGGTAGTCCACGGCTGTAGCTACCTCTGTGTCGGCACTCGGCAGTCCATCCATAATTGTATACCACCTACCCGTGTTTTTTTTTTTCTTTCTTCTTTATACATACTACATCTCATTATCAACCAGTCTATATTAGCAGCAGACACAGTACAGTACGGTAGTCCACGGCTGTAGCTACCTCTGTGTCGGCACTCGGCAGTCCATCCATAATTGTATACCACCTACCCGTGGTTTTTTTTTTCTTTCTTCTTTATACATACTACATCTCATTATCATCCAGTCTATATTAGCAGCAGACACAGTACAGTACGGTAGTCCACGGCTGTAGCTACCTCTGTGTCGGCACTCGGCAGTCCATCCATAATTGTATACCACCTACCCGTGGTTTTTTTTTCTTTCTTCTTTATACATACTACATCTCATTATCATCCAGTCTATATAAGCAGCAGACACAGTACAGTACGGTAGTCCACGGCTGTAGCTACCTCTGTGTCGGCACTCGGCAGTCCATCCATAATTGTATACCACCTACCCGTGGTTTTTTTTTTCTTTCTTCTTTATACATACTACATCTCATTATCATCCAGTCTATATTAGCAGCAGACACAGTACAGTACGGTAGTCCACGGCTGTAGCTACCTCTGTGTCGGCACTCGGCAGTCCATCCATAATTGTATACCACCTACCCGTGGTTTTTTTTTTCTTTCTTCTTTATACATACTACATCTCATTATCAACCAGTCTATATAAGCAGCAGACACAGTACGGTAGTTCACGGCTGTAGCTACCTCTGTGTCGGCACTCGGCAGTCCATCCATAATTGTATACCACCTACCCGTGGTTTTTTTTTCTTTCTTCTTTATACATACATACTACATCTCATTATCATCCAGTCTATATTAGCAGCAGACACAGTACAGTACGGTAGTCCACGGCTGTAGCTACCTCTGTGTCGGCACTCGGCAGTTCATCCATAAGTATACTAGTATCCATCCATCTCCATTGTTTACCTGAGGTGCCTTTTAGTTGTGCCTATTAAAATATGGAGAACAAAAATGTTGAGGTTCCAAAATTAGGGAAAGATCAAGATCCACTTCCACCTCGTGCTGAAGCTGCTGCCACTAGTCATGGCCGAGACGATGAAATGCCAGCAACGTCGTCTGCCAAGGCCGATGCCCAATGTCATAGTACAGAGCATGTCAAATCCAAAACACCAAATATCTGTAAAAAAAGGACTCCAAAACCTAAAATAAAATTGTCGGAGGAGAAGCGTAAACTTGCCAATGTGCCATTTACCACACGGAGTGGCAAGGAATGGCTGAGGCCCTGGCCTATGTTCATGGCTAGTGGTTCAGCTTCACATGAGGATGGAAGCACTCAGCCTCTCGCTAGAAAACTGAAAAGACTCAAGCTGGCAAAAGCACCGCAAAGAACTGTGCGTTCTTCGAAATCCCAAATCCACAAGGAGAGTCCAATTGTGTCGGTTGCGATGCCTGACCTTCCCGACACTGGACGTGAAGAGCATGCGCCTTCCACCATTTGCACGCCCCCTGCAAGTGCTGGAAGGAGCACCTGCAGTCCAGTTCCTGATAGTCAGATTGAAGATGTCAGTGTTGAAGTATGGGTGTTGCTGGCGCTGGGGAGGAAATTGACCAGGAGGATTCTGATGGTGAGGTGGTTTGTTTAAGTCAGGCACCCGGGGAGACACCTGTTGTCCGTGGGAGGAATATGGCCGTTGACATGCCTGGTGAAAATACCAAAAAAATCAGCTCTTCAGTGTGGAGGTATTTCAACAGAAAAGCGGACAACAGGTGTCAAGCCGTGTGTTGCCTTTGTCAAGCTGTAATAAGTAGGGGTAAGGACGTTAACCACCTCGGAACATCCTCCCTTATACGTCACCTGCAGCGCATTCATAATAAGTCAGTGACAAGTTCAAAAACTTTGGGCGACAGCGGAAGCAGTCCACTGACCAGTAAATCCCTTCCTCTTGTAACCAAGCTCACGCAAACCACCCCACCAACTCCCTCAGTGTCAATTTCCTCCTTCCCCAGGAATGCCAATAGTCCTGCAGGCCATGTCACTGGCAATTCTGACGAGTCCTCTCCTGCCTGGGATTCCTCCGATGCATCCTTGCGTGTAACGCCTACTGCTGCTGGCGCTGCTGTTGTTGCTGCTGGGAGTCGATGGTCATCCCAGAGGGGAAGTCGTAAGCCCACTTGTACTACTTCCAGTAAGCAATTGACTGTCCAACAGTCCTTTGCGAGGAAGATGAAATATCACAGCAGTCATCCTGCTGCAAAGCGGATAACTGAGGCCTTGACAACTAAGTTGGTGTTAGACGTGCGTCCGGTATCCGCCGTTAGTTCACAGGGAACTAGACAATTTATTGAGGCAGTGTGCCCCCGTTACCAAATACCATCTAGGTTCCACTTCTCTAGGCAGGCGATACCGAGAATGTACACGGACGTCAGAAAAAGACTCACCAGTGTCCTAAAAAATGCAGTTGTACCCAATGTCCACTTAACCACGGACATGTGGACAAGTGGAGCAGGGCAGGGTCAGGACTATATGACTGTGACAGCCCACTGGGTAGATGTATGGACTCCCGCCGCAAGAACAGCAGCGGCGGCACCAGTAGCAGCATCTCGCAAACGCCAACTCTTTCCTAGGCAGGCTACGCTTTGTATCACCGCTTTCCAGAATACGCACACAGCTGAAGACCTCTTACGGCAACTGAGGAAGATCATCGCGGAATGGCTTACCCCAATTGGACTCTCCTGTGGATTTGTGGCATCGGACAACGCCAGCAATATTGTGTGTGCATTAAATATGGGCAAATTCCAGCACGTCCCATGTTTTGCACATACCTTGAATTTGGTGGTGCAGAATTTTTTAAAAAACGACAGGGGCGTGCAAGAGATGCTGTCGGTGGCCAGAAGAATTGCGGGACACTTTCGGCGTACAGGCACCACGTACAGAAGACTGGAGCACCACCAAAAACTACTGAACCTGCCCTGCCATCATCTGAAGCAAGAAGTGGTAACGAGGTGGAATTCAACCCTCTATATGCTTCAGAGGTTGGAGGAGCAGCAAAAGGCCATTCAAGCCTATACAATTGAGCACGATATAGGAGGTGGAATGCACCTGTCTCAAGTGCAGTGGAGAATGATTTCAACGTTGTGCAAGGTTCTGATGCCCTTTGAACTTGCCACACGTGAAGTCAGTTCAGACACTGCCAGCCTGAGTCAGGTCATTCCCCTCATCAGGCTTTTGCAGAAGAAGCTGGAGAAATTGAAGGAGGAGCTAACACGGAGCGATTCCGCTAGGCATGTGGGACTTGTGGATGGAGCCCTTAATTCGCTTAACAAGGATTCACGGGTGGTCAATCTGTTGAAATCAGAGCACTACATTTTGGCCACCGTGCTCGATCCTAGATTTAAAGCCTACCTTGGATCTCTCTTTCCGGCAGACACAAGTCTGCTGGGGTTGAAAGACCTGCTGGTGAGAAAATTGTCAAGTCAAGCGGAACGCGACCTGTCAACATCTCCTCCTTCACATTCTCCCGCAACTGGGGGTGCGAGGAAAAGGCTCAGAATTCCGAGCCCACCCGCTGGCGGTGATGCAGGGCAGTCTGGAGCGACTGCTGATGCTGACATCTGGTCCGGACTGAAGGACCTGACAACGATTACGGACATGTCGTCTACTGTCACTGCATATGATTCTCTCACCATTGAAAGAATGGTGGAGGATTATATGAGTGACCGCATCCAAGTCACACAGTCCGTACTTATACTGGCAGGAAAAAGAGGCAATTTGGAGGCCCTTGCACAAACTGGCTTTATTCTACCTAAGTTGCCCTCCCACAAGTGTGTACTCCGAAAGAGTGTTTAGTGCCGCCGCTCACCTTGTCAGCAATCGGCGTACGAGGTTACATCCAGAAAATGTGGAGAAGATGATGTTCATTAAAATGAATTATAATCAATTCCTCCGTGGAGACATTGACCAGCAGCAATTGCCTCCACAAAGTACACAGGGAGCTGAGATGGTGGATTCCAGTGGGGACGAATTGATAATCTGTGAGGAGGGGGATGTACACGGTGATATATCGGAGGATGATGATGAGGTGGACATCTTGCCTCTGTAGAGCCAGTTTGGGCAAGGAGAGATTAATTGCTTCTTTTTTGGTGGGGGTCCAAACCAACCCGTCATTTCAGTCACAGTCGTGTGGCAGACCCTGTCACTGAAATGATGGGTTGGTTAAAGTGTGCATGTCCTGTTTATACAACATAAGGGTGGGTGGGAGGGCCCAAGGACAATTCCATCTTGCACCTCTTTTTTCTTTAATTTTTCTTTGCGTCATGTGCTGTTTGGGGAGGGTTTTTTGGAAGGGACATCCTGCGTGACACTGCAGTGACACTCCTAGATGGGCCCGGTGTTTGTGTCGGCCACTAGGGTTGCTTATCTTACTCACACAGCTACCTCATTGCGCCTCTTTTTTTCTTTGCGTCATGTGCTGTTTGGGGAGGGTTTTTTGGAAGGGACATCCTGCGTGACACTGCAGTGACACTCCTAGATGGGCCCGGTGTTTGTGTCGGCCACTAGGGTCGCTTATCTTAGTCACACAGCTACCTCATTGCGCCTCTTTTTTTCTTTGCGTCATGTGCTGTTTGGGGATGGTTTTTTGGAAGGGACATCCTGCGTGACACTGCAGTGACACTCCTAGATGGGCCCGGTGTTTGTGTCGGCCACTAGGGTCGCTTATCTTACTCACACAGCTACCTCATTGCGCCTCTTTTTTTCTTTGCGTCATGTGCTGTTTGGGGAGTGTTTTTTGGAAGGGCCATCCTGCGTGACACTGCAGTGCCACTCCTAGATGGGCCAGGTGTTTGTGTCGGCCACTAGGGTCGCTTATCTTACTCACACAGCTACCTCATTGCGCCTCTTTTTTTCTTTGCGTCATGTGCTGTTTGGGGAGGGTTTTTTGGAAGGGACATCCTGCGTGACACTGCAGTGACACTCCTAGATGGGCCCGGTGTTTGTGTCGGCCACTAGGGTCGCTTATCTTACTCACACAGCTACCTCATTGCGCCTCTTTTTTTCTTTGCGTCATGTGCTGTTTGGGGAGGGTTTTTTGGAAGGGACATCCTGCGTGACACTGCAGTGACACTCCTAGATGGGCCCGGTGTTTGTGTCGGCCACTAGGGTCGCTTATCTTACTCACACAGCTACCTCATTGCGCCTCTTTTTTTCTTTGCGTCATGTGCTGTTTGGGGAGAGTTTTTTGGAAGGGACATCCTGCGTGACACTGCAGTGCCACTCCTAGATGGGCCCGGTGTTTGTGTCGGCCACTAGGGTTTCTCTTCATGTTACTTACATGTCCAGGGGTCTGATACAACCTCCCAGGTTCCGGTACATCTCAGCCTCTACAACTGAGGCTGCCTTCCGTCAGCTCAGGCCCTCAGTTGTGACAGTAAGCACTGACCAAATGAATCCAGCCGGAGACCAGGATCAAGCGGCCAGGCCGATGCAAGAACTGGCAGCCCGACTTGAACATCAGGAGGGATTCAGACAACTCTCCGTGGATCAGGCGCATCTGGGGCGTCAACCACAGTGACTCCAACTATAACCCCTCCCACCTTACCCGTTTCTGCTCCACGTCTTCATCTTCCAACGCCAGCAAAATTTGACGGATCTCCAAGATTCTGCAGGGGATTTCTCAACCAGTGTGAGATTCAGTTTGAGCTACAACCTGGCAATTTTCCCAGTGACCGTACAAAAATTGCCTACATCATCTCTCTTCTCAGTGGCTCAGCCCTCGACTGGGCATCACCGTTATGGGAGAGGTCCGACACCCTGCTATCTTCTTACACTGCATTCGTGTCAACATTCAGGCGCATCTTCGACGAGCCAGGCCGGGTAACTTCAGCTTCGTCTGAGATTCTCCGTTTACGCCAGGGATCACGTACTGTAGGACAATATCTTATACAGTTCCAGATTCTGGCATCTGAACTGGCATGAAACGACGAGGCCCTGTATGCTGCATTCCGGCATGGTTTATCCGAGCGTATTAAAGATGAGTTAGCTACCAGAGACTTACCCTCCAAGTTAGATGAGCTAATCTCACTTTGTACGAAAGTTGACTTACGTTTCAGAGAGAGAGCAACTGAGCGTGGAAGATCATCTGCTCCAAAATCTTCTGCTCCTCCTCCTCGCCAACTGTCACCAACTAAAGATGAACCCATGCAAATTGGCCGTTCCCGTTTAACTCCTGCTGAGCGCCGAAGACGTCTCTCTGAGTCTCTCTGTCTGTATTGTGCAGCTCCGTCTCACACTATTAATGCCTGTCCCAAACGTCCGGGAAACTCCAAATCCTAGCTCGCCAAGGAGAGGGTCGGCTAGGAGTAATGATCTCCTCTCCATCTCCTCAAGATTGTAATCTCCCAGTCTCGCTTCAAGTTGCTCAACATTATCAGAACGTCATTGCCCTCCTGGATTCCGGAGCAGCTGGGAACTTTATTACCGAAGCCTATGTTAAACGGTGGTCCCTACCCACCGAGAGACTTCCTTCCTCCTTTTCCTTAACTGCCGTGGATGGCAGTAAAATTTTTGATACAGTTATTGCTCTAAGGACTCTACCAGTTCGTCTGAGAGTGGGAGTTCTTCATTCCGAACTTATTTCACTTTTAGTGATTCCAAGAGCCACACATCCTGTGGTCCTGGGCCTTCCATGGCTCCGTCTTCACAATCCTACAATTGATTGGACGACTACGCAAATTCTGGCATGGGGTCCCTCCTGTGCTGAGACATGTTTGTTTAAAGTGTTGCCTGTCTGTTCTTCCTCCCCCAGGTCGTCTGATGTTCCACCTCCTCCATATCAAGATTTCACGGATGTGTTCAGTAAAGCTTCTGCTGATATCCTTCCTCCTCATAGAGAATGGGACTGCCCGATTGATCTCGTTCCAGGGAAGGTTCCACCTCGAGGCCGAACTTATCCGTTGTCTCTGCCTGAGACGCATTCTATGGAGGAATACATTAAAGAGAACCTAACAAAGGGGTTCATTCGACCTTCTTCTTCTCCAGCCGGCGCAGGCTTCTTTTTTGTAAAAAAGAAAGATGGTGGTCTGCGGCCGTGCATCGACTACAGAGGTTTGAACGACATTACCATCAAGAACCGCTATCCTTTACCCCTGATTACTGAGCTCTTTGACAGAGTTAGCGGAGCTACCATCTTTACAAAGCTGGACTTGAGAGGTGCATACAATCTCATCCGGATCCGTGAGGGTGACGAGTGGAAGACCGCATTTAACACCCATGATGGACATTATGAGTACCTCGTCATGCCCTTCGGATTGAGCAATGCTCCAGCTGTCTTCCAGCATTTCGTCAATGAGATTTTCAGAGACATTCTATACCGTCATGTCGTGGTCTATCTAGATGATATCCTCATTTTTGCCAACAATTTAGAGGAACATCGTTTTTGGGTAAAGGAGGTTCTGTCCCGTCTCCGTGTCAATCATCTCAATTGCAAATTAGAGAAATGCATCTTTGAAGTCAAGTCCATTCCGTTTCTAGGGTACATTGTGTCCGGTTCCGGACTAGAGATGGATCCTGAGAAACTACAAGCAATCCAGAATTGGCCGGTACCCTTAACCCTCAAAGGGGTCCAGAGGTTCTTAGGGTTCGCCAATTATTACCGAAAGTTTATACGAGACTTTTCCACCATTGTGGAGCCTATTACTGCTTTCACCAAGAAGGGTGCTAACCCGTCCAAGTGGTCTGAAGAAGCCATGCAAGCTTTTCATCTTTTAAAACAGATGTTCATCTCCTGTCCTGAAACAGCCTGACATCGACTCTCCTTTCATCTTAGAGGTGGATGCCTCCTCCGTTGGAGTAGGAGCGGTGTTATCTCAGAGGGCTAAAGATGGCCATTTACATCCTTGCAGTTTCTTCTCACGGAAGTTCTCCCCAGCGGAGCGCAACTATGCCATTGGCGACCAGGAGTTGCTAGCCATCAAGCTCGCTCTAGAGGAGTGGAGATATCTGTTGGAGGGAGCTTCTCATTCAATCACCATCCTTACAGACCACAAGAACCTTCTATATCTGAAAGGCGCACAATGTCTCAACCCTCGTCAGGCCAGATGGGCACTTTTCTTTTCCAGGTTCGACTTTAAACTCCAGTTCTGTCCGGGCTCTCAGAATCGCAAGGCCGATGCCCTTTCCCGCTCATGGGAGCAAGAAAATGAGTCAGAGTCTTCAGACAAGCATCCTATTATAAATCCGTTGGCATTCTCCACGGTAGGGATGGACTCTACGCCCCCATCAGGGAAAAGTTTTGTGAAGCCGACACTAAGGAAGAAGCTCATGCATTGGGCCCATGCTTCCCGCTTTGCCGGACATACAGGTATCCAAAAAACCCTGGAGTTTATCTCTAGGTCCTATTGGTGGCCAACTCTGAAAAAGGACGTTTTGGAGTTTATTGCATCTTGCCCAAAGTGTGCTCAACATAAAGTATCCCGCCAGTCGCCTGCGGGGCAACTGGTTCCACTATCTGTTCCCCGTCGACCATGGACCCATTTGTCGATGGATTTTATTACTGATTTGCCCATGTGCAACAAGTTTAATACCATCTGGGTGGTAGTTGACCGGTTCACCAAGATGGCACACTTCATTCCTCTTACCGGTCTTCCGTCAGCTTCCAAGTTGGCTCAAGTATTCATACAAGAGATCTTTCGACTCCACGGTCTTCCAGAAGAAATTATCTCAGATCGAGGAGTTCAATTCACAGCCAAATTCTGGCGAAGTTTATGTCAAGTCCTCCAAGTCAAGCTAAAGTTTTCCACGGCTTACCATCCTCAGACCAATGGTCAAACTGAGAGGGTGAATCAGGACTTGGAGTCCTTCCTCCGCATCTATGTGTCCTCCTCTCAAGATGACTGGGTTCAATTACTTCCCTGGGCCGAGTTCTGTCATAACAACCAGTATCATTCTTCATCTTCTTCAACACCATTCTTCACCAACTTTGGATTCCACCCTAAAGTCCCTGAGTTCCAACCGCTTCCAGCAACTTCTGTTCCCGCAGTGGATATCACCTTGCATCAGTTTGCCAATATCTGGAAGAGCGTACGATCAGCTCTGCTCAAGGCATCGTTCAGGTACAAGAAGTTTGCGGATAAGAAGAGTCGAGCAGTTCCTGCTCTCAAGGTGGGTGATCGGGTATGGTTATCCACGAAGAATTTGAGGTTAAGAGTTCCCAGTATGAAGTTTGCACCTCGCTACATCGGTCCTTTTAAAATTGATCAAGTCATCAATCCTGTTGCTTACAGACTCCAGTTGCCTCCCTTCTTAAAAATACCCAGGACATTCCATGTTTCCCTGTTGAAACAGCTAATCTTGAATCGGTTTCATTCCTCACTTCCTCCAACTCCGAAAGTCCAAACTCAACGAGGCGTTGAGTATGAAGTAGCCAAGATCCTGGACTCACGTCACCGTTACGGTCAACTTCAGTATCTTATTGACTGGAAGGGTTATGGCCCTGAGGAACGTTCATGGACCAATGCTTCTGATGTCCATGCTCCTGCCTTGGTCCGGAGATTCCATTCCAAGTTTCCTCAAAAGCCAAAGAAGTGTCCTGGGGCCACTCCTAAAGGGGGGGGTGCTGTCATGATCCGGGTATCTGGACGCCATTTCTTACCTATCAGATGCCTCCTAAGGCTGGCTCAGCGCTCCAGGACCGGATCCCATCTGTTATCCTGATGTGCACATTCCCGCATCCTCTCCTGTCTCTCTGGACGCAGTCACAGTAACGCCTTATACATCTGGCATGGCGTCTCCCGCGGCCTCCGCCGTCGTCCCTGAGCTTCTGCATTCATAGTGGCGATTACGTCAGCCGCGGCCTCCGCTGTGTCCGCGTGGTCGGATGTGCATCTGTCAGCCTGGCGTCTCCTGTCTCCGGTGGCCGGCGCCGCCATTACTGTTTTCCAGACCACATGGATTACAATCCAAACTTCCCTCCAAGTGTCTGCATGGGCGCAGCCATCTTGGATTCTGTCAGCTGATCTTTCCTACCAATCCGTTGTCAGTATTATTAATTTGCATAATTGCCTAGCCAATGCCTTCCTTGCTGCAGGTATAAATAGGTTGTGCCTGAGCAAGGAAGGCGTCAGTGCTTTGGTTGTCAAACCTAGTTCCAGTTTGTCTCTCTCCTGTGATTGTCTTCCAGGTTCCATCTCCTGTCTCCAGACTTCTGCTATAGAGACCCGCACCAGCATTCCATCTGCGGTGTAGCCTGACTCTCCGATCCATTCTGGACTCACCTGTTTCCAGCTACAACATCACCTGCTTCCAGCTCAGCTTCCAGCAGTGTACAGCTTCTCTTAAAGGGCCGGTGTCCTTTCTGCAGTTTACCACTCTCCACCGGTATTATTATTTCTCCGCTCTCAAATTCTACAGCAGTCCAGCTTTCCCTGGAACACCAGCTGGTACGACCCTGGGCTTTCCTCATTGCTACAGTTGAGCCTGGTAAGGACTTTCCAACTTGCAGATAATAAGAACTGTCTCATACCACCAGAGCTCTGTGGCCCCTGCCACCCTGTAGTACCCAGGAACTGTATTATTATTTCTCTGCTGATTTTTATGTTTCTTTTTACTGCTACTGTGATGCATGGAGTTTGTCATAAATAAATATCATTGACTTTTACTCAAGTTGTCGTGGTCACGCCTTCGGGCGGTTTCTCTTCATGTTACTTACATGTCCAGGGGTCTGATACAACCTCCCAGGTTCCGGTACATCTCAGCCCCTACAACTGAGGCTGCCTTCCGTCAGCTCAGGCCCTCAGTTGTGACAGGTGCATTCCACCTCCTATATCGTGCTGAATTGTATAGGCTTGAATGGCCTTTTGCTGCTCCTCCAACCTCTGAAGCATATATAGGGTTGAATTCCACCTCGTTACCACTTCTTGCTTCAGATGATGGCAGGGCAGGTTCAGGCGTTTTTGGTGTTGCTCCAGTCTTCTGTACGTGGTGCCTGTACGCCGAAAGTGTCCCGCAATTCTTCTGGCCACCGACAGCATCTCTTGCACGCCCCTGTCGTTTTTTAAAAAATTCTGCACCACCAAATTCAAGGTATGTGCAAAACATGGGACGTGCTGGAATTTGCCCATATTTAATGCACACACAATATTGCTGGCGTTGTCCGATGCCACAAATCCACAGGAGAGTCCAAATGGGGTAAGCCATTCCGCGATGATCTTCCTCAGTTGCCGTAAGAGGTTTTCAGCTGTGTGCGTATTCTGGAAACCGGTGATACAAAGCGTAGCCTGCCTAGGAAAGAGTTGGCGTTTGCGAGATGCTGCTACTGGTGCCGCCGCTGCTGTTCTTGCTGCGGGAGTCCATACATCTACCCAGTGGGCTGTCACAGTCATATAGTCCTGACCCTGCCCTGCTCCACTTGTCCACACGTCCGTGGTTAAGTGGACATTGGGTACAACTGCATTTTTTAGGACACTGGTGAGTCTTTTTCTGACGTCCGTGTACATTCTCGGTATCGCCTGCCTAGAGAAGTGGAACCTAGATGGTATTTGGTAACGGGGGCACACTACCTCAAGAAATTGTCTAGTTCCCTGTGAACTAACGGCGGATACCGGACGCACGTCTAGCACCAACATAGTTGTCAAGGCCTCAGTTATCCGCTTTGCAACAGGATGACTGCTGTGATATTTCATCTTCCTCGCAAAGGACTGTTGGACAGTCAATTGCTTGGTGGAAGTAGTAAAAGTGGGCTTACGACTTCCCCTCTGGGATGACCATCGACTCCCAGCAGCAACAACAGCAGCGCCAGCAGCAGTAGGCATTACACGCAAGGATGCATCGGAGGAATCCCAGGCAGGAGAGGACTCGTCAGAATTGCCAGTGACATGGCCTGCAGGACTATTGGCATTCCTGGGGAAGGAGGAAATTGACACTGAGGGAGTTGGTGGGGTGGTTTGCGTGAGCTTGGTTACAAGAGGAAGGGATTTACTGGTCAGTGGACTGCTTCCGCTGTCGCCCAAAGTTTTTGAACTTGTCACTGACTTATGATGAATGCGCTGCAGGTGACGTATAAGGGAGGATGTTCCGAGGTGGTTAACGTCCTTACCCCTACTTATTACAGCTTGACAAAGGCAACACACGGCTTGACAAATGTTGTCCGCATTTCTGGTGAAATACTTCCACACCGAAGAGCTGATTTTTTGGGTATTTTCACCAGGCATGTCAACGGCCATATTACTCCCACGGACAACAGGTGTCTCCCCGGGTGCCTGACTTAAACAAACCACCTCACCATCAGAATCCTCCTTGTCAATTTCCTCCCCAGCGCCAGCAACACCCATATCCTCCTCATCCTGGTGTACTTCAACACTGACATCTTCAATCTGACTATCAGGAACTGGACTGCGGGTGCTCCTTCCAGCACTTGCAGGGGGCGTGCAAATGGTGGAAGGCGCATGCTCTTCACATCCAGTGTTGGGAAGGTCAGGCATCGCAACCGACACAATTGGACTCTCCTTGTGGATTTGGGATTTCGAAGAACGCACAGTTCTTTGCGGTGCTTTTGCCAGCTTGAGTCTTTTCATTTTTCTAGCGAGAGGCTGAGTGCTTCCATCCTTATGTGAAGCTGAACCACTAGCCATGAACATAGGCCAGGGCCTCAGCCGTTCCTTGCCACTCCGTGTGGTAAATGGCATATTGGCAAGTTTACGCTTCTCCGACGACAATTTTATTTTAGATTTTTGAGTCCTTTTTTTACTGATATTTGGTGTTTTGGATTTTACATGCTCTGTACTATGACATTGGGCATCGTCCTTGGCAGACGACGTTGCTGGCATTTCATCGTCTCGGCCATGACTAGTGGCAGCAGCTTCAGCACGAGGTGGAAGTCGATCTTGATCTTTCCCTAATTTTGGAACCTCAACATTTTTGTTCTCCATATTTTAATAGGCACAACTAAAAGGCACCTCAGGTAAACAATGGAGATGGATGGATACTAGTATACTTATGGATGGACGAGCGACTGCCGACACAGAGGTAGCTACAGCCGTGGACTACCGTACTGTGTCTGCTGCTAATATAGACTGGATGATAATGAGATAAAATTAAAATATATATATATATCACACTAGTACTGCAGCCGGGCAGGTATATATTATGTAATGATGGACCTGCTGGACACTGTCTGTCAGCACTGCAGACTCCTAAAGTAAGATACTAGTATCAAGAAGATAGAAAAAAAAAAACCACGGGTAGGTGGTATACAATTATGGATGGACGAGCGACTGCCGACACAGAGGTAGCTACAGCCGTGGACTACCGTACTGTGTCTGCTGCTAATATAGACTGGATGATAATGAGATAAAATTAAAATATATATATATATCACACTAGTACTGCAGCCGGACAGGTATATATTATGTAATGATGGACCTGCTGGACACTGTCTGTCAGACTCAGCACTGCAGACTCCTAAAGTAAGCTACTAGTATCAAGAAGATAGAAAAAAAAAAAAACACGGGTAGGTGGTATACAATTATGGATGGACGAGCGACTGCCGACACAGAGGTAGCTACAGCCGTGGACTACCGTACTGTGTCTGCTGCTAATATAGACTGGATGATAATGAGATAAAATTAAAATATATATATATATATCACACTAGTACTGCAGCCGGACAGGTATATATTAGTAATGACGGACCTGCTGGACACTGTCTGCAGAATGCGTTTATAAAAACACCACACGACGAGTGTTTAACTTTTTCAGGCAGACAATCACAATATACTGGTGGTCAGCAGACAATCACAATACTGGTGGTCAGTGGTCACTGGTCAGTCACACTGGCAGTGGCACTCTGGCAGCAAAAGTGTGCACTGTACTTAAAATATGTACTCCTGCTATAACTGCTCCCCAGTCTCCCCCACAATTAAGCTGTGTGAGCACTCAGCAGTCAGATAATGATATACAGTATATGATGCAGCACACTGGGCTGAGCACAGATATGGTATGTGTGACTGTGTCACACTGTGTATCGTTTTTTTTCAGGCAGAGAACGGATTAATTAAACTGGTGGCACTGGTCACTGGTCACACTATCAGCAGCAAGTAGTACTCCTCCTATATGCTCCTCAAAATTTGTGTCTCTCTCTAGTACTAGTCACTCTAAACGGAGAGGACGCCAGCCACGTCCTCTCCCTATCAATCTCAATGCACGTGTGAAAATGGCGGCGACGCACGGCTCCTTATATAGAATCCGAGTCTCGCGATAGAATCCGAGCCTCGCGAGAATCCGACAGCGGGATGATGACGTTCGGGCGCACTCGGGTTAACCGAGCAAGGCGGGAAGATCCGAGTCGCTCGGCCCCGTGTAAAAAAAACTGAAGTTCGGGCGGGTTCGGATTCCGAGGAACCGAACCCGCTCATCTCTACTATATAGGTGCATAGTTACCTACTCTCCCGCATCCTTGGGGAGACTCCTGGCTCACTGGGAGTCTCCCGCTGCCTCACTAAGCTACACAAAAACGCTGGATTCCTCCTGCACTGCTTGTAAACCGGGCTACTCACGTGCGAGGAGGGCGGGCGGATCCGCCAATGATTGCACCTGGATGTTTAACTGAAAATTTGTGAATTTCAATAAATTTTAACATGATAAAAGTGCAACACTGCAATAGTATTTCTAGGTTCCCCAGTTTAGCTGACAATAAGCAGCCTCCACCTCAGGGCCGGTGCTAGGGTGTTCGGCGCCCCCCTGCAAACTATAAATTTGCACCCTCCCATATTCCTTTGGCGCGCGCCGGGAAAAGGGGTGTGGTCTCACAAGTAAGGGGCATGGCCACACAATAGTACCCCCATTTAAAATTACGCCACAATGTAGCACAATCTTATTAATCTTATACGTAATGCCCCACCCGTAGTAGTAGCGTCCTTATATGTAATGCACCCCAGTAATAGTAGCATCCTTATACATAATGCCCCCCAGTAGTAGTAGTGTCCTTATACATAATGCCACCCCAGTAGTAGTAGCGTCCTTATACATAATGCCCCCCAGTAGTAGTAGTGTCCTTATACATAATGCCCCCCCCAGTAGTAGTAGTGTCCTTATACATAATGCCCCCCCAGTAGTAGTAGTGTCCTTATACATAATGCCCCCCCAGTAGTAGTAGCATCCTTATACATAATGCCCCCTCCCGTAGTAGTGTCCTTATACATAATGCCCCCCAGTAGTAGTAGTGTCCTTATACATAATGCCCCCCAGTAGTAGTAGCATCCTTATACATAATGCCCCCCAGTAGTAGTAGCGTCCTTATACGTAGTGCACCCCCAGTAGTAGACGCGTCCTTATACGTAATACCCCCCAGTAGTAGTAGCGTCCTTATACGTAGTGCACCCCCAGTAGTAGAAGCGTCCTTATACGTAATTCCCCCCTAGAAGTAGTAGCGTCCTTATACATAATGCCCCCCCAGTAGTAGTAGTGTCCTTATACGTAGTGCACCCCCAGTAGTAGTAGCGTCCTTATACGTAATGCCCTTCCAGTAGTAGTAGCGTTCTTATACGTAATGCGCCCCCAGTAGTAGTACCGTCAGAGGCGTAACTAGGGTTTTTGGAGCCCAGGGCAAGATCAATAATGGCGCCCCCCCGCACACACACACACACACACACACACACACACACACACACACACAAAAAAAAATTTTTTTTAATAAAAATAATAAATAAATAAAATGATAATAATAAAAAAAAAATACAAAAGGAAAGTATATGCAGACGTCACCGGTGTCACTGCGTACAAAGATGTCAGGGTGTGTATGTACAGATGTAGGTGCAGTGGTCGAAGTTGAATTTTTGAAGGCGGAATGAAAGAGTGCAGATAGCAATTCGCTCCGGAAAAGGGGCGCGGTCACTCAAAAGGGGCGTGTCCTTCAGTGTAGTAGGACCCCTTATACTATCTAGTACTGGTGCCCCTTTCACATTATAGCACACGGTATGAGCCGAAATTCACATTATAGCACACAGTATGAGCCGAAATTCACATTACCCCCACACGGCATGAGCCGAAATTCACATTATAGCACACAGTATGAGCCGAAATTCACATTACCCCACATGGTATGAGCCAAAATTCACATTATAGCACACGGTATGAGCCGAAATTCACATTATAGCACACGGTATAAGCCGAAATTCACATTATAGCACACGGTATGAGCCAAAATTCACATTACTCCACATGGTATGAGCCAAAATTCACATTACCCCACATGGTATGAGCCGAAATTCACATTACAGCACACGGTATGAGCCGAAATTCACATTACAGCACACGGAATGAGCCAAAATTCTCATTACCCCACATAGTATGAGCCGAAATTCACATTATAGCACACGGTATGAGCCAAAATTCACGTTACAGTACATGATATTAGAGATGAGCGGGTTCGGTTTCTTTGAATCCGAACCCGCACGAACTTCACTTTTTTTTTCACGGGTCCGAGCGACTCGGATCTTCCCGCCTTGCTCGGTTAACCCGAGCGCGCCCGAACGTCATCATGACGCTGTCGGATTCTCGCGAGGCTCGGATTCTATCGCGAGACTCGGATTCTATATAAGGAGCCGCGCGTCGCCGCCATTTTCACACGTGCATTGAGATTGATAGGGAGAGGACGTGGCTGGCGTCCTCTCCATTTAGATTAGATTTAGAAGAGAGAGAGAGAGATTGCTGTGATACTGTAGTTTAGAAGAGAGTGCAGACAGAGTTTAGTGACTGACGACCACAGTGACCAGTGACCACCAGAGACAGTGCAGTTGTTTGTTTTATTTAATATATCCGTTCTCTGCCTGAAAAAAACGATACACAGTCACACAGTGACTCAGTCTGTGTGCACTGCTCAGCCCAGTGTGCTGCACATCAATGTATTGTATATAAAGCTTATAATTGTGGGGGAGACTGGGGAGCACTGCAGGTTGTTATAGCAGGAGCCAGGAGTACATGATAAATAATATTATATTAAAATTAAACAGTGCACACTTTTGCTGCAGGAGTGCCACTGCCAGTGTGACTAGTGGTGACCAGTGCCTGACCACCAGTATATTAGTAGTATTGTATACTATCTCTTTATCAACCAGTCTATATTAGCAGCAGACACAGTACAGTGCGGTAGTTCACGGCTGTGGCTACCTCTGTGTCGGCACTCGGCAGGCAGTCCGTCCATCCATAATTGTATTATAATATATACCACCTAACCGTGGTTTTTTTTTCATTCTTTATACCGTCGTCATACTAGTTGTTATGAGTATACTACTATCTCTTTATCAACCAGTGTACAGTGCGGTAGTTCACGGCTGTGGCTACCTCTGTGTCGGCACTCGGCAGGCAGTCCGTCCAACCATAATTGTATTATAATATATACCACCTAACCGTGGTTTTTTTTTCATTCTTTATACCGTCGTCATACTAGTTGTTACGAGTATACTACTATCTCTTTATCAACCAGTGTACAGTGCGGTAGTTCACGGCTGTGGCTACCTCTGTGTCGGCACTCGGCAGGCAGTCCGTCCATCCATAATTGTATTATAATATATACCACCTAACCGTGGTTTTTTTTTCATTCTTTATACCGTCGTCATACTAGTTGTTACGAGTATACTACTATCTCTTTATCAACCAGTGTACAGTGCGGTAGTTCACGGCTGTGGCTACCTCTGTGTCGGCACTCGGCAGGCAGTCCGTCCAACCATAATTGTATTATAATATATACCACCTAACCGTGGTTTTTTTTTCATTCTTTATACCGTCGTCATACTAGTTGTTACGAGTATACTACTATCTCTTTATCAACCAGTGTACAGTGCGGTAGTTCACGGCTGTGGCTACCTCTGTGTCGGCACTCGGCAGGCAGTCCGTCCATCCATAATTGTATTATATACCACCTAACCGTGGTTTTTTTATACCACCTAACCGTGGCAGTCCGTCCATAATTGTATACTAGTATCCAATCCATCCATCTCCATTGTTTACCTGAGGTGCCTTTTAGTTCTGCCTATAAAATATGGAGAACAAAAAAGTTGAGGTTCCAAAATTAGGGAAAGATCAAGATCCACTTCCACCTCGTGCTGAAGCTGCTGCCACTAGTCATGGCCGAGACGATGAAATGCCAGCAACGTCGTCTGCCAAGGCCGATGCCCAATGTCATAGTACAGAGCATGTCAAATCCAAAACACCAAATATCAGAAAAAAAAGGACTCCAAAACCTAAAATAAAATTGTCGGAGGAGAAGCGTAAACTTGCCAATATGCCATTTACCACACGGAGTGGCAAGGAACGGCTGAGGCCCTGGCCTATGTTCATGGCTAGTGGTTCAGCTTCACATGAGGATGGAAGCACTCAGCCTCTCGCTAGAAAACTGAAAAGACTCAAGCTGGCAAAAGCACCGCAAAGAACTGTGCGTTCTTTGAAATCCCAAATCCACAAGGAGAGTCCAATTGTGTCGGTTGCGATGCCTGACCTTCCCAACACTGGACGTGAAGAGCATGCGCCTTCCACCATTTGCACGCCCCCTGCAAGTGCTGGAAGGAGCACCCGCAGTCCAGTTCCTGATAGTCAGATTGAAGATGTCAGTGTTGAAGTACACCAGGATGAGGAGGATATGGGTGTTGCTGGCGCTGGGGAGGAAATTGACCAGGAGGATTCTGATGGTGAGGTGGTTTGTTTAAGTCAGGCACCCGGGGAGACACCTGTTGTCCGTGGGAGGAATATGGCCGTTGACATGCCAGGTGAAAATACCAAAAAAATCAGCTCTTCGGTGTGGAGGTATTTCACCAGAAATGCGGACAACAGGTGTCAAGCCGTGTGTTCCCTTTGTCAAGCTGTAATAAGTAGGGGTAAGGACGTTAACCACCTCGGAACATCCTCCCTTATACGTCACCTGCAGCGCATTCATAATAAGTCAGTGACAAGTTCAAAAACTTTGGGTGACAGCGGAAGCAGTCCACTGACCAGTAAATCCCTTCCTCTTGTAACCAAGCTCACGCAAACCACCCCACCAACTCCCTCAGTGTCAATTTCCTCCTTCCCCAGGAATGCCAATAGTCCTGCAGGCCATGTCACTGGCAAGTCTGACGAGTCCTCTCCTGCCTGGGATTCCTCCGATGCATCCTTGCGTGTAACGCCTACTGCTGCTGGCGCTGCTGTTGTTGCCGCTGGGAGTCGATGGTCATCCCAGAGGGGAAGTCGTAAGCCCACTTGTACTACTTCCAGTAAGCAATTGACTGTTCAACAGTCCTTTGCGAGGAAGATGAAATATCACAGCAGTCATCCTACTGCAAAGCGGATAACTGAGTCCTTGACAACTATGTTGGTGTTAGACGTGCGTCCGGTATCCGCCGTTAGTTCACAGGGAACTAGACAATTTATTGAGGCAGTGTGCCCCCGTTACCAAATACCATCTAGGTTCCACTTCTCTAGGCAGGCGATACCGAGAATGTACACGGACGTCAGAAAAAGACTCACCAGTGTCCTAAAAAATGCAGTTGTACCCAATGTCCACTTAACCACGGACATGTGGACAAGTGGAGCAGGGCAGGGTCAGGACTATATGACTGTGACAGCCCACTGGGTAGATGTATGGACTCCCGCCGCAAGAACAGCAGCGGCGGCACCAGTAGCAGCATCTCGCAAACGCCAACTCTTTCCTAGGCAGGCTACGCTTTGTATCACCGCTTTCCAGAATACGCACACAGCTGAAAACCTCTTACGGCAACTGAGGAAGATCATCGCGGAATGGCTTACCCCAATTGGACTCTCCTGTGGATTTGTGGCATCGGACAACGCCAGCAATATTGTGTGTGCATTAAATATGGGCAAATTCCAGCACGTCCCATGTTTTGCACATACCTTGAATTTGGTGGTGCAGAATTTTTTAAAAAACGACAGGGGCGTGCAAGAGATGCTGTCGGTGGCCAGAAAAATTGCGGGACACTTTCGGCGTACAGGCACCACGTACAGAAGACTGGAGCACCACCAAAAACTACTGAACCTGCCCTGCCATCATCTGAAGCAAGAAGTGGTAACGAGGTGGAATTCAACCCTCTATATGCTTCAGAGGTTGGAGGAGCAGCAAAAGGCCATTCAAGCCTATACAATTGAGCACGATATAGGAGATGGAATGCACCTGTCTCAAGTGCAGTGGAGAATGATTTCAACGTTGTGCAAGGTTCTGATGCCCTTTGAACTTGCCACACGTGAAGTCAGTTCAGACACTGCCAGCCTGAGTCAGGTCATTCCCCTCATCAGGCTTTTGCAGAAGAAGCTGGAGGCATTGAAGAAGGAGCTAACACGGAGCGATTCCGCTAGGCATGTGGGACTTGTGGATGCAGCCCTTAATTCGCTTAACAAGGATTCACGGGTGGTCAATCTGTTGAAATCAGAGCACTACATTTTGGCCACCGTGCTCGATCCTAGATTTAAAGCCTACCTTGGATCTCTCTTTCCGGCAGACACAGGTCTGCTGGGGTTGAAAGACCTGCTGGTGACAAAATTGTCAAGTCAAGCAGAACGCGACCTGTCAACATCTCCTCCTTCACATTCTCCCGCAACTGGGGGTGCGAGGAAAAGGCTCAGAATTCCGAGCCCACCCGCTGGCGGTGATGCAGGGCAGTCTGGAGCGACTGCTGATGCTGACATCTGGTCCGGACTGAAGGACCTGACAACGATTACGGACATGTCGTCTACTGTCACTGCATATGATTCTCTCAACATTGATAGAATGGTGGAGGATTATATGAGTGACCGCATCCAAGTAGGCACGTCACACAGTCCGTACTTATACTGGCAGGAAAAAGAGGCAATTTGGAGGCCCTTGCACAAACTGGCTTTATTCTACCTAAGTTGCCCTCCCACAAGTGTGTACTCCGAAAGAGTGTTTAGTGCCGCCGCTCACATTGTCAGCAATCGGCGTACGAGGTTACATCCAGAAAATGTGGAGAAGATGATGTTCATTAAAATGAATTATAATCAATTCCTCCGCGGAGACATTGACCAGCAGCAATTGCCTCCACAAAGTACACAGGGAGCTGAGATGGTGGATTCCAGTGGGGACGAATTGATAATCTGTGAGGAGGGGGATGTACACGGTGATATATCGGAGGGTGAAGATGAGGTGGACATCTTGCCTCTGTAGAGCCAGTTTGTGCAAGGAGAGATTAATTGCTTCTTTTTTGGGGGGGGTCCAAACCAACCCGTCATATCAGTCACAGTCGTGTGGCAGACCCTGTCACTGAAATGATGGGTTGGTTAAAGTGTGCATGTCCTGTTTTGTTTATACAACATAAGGGTGGGTGGGAGGGCCCAAGGATAATTCCATCTTGCACCTCTTTTTTCTTTTCTTTTTCTTTGCATCATGTGCTGATTGGGGAGGGTTTTTTGGAAGGGACATCCTGCGTGACACTGCAGTGCCACTCCTAGATGGGCCCGGTGTTTGTGTCGGCCACTAGGGTCGCTAATCTTACTCACACAGCTACCTCATTGCGCCTCTTTTTTTCTTTGCGTCATGTGCTGTTTGGGGAGGGTTTTTTGGAAGGGACATCCTGCGTGACACTGCAGTGCCACTCCTAGATGTGCCCGGTGTTTGTGTCGGCCACTAGGGTCGCTAATCTTACTCACACAGCTACCTCATTGCGCCTCTTTTTTTCTTTGCGTCATGTGCTGTTTGGGGATGGTTTTTTGGAAGGGACATCCTGCGTGACACTGCAGTGCCACTCCTAGATGTGCCCGGTGTTTGTGTCGGCCACTAGAGTCGCTAATCTTACTCACACAGTCAGCTACCTCATTGCGCCTCTTTTTTTCTTTGCGTCATGTGCTGTTTGGGGAGGGTTTTTTGGAAGGGCCATCCTGCGTGACACTGCAGTGCCACTCCTAGATGGGCCCGGTGTTTGTGTCGGCCACTAGGGTCGCTAATCTTACTCACACAGCTACCTCATTGCGCCTCTTTTTTTCTTTGCGTCATGTGCTGTTTGGGGAGGGCTTTTTGGAAGGGACATCCTGCGTGACACTGCAGTGCCACTCCTAGATGGGCCGGTGTTTGTGTCGGCCACTAGGGTCGCTTATCTTACTCACACAGCGACCTCGGTGCAAATTTTAGGACTAAAAATAATATTGTGAGGTGTGAGGTATTCAGAATAGACTGAAAATGAGTGTAAATTATGGTTTTTGAGGTTAATAATACTTTGGGATCAAAATGACCCCCAAATTCTATGATTTAAGCTGTTTTTTAGTGTTTTTGGAAAAAAACACCCGAATCCAAAACACACCCGAATCCGACAAAAATAATTCGGTGAGGTTTTGCCAAAACGCGTTCGAACCCAAAACACGGCCGCGGAACCGAACCCAAAACCAAAACCCGAAAAATTTCAGGCGCTCATCTCTACATGATATGAGCCAAAATTCCCATTATAGAGTTAGGGGATCCTACCCCCAGAATTAACATGGCCTGTTGGGCACTATGATGAGGGGAGCCCACCCCCTTAATAGACTAATTGCAGAGTTTAGCAGCGGAAGGGCTGCAGCAGTTTCTCACCCCAAGCTGCGGCGCTTCTGCCACCTCCGACACTCCACATCTTCGGCACCACCCGGGATGCAGAGCACCGCACCAGGTATGCACCCTTTTCAGTGTGGTCTGCTGCGCTCCGAAGGGGTTCTTGTTTCATGCTGCAGGATCCCGATGTGCGCCTTCCTCCCCGCTGTTAGTGTCACGGTAAGCATTAGTATCGTTTACCGCAGAGGCCGTTTTCTGAGGCATATGTGTTAAACCTCAGGAACTGAGATGCCCTTCTCACCATACAGCTGTGTGGCCGAGCCGGGCGGGGGGACAGCCAGCAGCATGCCGGATATCAGCAGCAGAGGGTGCGGGCTGTACATACTTGAGGCATCTGGATATTCAACAGTGCTGAAAGCCTCCGGAGCCCGCACCCCCGGAGCTGCAGTACACCGGCAGAGGACACCCATCCCCCGAACCCTGCGTAGCCCAGAGCCGGAGATCAGCAGTATGTTGAACGCGGAAGCAGAAGCTGCTTATTGCCGGTCAACATGCTGCTGATCTCCGGCTTTGGGCTCCGCACGTGCCTTACAGCCCCCACCCTCGGCTGCTGATATCCGGCATGCTGCCCCTGCTGCTGGCTTTCCACCCGCCCGGCTCGCCCACCCAGCTGGATGGTGAGTGAGAAGGGCATCTCAGTGCCCGTGGTTTAATACATATCTCTCTTCGGTAAATGGCAATTAGTACATCCCACACACACACACACAGACTGGCCACCCCCAAATCCTACACACACCCACTCAGACTACACACACACATTCTCATACTTTCCTCTCCCCCACACACACACTGGACTGCAAAAATTTACACACACTGACACTGTAACACACACACACAATTAACACACACTCACACTGTCCCACACACACAATTAACACACTCGCACACTGTCCCACACACTAGTGGCGTGCGGTGAGGTCAGTGGCGTGCGGTGAGGCACTACAGCCATAATGTCTGCCGAATCCTGCCGATGACCCCTACCGCCACCGAGCCAATGCCCGCCACTGCCTCTGAGCCGATGCCCGCTGCCACCACCAATGGCTTACAAACTCGCCCACCATCAACTGACCCAGCCCTCCGCCACTAATTTGCAACTCAGTCCAAAGCCGCCAATGCCCGCTGCATGCTTGCTCATCATACTTGTGATATATTGTACATTTTTATAGAAAAAAATAATAATTTGTGTTTGGGACTGGGAAGGGAGTGGGAGGAGGACATGAATGCAATTTTGTTGTCCAGGGCTTCCATTAACTTAATGGAGAAGGGTCTGAATGGGTTAAAAATGTAAAAAAAACTGCGTGAGGTCCCCCCTCCTAAGTATAACCAGCCTCGGGCTCTTTGAGCCGGGCCTGGTTGTTTAAATACTGGGGAAAAATTGGACAGGGGTTCCCCGTATTTAGACAACAAGCATCGGGCTCTTAGTCCGGTCCTGGTTCCAAAAATACGGGGGACAAAAGATGTAGGGGTCCCCCCGTATTTTTAAAACCAGCACCGGGCTCCACTAGCCAGGGACATAATGCCACAGCCGGGGGACACATTTATGTAGGTCCCTGCGGCCATGGCATTATCCCCCCAACTAGTCACCACTGGCCGGGGTTCCCTGGAGTGGGGACCCCTTAAATCAAGGGGTCACCCCCCCTCCAGGCACCCAAGGGCCAGGGGTGAAGCCCGAGGCTGTCCCCCCCATCCGTGGGCTGTGGATGGGAGGCTGATAGCCATGTAAGTAAAAATAGAATATTGTTTTTGTTGTGGAACTACAAGGCCCAGAAAGCCTCCCCCGCTTGCTGGTACTTGGAGAACCTCAAGTACCAACATGCAGGGAAATAACGGGTCCGCCGGTACCTGTAGTTCTACAACAGGAAAAATACCCAAATAAAAACACAACTCACACACCGTGACAGTAAAAATTTATTAAAACACACTGACACACTCACACATACTTACCTATATCCCACGCCGGTCACGTCCACTTGTCCAGTAGAATCCAGTAGGGGAATCTGTAAAAATGAGAGACAGATTACATACCTACATCCCACGCCGGTCACGTCCACTTGTCCAGTAGAATCGAATAGGGGTACCTGTAAAAATGAGAGACAGATTACTTACCTACATCCCACGCCGGTCACGTCCACTTGTCCAGTAGAATCCAATAGGGGCACCTGTAAAAATGAGAGACAGATTACTTACCTACATCCCACGCCGGTCACGTCCACTTGTCCAGTAGAATCCAGTAGGGGAATCTGTAAAAATGAGAGACAGATTACTTACCTACATCCCACGCCGGTCACGTCCACTTGTCCAGCAGAATCCAGTAGGGGAATCTGTAAAAATGAGAGACAGATTACTTACCTACATCCCACGCCGGTCACGTCCACTTGTCCAGTAGAATCCAATAGGAGTACCTGTAAAAATGAGAGACAGATTACTTACCTACATCCCACGCCGATCACGTCCACTTGTCCAGTAGAATCCAATAGGGGTACCTGTAAAAATGAGAGACAGATTACTTACCTACATCCCACGCCGGTCACATCCACTTGTCCAGTAGAATCCAATAGGGGTACCTGTAAAAATGAGAGACAGATTACTTACCTACATCCCACGCCGGTTACGTCCACTTGTCCAGTAGAATCCAATAGGGGCACCTGTAAAAATTAGAGATGTGCACTTGAAATTTTTCGGGTTTTGTGTTTTGGTTTTGGGTTCGGTTCCGCGGCCGTGTTTTGGGTTCGACCGCGTTTTGGCAAAACCTCACCGAATTTTTTTTGTCGGATTCGGGTGTGTTTTGGATTCGGGTGTTTTTTTCAAAAAACACTAAAAAACAGCTTAAATCATAGAATTTGGGGGTCATTTTGATCCCAAAGTATTATTAACCTCAAAAACCATAATTTCCACTCATTTCAGTCTATTCTGAATACCTCACACCTCACAATATTATTTTTAGTCCTAAAATTTGCACCGAGGTCGCTGGATGACTAAGCTAAGCGACCCTAGTGGCCGACACAAACACCTGGCCCATCTAGGAGTGGCACTGCAGTGTCACGCAGGATGGCCCTTCCAAAAAACACTCCCCAAACAGCACATGACGCAAAGAAAAAAAGAGGCGCAATGAGGTAGCTGTGTGAGTAAGATAAGCGACCCTAGTGGCCGACACAAACACCTGGCCCATCTAGGAGTGGCACTGCAGTGTCACGCAGGATGGCCCTTCCAAAAAACACTCCCCAAACAGCACATGACGCAAAGAAAAAAAGAGGCGCAATGAGGTAGCTGTGTGAGTAAGATAAGCGACCCTAGTGGCCGACACAAACACCTGGCCCATCTAGGAGTGGCACTGCAGTGTCACGCAGGATGGCCCTTCCAAAAAACATTTCCCAAACAGCACATGACGCAAAGAAAAAAAGAAGCGCAATGAGGTAGCTGTGTGAGTAAGATAAGCGACCCTAGTGGCCGACACAAACACCGGGCCCATCTAGGAGTGTCACTGCAGTGTCACGCAGGATGGCCCTTCCAAAAAACACTCCCCAAACAGCACATGACGCAAAGAAAAAAAGAGGCGCAATGAGGTAGCTGTGTGAGTAAGCTAAGCGACCCTAGTGGCCGACACAAACACCTGGCCCATCTAGGAGTGGCACTGCAGTGTCACGCAGGATGGCCCTTCCAAAAAACACTCCCCAAACAGCACATGACGCAAAGAAAAAAAGAGGCGCAATGAGGTAGCTGTGTGAGTAAGCTAAGCGACCCTAGTGGCCGACACAAACACCTGGCCCATCTAGGAGTGGCACTGCAGTGTCACGCAGGATGGTCCTTCCAAAAAACACTCCCCAAACAGCACATGACGCAAAGAAGAAAAAAAGAGGCGCAATGAGGTAGCTGTGTGAGTAAGCTAAGCGACCCTAGTGGCCGACACAAACACCGGGCCCATCTAGGAGTGGCACTGCAGTGTCACGCAGGATGCCCCTTCAAAAAAACACTCCCCAAACAGCACATGACGCAAATAAAAATGAAAGAAAAAAGAGGTGCAAGATGGAATTGTCCTTGGGCCCTCCCACCCACCCTTATGTTGTATAAACAGGACATGCACACTTTAACCAACCCATCATTTCAGTGACAGGGTCTGCCACACGACTGTGACTGAAATGACGGGTTGGTTTGGACCCCCACCGAAAAAGAAGCAATTAATCTCTCCTTGCACAAACTGGCTCTACAGAGGCAAGATGTCCACCTCATCATCATCCTCCGATATATCACCGTGTACATCCCGCTCCTCACAGATTATCAATTCGTCCCCACTGGAATCCACCATCCCAGCTCCCTGTGTACTTTGTGGAGGCAATTGCTGCTGGTCAATGTCTCCACGGAGGAATTGATTATAATTCATTTTAATGAACATCATCTTCTCCACATTTTCTGGAAGTAACCTCGTACGCCGATTGCTGACAAGGTGAGCGGCGGCACTAAACACTCTTTCGGAGTACACACTTGTGTGAGGGCAACTTAGGTAGAATAAAGCCAGTTTGTGCAAGGGCCTCCAAATTGCCTCTTTTTCCTGCCAGTATAAGTACGGACTGTCTGACGTGCCTACTTGGATGCGGTCTCTCATATAATCCTCCACCATTCTTTCAATGGGGAGAGAATCATATGCAGTGACAGTAGACGACATGTCCGTAATCGTTGTCAGGTCCTTCAGTCCGGACCAGATGTCAGCATCAGCAGTCGCTCCAGACTGCCCTGCATCACCGCCAGCGGGTGGGCTCGGAATTCTGAGCCTTTTCCTCGCACCCCCAGTTGCGGGAGAATGTGAAGGAGGAGATGTTGACAGGTCGCGTTCCGCTTGACTTGACAATTTTGTCACCAGCAGGTCTTTGAACCCCAGCAGACTTGTGTCTGCCGGAAAGAGAGATCCAAGGTAGGTTTTAAATCTAGGATCGAGCACGGTGGCCAAAATGTAGTGCTCTGATTTCAACAGATTGACCACCCGTGAATCCTTGTTAAGCGAATTAAGGGCTCCATCCACAAGTCCCACATGCCTAGCGGAATCACTCCCTTTTAGCTCCTCCTTCAATGCCTCCAGCTTCTTCTGCAAAAGCCTGATGAGGGGAATGACCTGACTCAGGCTGGCAGTGTCTGAACTGACTTCACGTGTGGCAAGTTCAAAAGGTTGCAGAACCTTGCACAACGTTGAAATCATTCTCCACTGCGCTTGAGACAGGTACATTCCACCTCCTATATCGTGCTCAATTGTATAGGCTTGAATGGCCTTTTGCTGCTCCTCCAACCTCTGAAGCATATATAGGGTTGAATTCCACCTCGTTACCACTTCTTGCTTCAGATGATGGCAGGGCAGGTTCAGGCGTTTTTGGTGGTGCTCCAGTCTTCTGTACGTGGTGCCTGTACGCCGAAAGTGTCCCGCAATTCTTCTGGCCACCGACAGCATCTCTTGCACGCCCCTGTCGTTTTTAAAAAAATTCTGCACCACCAAATTCAAGGTATGTGCAAAACATGGGACGTGCTGGAATTTGCCCATATTTAATGCACACACAATATTGCTGGCGTTGTCCGATGCCACAAATCCACAGGAGAGTCCAATTGGGGTAAGCCATTCCGCGATGATCTTCCTCAGTTGCCTTAAGAGGTTTTCAGCTGTGTGCGTATTCTGGAAACCGGTGATACAAAGCGTAGCCTGCCTAGGAAAGAGTTGGCGTTTGCGAGATGCTGCTACTGGTGCCGCCGCTGCTGTTCTTGCGGCGGGAGTCCATACATCTACCCAGTGGGCTGTCACAGTCATATAGTCCTAACCCTGCCCTGCTCCACTTGTCCACATGTCCGTGGTTAAGTGGACATTGGGTACAACTGCATTTTTTAGGACACTGGTGAGTCTTTTTCTGACGTCCGTGTACATTCTCGGTATCGCATGCCTAGAGAAGTGGAACCTAGATGGTATTTGGTAACGGGGGCACACTACCTCAAGAAATTGTCTAGTTCCCTGTGAACTAACGGCGGATACCGGACGCACGTCTAACACCAACATAGTTGTCAAGGCCTCCGTTATCCGCTTTGCAACAGGATGACTGCTGTGATATTTCATCTTCCTCGCAAAGGACTGTTGGACAGTCAATTGCTTACTGGAAGTAGTAAAAGTGGGCTTACGACTTCCCCTCTGGGATGACCATCGACTCCCAGCAGCAACAACAGCAGCGCCAGCAGTAGTAGGCGTTACACGCAAGGATGCATCGGAGGAATCCCAGGCAGGAGAGGACTCGTCAGAATTGCCAGTGACATGGCATGCAGGACTATTGGCATTCCTGGGGAAGGAGGAAATTGACACTGAGGGAGTTGGTGGGGTGGTTTGCGTGAGCTTGGTTACAAGAGGAAGGGATTTACTGGTCAGTGGACTGCTTCCGCTGTCGCCCAAAGTTTTTGAACTTGTCACTGACTTATTATGAATGCGCTGCAGGTGACGTATAAGGGAGGATGTTCCGAGGTGGTTAACGTCCTTACCCCTACTTATAACAGTTTGACAAAGGCAACACACGGCTTGACAAATGTTGTCCGCATTTCTGGTGAAATACTTCCACACCGAAGAGCTGATTGTTTTGGTATTTTCACCAGGCATGTCAACGGCCCTATTCCTCCCACGGACAACAGGTGTCTCCCCGGGTGCCTGACTTAAACAAACCACCTCACCATCAGAATCCTCCTTGTCAATTTCCTCCCCAGCGCCAGCAACACCCATATCCTCCTCATCCTGGTGTACTTCAACACTGACATCTTCAATCTGACTATCAGGAACTGGACTGCTGGTGCTCCTTCCAGCACTTGCAGGGGGCGTGCAAATGGTGGAAGGCGCATGCTCTTCACGTCCAGTGTTGGGAAGGTCAGGCATCGCAACCGACACAATTGGAATCTCCTTGTGGATTTGGGATTTCGAAGAACGCACAGTTCTTTGCGGTGCTTTTGCCAGCTTGAGTCTTTTCATTTTTCTAGCGAGAGGCTGAGTGCTTCCATCCTCATGTGAAGCTGAACCTCTAGCCATGAACATAGGCCAGGGCCTCAGCCGTTCCTTGCCACTCTGTGTGGTAAATGGCATATTGGCAAGTTTACGCTTCTCCTCCGACAATTTTATTTTAGATTTTGGAGTCCTTTTTTTACTGATATTTGGTGTTTTGGATTTTACATGCTCTGTACTATGACATTGGGCATCGGCCTTAGCAGACGACGTTGCTGGCATTTCATCGTCTCGGCCATGACTAGTGGCAGCAGCTTCAGCACGAGGTGGAAGTGGATCTTGATCTTTCCCTAATTTTGGAACCTCAACATTTTTGTTCTCCATATTTTAATAGGCACAACTAAAAGGCACCTCAGGTAAACAATGGAGATGGATGGATACTAGTATACTTATGGATGGACCAGCGACTGCCGACACAGAGGTAGCTACAGCCGTGGACTACCGTACTGTGTCTGCTGCTAATATAGACTGGATGATAATGAGATGAAATTAATATATATATATATATATATATATAATATCACTAGTACTGCAGCCGGACAGGTATATATATTTATTATGTAATGACTGATGACGGACCTGCTGGACACTGTCAGCTCAGCAGCACCGCAGACTGCTACAGTAAGCTACTATAGTAGTATGTATCAAGAAGAAAGAAAAAAAAAACCACGGGTAGGTGGTATACAATTATGGATGGACCAGCGACTGCCGACACAGAGGTAGCTACAGCCGTGGACTACCGTACTGTGTCTGCTGCTAATATAGACTGGATGATAATGAGATGAAATGAATATATATATATATATATAATATCACTAGTACTGCAGCCGGACAGGTATATATATTTATTATGTAATGACTGATGACGGACCTGCTGGACACTGTCAGCTCAGCAGCACCGCAGACTGCTACAGTAAGCTACTATAGTAGTATGTATCAAGAAGAAAGAAAAAAAAAACCACGGGTAGGTGGTATACAATTATGGATGGACCAGCGACTGCCGACACAGAGGTAGCTACAGCCGTGGACTACCGTACTGTGTCTGCTGCTAATATAGACTGGATGATAATGAGATGAAATTAATATATATATATATAATATCACTAGTACTGCAGCCGGACAGGTATATATATTTATTATGTAATGACTGATGACGGACCTGCTGGACACTGTCAGCTCAGCAGCACCGCAGACTGCTACAGTAAGCTACTATAGTAGTATGTATCAAGAAGAAAGAAAAAAAAAACACGGGTAGGTGGTATACAATTATGGATGGACCAGCGACTGCCGACACAGAGGTAGCTACAGCCGTGGACTACCGTACTGTGTCTGCTGCTAATATAGACTGGATGATAATGAGATGAAATTAATATATATATATATATATATATATATATATAATATCACTGGTACTGCAGCCGGACAGGTATATATATTTATTATGTAATGACTGATGACGGACCTGCTGGACACTGTCAGCTCAGCAGCACCGACGACTGCTACAGTAAGCTACTATAGTAGTATGTATCAAGAAGAAAGAAAAAAAAAAACCACGGGTAGGTGGTATACAATTATGGATGGACCAGCGACTGCCGACACAGAGGTAGCTACAGCCGTGGACTACCGTACTGTGTCTGCTGCTAATATAGACTGGATGATAATGAGATGAAATTAATATATATATATATAATATCACTAGTACTGCAGCCGGACAGGTATATATATTTATTATGTAATGACTGATGACGGACCTGCTGGACACTGTCATCTCAGCAGCACCGCAGACTGCTACAGTAAGCTACTATAGTAGTATGTATCAAGAAGAAAGAAAAAAAAAAACACGGGTAGGTGGTATACAATTATGGATGGACCAGCGACTGCCGACACAGAGGTAGCTACAGCCGTGGACTACCGTACTGTGTCTGCTGCTAATATAGACTGGATGATAATGAAATGAAATTAATATATATATATATAATATCACTAGTACTGCAGCCGGACAGGTATATATATTTATTATGTAATGACTGATGACGGACCTGCTGGACACTGTCAGCTCAGCAGCACCGCAGACTGCTACAGTAAGCTACTATAGTAGTATGTATCAAGAAGAAAGAAAAAAAAAACCACGGGTAGGTGGCATACAATTATGGATGGACCAGCGACTGCCGACACAGAGGTAGCTACAGCCGTGGACTACCGTACTGTGTCTGCTGCTAATATAGACTGGATGATAATGAGATGAAATTAATATATATATATATATAATATCACTAGTACTGCAGCCGGACAGGTATATATATTTATTATGTAATGACTGATGACGGACCTGCTGGACACTGTCAGCTCAGCAGCACTGCAGACTGCTACAGTAAGCTACTATAGTAGTATGTATCAAGAAGAAAGAAAAAAAAAAAAACACGGGTAGGTGGTATACAATTATGGATGGACCAGCGACTGCCGACACAGAGGTAGCTACAGCCGTGGACTACCGTACTGTGTCTGCTGCTAATATAGACTGGATGATAATGAGATGAAATTAATATATATATATATATATATATATATATATATATAATATCACTAGTACTGCAGCCGGACAGGTATATATATTTATTATGTAATGACTGATGACGGACCTGCTGGACACTGTCAGCTCAGCAGCACCGCAGACTGCTACAGTAAGCTACTATAGTAGTATGTATCAAGAAGAAAGAAAAAAAAAACCACGGGTAGGTGGTATACAATTATGGATGGACCAGCGACTGCCGACACAGAGGTAGCTACAGCCGTGGACTACCGTACTGTGTCTGCTGCTAATATAGACTGGATGATAATGAGATGAAATTAATATATATATATAATATCACTAGTACTGCAGCCGGACAGGTATATATATTTATTATGTAATGACTGATGACGGACCTGCTGGACACTGTCAGCTCAGCAGTACCGCAGACTGCTACAGTAAGCTACTATAGTAGTATGTATCAAGAAGAAAGAAAGAAAAAAAACACGGGTAGGTGGTATACAATTATATATATATATTATATACAATTATATATATATATATATATATATATATATTAAACTGGTGGTGATTAATTAAACTGGTGGTCAGGTCACTGGTCACACTATCAGCAACTTGCAAGTAGTACTCCTAAGCAGACAATCACAATATATAGTGGTGGTCAGTGTGGTCACAATGGCAGTGTGGCACTCTGGCAGCAAAAGTGTGCACTGTACGTTAAAATATGTACTCCTGCTCTCAGACTCTAACTGCTCCCCACTCTCTCCCCCACAAGTCAGATATACAGTCACACTATCACTTCAGCAAGTAGTAGTACTCCTCCTAATGCTCCTCAAAATTACTAAAGTAAATACTGTGTCTCTCTCTACTCTAGTCTCACTCTCTTCTCTATAAACGGAGAGGACGCCAGCCACGTCCTCTCCCTATCAATCTCAATGCACGTGTGAAAATGGCGGCGACGCGCGACTCCTTATATAGAATCCGAGTCTCGCGATAGAATCCGAGTCTCGCGATAGAATCCGAGCCTCGCGAGAATCCGACAGCGGGATGATGACGTTCGGGCGCGCTCGGGTTAACCGAGCAAGGCGGGAAGATCCGAGTTGCTCGGACCCGTGTAAAAAACCTGAAGTTCGGGCGGGTTCGGATTCCGAGGAACCGAACCCGCTCATCTCTAGTAAAAATGAGAGACAGATTACTTACCTACATCCCACGCCGGTCACGTCCACTTGTCCAGTAGAATACAATAGGGGTACCTGTAAAAATGAGAGACAGATTACTTACCTACATCCCACGCCGGTCACGTCCACTTGTCCAGTAGAATCCAATAGGGGTACCTGTAAAAATGAGAGACCCGATTACTTACCTACATCCCACGCCGAACACGTCCACTTGTCCAGTAGAATCCAATAGGGGTACCTGTAAAAATGAGAGACAGATTACTTACCTACATCCCACGCCGGTCACATCCACTTGTCCAGTAGAATCCAATAGGGGTACCTGTAAAAATGAGAGACAGATTACTTACCTACATCCCACGCCGGTCACGTCCACTTGTCCAGTAGAATCCAATAGGGATACATCTAAAAATGAAAATGATACTTACAAACTTCAATCCACTGGAGTAGAGAGAGAGAGAGAGAGAGAGAGACTAACCTGCTGCTGCTGGGGAGACCGGCACACACTGCAGGGCCACGACGGGAGGATGGAGCCGGCGGAGGAGGGGGAGAGCCGCACACCGCCGCTCCTGTCAGCGGCAGAGGACGGGGCGCACACTACAGACGCCAATAACCGCCGGGACAATTAACACACACACACACACTGTCCCACACACACACACACAATTAACACACACGCACGCTGTCCCACACACACAAATAACACACACGCACACTGTCCCACACACACACACAGTTAACACACACTCACACTGTCCCCCACACACACACACACACACACACACACCCACACAATTATCACACATTCACACTGTCCCACACACACAAATTAACACACTCACACTGTCCCACACACACAATTAACACACCCACACAATTAACACACATTCACACTGTCCCACACACACACAATTAACACACGCACACTGTCCCACACACACACACACACACACACACACACACAATTAACACACACGTTTGCTGTCCCACACACACAAATAACACACACGCAAACTGTCCCACACACACACACACACACACACACACAATTAACACACACGCACGCTGTCCCACACACACACACAATTAACACACACGCACGCTGTCCCACACACACAAATAACACACACGCTGTCCCACACACACACACACAATTAACACACACGCACTCTGTCCCACACACACACAATTAACACACACGCACGCTGTCCCACACACACAAATAACACACACTCACTGTCCCACACACAATTAACACACCCACGCAATTAACACACATTCACACTGTCCCACACACACACACACACACACACACACACACACACACACAATTAACACACACTCACACTGTACCACACACACAATTAACACACACAATTAACACACATTCACACTGTAACACACATTCACACTGTCCCACACACACACAATTAACACACTCACACTGTCACACACTCACACAATTAACACACACTCACACACAATTAACAAACACACACTGTCCCGGCCGCACCCCCCTCTCCTGACAGAAAAAATATATAAACAGAATTGAAAAGCCCGCTCACCTGTGAAGGCCGCGCGCGCGCACCTCCGAGGTCGCAGTCGCGCGCACGCGCGATCGCGTACAGTTATACAGTACAGTGTGCAGGGAGGAAGGGGGGGATGAGGGGAGGCTCCTGGCTGCCGCTGCCTGTCCAGTGTGACAGGCACAGCAGCCGGGGACGAGACAGGGAGAGCGCCGCAGGTAGCGCCGGCGGAATCCCTGTCGCATGGGGTGAGCGGGCCGTGCCGGTGGCGCCCCCTCTGTTGGGGCTTCCACGGCGCCCAGGGCACGTGCCCTGCTCGCCCCGTGCTAGATACGCCTCTGAGTACCGTCCTTATACATAATGCTCCGCGCAGTAGTAGCATCCTTATACGTAATGCCCTCCCCCCAGTAGTAGCATTGTTATACGTAATGCCCTCCCAGTAATAGTAGCGTCCTTATACATAATGCCCCCAAGTAGTAGTATCGTCCTTATACGTAATGCCCCCCCCCCAGTAGTAGTAGCGTCCTTATACGTAGTGCACCCCAGTAGTAGTATCGTCCTTATACGTAATGCCCCCCCAGTAGTAGTAGCGTCCTTATACGTAGTGCACCCCAGTAGTAGTATCGTCCTTATACGTAATGCCCCCCCCAGTAGTAGTAGCGTCCTTATACGTAGTGCACCCCTGTAGTAATAGCGTCCTTATACGTAATGCCCCTCCCCAGTAGTAGTAGCGTCCTTATACGTAATGCCCCCCACAGTAGTAGTAGCGTCCTTATACGTAATGCCCCCCCAGTAGTAGTAGCGTCCTTATATGTAATGCCCCCCCAGTAGTAGTAGCGTTCTTACATGTAATGCCCCCCCCCCAGTAGTAGCGTCCATAAAGCGCGCGCACAGACATACCTCACACACACACACATACACTTCTCTCTCACCCTCCACTTACCTAAGCCAGTCTCCCTCTGTACAGCAGCCTGGTCCGTGTAGCTCCGCCCCTTCTGGACAGTTTAGCCACGCCCCCTTCAGTCTGTGTAGCTCCGCCCCCCTCTGTTCCGTACTCGGCGCTGTCACACAGCACAGGTGAGGGGAGGGGAGGGAGGAGGCTTTTCATGCTGCAGGTGCCCGAGACAGACACAGCACTGGCAGCAGCAGCAGCAGGAGGGGGGACAGGACGGCGCAGCAGGGAAGGGATGCAGAGCAGGGGAAGCGCCTATCCGTCCCAGCGCCTCCCTGCACTGCATCCCTTCGCTGAGCGGGTAGCGCCGGGCCTGCTCCACCTCAAGGGCTTTATTCACATTTTAGCCTCTATAGGAGGGTCATTTGGAATGGTAAGAAGTCCCTTTCCCTTTTTGTGATGAAATATGCATGTCTTTACTTTGCATACACCACAAATATTTATTTATTACCAGTTAATTATATATTGCACACATTCTGCAGCACTTTACAGAGAATATTTGGCCATTCACATCAGTCCCTGCCCCAGTGGCGCTTACACTCTGTATTCCTACCACATGTACACGCACACACATTCACACTAGGGTTACTTTTGCTGAGAGTCAATTAACCTACCAGTAAATTTTTGGATTGTGGGAGGAAACCGGAACACCCAGAGAAAACCCACGCAAGTACGGGGAGAATATACAAACTCCACACAGTTATGGCGATGGTGGGAATCGAACTCATGCCCTCAGAGCTGTGAGGCTGTAATGCTAACCATTACACCATCCGTACTGCATGTTTATGTCCATGTAACATTTCTCTATTGCCCAAACTTGCACCTCCTTACACCTAGAGAGACTTACCCATATCATAGCACTGGATGACGAAGGGGTCTATTTACTAAGACCTGGATAGAGATAAAGTGGATGGAGATAAAGTACCAGCCAATCAGCTCCTGTCATTTTTCAAACCCAGCCTGTGACATGGAGGTTAGACAGTGATTGGCTGGTACTTTATCTCCGTCCACGTTATCTTCATCCAAGGCTTAGTAAATAGACCCCTTAATAACTAATGCTATTAATAAATGCATTTGTTTATAATTAATATCCTAGATAAAGATACCAGGAAATGCAAGTTTACTAAATAAGTCCATCAAAAGAATATTATAATGCTATTTATAAAACACTAAACTAGGACACTTTTAAAACTATATAAAAATTCTTATCACAAATAGTGTTTTATTGATGTGGCCTAAGACAAGTGTAATTATTGAAGCTGCTCTGCGAATATGCAGAAAAACAGTGACTGCTGGAATACACTCAACATACTGTCTTCCATTATGCAAATAAATTCAAAGATATTTTGTGACTGATCAGCTAGAAGGGACATAATGATTTATAATTCAAATAACGGTGCATTAAAATCAAATTGAGCTAATATATTTCTAAATATGCAAACCTGAAATAATTGTAAAAATAATTTAAATCATCACAGCTTTACAAATCATATATTGTATCTTATTGTTAAAAATATATCATTTTTTTCACTATTATGTGACATAATTGTTACAGTTGAACACATTATTTCTTATTGTATGTACAAAAAAAAAACCACAACAAATCTGAAAGAGGAATTATACAGTAAATAGTTTTTAATCAGTAAACAAAATGTAAACAGGCTAATAACAACGCAGAGTGCTCTTTCATTGTACACACTATACAATAGTAACGCATGGTAAAAGCCTTTCGGAGAATTCTAATTTTGGCACATAAGTACATTTATAATGTATTTCTTTTAGTAAATGAAAGGTTGAATGGCCAGAAATAGTGCAGTCACTTTCTATATCAGAAAACAAAAGTCGTTGAAGCGTCTTTATGTAAGTAAAATATTAATCCATGGTTCTTGGCGTTACCCAAAGAGCACCCATAGTAGATACAGTAAAAAGTGACAGGTCTATTTTTGTAGTTTATGAAATTCTACCCACTGGGGGTCAGGGACGTGCAGTCAGTGGAGGCAGGGGAGGCAGTGCCTCCCCTGTCGTAATGATTAAAAGAAGATATTTATGACACAGCGTCTGGTATAAATATCTTCTATTATTTTAACCATTGTCCCCTGTGCTGCAGCCTTGGGTTGAGGCAGCGGGAGAGGTGCCTCCCGCTGCTACCATTACAGTCCGGGCAGCGGGGGGCGGGCAGGGGGCGGGGCGCAGCAATGGGCTGTGAAAGCCCATTGAAAATGCATGTGGAAGCGGCACCTTTACTGGTGCCGCAATGACAGGGGCGTGCATTCAGCCCCGATGAATGCACGCCCCCTGTCAGTCCCCCAGATGTGATTGGACCAGCGGATCCAGTGCTGGATCCGCTGTCCAATCACTAGCAATTCCTGGCACAATTCCTGGCTGCAGCAGGCGCCGTGGGCTATGTGGGCGCCCGCTGCAGCCAGCGCCGCTGACTGACACTAGAGGTCATAATTGACCCCTGGTGCCTGAGCGGCACTACAGTGGGAGAGGAGCCGGCGGACGGAGACAGAGGCAGCGCTGCAGGAGCGGTAAGTATGTGTGTGTGTGTGTGTGTTTTTTTTTTTATGTGTTTGGGCTTTGGGGCACAGCCACAGGGGGCACCGCCACAAGGGGCACAGTGACTTGGGGCACAACTACAGGGGGCACAGCGACTGGGGGATAACTACAAGGGGCACAGTGACTGGGGGCATAGCTATTGGGGGCAGAGCTACAAGGGGCACAGTGACTGGGGGCACAACTACAGGGGGCACAGCGACTGGGGGCACAACTACAAGGGGCACAGCGACTGGGGGCACAACTACAAGCGGCACAGTGACTGGGGGTACAACTGCAGGGGGCACAGCGACTGGGGGCACAGCGACTGGGGGCACTGCTACTCGGGGCACTGCTACTCGGGGAACAACTACAGGGGCACTGCTACAAGGGGCACAGCGACAGGGCACTGCTACTCGGGGCACTGCTACTTGGGGCACAGCGACTGGGGGCACAATTACAGGGGTCACAACTACTGGGGGCACAGCCACAAGAGGCACAGCTACAGGGGGCAAAGCTACAGGGGTCACAACTACTCGGGGCACAGCGACTGGGGGCACTGCTACTCAGTGCACAGCGACTGGGGGCACAATTACAGGGGTCACAACTACTGGGGGCACAGCCGCAAGGGGCACAACTACAGGGGGCACAGCGACTTGGGGCACAGCGACTGGGGGCACAGCGACTGGGGGCACAACTACAGGGGCACTGCTACAAGGGGCACAGCTACAGGGGGAACAGCGACGGGGCACAGCGACTGGGAGCACTGCTGCTCGGGGCACAGCGACTGGGGGCACAATTACAGGGGTCACAACTACTGGGGGCACAGCTACTGGGGGCAAAGCTACAGGGGTCACAACTACTTGGGACACAGCGACAGCGGGCACAACTACTCAGGCACTGCTACTGGGGGCACAGCTAGAGGGGTCACAACTACAGGGGGCCCTTGCTCCATCCTCCCAGCCAGCAGCAGCACTCTCCCCTGTCTGTGCTAACGTCTTCCCGCGTCAGCGAGTGCATAATATTCATTCATAAACTCTCTCTCTCTATCTTTCTCTCTCCCCCCTCCTGTGGATTACTTCATTTGTAAGTTTAATGTTAATTTTTACAGGTACCGGCCCTATTGGATTCTACTGGACAAGTGGATGTGAATCTCAGCGTTGGATGTAGGTAAGTAATCTCTCTCATTTTTACAGATACCCCTATTGGATTCTACTGGACAAGTGGACGTGAATCTCAGCGTTGGATGTAGGTAAGTATGTGTGAGTGTGTAAGTGTGTTTTAATACATTTTTACTTTCACGGTGTGTGTGTGTTGTGTTTTTATTTGGGTATTTTTTGTTGTTGTAGAACTACAGGTACCAGCGGGCCCGTTATTTCCCCACATGCTGGTACTTGAGGTTCTCCAAGTACCAGCAAGCGGGGGAGGCTTGCTGGGCCTTGTAGTTCCACAACAAAAAACAATATTATTTTTTTACACACTTATGGCTATCAGCCCGGCACCCACCGCCCAGGGGTGCTGGGGACAGCCTCGGGCTTCACCCCTGGCCCTTGGGTACCTGGAGGGGGGGGACCCCTTGATTTAAGGGATCCCCACTCCTCCTGGGAACCCCGGCCAGGGGTGACTAGTTGGGGGGGTAATGCCACGGCCGCAGGGACCTACATAAATGTGTCCCCCGGCTGTAGCATTATGTCCCTGGCTAGTGGAGCCCGGTGCTGGTTTTAAAAATACGGGGGACCCCTACATCTTTTGTCCCCCGTATTTTTGGAACCAGGACCGGACTAAGAGCCCGGTGCTGGTTGTCTAAATACGGGGAACCCCTGTCCAGTGTGCTAATTTTTCCCCAGTATTTAAACAACCAGGACCGGCTCAAAGAGCCCGAGGCTGGTTATACTTAGGAGGAGGGACCTCACGCATTTTTTTTTTACATTTTTTAACCCATTCAGACCCTTCTCCATTAAGTTCATGGAAGCCCTGGACAACAAAATTGCACTCATGTCCTCCTCCCACTCCCTTCCCAGTCCCAAACACAAATTTTTATTTTCGATAAAAATTTACAATATATCACAAGTATGATGAGCAGGCAGGCAGCGGGCATTGGCGGCATCGGACTGAGATGCAAATTAGTAGCGGAGGGCTGGGTCAGTTGATGGTGGGCAAGTTTGTAAGCCATTGGCGATGGCAGCTGGTATCAGCTCAGAGGCAGTAGCGGGCATTGGCTCGGCGGCGGTAGGGGTCATCGGCAGGATCCGTCGGACATTATGGCTGTAGTGCCTCACCAGCCACTGACCCCACCGCACGCCACTTCTGGGGGTGCAATCTAAATTTTAATCCGATTGTCCGTTTGGGCGTTATCATTCACCAACGCAAGCCACGCATCGGTAATGTTGTCATTATGTCAACCCCCTGTTCATCCCCTTAGGGGAGGTTTATTAAAGTTCTAATTATGTAGTTTTCCTATTTCCCACCTCAAGAATACCTATGTTACATTTCAGCTGTCTAACATATCGGGAAGTAAGAGAATTAGTGATGAGTGAGTGAATGAGTGAGTGAGGGCTTTCACAATCAATCTATCTATCTATCTAATTATCTATCTTTTGTAACGTACGCACCAACTAAGAAGGAGTTTTTCAAAATTGTACCCACAAAGGGGTTAAAAGGGAAGAGATTATTATTGTGAATTCTGCCATCACACAGAAGAGTTAAGACAGCCCACCCAGCAAGGGCTATAAAGAATACATGGTACCGGTGATACCAAGTCGCGAAGGGGGAAGACACAATGCTCTGTTCCTGGACTTCTTTGCCATTGGCAATTGCAGAGCGGTACATTATTCAAATATAGGAATTTTGTTTTAATAGTTTGAATAATGGACTGCTCTACAACTGCCACTGGCAAGGCAGTCCAGCCTTATAGTTCAGGGGATTTTGTGATGAGTCTGGGTATTTGCTGTTTTTATATATATATATATTAGTGATGAGCGGGTTCGGATCCTTGGGATCCGAACCCCCCCCGAACTTCACTCATTTTACACGGGTCCGAGGCAGACTTGGATCCTCCCGCCTTGCTCGGTTAACCTGAGCGCGCTCGAACGTCATCATCCCGCGGTCGGATTCTAGCGAAATTCGTATTCTATATAAGGAGCCGCGCGTCGCCGCCATTTTTCACTCGTGCATTGGAGACGATCGTGAGAGGATGTGGCTGGCGTCCTCTCAGTTTCTATGTTCAGTGGGCTGCAAATTGTGCTGCAAATATCTGTGCTCAGTGTGCTGCAAATATCTGTGCTCAGTGTGCTGCAAGTGCAAATATCTACGTTCTCTGCCTGAAAAATGCTCCATATCTGACTGTGCTCAGTGTGCTGCAAATATCTGTGCTCAGTGTGCTAATTGCTTTATTGTGGGGACTGGGGACCAGCAGTATTATATAGTAGGAGGACAGTGCAGAGTTTTGCTGACCAGTGACCAGTGAACACCAGTATTATCCGTTCTCTGCCTGAAAAACGCTCCATATCTGTGCTGCATTGTAGTATATAGTAGGAGGACAGTGCAGAATTTTTCTGACCACCAGTATAACTATATATATAGCAGTACGGTACAGAATGCCACTGCTCTACCTACCTCTGTGTCGTCAAGTATACTATCCATCCATACCTGTGGTGCATCTCAGTTTTGCACAGTTTGCTGACCACCAATATATACTATATATCAGTACGGTACAGTAGGCCACTGCTCTACCTACCTCTGTGTCGTCAAGTATACTAGTATCCATCCATACCTGTGGTGCATTTCAGTTTTGCACAGTTTGCTGTCCACCAGTATATATTATATAGCAGTACGGTACAGTAGGCCACTGCTCTACCTACCTCTGTGTCGTCAAGTATACTAGTATCCATCCATACCTGTGGTGCATTTCAGTTTTGTACAGTTTGCTGACCACCAGTATATACTATATAGCAGTACGGTACAGTAAACCACTGCTCTACCAACCTCTGTGTCGTCAAGTATACTATCCATCCATACCTGTGGTGCATTTCAGTTTTGCACAGTTTGCTGTCCACCAGTATATACTATATAGCAGTACGGTACAGTAGGCCACTGCTCTACCTACCTCTGTGTCGTCAAGTATACTATCCATCCATACCTGTGGTGCATTTCAGTTTTGCAGTTTACTGTCCACCAGTATATAATATATAGCAGTACGGTACAGTAGGCCACTGCTCTACCTACCTCTGTGTCATCAAGTATACTATCCATCCATACCTGTGGTGCATTTCAGTTTTGCATGGTTTGCTGACCACCAGTATATAGAGCCAGTTTGTGCAAGGAGAGATTGATTGCTTCTTTTTTGGTGGGGGCCCAAACCAACCAGTCATTTCAGTCACAGTCGTGTGGCAGACCCTGTCGCTGAAATGATGGGTTTGTTAAAGTGTGCATGTCCTGTTTATACAACATAAGGGTGGGTGGGAGGGCCCAAGGACAATCCTGTCTGACACTGCAGTGCCACTCCTAGATGGGCCAGGTGTTTGTGTCGGCCACTTGTGTCGCTTAGCTTAGTCACACAGCGACCTTGGTGCGCCTCTTTTTTTCTTTGCATCATGTGCTGTTTGGGGACTATTTTTTGAAGTGCCATCCTGTCTGACACTGCAGTGCCACTCCTAGAGGGGCCAGGTGTTTGTGTCGGCCACTTGGGTCGCTTAGCTTAGTCACACAGCTACCTCATTGCGCCTCTTTTTTTCTTTGCATCATGTGCTGTTTGGGGACTATTTTTTTGAAGTGCCATCCTGTCTGACACTGCAGTGCCACTCCTAGATGGGCCAGGTGTTTGTGTCGGCCACTTGTGTCGCTTAGCTTAGCCATCCAGCGACCTTGGTGCACCTCTTTTTTTCTTTGCATCATGTGCTGTTTGGGGACTATTTTTTAAATCTGCCATCCTGTCTGACACTGCAGTGCCACTCCTAGATGGGCCAGGTGTATGTGTCGGCCACTTGGGTCGCTTAGCTTAGTCACACAGCTACCTCATTGCGCCTTTTTTTCTTTGCATCATGTGCTGTTTGGGGACTATTTTTTTGAAGTGCCATCCTGTCTGACACTGCAGTGCCACTCCTAGATGGGCCAGGTGTTTGTGTCGGCCACTTGGGTCGCTTAGCTTAGTCATCCAGCGACCTCGGTGCAAATTTTAGGACTAAAAATAATATTGTGAGGTGTGAGGTGTTCAGAATAGACTGAAAATGAGTGGAAATTATGGTTATTGAGGTTAATAATACTATGGGATCAAAATGACCCCCAAATTCTATGATTTAAGCTATTTTTGAGGGTTTTTTGTAAAAAAACACCCGAATCCAAAACACACCCGAATCCGACAAAAAATTTTCAGGGAGGTTTTGCCAAAACGGGTCCGAATCCAAAACACGGCTTTGAAACCGAATCCAAAACCAAAACACAAAACCCGAAAAATTTCCTGTGCACATCACATATATATATTTATTTCAGATATAAGTACTTGACCAACCTATTTCAAGTAAGGAGAGGATAGTGTCTCAATTATCAGAGGATAACCTGTCACTTGAGCTAAACATTGTCGCACCTCTCAGAGAGCAATAGGAGGAAAGGAGAAATAGATATTTTGACTCTTAAATGCATTAATGGAAAGCTTGATAATCAGCAACTGCTTATCTGCTGTGTAAAGGGTACAAACAGCTCTCCCAGTGACCTAGAGGAGCCCTAAGAAGAGCGAGAAGATAAGCAAGGAGACCTGGAAAAGAGTCAGTCTATCCCCGCAAACCTTACATATTTAACATACAGCGGGTGGAGCTTGGCCTATAATCCCAGCATTTACAGCACTTAGCAGGGCAACATCAGAGGCAGGAAGGGGCAGAAATGGAGGTGGATTATTCTCCTCAGCACCAGCCTTTTGACAGAATTAATCCAGGGAAGGCCCACCCTTGTATGACCTCACAAAGATTGGAAGTGCCGGGCGGATCATGTCCTGTTGTAAGTCTAATTGATGATCTTCTGTGATAATCTAACGAGTTAACTTTAGGTATATCTGAATTCTATTATTATGTGGGATTTATATATCTGGTTACTGTTATCATTCAGGGTGCTGGGGGAAACCAATTGCCTTTTTTTCTTGTTTAGGTATATCCCGTTGTCAAGAAAATAAGACACAGAGACTACAGATTCCCATACAATACAATCTTTGTGATTATACTTGAAATTCCGTAGCAAAGCACGGGTAATCAGCTAGTATTTAATTTATATATATATACAAGCACATATATACAACACTTCACAGCAGCCACGCTGATTATTTGAGCAACTAAACTGGATTATGGAAGTCCTGTGAGTGCCGTGTACCCCCCCCCCCCCCCCTCTCTGCTTGATTAATCTCCTCTGACCGGCACCTGGGCATCAACTGACATTTAAAAGGGAGTGCCGGTCATCCATTCTGTGTGTATATATTATAAGGGCACGTGCCCTTATATTAAGGCTGAATCGAACAAACAGAACTCTCCCATGGGGAACTTCTTAGATAGGGATATGATGTTTGAGGGGCTACACCTCAAAAGCGATTGGACGTACTGAGCTGCAATTAGGCATGGACGCGTAGAATCGTCACCCGGTGCTACATGCCAAATTTCAGGGCAAAATATAAAAAAAATAGTAATTGGACTAAAGTTTAAACTGTCATTTTTTTCTGCTACTTCCTGTATGACTTTTTTAGGCCATTTTGTAATGTAGTCTATGGAGGGATTTTTGGGAAGGCATAACTTAGGATAGAGGACAAATTAAGACTTGGGGTTGTTTTATTAGATAGAGCATGTCCCAGTGTAGTGCCTTTTGAGGTTAAGGTTTTTCAGAAAGTTTCCGTTTTTTTAGAATTTTGTAAAATATGCCCCTTTTAAAGATAGGGCATTTCAATTTGTTGTGCTTGCGCAGTGGCCGTCAGCAGGGGGTGTACACAGAGAGGCTTGACTTGAGAGCACATACATGGCTGACCTCTCTACGGAATTGTTTGATTTCTAGAGTAATTATCCATATGTATGTTATTCAATATAACTGGGGATGTTTTGGGGAAGGGTGGGGGCTTCATAAGAAACTTTAATAGGTCTGCAATTGTAAGAAGTTATTCAGTGTCCGCTGCGAGTGGGACGAGACAGTTCACAGTATACTTAATTTATTAATTTTTTACCCCAATTCAACATGGGAGTGACAAGAACTTGAGAATTGAAGAACGCCTGGCTGCTGCCTTCCCTCCCGGAGCTGCTGCTTCCCTCCCGGAGCTGCTACCACACTCAGCTAATATCCTAATATCCTAATATCAAGCCAGTAGGTAAGCACCTGCTGCGTCCCGTACACAGTGACTAACATACCCAGCAGTAGCCGCAGTTCTTAACCCCCCCCCCCTCTCCCGGCTCTCAGTCCCGAAGCTAACCTCCCCTGATCTCTCCTTCCAGCCGACCCTCCTTGTTCTTCAACCCCGAGTCTGCCTCCGGCTCTCACCCGCCTGCTCCCAGTGCTGGCTTTTACTCCTCCCCAAGACACTGGCAACACAGGATGTTCAGGGGTCCTTAGGCTGTCCTGGCTTTCTGGCTGCTGCTAGTCGCTGCCTGGATCTCCCCACTCTGCAGCTTCCCCCTCCTTGGCTTTCCACATTCTGTTGCTCCTCCACCTCCACAGCAGCAGCAGTAGTTCCCCCCCCGGCTCTCAGTAGCAGCAGCTATCCCCCTGATCTCCCCGTTCTGTGCCTCCCCCCTCCCCTGACTCTCCTCATTCTTTTACCACTGCTCTCACCCGCCGACTCCCGGTGCTGGCTTTCACTTATCCCCAAGACACTGGCAACACAAGATGTGTGGGGGGTCTTCAGGCTGCTCTGGCTGCCAGTTGCTGCCTGGATCTCCCCGCTCTGCGACTCCTCCCTCCGCGGTTCTCCCCAGTCTGCAAACCCTGGTCCCCATCCTGGGGTCTCCACATTCTGCTGCCTCCCCCCCTCCGTAGTAGTTCTCTGTCCCATCCCACCGTCTGCTTCCCCGGCTCTCGGTAGCAGCAACTATCCTACATGCTGTGCGCCCCCTCCCCAGCAGCAGCAGTAGTTATTCTCTGTTCCCCCATCCCCCGGCTTTCAGTAGCAGCAGCTGCTATTCTCCATGCTCTGCCCGTTCTGTGCCCTCTCCCCTTCCCAGCAGCAGCAGCAGCATTAGTAGTTCTCTGTCGTCGTCATCCCCCTCTCAGTAGCAGCAGTTATCCTCCCCTGCTCTCCCCATTCTGCGCACCCCCTCACCCTCCCCAGCAGCAGTTCTCCGCGCCCCCTCCTCTCAGTAGCAGCAGCCATCCTCCCTGTCCTGTCTGTTCTGTGCCCTCCCCTGCCCCCCCTCTCCCCCCAGCAGCAGCAGTAGTTCTCCATTGTCATCCCCGGCTCTCAGTAGCAGCAGCTATCCTCCCCTGCTCACCCCATTCTGTGTCCCCCCCCCCCCCCCCTCACGTCACTGCAGTCTGGTATCTCTTTGGCCTTATTACCCCCCCCCCACCTCCTGTCTCTCTCTAACCTAATCCCCCTTCCTCCTGTTTCTCTCTGGCCTAATCCGCCCCCTCCTCCCGTCTCTCTCTGGCCTAAACCTCCCGTCTCACTTTGGCCTAATCCCCCCCTCTTCCCGTCTCTCTCTGGCCTAATCCTCGCCTCCTCCAGTCTCTCTCTGGCCTAATCCTCGCCTCCTCCTGTCTGTCTTTGGCCTAATCCTCCCCTCCTCCCCCATCTCTCAGTCCTAATCCCTCCCCTCCTCCCGTCTCTCTTTGGCCTAATCTCCCCTTTCTCCTACCGTCTCTCTCTGTCCTAATGTCCCCCCACCTCCTCCCGTCTCTCTCTGGCCTAATGCCCCTCACCTCTTTCTGACCTAATCCCCTCTCCCCTCCTTCCATCTTTCTCTGACTTAATCCCCCCTCCTCCCACCTCTTTCTGGCCTAATCCCCCTCCCCTCCTCCCGTCTCTCTCTGGTCTAATCCTCCCTCCTCCCGTCTCTATCTGATCTAATGCCTCCACCTCCTGCTGTCTCTCTCTGGCCTAACCCCCCTCATGCTGTCTCTCTCTGGCCTAAAACCTTCTCCTCCCATTCATCACTGGTTTAACCCCCCTCCTCCCATCTCTCACTGGTCTAACCCCTCCCTCCCCCTTCCTGTCTCTTTATGGCCTAATCCGCCCCTTCCTCCTGTTTCTCTGTGGCCTAATCCCTTTCCTCCTGTCCAATGTAGCTGGAACAGGAGAGGCTGGCGGCTCAGGGCAGGGGGACTGCCGGGGGCAGACTCTCTCCGTGGACATTTAAAGAGCCCGTAGGAGCAGTGGGGAAGGAGACACCTGACCCCACAATCCCAAAACAAGAGGACAGAATGATAGAGGTGAGAGCATGGCTTAATGTGTGTGTGTAATTTCGCTGTGCGTATATATATGTGTGTGTGTTAGGCTGCTGTGCGTATTTATGTAAGTGTGTGTGTCTGACCGCTGTGCTTATATTTGCGTTTGTGTGTCTGGTCGCAGTGCGTACAGTATGTTTGCATATGTGTGTGTTTCAGACCACTGTGCGTATATGCGAGTGTGTTTCAGGCCACTGTGCGTATATGTGTGTGTGTGCCAGGCTGCTGTGCGTATATGTTCATGTGTTTGTGTCAAGCCACTGTGCGTATATGTTTGTGTGTCAGGCCGCTGTTCGAATATGAGTGTGCCGCTGTGCATATGTGTGTGTGTGTGTGTGTGTGTGTGTGTGTCAGAATGCTGTGATTTGTGTATAAGTGTGTGTGTCAGGCCACTGTGCGTAAATGTGCATGTCAGGCCACTGTTTATATGTTTGTGTGTGTTAGGCCGAAAAAGCTCCTGATCGGGATCTTCCAGGAGTCCCCTTCCACAGTGGTCCCCAGCTATCCTGAAGCATAGGATCAGGATGACGAGGGGAACCTGTCCCAGATCCGTGAGGAACACGTGAGGGCGCTGCGGGATGCCAAGGAAACGCTGAACCGGCTGCCCGAGGACATGATGGGGGACTTGCAGCGGGACAAAGAGAGGCTGGCGGCTCAGGGCAGGGGGACTGCCGGGGGCAGACTCAGGGCCAGATTAACAATGAGGCGGATGGAGCTCCAGCTCCAGGCCTCCATATAACAATAGGCCCATCACCCTGGCAGCAGCTGCACGGCTGGACAAATAATCAGTCATATATCATAAGTATTAAAAAAATTTGTAGTTTTCTCACAAAATTAAGCAATGTTTCTACAGATGGGTCCACGGTTATCTTTACTAGTTTTCTGCGCCTAGGCACAACATGTTTTTTTAACATAAGCCCTTCATCTATTGTTGTCAACTGCAATACAATACAGGGAACATTACAGCAGGGGATTAAATCCGACTGGCCAGTCTCAGTTAATCCTATTAAAGGTCAAGATAAACATGGACCCATCTGTATGTTTATGTATTTAGGGAGACATTGGAGCGCATAGTGTATGTAGGGTGTACACGCCCACATGGCTCCGGCCACACCTCCTTACGCTCTCAGTATAGGCCCTTAAAAATGTTCAGCTCCGGGCCCATGTGGCCCTTAGTCCAGCCCTGGGCAGACTCCCTCCATAGGCGTTTAAAGAGCTCGTAGGAGCAGTGGGAAAGCAGCCATCTGACCCCACAATCCGCAAACAGGAGGACAGAATTATAGAGAGCATGGCATAAATTGTGTGTGTGCGTCATTTCGCTGTCGTATATATATATATATATATGTGTGTGTGTGTGTGTGTGTGTGTGTGTGTGTGTGTCAGACTGCTGTGCGTATATATGTGTGTGTCAGGCTGCTGTGTGTATATGTTTGTGTTTGTGTGTCAGACCATTGTGCGTATATTTGCTTGTGTGTGTCTAGTCGCTGTGCGTATGTTTGCATTAGTGTGTGTGTCAGGCCGCTGTGCGTATATATGTGTGTGTGTGTGTCAGACCGCTGCACATATATGTGCGTGTGTTAGTCAGGCCGCTATGCGTATATATGTGCGTGTGTCAGGCAGCTGTGCATATGTGTGTGTGCATCAGGCCGCTGTATGTATGTGTGTGTGTGTGTGTGTGTCAGGCCGCTGTGCATTTATGTGTGTGTGTCAGGATGCTGTGCTTTGTGCATGTGTGTGTGTGTGTGTGTGTGTCAGGCTGCTGTGCATAAATGTGCGTGTGTGCGTTTCAGGCCGGTGTGTGTGTGTGTGTGCGTGCGTGCGTGTGCGTGTGTGTGTGTGTGTGTGTGTGTGTGCATATATGTCCCCAAAGCTCCTGATCGGGGTCTTTTTCCAGCAGTCCCCTTCCGCAGTGGGCCCCGGCTGGCCCCCGAAGCACAGGATCAGTGTGACGAGGGGAGCCTGGCCTGGATATGTGAGGAACACATTAGGGCGCTGCAGGAAGCCAAGGACATGCTGATCCGGCTGCCCGAGGACATGATGGGGGACTTGTAGTGGGACAAAGAGAGGCTGGCGAGTCAGGGCAGGGGGACTGCCAAGGGCAGACTCCCTCCACGGACGTTTAAAGAGCCTGTAGGAGCAGTGGGAGAGGAGCCGCCTGACCCCGCAGTCCGGCAACAGGAGGACTGAATTACAGAAGTGAGAGAGATTGGTGCTGCCCCTCACACGTCATGTGTGTGTGTCATGTAAGTGTGTGTGTGTCAGGCCACTGTGTGTGTATGTATGTCTGGCTGATTGTGTGTGTGTGTCAGGCCGTTGTGCCTATATGTGCGTGTGTCAGGCTGCTGTGCATATATGTGCATGTGTGTGTGTCAGCCCATTGTGCGTATGTGTTTCATGTTGCTGTGCATGTGAGGCCGCTATGCCTATATGTGCATGTGTGTGTGTGTGTGTCAGGCCACTGTGTGTATGTGTGTGTGTGTGTGTGTGTCAGGCCAGTGTGCATATGTATGTGTTTGTGCTTGTCAGGCCACTGTGCATATGTGTGCATGTGTGTGTCAGGCCACTGTGCATATATGTGCGTGTGTGCTAGGCCACTCTGTGTATGTGCGCATGTGTGTGCCAGGCCGCTTTGCATATATGTGTGTGATAGGTTGCTGTGCATATATGTGAGTGTATGTATCAGGCTGTTGTGCGTATATGTGAGTGTGTGTGTGTGTCAGGCCATTGTGCGTATGTGAGTGTGTGTGTCAGGCCATTGTGCATATGTGAGTGTGTGTGTCAGGCCGCTGTGCGTAAATATGTGCGTATGTGGTTGTCAGGCCGCTGTGCGTATGTGTGTGTGACAGGCCACTGTGCGTTAGTGTGTGTGTGCCAGGCTGCTCTGCGTATATGTGTGTGTGGACAGTATATCAGGCCACTGCGCATATATGTGCTTGTGTATCAGGCCACTGTGCGTGTGTGTAACACCACTGCACGTTAGTATGTGTCTGTGCCAGGCCTCTATGCGTATGTGTTTGTGTATGGGTGTATGTTAGGCTGCTGTGTGTGTGTCAGGCCACTGTGCATATATATGTGCGTTTTTGCGTCAGACAGCTGTGCATATATGTGTGAATGTGTGTGTCAGGCCACTGTGTGTATGTTTGTATATATATATATGTGTGTGTGTGTGTGTGTGTGTGTGTGTGTGTGTGTGTGTCAGGCTGCTGCGCATATGTGTGTGTCAGGCTGCTGTGTGTATATGTGAGTGTGTGTCAAGATGCTGTGCATATATGTGGAAGTGTGTCAGGCCATTGTGTGTATATGTGAGTGTGTGTGTCAGGCCGCTGTGCCTACATGTGAGTGTGTGTGTTAGGCTGCTGTGCCTACATGTGAGTGTGTGTGTCAGGCTGTTGTGCGTATGTGTATCTCAGCCTGCTGTGCATATGTGTGTGTCAAGCTGTTGTGCGTATATATGTGTGTGTCAGGCCATTATGCGTATATGTTAGTGTGTCAGGCCAATGTGCGTATGTATGTATGTGCCAGGCCGCTGTGCATATGTGTGTGTACAGTATATCAGGCTGCTGTGCATATATGTGTTTGTGTGTCAGGCCACCGTGCGTCAGTGTGTGTCTGTGCCATGCCTCTGTGCTTATGTGTGTATGGGTGTATGTTAGGCTGCTGTATGTGTGTCAGGCCACTGTGCATATATGGGCGTATGTGAGTCAGGCCACTGTGCATATGTTTGTATGTGTGTGTCAGGCTGTTGTGCATATGTGTGTGTATCAGGCCGCTGTGCCTATATGTCAGTGTGTGTGCTAGGCCGCTGTGTGTATATGATGAATGTGTGTGCCAGGCAGCTTTGCATATATGTGTGTGTGTGTGTGTGTGTGTGTGTGTGTGTGTGTGTGTGTGTTATGTAACTGTGCGTATATGTGAGTGTATGTGTCAGGCTGTTGTGCATATATGTGAGTGTGCGTGTCAGGCTATTGTGCGTATATGTGAGTATGTGTGTTTGTGTCAGGCCGCTGGGCGTATATGTGTGACAGGCCACTGGGGGTAATTCTTCGCAGCAGGATTTTTGTTAGCAGTTGGGCAAAACCATGTGCACTGCAGGGGCGGCAGATATAACATGTGCAGAGAGAGTTAGATTTGGGTGGGTTATATTTTTTCTGTGCGGGGTAAATACTGGCTGCTTTATTTTACACTGCATTTAGATTGCAGACTGAACACACCACACCCAAATCTAACTCTCTCTGCACATGTTATATCTGCCTCCCCTGCAGTGCACATGGTTTTGCCCAACTGCTAACAAAGATCCTGCTGCGATCAACTCAGAATTACCCCCACTGTGCGTTAATGTGTGTGTGTGTGTCATGCCGCTGTGCTTATGTGTGTGTGCCAGGCCGCTGTGCTTATGTGTGTGTGTACAGTATATCAGGCCGCTGTGCATATATGTGTTTGTGTGCCAGACCACTGTGCGTATGTGAGTGTGTAACGTCACTGTGCGTCAGTGTGTGTCTGTGCCAGGCCTCTTTGCGTATGTGTGTGTATGTTAGGCTGCTGTGTGTGTGTCAGGCCACTTTGCGTATATATGCGTTTGCGCATCAGAGAGCTGTGCATATATGTGCGTATGTGTGTCAGGCCACTGTGCATATATGTGCGTATGTGTGTGTCAGGCCACTGTGCATATGTTTGTATATATGTGTGTGTGTCAGGCCACTGTGTGTATATGTGGGGGGGGGGGGGTGTCAGGCCATTGTGCGTATATGTGTGTGTGTCAGGCCGCTGTGCCTATATGCGAGTGTGTGTGTCAGGCCGCTGTCCGTATATGTGTATATGTGTGTGTCTCAGGCTGCTGTGCATATGTGTGTGTGAATGTGAAGCTGCTGTGTGTGTATATGTACTTGTGTGTGTCAGGCTGCTGTGTGTATATGCCCATGTGTCAGGCCACTGTGTGTATGAGTGTGTCAGGCTGCCATGCATACGTGTGTGTGTCAGGCCGCTGTGTGTATATGTGGGTGTGTGTGTCAGGCTGTTGTACACATATGTGAGTGTGTGTGTCAGGCCACTGTGCATATGTGTGTGTCAGGCCTTTGTGCTGTGTGTTTATGTGTGTGTTTCAGTCTGCTGTGCATTTGTGTTTGTTTATAAAGTGAACCCGAAGAGAGAAAGTATTCCTTGGTAAGGGCACTCATAGACTGTATTTATCAATATTTACAAAAAGTCACACACCAAGAACCCTTTCCTCCGTTGCATACGGAATTTCCTCTACTCCAGCCTCAGCGAGTGCCCTCGTGTCCTAAACAGTGTTCTTTTAATAAATAATTCCTCTGATAACTCTTTGTAATGCCCCTTTACATATTTGAAGATATTAATATTGTCTCCTCTTAGACGCCTCTTTTCCAGTGTATACATATTCAACCTAGTTAGCCTTTCCTCGTACTTCAGTCCCTCTAGCCCTTTAATCAATTTAGTAGCTCGTTTTTGAACCCTTTCGAGTTTACCGATATCTTTTTTATACAGTGATGCCCAAAACTGAACACAATATTCCAGGTGCGGACGTACCAATGATTTATACAGCTGCAGGATAACATACTCGTCCCTTGTCTCAATTCCCCGTTTAATGCACGCTAGCACCTTACTTGCCTTCTTTACTGCGCTTTGACATTGTGTACGGTTATTGAACCTATTATTAATGAGTACTCCCAAATCTTTTTCCAGTACTGTTACCCCTAGACTTTCTCCGTTTAATATGTAGGATGCAAGCTTGTTTTTAGTCACGAAATGCATAACCTTGCATTTTTCTATATTGAACCTCATTCTCCATTTAGTCGCCCAGGTTTCAAGTTTAGATAAATCCTTCTGCAGAGACTCCACATCTATTTACGAATTAATTACCCTACACAGTTTAGTATCATCTGCAAAGATTGATATTGTGCTTTCCAGGCCTATTTCTAGGTCATTGATAAATATGTTGAACAGTAGTGGCCCGAGTACGGACCCTTGTGATTAGGGCTGTAACTAGGTGTGTGCGAAGGGGGCACTGCACATAGCGCTGCAGGGTAGGGAGCGCAGTTGGTGGCACTTGTCAATTATCTGTTTTAATTACTTTCACTTTGAGCTTCCCCACTTTTTGAAGCCCAGCATCTCCTGACCACCACTGTCTCCTACCCTGACCCCTTCTGTCACTAATACCTATACAACATTCATGAACTCATCTTGAGATTTCTTTGTTATTCAGTCACTCTGTCCTTTATTACATTTGAAGATGCTGACATACCCCGGATTTGAGCCCATTATCTGGGGCATTGCAGTCAGACACTCTATTCATTGAGCTATCTGCCCTTACATAGAAAGCTAGAGAATTCTAAGCTAGAGAATTCTATTTGAAGCTTACCTTGTACTTTGTGAAAAAATGATCAGCATTGCTGCTGAGCAGATCTATTTATTGTGTGACTGCAAGAGATTGGATGTGTGGCTGCACACTACATAGATCTGCTCAATTGCAATACTGATTATTCTTTTTACAAAGTACCAGTAGCTTCATATAGTGTTCATAGTATTTATGCAGGATCAGACAGCTCAATGAGTAAGGTGTTTGGTTACAGTTCAACAGGTTATAGGTCTGAATCCCGGGTATGACAGTATATTGTAACTGAATATTAATGTGATATTCCGCTGACTACTGGGGTCCAGCTTGAGGACTTCCTGTTGACCACTACTCTCTGTACCCTGTTATCCAGCCAGTTACTTAACCATGTGAGGACAGATTTTCCTAGGCCAAGCTCCTTTAATTTGATGATCAGTCTCCTGTGAGGCACTGTATCGAAGGCTTTTGCAAAATCTAAGTAGACCACATCCCCTGCTTTTCCCTGATCGAGATTATTGCTCACTTCCTCGTAGAAGCTAATTAAGTTAGTTTGACATGATCTGTGCCTCACAAACCCATGCTGGTTCTTGCTAATAATCATAGCGGTCTGTAGATACTCCTGTATGCTATCCCTTAGAATTCCTTCAAATATTTTCCCCACTATAGATGTCAAACTAACCGGTCTGTAGTTACCCGGTTAATTTTTGGATCCCTTTTTAAATAACGGCACTACCTCAGCTATATGCCAAACCTTCGGTACCATGCCTGATCTGATTGAACTATTGAAAATCAAGTATAGGGGTCTTGCTAGTTCTGACCTAAGCTCCATAAGAACCCTCAGGTGAAGTCCATCAGGACCAGGTGATTTATTAATCTTAATTTTGCTTAGTCTCTCCCAGACTACTTCTTCACTTAAACAAGTATATAACCACCAATCATTACTGTCACTGTCGTTATGCACTCCTCCCACCATTAGTTCTTCTCTGGTGAACACTGATTAAAAAAATGTATTCAGTATTTCCTCTTTTATTTCGTCATCATTTATCAATACTCCAAATTCATCTTTTATAGGACCTATGTTCTCCTTTTTTAACCTTTTGCTGTTTATTTATTTAAAAAACTTTTTAGGATTGCTTTTACTCTCTATAGCGACTTGCTTTTCATTATCCATTTTAGCTGCTCTTATTGCTTTTTTGCATTTTTATTGCATTCCTTGTAATACTTGAATGACTCCTCCTTTCCATTAGATTTAAATGCTCTGAAAGCACGCTTCTTGTTATCCATTTCTACCTTGACCTTCTTGTTAAGCCACATTGGTTTCAGTTTAGTACTCCTGCGTTTACTGCCCATAGGGATAAATTTGTGAATATTGCTATCTAGCAACCCTTTTAAAGCATCCCACATTTCCGAAGTGTTCTTGTTATGAAACAAAACTTCCCACTCAATGTCTTTAATTGCACATCTCAGCATACTGAAATTAGCCTTCCTAAAGTTAAATGTTTTGGTTGAACCCTTATAGCTATGTTTCCTGAAACTGATGTCAAATGGATCATATAGTGATCACTGTTACCCAAAGACTCCCCAACTTTAGTATTTTATATAATATCTGCATTATTAGTAATTACTACATCTAGAGTAGATTTACCCCTAGTTGGGTCCTCGACTAGATGGGACAAGTATTGATCCTTAAACATATTTAAGAACCTGTTGCCCCTAGCTTTAACACAGGAATCGTTACTCCAATTTATATCTGGATAATTAAAATCCCCAATCACTATGATGTCCCCCAATCGCGCAGCCCTTTTGATTTGCTGCAAGAGTTGTTCTTCCTCATGTATGCTAATATCCGGCTGTTTGTAGCACGTGCCTATGACTAGTTTTTTTGCATCAATACCCCCACTTGAGATTTCAACCCATAGTGATTCCACATTATCGCCAGTCCCCTCATAAACAATCTCCTTTCAGTATGGTTTAAGAGATGGTTTAACATAAAGACATACACCTCCTCTTCTTTTGCTTGCCCTGTCCCTCTTGAAAAGAGAATACCCCTCCAAGTTTACAACCCAGTCGTGAGAGTTGTCCCACCATGTTTCCATAATACCTATAATGTCATACTCAGCTTTTGAGGCTAACAATTCCAATTCCCCCATTTTACCTGCTAGACTTCTTGCGTTTGCAAGCATACATTTTAGCTTAGCGGTTCCCTTGTCTGTTTGTTTTTGTAAAGGTAACCTATCATGGTTTACTAGTGCGTCCCTAGAGTTACTCTTACCTACTGTCCCTCTTGCTCCCTCTCCACACCCACCATACTTAATAATGCCCACCTTACTCTTCTCTTTGAGCAAACCAATGTTTCCGTCTAAATTCTCCGCCCCGACATAAGAATTTTCCCTTATGTTCCATACCTCATTTTCTATATGCTGTTTTGATGACACAAGATTGTAGTTAGTTAATGTTTTGCAAATACCTTTGTTAATACCCTTTTAAGAACCCATGTAAGTACCCTTACTGGCTGCTCTTTCCCTCCCCCCTTCTCCACTCCCAATTAACTCACTACCACCATCCCTACTATTCTCGCTATATGACCTATAGTTTCTAGCTAAACCCTCCCCCCAGGCTCCTAGTTTAAAAGCTCCTCCAACCTACTAACCATCCTTCCCCCCAGCACCGCAGCCCCCGCCTCATTCAGGTGCAATCCATCGCGACAAAAAAGATGGCGCCTGACTGAGAAGTCCGCCCAGTGTTCCAAGAACACAAACCCCTCTTTCCTACACCAGTCTCTAAGCCACACATTTACCTCCCTGATCTCCCTCTGCCTCCCTGGGCTAGCGAGTGGCACTGGTAATATTTCGGAGAATATTACCTTAGATGTCCTTTTTTTTTAGTTTCTGGCCTAAGTCCCTATAATCTTTCTTAAAGACATCCCACCTGCCGCTAACTTTGTCGTTGGTGCCAAAGTGCACCAAGACCGCTGGGTCTTTCCCAGCCCCTCCCAACAATCTATCTACCCGGTCCGCGATGTGCCGTACCTGAGCACCCGGCAGAGAACATACCATACGACGATCACGATCCCGGTAGCAGATTGCCCTATCTGCCTTCCTGATGATAGAGTCCCCTACCACCACCATCTGCCTGGGTGCCTCTCTAGCTTTCATCCCATCTGAGCAAAAGGGACCACTCCTCCGGTTGCTAGAGGGAACAGTCTCCTCCGGCTCCGTCATTTCATCACTATCATCCACCGAATCTTTGTCCAATCGGGCAAATTTGTTCGGGTTTGATAGATCCGAGATGTCGTGCACCCCCTCTTTTTCTTCCTTCTAACAGTGACCCAACTGGCTATCTGATTTTCCTCGTCTACCAGTGACCCCTCCCGCAACTCCTCCACCGTTGTATCTAAGCCTTGCTCGAGATTATGAATATCCCTCCGTCGCGTAACGGTTTGCTCTAGATAAGTTACCTGGGCTTCCAGGGCAACCGTACGCACACATTTTGCGCATATGTATTAGCACTGGGACGGCTGCTCCAGGTGCGCATACATCTTGCACAACACGCACTGAGTGAGTCTCTCAAGCATGGCCCCACCCATTTGATTGAAACTCTAACTCCCTATTACCTTCTGAAGACAATGCAAAACAATAAAAACTATGCAATACGGTATTGACTATGACCTAGCTGTGAAGAGAATCAATATTCACAACACAGCAGAAATAGCTAATACAATCAATACTTATCTGAGTGGGCCCTCTCCTGCATCACCGATACTCCTCCTTGCAGTTGCTCCAGCTCTCCGCACTCCCTTCTCACTCGGCTTCCGGCATCTACTTCGTCCACAGTCTGCACAGTCCACAGACTACAGACCTCTCTCACGCAGGCTGTGGCTGCAGCAGCGCACACTCACACCCTGAATCAGCAGACCTCACACACTTTCTCTCCCCTAGCAGCGCTTTCACTCACTCACTCACTCTCACCCTGTAGCAGCAGCAGCAGCAACACTCCCCGCAGCGCACAACTCAGTCACTCACCCAGCAGCAGCACTCACACTTGCCATCCTTTTCACACTTCCTCACACTCACTTACTTGTTCACTCACTCACTCCACAAGCTGTAGCAGCGGTTTGGTTGTGCTCTCACTCACTCCCACACACCCTCACACAGCAGTGGCTGCACTCACACAGCTCACAAGCACACCCTCAGCAGCGGCTGCAGCAGCAGCAATCTCCTGCTGCCTGTTCCGCTGTACACATCCCAGTGCCGCTCAGCCTGGCTGCTTCCTGACCCCTGGCCTCCTCCCGCACCTCCTCGTCACCTCACTTCTGCGTCCGGTTTGTCAGCGTCTCCTCCTCTCTCCTCTCAGCGTATCCTCCCGTATAAACAATTCTGTTTGGTAAATTAAATTAATTTTGCATAGAACAGTGATGTTATGCAAACATTTTCGATAAACATTTAAAAAAATCAAATGTTTATTCATACAGTGAAATATTACATTATTACATTTCTGAATTAAAAAAATTAAAAAAATAAATTGAAAAAAAGCTATGAAATTCCATAGACAAAAAACCTTATGGTTTCATATGTCCCATTAAGGCTTCTTACACATGATCTGGCATTTCTGAAACCTGTTGTAACTCTTCCACTCAAACTCCAAAAAGCAATGAAATTCCGATCATTAAGGCTGACACCTTAATGGATGTGTTCCTTGCGCAATACAGATATGGTATGCCATCAGAGGCTGTGGGTAAGTGCAGATTCAGCACTCTCACAGAGTGAGATTGCTGTCACTCACACAATGGTGGAGCTGCTAATTCACAGATTTGTGTGCTCATTGGAATACACACATGCAGTCTATGCAACTGAAGGTCTGAGCAGAAGACAAAGCTGCTCAGATGAGGTAAGAGTGGTGCTGATCGGAGGGAGGAGACAGAGCAGTGTGGATGGGGGACAGAAATGTGTGGATAGAGGGAACACTAAGCAGCACTGATGGTTGGGACAAAGCAACAAAGACAGGTGGAAAACAGTGGTGCAGACGGGGGGAGGTAAGACAGTGATGCAGTGGGGGGGGGGAGACAGAGTGCAAAAGATGGGGAAAGAGAGTGGTGCAGATGATGGGGAGACAGAGCGGTGTGGATGGCTGGTCAGTGCCGTGTGGAATGGACAGAGCAGCACAGATGAAGAGGGGTGAGAGTAGTACAATGGAAAGAAACAGGGGCATGGAAGAGGGAGGCAGAGCAGCATGGATGAGGGGAAGACAGTCTCAACATTGGAGGAGGTAAGTATTTTTGCCTACCCTTGATTGGGTGGCAGCTAGGGCTAACCCTCCCCCCAGGCCATAACCCTAACAGTAACCACAATACATACCTTCGGGATGGCGTGATATCAGCTACATGAATGGGGTAAGAGTAGTATGGATAGGGGGGAGATTAAGCAGCACATATGGGAAGGGAGGCAGAGTGATGAAGGGCAATGAGGGGGGCAATGATGCAGATGGGTTGAAAACACTAGCACGGATGGGTAGAAAACTGGTGCAGATGGGAGAGAAGACAGTGTGCCATGTATGGGAGGAGGCTGTGTGATGTTGAAGAGGGAAACACCGAGCAGCGCAGAGAGAAGGAAATGGTGGTATGGACAAGGCACAGATGGGGAAAGACAGTGCAGCTAAGTGACTTTTTGTGATTGGTATTACTAAGGACTATATATTTAGGTATTACTAAGTACTATATATATATGTATATATATAAATATAAATATATATTCCTTACTAATACCAATCACAAAAAGTCATTATATAAGAAGTACTTAAAAAATCCAAACAGTGTATTGTGAGCTCTTTTTAGGAGCAGCAGCAACTCTCCTAGATCCACCAAATTATTTGCAAATCCTAAATAATAATGATGATAATAATAATAATAATAATAATAATAATAACAACAATAATAATAATAATAATAATAATAATAATAGAGATAAGGGCACCTCCTAGTGCAGTAAGCAACAACATATATATATACATTTATACATATACCGTATATACTCGAGTATAAGCCGACTTTTTCAGCACATTTTTCTGTGCTGAAAAAGCCCCCCTCGGCTTATACTCGAGTCAATGGCTGCAGCAGACGCCGTGGGCTGTGTGGGCGTCCGCTGCAGCCGGCTCCAGGACAGACACTAGAGGTCATTATTGACCTCTAGTGTCTGTGCGCGTTGCTATGGGAGAGACGTCATGACGTCTCTCCCATAGAGATGATCGGGTGCCGGGGAGCGGGCGGCCGCACAGAGCGGCGGCCGGACGGAGCGTGCGGCCGGATGGAGCGAGCGGACGGACGGAGCGGAGCAGCGCAGCAGCAGAAGAAGCGGTCGGGAAGCAGGAGCGGGGCAGTGGTAAGTATTGTTTTTGTGTGTGTTTGTGTGTTTGTAAGCGGCGACGGGGGCACTGCAACAGGGGGCAAAGAAAGAAGGGGGCACTGCAACAGGGGGCAAAGAAAGAAGGGGGCACTGCAACAGGGGGCAAAGAAAGAAGGGGGCACTGCAACAGGGGGCAAAGAAAGAAGGAGGCACAACTACTGGGGGCAATGAAAGGGGGCACAACTACTGGGGGCAATGAAAGGGGGCACAACTACTGGGGGCAAAGAAAGAGGGGCACAACTACTGGGGGCAAAGAAGGGGCATAACTACTGGGGGCAAAGCAACGGCAGCATGTTTTTATCTGGCACTGTGGGGGGATATCTGTTACTGGGGGTATATGTGGCACTGGGGGCACAACCCTAGCAACAAGCATTACCCCCTGGCAACAAGCATAACACCTACCGCATGAAACCCCTGGCAACGAGCATGACACCCTGAGCATGAACACCCCTGGCACCGTACATTTCCCACCCTAGGCTTATACTCGAGTCAGTCATTTTTCCCATTTTTTTGTGGTAAAATTAGGTATCTCGGCTTATATTCGGGTCGACTTATACTCGAGTATATACGGTATATATATATATATATATATATATATATACACACACACACACATATATATAGTAGACATAAACAAACACCTCAAGTGTAGCGATGATTTGCAGGGAGGCTGTTTAATAGAAAACTGCAGATCTGTGAAAAGCCACAATGACCATCAAAATTAGGTTGTGCATCATTTTCCAGTGAAAGGGGAGAAGCTTTCCAGACAGGTGTAATTTATCATTTTTTCTGATTTAATATCAAGGAAATATATTAAAATAATAAAAAGAATCCTGAAATCCTCAAAATTTGGAGTGATAAATAGCACTCCCTGTCTTTATTGCATTATACCTACTAACAGAAATATTGCACAGTGGATTTTGCCAGACATGGACGATTATTTTCCAATAAAAAGTTGCATATTAAATTCCAGCACAAAAGTGGGTGTCTAATACTTTTGAATTCTTTCAAGGTTTGCCCAAGAACACAATTTTAAACTTAACTAATATAAAGCTTTTCTGGATAAAAGTAGCATTAATGCTTAGTCTCTTTCACTCCCCCAACTAAACAACAAAGGTGATGGCTTCATATATTTCCAGTTTGCAGTACCTTCAAGCATTTTCAACATGCTGATTTTTCTCACATTTTTCATAGTTCTTTTTTCTATACTAGTAGCTGAAAGGAATTCATTACATCTAATCACCGTGCAATGCTAGAAAATGTAAGGCAATTGATGATTGCTCTGGCAGATGTAACCTAAACTATACTGCAAGGGTTTCACCAAGGAAACAGAAATAAATATGTATTAATCTTATGCAATTTCTCAAAATTAGTTTATGAATGTTTGTTGCGAGCAGTCTGGAGATAAAGTAGAGCAAGCTTTGGAGGTGTACGTTTCTTTATATTAGAGCAAGCACATGCTATATATTAGGGGATTAGTAGAACTACACACACACACACACACACACACACACACACACACACACACACACACACACATATAGGTACATTATCTATCTATCTATCTATCTATCTATCTATCTATCTATCTATCTATCTATCTATCTATCTATCTATCTATCCATCCAGGGGTGGATCCAGAAAAAAATGAAAGGGGGGGCACCATGATAGGGGAACAGTAATAGTTATATTTACATGCACCTAAGGCACGCGTGCTCCCAGATAAGAGGTGTGGTATCACAGGGGGCCTAGCCTCACAGAATACGACATCAGGTTATGATTGGCTGTAGGCGCGCATCCTGGTTTATTTTATTGCCAATGTTTCACCCTGATGAAAAGGCTGATTGGGCCTTGAAATGTTGGTCACCTGTTCCATAAGTTATGGGAGTCTGGAAGGCACCTCAGCGCAATATAATTATTATAGTTTTTAGTTGGTAGTGGCAGGTGCAGCATACCTTGTTTTGGGCACTGCACTGAGACTCAGACTGCAGGACATGAACTGCCCATCTCTGATTAGCAGAAGAAGCCAGCTGGATCTCCAACAAGCAGCATAAGACATCTGCAGGACAGCCCTGTCACAATCACACGGGCCGCCTTCTCAAAGCCGAGGCTGAGTTTGACTGCACCTAGCATGGTGGTAAAGGAAGAGGAGGAGGAAGCGCTGGGATTATTGTGCGGTGCAGTGAGGGCTAATGAAGCCTTCTGTGCCGTCATGCTTAACAGTCTTACTCGATGCTGGCATTTGAACCCCACGCCTGGGCTGGTCTCTGGCAGGCTGGCAGTGGGGGAGGTAGGTTGCGGTGTGAGCACACGGACTTGCTGTTAGAGCCGCGGTGGGTCCTAGTGCTTTCCGGCTCTTTTATCAAATCTGACTGATGGAAATAGCAGTAGTGCTACTGCTGTTCTCCTTTTGAAAAAAATAAGTCTGAAACAACAGGGAATGGGGGGGGGTGTTCAAGGGCCATGTGTCCCCCTCCTAGATCCGCCTATGTATGTATGTATGTATGTATGTATGTATGTATCTATCAGAGCCGTAACTAGGTGTGTGCTGATGGTGCTTTGCCCACAGCGCAAATGAACTGAGGGCGCACCATCGGGCATCACACCCGCATGGCCGCTGGCTCCGGGTCCAGACTCACTGCTGAAGGCGGCGCTGCCTGCGTCCCGCTGAAGCTACCGCCCGCCTACCTGCCTGTGTCCCGCTGAAGCCGCACGCACGCACGCACGCCTGTGTCCTGCTGAAGCTGCCGTCGCCCGCCCACCTGGGTCCCGCTGAAGCCACCCAAAATTTTTCAGGCCACAGGCAATATGTCCTGCACGCCCCTGTCAATTGAAAAAAAAAAACTACCACCAAGTTGATTGTGTGAACAAAACATGGGATGTGTTGGAATTCACCCATCTGCAATGCTTTTACAATATCTGTGGCGTTATCAGAAATAGCAAATCATGAGGAGAGTCCAAGTGGGTAACAAGAATTGAAGATAGTACGATCTCAGAATAGCGCAATGAAAAGGACTCAGCTGCCTCGATACAATACTCAAAAAGATGGGAAAAAACACCAATTCCCTAGAGATATATATACAATAAATAGAGCAAAGTATCACTGGCACTGGGTCCTCAAAGATGTGTAATTACCCATTAATAGGGAAAAGTCACAACCCAAAGTTTTCATTCAAACACAATGGGGTTATATTTTCAATAAAATATAAAATCAGTTTATTAATATACATACAGATAGAGAATTCACAAAAACAAACATAATAACTTCTCAGTGCAGGGTTAGGTGATTTTATCCATTAAAGTGACTTGTGCTTAAACAAACAAGTGGAGAAAATCTCTCACCATATCCTGTTTTTGCGGTGGGCTAGCTTAATTATCACGTTAGCAGATGTTGTCCTAGGCTGAATAGCCTGGCACCACCGCAGTAGGTTTTTTCAGCATACAGTCACCGGTTCCTTTCCGCGCACAGCTCCTCCATCCAAACGTATGGTGAAGTGATCAAGGCTCACAATCGTGCGGTTAACGTCCCTCAACCTTAACGCGTTTCTCCAACATAGGGCCTATGTCTGAGAAACGCATTAAGGTTGAGGGATGTTAACCACACGATTGTGAGCCCTGATAACTTCACCGTACAGCCGCAGTGCTGGTTTCTGCACACTGATCGTTTATTTCCAGCCAGGGTACATGGTTCCCCCCCTCTCCCCTTCGGGACGTCTTCTGCTTCTGACCACCGCACCTGTTATTGCCGTACTGCCCAGGAGCTCTGGAAGCGGCAAGCCATATACATCCTGCAGCGGTGAGCTACCATCACTGTCGGATAGCGGTGGGGGGTTGTAGCCTAACCACAGGCTATGGGAAGGATAAAGCTTACTCTTCTTGATTATCCCAAGGAACTTTGCAACATTTGTTTAAGAGGAATAAGTGGACCTGCTACGGTTCAATTGTTCTACAAAAGCATTTATCACCATCCAGGTGGGACATTGAACATTCTCTTTCCTCATCTCAATTGGGAACTATTTATTTGGGATTACAAGTCCTTTTAATTGGTGATTTCAGTGGTCTCCACTAGTGCGGTTTCATCTTCTAATGCGTAGCAATATTGCATTTTAATTGTTCTATTTAATAATAAATTGTTATCCTTTTCTATAATTTATGCGCTCTCTTAATTGTTTATATATTTTAGACAATACTATCCTTAGTATACAGAGTGCTCACATCTGCGCTTATTAAAGTGCATTCAGTGTCCCACCTAACCTTTTATAATTTTCTAAGAACATCCCCTTTCAAAAAGGCAGGGGTGGTCACAACTAACGGCTGCAGGAAAGAATCCACCATAGCGGATAGATTTGAGGTTATACTATTGGTGCCAGTAATTATTGGATGTCCAGGGGGATTGTTAGCATCCTTGTGAATTTTGGGCAATATATAGATGGTGGGAGTGGATGGTTCACTTATATTAATAAATTATTTCTCCTCTCCTGTAATGACACCTTTATCTAATGCCCTTTCAGTCAGTTCTTCTAACTTCCTTGTGATATTGAGAAGGGAGATAGATTTCATTTTTTTATAGGTGCTGTTATCTCCAAGTTGCCTATCTATTTCTTTTAAATAATTCTCTTTGGTCAGAATTAAAACCCCTCCTCCTTTATCCATGGATTTTATTATGATTTCCTTATTTGTTTGTAAGGACTGCATAGCAAGGAATTCTTTTCTAGTAAGATTTATTTTCTTTGATCTGGGAATATTTCTTAGTTCTTTCAAAAGAATGGAATTAGAACAGTCAATACTGCCTCCCTTAACATGTTGTGGGTAAAAATGGGAATATTTCCTGAACTTAGATCTTTCAGATGGTTCAGCCTCATTTATGTGTTCTTTTCCACCCCAAAAAATTTTTAGACTAATTTTTCTTATGTATTTCTGCAAGTCCACAAATAATTCAAATGGATTGGGATCACTCGAAGGTGCAAATTTCAATCCTTTTAATAACACACTATGTTCAGCAGATGTCAGATTGTACTCACTAAGATTGAATATTTTACTCTGTGTATTGGTCTCAGTGGATATATTGTCCACCTCAACTGAACCGGTTGTTTGTGTGACCAATGGCAATCTTTTTGGTTTTGGTTTCTTTACGCCAACCCTTTTTCCCCTGTTTGGGTAATCTGGTTGATCCACCAGTTATTCCCTTCTTGGGGTCCAACGGCCTCGTTTCATAAAAAGGACGGTTGGAACGAGGTGTGGGCACATTCTCTGATCTCAAATTTTCACCTCTATCGACAACGGTATCCCTTCTTCTCTGCTTTTTTTTTTTCATGGAATAGTCTTTCATCCTACTTCCATTATGTTTATTGTAAATCTTATCCTCATTCCATCTATTTTTTGGTTGCTACTCTTGTTCCCTAAATCTCTCAATATTTGCAGGGAATCTGTCTTTATGATTTCTCTCGTTGGAGTGATGTCTTATTTTATAATTCCTCTGGGTTTGTCTCTTTTTCCTCATATTTCGATCTTTCTAAATTCATGGGTCGGTGGTTAGATTGATTTATCCTCCTACGCCATGTCGGGGTCTGTGTAAATTCCGTTCTGTTTGTCTGTTTCCCCTGTTTCTTGAGATTAACCTCCATGGGAGTGGTTTCTTGAGATTAACCCTCATCTCGAGATTCATTAAAGTCTCTTTGGAATTTCCTCCTTTTTCTATTTTTTAGTTCTCTAGTTTTCTTTTCTAATTTCAATATAACACTTTTATCCTTCTCCTTTTCCTCATCTAGGTCTATAAAGGGGTCTACAAGTATTTTGGAGGTCTCAATATCTCGATTTACTTCTAAAAGATTGTTTTTTCTCTCCTTTATAATTAATTCAATCAAAGATACACTGCAATAGGTCAGTATCTTATCCCATTCTTTAACAAGGACTTATTTTCATTGGTAAATGAGGATTTTTTAATTACCTTCAGACCCTTGGGTACAAGGTGATGTGATAAATAATGCTCTAGTGTGGTGACCTTCCACTACAGCCTATTTTCCCTTAACATTAGTTTCTCTAATTTATTTAAAACATTGGGTAGACACTCATCCTCCACACTAAGTTCTTCTAATGATTCATTTAGGAATCCTTTTGATAAGTTTCTCCTGGTTTCCCTAAAGAAGAACATCCCTGCTGCAAACTGATACGGACAGGTGTTTAACAGAAAAATGATTAACAAGAATTGAAGAAAGTACAATCTCAGAATAGCGCAATTAAAAGGACTCAGCTGCCTTGATACAATACTCAAAAAGAGGGGAAAAAACACCAATTCCCTAGAGATATATATACAATAAATAGATCAAAGTATCACTGCTGCTGGATCCTCAAAGATGTGTAATTACCCATTAATAGGGAAAAGTCACAACCCAAAGTTTTCATTTAAAAACAATGGGGTGATATTTTCAATAAAATATAAAATCTGTTTATATATACATACAGATAGTGAATTCACAAAAATAAACATAAAAACTTCTCAGTGCAGGGTTAGGTGGTTTTATCCATTAAAGTGACTTGTGCTTTAACAAACAAGTGGAGAAAATCTCTCACCATATCCTGTTTTTGCGGTGGGCTAGCTTAATTATAAAGTTAGCAGATGTAGTCCTAGGCTGAAAATCCTGGCACCACTGCACTAGGTTTTTTCAGCATACAGTCTCTAGTTCCTTTCCATGCACAGCTGCTCCATCCAAACAACGCGTTTCAGTCCTCAAAAGACTTTTTTCAAGAGGGATGAGGAGTTGTGTCCTGAATCTCCTTATATACCCCTCCTATGTGACTTAAACTGTCCAAGTAATGGATTAATTGACGACGACGTGACTTCCGGGTTTTTGGACTGGAAGTCACGTGCATGTGTTCCAGTGATTACTTCTTGTCCACGCGCCGTTCGTTCTCTGCGTTCCACAATCTCCTTCCTCATACAGGCCGGGAATCAGGTTATATGCTGATCTACTTCCTCTCGTCCATTGCATTAAACACAAATATCTTTTCAGAGTGCCCAGAAGCCCCATTGCCCATCTTAATGAAGGGATTCAATGCTTGTTTCCCATAAATGAGAACATTATTGGACAGAAACACCAGACCAAGCTCGGTGGTAATTTGTATTCCCAACCTTTCCATCCCTATTACCCAGGTGGGGTCCCAACTGTCTTAAAAGTAGTACATATGTTCCAATAATGTATACATGCAAAAAAAGAAAAAAACACAATAGGTATATTAATAATGTCACATGTACATGATCCCATGTAGCATATTAAAATACTCTAAAACACTCTATATTAAATATAAAATGAATGATAAATGAAAGGGTTCTCATTATAAAAATCTCTTCAACTTGAATTCGACATTGTAGCCCCAAGAAACGTGTGACTTGCCCCTCATATTTGTTAAATGTGAGGGGCATATCCCACATTTTTTGGGGCTACAACAGATTAACCCAATTGGAAAAATAAGAACTTAGAGAAACGTCTTACCCAGAGTGAGATGAGATGGATTTTTAATCTAGATTCTTTAAAACCCAAGGGGCATAATGTTGACTTCGAGTTGAAGTGGTTTTTAGAATGAGAACTCTTTCAGTCATCATTCATTTTATATTTAATATAGAGTATTTTAGGGTATTTTAATATGCAACATGGGATCATGTATATGTGTCATTATTAATATACCTATTGTGTTTTTTTTCCTTTTTATGCATGTATTCATTATTGGAACATATGTACCACTTATGAGACAGTTGGGACCCCACCCGGGTAATAGGGATGGACAGGTTGGGAATACAAAGTACCACCGAGCTTGGTCAGGTGTCCAATACTGTTGGTCAGGTGTCCAATACTGTTCTCATTTATGGCAAAGAAGCATTGGACACCTTAATTAAGATGGCCGATGGGGCTTCTGGGCACTCTGAAAAGATATTTGTGTTTAATGCAATGGCCGAGAGGAAGTAGATCAGCATATCACCTGATTCCCGGCCTGTACGAGGAAGGAAATCGCGGAATGCAGAGAACGAATGGCACAAGAAGTAGTCACTGGAACGCATGCACGTGACATCCGGTCTGAAAACCCGGAAGTCACGACGCCGTCAATTCATCCATTACTTGGACAGTTTAAGCCACATAGGAGGGGTATATAAGGAGATTCAGGACACAACTCCTCATCCACTCTTGAAAAAGGTCTTTTGAGGACCAAAACGCATTGTTTGGATGGAGGAGCTGTGCGTGGAAAGGAAACGGTGACTGTATGCTGAAAAAATCTTCTGCAGTGGTGCCAGGCTATTCAGCCTAGGACTACATCTGCTAACTTTATAATGAAGCTAGCCCACCGCAAAAACAGGATGTGGTGAGAGATTTTCTCCACTTGTTTGTTTAAGCACAAGTCACTTTAATGGATAAAACCACCTAACCCTTCACTGAGAAGTTTTTATGATTGTTTTTGTGAATTCACTATCTGTATGTATATATAAACTGATTTTATATTTTATGGGAAAGAAGCACTGAATCCCCTAATTAAGATGGCCGATGGGGCTTCTGGGCACTCTGAAAAGTAATTTGTGTTTAATGCAATAGCCGAGAGGAAGTAGATCAGCATATCACCTGATTCCCGGCCTGTATGAGGAAGGAGATTGTGGAACGCAGAGAACGAATGGCGCGCGGACAGGAAGTAATCACTGGAATGCATGCACGTGACTTCCGGTCCAAAACCCCGGAAGTCACGGCGTCGTCAATTAATCCATTACTTGGACAGTTTAAGTCACATAGGAGGGGTATATAAGGAGATTCAGGACACAACTCCTCATCCACTCTTGAAAAAGGTTTTTGAGGACCGAAACACGTTGTTTGGATGGAGGAGCTGTGCATGGAAAGGAACCAGAGACTGTATGCTGAAAAAATATACTACGGTGGTGCCAAGCTATTCAGCCTAGGACTACATCTGCTAACTTTATAATTAAGCTAAACCACCGCAAAAACAGGATATGGTGAGAGATTTTCTCCACTTGTTTGTTTAAGCACAAGTCACTTTAATGGATAAAACCACCTAACCCTGCACTGAGAAGTTTTTATGTTTGTTTGTGTGAATTCACTATCTGTATGTATATATAAACTGATTTTATATTTTATTGAAAATATCACCCCATTGTTTTTAAATGAAAACTTTGGGTTTTGACTTTTCCCTATTAATGGGTAATTACACATCTTTGAGGATCCAGCAGCAGTGATACTTTGATCTATTTATTGTATATATATCTCTAGGGAATTGGTGTTTTTTCCCCTCTTTTTGAGTATTGTATCAAGGCAGCTGAGTCCTTTTAATTGCGCTATTCTGAGATTGTACTTTCTTCAATTCTTGTTAATCATTTTTCAGTTAAACACCTGTACGTATCAGTTTGCAGCAGGGATGTTCTCCTTTAGGGAAACCAGGAGAAACTTATCAAAAGGATTCCTAAATGAATCATTAGAAGAACTTAATGTGGAGGATGAGTGTCTACCCAATGTTTTAAATAAATTAGAGAAACTAATGTTAAGGGAAAATAGGCTGTAGTGGGAGGTCACCACACTAGAGCATTATTTATCACATCACCTTGTACCCAAGGGTCTGAAGGTAATTAAAAAATCCTCATTTACCAATGAAAATGAGTCCTTTGTTAAAGAATGGGATAAGATACTGAGACATTGTAGTGTATCTTTGGTTGAATTAATTATAAAGGAGAGAAAAAACAATCTTTTAGAAGTAAATCGAGATATTGAGACCTCCAAAATACTTGTAGACCCCTTTATAGACCTAGAGGAGGTAAAGGAGAAGGATAAAAGTGTTATATTGAAATTAGAAAAGGAAACTAGAGAACTAAAAAATAGAAAAAGGAGGAAATTCCAAAGAGACTTTAATGAATCTCGAGTTGAGGGTGGGACCAATCCCATGGAGGTTAATCTCAAGAAACAGGGGAAACAGACAAACAGGAGGGAATTTACACAGATCCCGACATGGCGTAGGAGGATAAATCCATCTAACCACCGACCCATGAATACAGAAAGATCTAAATAGGAGGAAAAGAGACAAAGCCAGAGAAATTATAAAATAAGACATTGCTCCAACGAGAGAAATCATAAAGACAGATTCCCTGCAAATATTGAGTGATTTAGGGAACAAGAGTAGCACCCAAAAAATAGATGGATTGAGGATAAGATTTACAATACACATAATGGAAGTAGGATGGAAGACTATTCCATGATAGAAAAAAGAAAGCAGAGAAGAAGGGATACCGTTGTCGATAGAGGTGAAAATATCAGATCAGGGAATGTGCCCACACCTCATTCCAACCGTCCTTTTTTGAAACGAGGCCGTTGGACCCCAAGAAGGGAATAACTGGTGGATCAACCAGATTACCCAAACAGGTAAAAAGGGGTGGAGTAAAGAAACCGAAACCAAAAAGATTGCCATTGGTCGCGCAAACAACCGGTTCAGCTGAGGTGGACAATATATCAACTGAGACCAATACACAGAGTAAAATATTCAATCTTAGTGAGCACAATATGACATCTGCTGAACATAGTGTGTTATTAAAAGGATTGAAATTTGCACCTTAAAGTGATCCCAATCCATTTGAATTATTTGTGGACTTGCAGAAATACATGAGAAAAATGAGTCTAAAAATGTTTTTTTGGGGAAAAGAACCCATAGATGAGGCTGAACCATCTGAAAGGTATAAGTTCAGGAAAAAGTCAAATTTTTATCCACAACATGTTAAGGGAGGCAGTATTCAATGTTTTTATTCCATTGTTTCGAAAGAACTAAGAAAAATTCCCAGATCAAAGAAAAAAATCTTACTAGAAAATAATTCCTTGCTATGCAGTCCTTACAAACAAATAAGGAAATCATAATAAAACCCGTGGATAAAGGGGGAGGGGTTGTGATTATGACCAAAGAGAATAATTTAAAAGAAATAGATAGGCAACTTGGAGATAGCAGCACCTATAAAAACATGAAATCTGACCTCCTACTCAATATCACAAGGAAGTTAGAAGAACTGACTGAAAGGGCATTAGATAAAGGTGCCATTACAGGAGAGGAGAAAGAATTAATTAATATAAGTGAGCCACCCACTCCCAACAGCTATATATTGCCCAAAATTCACAAGGATGCTAACAATCTCCCTGGACGTCCAATAATTACTGGCACCAATAGTATAACCTCAAATCTATCCGCTATGGTGGATTCATTCCTGCAACCATTAGCTGGGACCACTCCTGCCTTTTTGAAAGATACAGGGGATGTTCTTAGAAAATTATAAAAGGTTAGGTGGGACACTGAATGCACTTTAATAAGCGCAGATGTGAGCACTCTGTATACTATTATAGATTGGGAAAAAGGCAGTGTGGTGGTGGAATACTTTTTAAATAAAAGTGAATACAATGATGAAACTAAGATATTTTTATTGGAATCCATTGATTTTATCTTAATGAATATTTTTTTTATTTCAATGGGTCCTACTATCTGCAGATCAAAGGAACCGCCATGGGCACCAGGTTTGCTCCCAGCTATGCTAAACTCTACATGGCCTACTGGGAGGTATTTACTTTGGACCATTTGAGGGATCTGGGAGCAAACCTGGTATGTGTGACGATGCTGACTGTAGTTTTCATATTTGGTGATTTACCTCTGCCATCTCTGTCCTGGATCCTGCATCTTTCTGCTCACTGGGATAAACAGCTTGCCAATACCATGAGTTTCCTGAGTTCTGAGTTCTCTGCCTGGAAGGTAATAGTTAACGAGCTCCACCTGTGGTGATTAATCTTCTGTGTGAGTCTGAATTCAGCAATCTGAAGTTTAGGCCAAAAAGCCAGCATCCTCTGTTTGTTTGCAGAAGTTCAGGCTTCAGTGTTCTCTCGGCCTGCTAGGCCTCGCTCCACATCACAGCCTAGTCTAGAGTACTCACATGACAGTGACTGTTCACCTGACTCAGAGCTGTCCAATCCTGTGCCAGCCTGAGACTCTCTGAATCACCTGACACTTCACCAATCACCAAGGACCAGAAAGTATAAGTCAGGAGACCGAGTTGGAAACTCTGCCAGTTCCTTGTGTCACACACAGCTCTGTGTGAGCTTTGAAGCTGAGCTCCCTAAAGGTAACCCTTGTACTTCAGTTCCTGTAAAAACTCTGTTCCTTTGCTACCCAGTTTGGATTACATTTGTGTTACCATTGATATCCAGTATTTCTACAATTTCATCTTAAAGGCATAGTTGCAGTATTCCATAGTTTCATCTTAAAGTCACAGTCGCAGTATTCCACAGTCTCAAGTTGCAGTATTTCATAGTTTCATCTTAAAGTCACAGTCACAATATTCCAGTCTCAACTTAAAACCACAGCTGCAGTATTCTACTGTCTCATCTTAAAGTCACAGCCGCAATGTTCTTCAGCCTCGTCCTAAAGTCACAGCCACAGTCATAGTTCTACTTTCAGTTGCGTTTCCAGTTACGGTATATCTGGTACCAGCCCTGATTACAGTTGCATCCCAGTCTCACCGGTAACCAGCCCGGTTCTCAGTTTCACCAGTAACCAGTCCGTCTTACTATCTCACCAGTAACCTTGAGTACATAAGCACCTACTCCTGTGACACTATATCCAGTACAGTCTCACCTATAAATTAATCATCCTGCTATCAAAGTCCCTGGTGATCCAGTTGTCAGGAAATGGCTTCCTCTGCCGAGGCCCGGGTTCGATCCCCGGTCAGGGATTGCTCCTTCTCACTGATTCCTACAGACTAGCCTAATATTCACATAGTCCTCCAGTTGCCCGCACAGACTTCACTAATGCCGGGTTCACAAAAACCACAGTCACGACAGTAGGAACTGGCCTCATGGACCCGGCCGAAAGTGTTTGTCTGACGCAGGACCTCCAAAGCAAAATTGCAGGACGCTTGGAGGGTTTGGAGTCGACTCAGCATCAATTTGCACAGTGTCTGCAGTGGAACTTCTCCAGAGATACTCGGACTTTCTGCACTAAGACTCCTGACAAACTGCAGATTTTCTACCAGATGCTATTACAGTTACAAGAACTTTTGTCTAGTATTCTTTCAGTGATGCCTGATCTCTTCAGGAATACTACCAACGTTGTTGATCCTGTTTTGTTCCAACCAGTTACTAAAGTCTCTTCCTCTGTGCAAGGAAAAGTTGCTCATCAGAGCTATCCACGGCCCAAGCTCTCTGAAGCTGAACGTCAGTGTCGTAGGGAGCTACACCTGTCTTTACTGTGGAAATTCTGGTCATTTTGTTAAGGATTGCATTCTTCGCAAGCCTGGAAATGGTGACAAATCTCAGTATCATAACGCTCATGTCTAAAAGTCATCCACAGTAGCCGATCCTGCTACTGCTGACAGGGGTGTCAAGAAGGGTACTCTGAAAGAGACTCAAATTTATGACTGGGGTCCTGTGATTAAAAGACCTTATCCCAAGTTGGGTGTCCAAAAAAGAATGTTCAAGCCATTTAAAGTCACAGGGGAGTCCGTGTCTACGGCCCAAGGAGGGGCGTCCGTGTCTGCGGCCCAAGGAAGGGCGTCCGTGTCTACAGCCCAAGGAGGAACGTCTGTGTTTATGGCCCAAGGAGGGGCGTCTGTGTCTATGGCCCAAGGAGGGGCATCCGTGTCTACGGCCCAAGGAGGGGCATTCGTATCTACGGCTCAAGGAGGGGCATCTGTGTCTATGGCCCAAGGAGGGGCATCCGTGTCTACGGCCCAAGGAGGGGCGTCCGTGTCTTCAGACTAAGGAGGGGCATCCATGTCATCGGCCCCAGGAGGGGGTTCAGAGCATCCAGCCCCAGGAGGGGGTTCAGAGCATCCAGCCCAGGAGGGGGTTCAGATCGTCCAGCCCCAGCAGGGGGTTCAGAGCATCCAGCCCCAGGAGGAGGTTCAGAGTGTCCAGCCCCAGGAGGGGGGTCCAAGTGTCCATCCCCAGGATGGGGTTCCAAGTGTGCAGCCCAAGGAGGGTTATCCAATGTTCAAGCTCTAGTAGGGGAATATGAGTCTTCTACTCAAAAAGGAGTATCTGATCTGTCAACCCCAGGAGGGTTGCTGGAAATAACAACCCTGAGAGAGGTGTCTGATTTGTCAACCCCAGGAGGGGTCACCACAGTTTCAGCCCCAAGGGAAGTATCCAGAGTCAAGTTTCCAGATGGGAATTTTTGTGCTACAGATGCAGTTATGAACTCCTGTTTGCCATCTCCTGAGAGCACCACCATGTTGGCATCCAGCATGGTTCAGGTCCAGGATGGACCATCTGAACACTTGGATTCTACTCACTCCAGTGTCAGCCGGAATCCGTCTCCTCCGGCTTCAGCCGGTCCAGCAATACTCCAGGCCCAGCCTGGTCAGTCCGTCCCGGTTCCAGCCGGTCCAGCAGTATTCCAGGTCCAGTCTGGTCAGTCCGTTCCGGTTCCAGCCAGTCCAGCAGCAATTCTACAAGTCCAGCCTGGTCAGCCCATCCCAGTTCAAGCCAGTCCAGCAATGCTCCAGGACAAGCCTGGCCAATTCAATTATCCTCGGATCCAATCCGGTCCTACTCATCTGGCCAAAGATTTCTCCAGTTTCAGTTTGTTCAAGCTCATCTGGACTCAAACCGATTCCAAGCATTGGTCCGAGTAAAGAACTTTTGTCAGTAAGTCCCAGTAAAGGACTTCCACCATCTAGTTCTAAAATTAGACTTCAGTCTGTCTCTGATTCTGTTTCCTTGTCTTCCAGCACTGAGTCCACAGCTTCTGCAGGAAATTCTAATATCTCTTCTCAATGTCAGGATAATTTTGCTGTAGCGGCTACAGTTAAGAAAAATCCCAAGGCTATTAACTTAAAGTCAGAATGTGCTTACTCAGCTTTGTTCCTAAGCTTTTCTGAGCAACCTAATGTTTCATCTGCTGATTTGGATACAGGACTTCAGGCTAATTTCGCTGAGAAGGATACCAAAGTTACTTCCTCAATCCAGTCACCAGAGTCGTTTACCTCAGTCGCAGATGCAAGTGCTGCAGCTTCGGGGAGACTTACTAGCATCTCCATCCAGAAGGAGATTTCAACTGATTTCTCAGTCTTATTTGAGGATTTCAGCAAGACTACTTCAGAAGGGACAGTTTTTCATCAGTCTGATGTTCCTCAAACTGTCTCCAATCCAGCTACTGAGAGTGCGTCATCAGTTTCAGACTCTAAGCTTTCGTCCACTGCCTTAGCATTTATTTTCTGTAATGGATCTTTATTGCAATATGCCGCTCTGGTTGATCGATTTCTCTCTCTGATGGAGTCGGATCCTTCGGGTGCGGTAACTCCTTCCAACATTACTTGATATCTGTTTCTGGCATTCAGAGGAAGAGCTTTGGAGTGAGCCAACACGCTTTTTGAGGGTAATGATCCAGTGTTTCATGATTTACAGACTTTTAGTAATGCTGTGGTTAAAGAATTTAATCCTAAACCTTTGGAATCTGCTTCGGTAAGAAAATCTTGCTCCAAAAAGAATTCCAGTTTGTCTTCATTCAAACTACAACAGTGTGATACAAAAGGAGGTTTGTGCAGTCCTTCCAATGATAATCTAAGTATCCCTTTCTGTAAGAATCCAACCATTAAAATTGGTCATGTAGGAGTCTCTCCTAGCCCAGAGAATTTAAAACTCCAGTGCACTTCTTTGTCATCTGCAAACTGCGTATCTAAGGGAGAATCGTATCTTTCATTAAACTTGGACTCAGACTCTGAATTCGATCCAGTTCATGATGCTACTCCTTTCCTGGGAGGTCCTATGTTTTTTAAGTAAGTTTTTTCTTTACAGGAGATTCCGCTCTCCCTGGTCAAAACCAAATGTTACCATAAGAAGAGGCATCGAAGAAGGTCCTAAGTTCTTCTGTATGAATTTCTCAAGTTCCTCTAAGATTCAAGATGGGTGTCCGGAGTCCACCCTTGAAGAGGGGGGTACTGTCATGATCCTGACTGTAGGTTTCATATTTGGTGACTTACCTCTGCCATCTCTGTCCTGGATCCTGCATCTTTCTGCTCACTGGGATAAACAGCTTGCCAATACCATGAGTTTCCTGAGTCCTGAGTTCTCTGCCTGGAAGGTAATAGTTAATGAGCTCCACCTGTGGTAATTAATCTTCTGTGTGAGTCTGAATTCAGCAATCTGAAGTTTAGGCCTAAAAGCCAGCATCCTCTGTTTGTTTGCAGAAGTTCAGGCTTCAGTGTTCTCTCGGCCTGCTAGGCCTCACTACACATCACAGCCTAGTCTAGAGTACTCACATGACAGTGACTGTTCATCTGACCCAGAGCTGTCCAATCCTGTGCCAGCCTGGGACTCTCTGAATCACCTGACACTGCTCACCAATCACCAAGGACCAGGAAGTATAAGTCAGGAGACCGAGTTGGAAACTCTGCCAGTTCCTTGTGTCACACACAGCTCTGTGTGAGCTTTGAAGCTGAGCTCCCTAAAGGTAACCCTTGTACTTCAGTTCCTGTAAAAACTCTGTTCCTTTGCTACCCAGTTTGGATTACATTTGTGTTACCATTGATATCCAGTATTTCTACAGTTTCATCTTAAAGGCATAGTTGCAGTACTCCATAGTTTAATCTTAAAGTCACAGTCGCAGTATTCCACAGTCTCAACTTAAAGGCATAGTTGCAGTATTCCATAGTTTCATCTTAAAGTCACCATCGCATTATTTCACAGTCTCAATTTAAAACCACAGCTCCAGTATTCTACCGTCTCATCTTAAAGTCACAGCCGCAGTGTTCTTCAGTGTTCTTCAGCCGGTTCTCAGTTTCACCAGTAACCAGTCCATCTTACTATCTCACCAGTAACCTTGAGTACATAAGCACCTACTCCTATGAAACTATATCCAGTACAGTCTAACCTATAAATTCATCACCCTGCTATCAAAGTCCCTGGTGATCCAGTGGTCAGGATACGGCTTCCGCTGCCGAGGCCCGGGTTCGATACCCGGTCAGGGATTGCTTCTTCTTCTCACTAATTCCTACAGACTAGCCTAATATTCACATAGTCCTCCAGTTGCCCGCACAGACTTCACTAACACCGTGTTCACAAAAACCACAGTCATGACAGTATGCTGGTGATGGTTCATACATGATATTTTCTTTATCTGGCGAGGGGTGGAGGAATCTCTAAATGATTTTACCTGTCTTTTAAATCATAATCAATTCAGCATTTCATTGACTTTTACCCAAAGTAAGAAGGAGTTGACATTTTTAGATCTTAAAGTTTATATTGAAAATTATCAAATTTTTACTCAAACCCACCGCAAACCCACAGACTCCAATGCTTATCTTAATAATAATAGATGGTTGGAAAATATTCCTTTTGGCCAATTTAAATGTCTCAAAAGAAACTGCACAGATATGGCTGTCTTAGATACCTAATTAGAAGAGATGACAGAAAGGTTTCGAGAAAAGGGATTCATCAAAAGATATGATGAATTGGCATTGAGTTAAGCAAAAGATAAAGTACAAAAAATAGAGAGGAAAGATCTATTAAGGGAAAAAGAAAAACAGGAGCAGAGAGATAATCCATATCAATGGGCCTTCATTACGCAATACAGGGATATCATAAAAAGATATAATTTTTTTTAAGGAAAACTGGCATATATTACAAGATGACCCAGTCCTTGGGAAACATCTACCCTCAAAACAGGTATTTATTTATAAGAAGGCCAAATCATTAAAAGACCATTTGGTCAGAAGTAGCTTACAGGAAAACATCGGGGGAAGAACATGCAATAAGGGCTTCCACAGATGTGGATCATGCCTTATGTGTCATACCACTACAAAGAAAGACATAGCACGTAAAACATCAGGATTTGAAGTTAATGTCAAAAAATATAAAATTAAAGATTTTGTGACTTGACCTTCAAGAAATGTCATTTATTTATTAGCGTGCAAGTGTGGTCAGATTTATGTGCGGAAGACATCAAGACCTCTGAAAACAAGGGCGGCGGAGCACGTATATAATATCCGCAAAGGTCTTGAAACACATCCTTTATCAGATCATTTCAGGGTTAAACATAATAAATGTGAGGGGCATATCACACATTTCTTGGGGCTACAACAGATTAAACCCAATTGGAAAAATAAGAACTTAGAGAAACGTCTTGCCCAGAGTGAGATGAGATGGATTTTTAATCTAGATTCTTTAAAACCCAAGGGACATAATGTCGAGTTCGAGTTGAAGTGGTTTTTAGAATGAGAACCCTTTCATTTATCATTCATTTTATATTTAATATAGAGTATTTAAGAGTATTTTAATATGCTACATGGGATCATGTATATGTGTCATTATTAATATACCTATTGTGTTTTTTCCTTTTTTTGCATGAATGCATTATTGGAACAAATGTACCACTTATGAGACAGTTGGGCCCCCACCCGGGTAATAGGGATGGACAGTTTGGGAATACAAAGTACCACGAGCTTGGTCAGGTGTGGGTTTCCAATACTGTTCTCATTTATGGCAAAGAAGCATCGGATCCATTAATTAAGATGGCCGATGGGGCTTTTGGGCACTCTGAAAAGATATTTGTGTTTAATGCAATGGCCAAGAGGAAGTAGAACAGCATATCACCTGTTTACCGGCCTGTATGAGGAAGGAGATTGTGGAACGCAGATAACAAACGGCGCGCGGATAAGAAGTAGTCACTGGAATGCATGCACGTGACTTCTGGTCCAAAAACCCGGAAGTCACAGAGCCGTCAATTAATCAATTACTTGGACAGTTTAAGCCACATAGGAGGGGTATATAAGGAGATTCAGGACACAACTCCTTATCCACTCTTTAAAAAGGTCTTTTGAGGACTGAAACGCGTTGTTTGGATGGAGGAGCTGTGCGTGGAAAGGAACCAGAGACTGTATGCTGAAAAAACATACTGCGGTGATGCCAGGCTATTCAGCCTAGGACTACATCTGCTAACGTGACAATTAAGCTAGACCACCGCAATAGTGATACTTTGCTCTATTTATTGTATATATGATAGTCCAAGTGGGGTAAGCCATTTCTATATGACATCCCTTAGCTTTTCTAAGAGGTTGTCAGCGATATGCCTCTATGTAAAACCGGCATTACAAAGCATAGCCTGCCTCTGAATGAGCTGGCATTGTTTGTTAGATACTGTTGCTGTAGGGATTCACCCACCCAGTGGGCTGTCATAGTTATGTAAGCTGTTGTTAAGTGGACAATGGGTATAATGGTATTTTGTAGGCCAATAATTAGTTTTTTTTAACATCCTGATACAGGCAAGGTATTGATTGTCTAGTAAAATGGAACCCAGATGGATTTTGGTACACAGGACCTCAATTAACTGCCTAAAACCCACTACATTAATGCAGGTATTGGCTGCAGATCTAATACTATTTTTTTTAAATACTAGTCTTTTTAGTCCCCTTCTTGGATGAAGATCCATCCCCAGCAGCAGCAACAACAGGCCTAGCACTGAAGGATTCTTCTGCTGAAACCTGGATAGAGGAACTGGATACCTGTGATGAGTTGCCACTGCAACTCTTTCCTGTCTGTGTTCCAGCTGACTCCTAGGTGTGCAGCAGCTCACCTGTTTGGAATACCTCGTTACCTGACCTCAGCCTGATGTCGTCTGCTGTGATTTGTCTTGCTCCTTTTCATTAGGGATTCTGTCCAGTTCCTGTCTGCCAGTGAAATTCATTAGTTCCTGACTCATTATACAGACACTGTACCCTGTACAGTTCCCAGTATACTCTTCTGCTCCCGTTTCCTGGTGCCCTGCCATTGTGTTCCCATATCTTTGTATCCTGTCTCAGTCCTCAGCTGTCTCAGTCCTCAGTGTGTGGTCCCTGCCAGTCTTGAACCAGTAACCTGTTGGATTTTGCCCTGTTATCCTGTATCTGTTCCTGCTGTGTCCTTGCTTTGCCGTGGTCCTCTAGTTACTCTTGTGTCTGGTCCTAATCCATGTCTAGGCTCCTGCCAAGTCTCTGTGATTTTACCCTGCTAGCTCTTGTTCTGTGTACATCCAGCATGTGTGTCCGTGGTTGCCAAAAGCAAAGTATATTCACTCCAGCCCCGCCTGTAGATGCAAGTCTGTGACTAAATACAGTATTTACAGTACACTTTAACTTGTACTCCAGTCACAGTTTAGTCACCATGTTTATATCCTCTCTGTTATTGCAAACTGGACTAGTCACACAGTTTATTCAACAAGTCCCCCTGCATCCAGGTTTCATTCTGTCAGCACTCAGCTTCAGATCCTACTACACACCCAGCTCCTGATTGCTTCCAGCAGTTACCCTTCGCCTAGCCATGTTCTCCTGCAAATAGCACTTTATTACTCCAGTAACTATTATCCTGTTGTGAATCATTTGCACTACCAGTCCAGCAGTCTTCAGTCAACATACCTTGCCAAATCTGTCTGCAGTTACCATTGCTCTGTCTTGCCTGCCTGTAATTAACTCTTACCTTTCCAGCTGCTACACTCCAGGTTAATTACTGTGTGGTCTCCATCACATTGTGTGAGCCCCTACTGCTAGAGATTTAAGTCCAGGAGGCTCAAGTGCCAGTGAAGACATAAAGCTCTAATGGAACAGGAATATC